>NC_133987.1:15902500-16590000 GCF_047716275.1 Strix uralensis | reverse complement strand
TGCAAGGAAGAAGGGCGCTCTCGGCTTTGGCAGTAGATGAGCCTGCTTTTAGGTCCGAGAGTGCTAATTTCTCTGCTGCTGCAGCAGCACTTTGTGTGGCTCTTTTTTTTATATTAAAAAAAAAAATAGATTTGGAGCTGTGGTGATTTACTTAGTCTTGAGTAATGGTTTATCTCTGCTAGAAATGCATTACTGCTTACTGTTTTCTGGAGAAACAGTGAAACAGCATATATGTTTTTGTATGATATTGAGTGGAATTGATTACAGCTCAGTTATGAGAAGTGATGGTCTTAGCTCGCTAGGATAGACATGTGCACACTCATATGGCAGGCACAGACACCTCTAGGGAGAGAGAGGGGTCAGAAGAGGAAGAAATGCGGCTCTTAAACGATGAATATGTTATCTGTTTTACCTAAATTATACCTTACCCAAAAGCCCAGACAACACAATAGAAAAGAGAGAAGTACCTTTCTTAAAATAAATGGCTTTCAGTTCACTACAACTGTATTTATTATGGGTTTGAGAAGCAGCTGAAATAGGAAAATGCTGAATGGTCATGCTAGGAAGCATAAAACTGGAAAGTAATTTTTCACTTACTGATTCCATTTTGTTTGCCATCCTTCTCCATCATATTAACCTCCCAGGAGCTCAGGCCAGGAGACCTCTTCCCAGGCACAGGGCCTCTGCCAGCCCTCTTGGTCCTCTAGGCATGACTGCAATACACATAAGGCCCAAATCAAACTAGTTTCTTCTCCACAGAGGACTGAATAGCTCTTGGAGAAATACAGCATGCTGGAGAGGCGATGGTGAGAGCAGACATGTCTGAGGCTCACAGGGAGTGTGGCTCTTGTAATTAACAGCAATTCCAGACATTTCTCCCTGTCTTTAAAGGTTTCTTTTCTTTTGATGTTTTCTGAGTTATCTGAGCCTCCTTCTGCCATAGTCGTTTACAGATTTTTTTTTTTTGTTTAATCCAAAGATTTTTATGTTTTCTCCTGTTGAGCTAACTTTTCTTACCTCTCACTGTGTCAACAGTGAGATATATGGTGTTAATATCAGAGGGTAATGTGGGCAGCTGGATTATTAGTGCCTAGGTATAGTCAGGGTGGTAAAATTTAAAGAAGAGAAAAGAACCATCTGAAATTGCATCCATAGATCTCATCACAGCCACAGCTTTTTATAGGAAAATAAACAATAGTTAAAGTACAGATTAGGAGGGTAAAGGTTAAACATATTTGTGATTTCCATTTTAATGTCTCTTTCCAAATCATTAATATGCATTTGAAGCAGGAAAATATATACAATGTTTATTTATTTACATGTGCATAGGTGAAATGTATTTGCAATATGTTCAGTCCTGGATGGGCATAATAGCACTCACACTTCTCTCCTGAACCTAGTCCTGCCCCTGAAATGAGTGATTTTCACCCTTCTAATTCTCAGGAGAAAAAAAGCTATATAAAGCAAAGTGGGTGGTGTTTTTTTGCTTTCCTGATTTGTCTTAGAGAGATGTAATTTAACTGAGCTGTGGTCAGCATGGTATCTTTCTGTTGACCCCAGGTGTTTTTGGACCAGGCCTGCTCAGTAGAATGATTATATGTATTTCTCTGAAAAATATAATGATTTTTACTGGTCTGTAAGCATTCAAGGGATTTCAGGATCGCAGCATTTATCACCTACTTTGCAGTAAGTGCACTAGATATGTCATATAAGCCATCTGGCTGGTTTCACTGGGAACTGGAGGCTGGTTCACATCCAGCCTACCTGCAGCTCCTCCTCAGCGTGCAGTGTGGTGGTGGTGGACACCTCAGCTCTTCTGGGAGCCTTGGGAAGGGCCAGCACTCCTGGAGAACTTGCCTATCTGAAGGCTGAATGTCTGCTTAAGGTAATGCTCTGACCATTTTACTAAGAGCTAGAATTCAAAATAAAATTCTTTTAATAGATCCTGTTGGAGGACACATTTACATTCAGCAATCTTTCATGTAGCTCCATAAATAGTCTACATTCAGAAACAGCGCAGAAACACATTTGCAGTTAAATCTTTACTCAGTTTTTCCACACCCCCCCCCTCCCCTGACCTTTTCTTTCAGAGGGTTTGGGGGATTAACCTCATCAAGTTAAACTCGATATGTACTGAGGCCCTGTGTGCTCAGAAAGGTTGTTCCCTTTTCCAGCTTCATCTGTCGATCCAGTAAGATGTCACCTCTCACTGTCTCTCCCATTGCCATTGTAAATTCAATGTCACTTTATATTGTGTACTCCTTCATGCAGATCATGTATTCCTACATCCTTCTTTCTAGTATTGAGTACAATAGTGTTTATATGTAATATGAAAAATAATTGCTTTAAAAATATTTATAAATAAATTTTATGGACAATTAGTCAGCAATTAAATATGTGGAACATAAATACTCAATTTTTTCATGGAGTCATAATTAGGCAGCTGACATAAAGAGCTCCCTAGGTTCAGACTGGGATGCTGCAGTGGGAGAGAGCTGCAAGGGGACCGTGTGAGTCTCAACAGTGACCGCACTGGAAGAAGGGGAGCACGGCTTGTAGAGACTTGTAGGAGGTCAGAGACAGAGGAGGTGGCAGGGAGAAGATTAGGAGCCATCTGGAAATGTAGAAGACTCTGGAGTCTGGGCATGACATTGGTGTGATAATACAAAGTGGGGCTGAGGAGTCTGGAAATCCAGAAGAACTGTGGAAATTCAGCAATGGAATACAGAGGCAGCTGTGGCAGGGCTGAGAGGACTTGGAAATGCTAATGAGGACAAGTTACTAAAGTATGTTAAAAACTATGTCCAGGTGAACTCAAGAGTTGTCAAACCCACTCCTAAATATACCGACCCTTTCCTAGGAAAATGTGAAAATGTAAGACTGCACATTACAAGATATATGATGTGGCGGTGGCACAGACTGCTAGTGCATGTGTGAGCTAGAATAACTAAAACATTGCTGTGGATGTATTGGAAGGTTTTAAAAAAAAAAAAAAGGGTAAATAGGCAGTGTAAAATCTTGTACCTTGCTACAAATACAGTGCAGTGTGGTTGCAACTAGGATCTGCAGAGATAGTCAGGCCTTTGCTTGGCTATCGACGAGCCACTGGAGGAACCTGTACCTTTTATTCACTGCTATCCAGACTGACAGTGAAGCAAAAGCTGCAGCAAGGTCTACCTAACAATGGTAACCTCTCAGCAGCTCTAGTTTAATGACAGTAAGAAATTTGAACCAAATCAGTCTTGTAATAGCTAGTGTGAGAAACCATTTGAATAAAGAAAATATAATTATGCCAGCACTTGAAGTAAACACCAAACCTTATCTTAATTCTCTGGAGTACTGAGACTTCTGCCACCACTCGCCATTTCCACAGGTTTGAAACTACATTCTTCTCTCATAATCCATATAATTTTACTACATGAGCTTAGATAAGAATTAATTTAGTGACAGAGTATTGTAAGTGGAAAATTGGCTTGTAGTGTTCTACACAAAGAGTTGTTTCAGGTTCAGTAGAAGGTTTATTGCAAGATGACCCCCAGAGAGGGGTCAGGAATGTTGATTGTAGCGATGTTTCAGTTTCCTCATGGAGTCTGTTTTTTCACCTTGTATTAAATTGATAAATCCATGAAATACTAGTCAGTATTTGCCTTTCAACTTCATTGCATATAAATATTGTAATGCTTGAAACAAAAATGAAAAGTCTTTCCGCTCCCAGTTTTTAACATCCTTTAGTTTCATATAATAAGTAAGGCTCTTCATCATGTTCTTTCTTTTAAAAAGCAATATTACCTAATGCAGAAAGAAGATCTCAAACAACTTTTTAATAATACAATAGTGCTGCAGCTAGGAATTGAAATCATGTAAGTTTCCAATGAGCTCATCTGTTCCCACACAGCAAACAGAATAAACATTTTCGAGTTCTCAAATGTGCTTTTTATCACTTGCCAGCTAGGAAATAATTCTGCAAAAGTCATCAAAGGAAATTATACTTCTGTAAATGGAAATCTTGTATCACTGTAAGCATTGCTGCCGCTTACTTGCTCGGATGTCTTTGCTATAAGCAAGTGCACAATTCCTGGTCTACTTAGGAACTTGATTTTGTTAGACTGCTGTTTTTACAGCTGGAGATAACATTCAACTTCACATTTGAGAATAGCGGTATATGACACTATAAGAAATGCTGATTTAAGGGAAATAATGGTATTAGATGTAAATAACTATTTTTTAAAAAATTTAATTTAAAATATAGACCAGCATGAATCAACCCTTCTTTGTGATTATTTTTCTTCTTAGAAGGTTACTAAGAATCTGACTACATGTACAAGTTGTAATAGTTACAATAACCAGGTTTATAGTAAAAATATAGGCTGCAAAGGAGTTTCTACTGAGCACTGAAATACCAACTTCTTAAACTAGCACTCTGCATCATGGGAAGGTCTGTGCAAGACGTGAGGTGGCAGGGAATGTGTTCTAGATGACCACACAGGCTAACCAATGTCTGCCCAGCAGTGACAAAGTCTTGTCTTCTCTTGCAAAGACAGGGGCTCAGTGTAGCACTACTGTACAACACACAAACCGGTCAGAACAGAGCATTTCCTGCCAATCTCTCTTCTGGAGTAAAGGAGTTTGGAGAGTGGTTAGAGATGTCTGAGGGGCTTCAGGTTGTAATCTTTCATTTTGGTTTTATGTATGAAAGGTAAGAAATGGTGAATCAATATTGGTTTTCTTCTGATACATGTTGATCTCTGGCAATAGTCCTTTAGCAGCTTTACATCTTTAAATTCCAAACTCTATAGGGCCCAGAGGAGCCCAGGTCCTGAACACGTGTTCTTTGGCTCATCAGGCTGTGAAAAAGTGGTCCCAGTTCAGAGAACTACTTTGAGGGTCTGATTTCAATAAGTGTGAATAAAATCCCATTGTTTGTTCATACAGTTTAGACGTTAGCTTAGGAAGGCCTTTGTAGCCTAGAAGGCAACTGCAGCTCTGAAATACATGAACATCAAATGTGCTGAATTCCCGGTGCTCAAAGTAAAGCCTGGGTTTAAGTTTCTGTGTGAGTAGCTCACAGGGAAAGCTGTGGGGCTGAGATTCCAAAATGCATTTCACAGAGTGCCAGTAATTCAGATTGAGCAAGTGTCCAGAGGGTGCTCTGATACTGTGAAACTTGGGAGATTTATTTCCTCATTCTTTATAAACCATGTGGGTATCTCTGGGGTTTGGTTAGTGAGTTGCACTGTAGGGCACAAATAATTAATTATTTCTGGGAATTTTTTCACATGGTTCAAGACTATAATCAATCTTTTGTGCAGAAATCTTTAAACCAGGCTCAGATTCTCTTCTCCTCAACGTCAGGAAATTCTGTGTATCTTAACCCTTTCATCACTTAACTACTTATCTCACTCGGTGAATAAAAAGGATACTATTTTGAAAAAGTTATATATCTTAGTTGGTTGCTGCTTGTTCAGACCAGTGCATTGCAGAGCCAAACAGCTGAGCTTTTATAGTACTAAGGTTTGCAAATGGTGCTGGAGTAGTTTAGTGACTCCTAGTCCAAAACCAAGAGTGGGCTGCAGGCTGGGATAGTGCATCTGCTGCTTTTGTTTGAAAGAAAACCAGAGTGGATAAAAGATTACAGTTGTGGCACAGTAATGCTGTACCCTCAGTGGCACAGCATTAAACTAGACTGGAATATTAAGTCTGGACTTTGATGTCCCTTAAACTTCAGTGGTTTTAGGGCACCTCTGTACCCATGCATGCATTTTTGGTGTACCTCCTGTGTGGTCTGGCCTCCCTGCCCAGCTGTATCACATTCTCCATGAAATAATAGATGAAAATAATCTTTAATTCTCTAAGTTATTTAATTTCTAAAATCTAAGCAATAGGGATACTTCTGCAAGTTCATTCTGAGTGTATCCTAAATTCATGGATTTGCAGATTCAGGCTGAGAGGATACTGTGACACTTAAACTGGGTATAATTCAAAATGTTCATAGTACAAACTCTCGGGAGTAAAAAAATGCAGCATGTCTAACTCAAGCCTACAGAGAACCTTTTAAAGTCTCTTCCTCCGATCACTTCCCCTTCCCACTGTCTTGCTAGATCTGATGTTATTCTTTATCATATCAGTTATGCTCCCTCATCTCCCTATCGTTGTAGAGCTCTTGTGTGCACATGGCAGAAAAGGCAGACTGTGATGGCCTCTGCTTCGATCCCGACCTGAATTTGTGGCAATACAGCACATTTCAGTCTGGAGCAGGAAATTTAAAAAAAAAAAATGAGAGGAAAAAAAGAAAGCTGAGATTGTTGGAGGAAGTGGGTGGCCTGGATTATAAGTGGTTATAAAAAGAAACTGTGTGGGCTGGATCTGACTTTGCAGTAGATTAATACATTGCCAGGTTCCCTCTGCAGGTGGCCAGAGGAGTTTGTGTGGTTGACGGGGCCTCCCAGTTCCCACCTTGCTGGGTTTTCTAGTTGTTATTGTCTCTGTCAGATGGACTTCATTTAAATTCAGAGCTACCTCTGGTGATACTAGTGCCCTTCACCACCACTGCCCCTGCCTCACCCACAGGGAGCTGGCACCCCACACTGCACTGGCGCTTTCCTCTTGCACAACGGCAAGTCTCTAGTCAGCCTGACCTCAATTTCTTTTACAGCATTACTTCTTTTCTTAAGTAAGTTTTTCTGCTGAATGAAATGTCAGCAGATAACATCAGTGCTACTCCATAATTTAACAGTTCCAAATATGGGTTGAAGTCTGACTCAACATCCTTTTTTAGAAGACAGTTTAATATTTTGATAATATTTGCCTATAACTCCCTACACTGGGGACTAGCAAGTACAAGAAACATGACTTTAGACACATGAATATCTTACATTCCTCCCCATACTGCTTTTGCCAGCTCTCGGGGTAGCTATGTTGTATTTGTTATGTCTGGCCCAAAAGGAGGTGCTAGGTATGGCTGTGCCTCTGGCTCAAGGCACCCACCTCTGCAGCCCCTCCATTTCTGTCTCAGGGAGTCTCTGCTTGTCTGCAGCTGTTGACTTGCTGCTTCCATTCAGCCACCCGAATTTCAAATTATTTGCCTTAATGCTGGTATTATCTTGGCTTCTGGAAGGATAACAGTAGTGGGTGAGGCAACTTGTCTTCTTCAGACAAATTTTTTTGATATCTCTGAGAGCAGTCACACAGAAGACAGATAAGCAAAAAAGGTCTTCTTTTAATATTCCTGGATTGGGATTAACCAAGAAAGAAAACTTAAAGAACACAGTACTTCCAGGAAGAAGAATGTCTTCCAAACCCTTTTAGACCAGACTGTTCTGAGGATCAGAACTGAAAACCGAGAGATGCAATTTTTCAGAGCTGTGAGAAAGCTTTAGGAGAACCAGTTTCTCCACAGCCACAATGATCCTTTTTCACTGGAATTTGTCCCCTCCGCTGTATAAATGAACGTTTTTGGTTGGATGTGTTCTCAGCTCTAGAATAGATACTGTGTACTCTGGAAAAAAAAAGAAAATATTAAAAGCTGTTTTAATGAGTGCTTTACCTGTAGGCCTCACTCACAAATATCTGTAGAAGTAACTATTCCTCAGCCTTAGTATTTGGCCTCCGCATTTTGTCCCAGCGACAACCCTACTGAAGCCTTTACACTCTTTACTGTAACTTTGAATATCACATTAATCATTATATCAGCTGCCAACTGTATCAATAATGCTATTGGTCATAGGATTCTTATTAATTCCTGTAACCGCATTTAGAAATCAAATAGTAAATGTACTGTAAAAAAAGCTAACCAGACCTAAACATTTTGCAGTCACAAGACCCCATTCATATACTTAGTGAAAAATCCAAGGTTCAAAAAGGAGCTTTTGCCTCTGAAGCTCCTCACTTCCATGAAGTGATGACTGGTGGGGATATGGGTCCCAGCTGCAGCAGCCAGAGTCTTCAACTTCTCCCTCAAGGAAGGGAGATAAAATCTTACTCTTCACATTTAAAATGCAGAAAGACATTGTGCAGTGTTAGAGAACACGGAGCTGATGGAGCAGGACCTCAGACATGTGCTCAGAGGTTTCACAAAGCAAATGGACTCCAATGCCTGTTGTTCCCCTTTGGAGGATCAACTGTCCCTAGAGCCATCGGCCCCAAGGCTGTAGCAGCGAGACAGCTGCCATCAGCAGCAGCCAGGGGCACCCACCTCCTTCCCTGGCCCTAACAAGCCCTTTTTCACTTGCAGTTGACATAATACAATAAAACCGCTGGATATCAGGCTTTTGGGAAGGCCTCTTGAGGAAACCATGCTTCCACGAGAACGGGGTGCTTGTACTGGAGCACTATTTCTATTTTCTGGATCAACAAAGAACTAAACAGATCTTGTTACATACAAACAGCACAGGCTTACTCTGAGCAAGTGGTGACACAGTAAATGTACCTGAAAAAGTGAATTGCAAGTTGCTAATCCCTCTCTGTCTCTCCTTTTGCATGAGGCTATGTTTTTACAAGGTGCAGTTTAACCTGAAACTTGACCTATCTTCCTAAGAAATTAGTTAGATCAATAATTGTTCTCTACTTAGGGACTGAGGAAAAACAGTGGAACTTGCAAAGCTGCTTTGAAATTAATTTCCAGTGATGTGAAAGCTCATCTTAAAAACTGAAATTTTTCTCTGATTATTGCTGCAGGTAGAAGAGTAGAAAACTCTCCTGGTAAGATTGCAGGAACTTGTCGCAGCAAAGAGCTTAATGATATTTTTGTATTCTTCCTGCGACATTAACGTTTCCATTAAAACTTTAGCACTTTAATCATTAAGAGATTCACTTTAAGTGTTAACTGAGATTAGAATTATGTTTATGTACAGACCAGCTCACTCTGAAATGACCTTGGCCCTTGTCACTGGTGCATGACACTATGAGTTTATTCCTGTTTCAATTTTTAAATAGATACGAAGAGTGTCATTTGAGAATTTGTTTTGATGCACTCCTTCAAGCAGCAATTTTTGCCAGAAGTGGTAAAATAAATGGGTTTTGCAGAGGTCAGTAGCTGACCATCAACTTCTGTGGCGGCGCAGGGCTGAAGGAGGCAGCGCTGGCTGCTCTCCCGGTGCTCGTTGGCTTAGCTGCAGTGTGCCTGTTTGGTATCTGAAAGGGGACACAGTGCAGGCGGAGAATTTCTTTCAGTGTCAAATAAGTGATTAAGATCCCTTGTTGTCATTCAAGTCCTCAAAGTACTTTTAAAATGAATAATATTACCATGGATTAACCACATCGAATCCACTTCAGGCAATAGCAGTATGCCCCCTCTACCAAGATGATTCCTGTCATTTAAATTGCATTTTTTCTGTCCTGAAAAGTCCTTCTTTGTGCTGTTAATGCAGCCTAATAAGTGTCTGCATATCCATGTAAGTAAAGTTGCTCATACACGGCATGAATATCAAGAAATCTGTGCTCCTAGTAAAATCTCTCAACCATTACAGGATTTGCTTAGATGATAGACTTTATGTGAATGGAAGATATTAAAGTTATGCTTCAGTATAGCTGAGTACTTCTTAAAGAGAAAGTGGTGAAGCATGTCAGATTATTTACCAAAGTACTGTAAATATCACAGGCTGCAATTATGTGAGTGCAGAGAAGGTAAATGCGTTAGTGCTGTACTCTTTCCCAAAACCTCATGTTCCCAGCTGTATGCCAGGCACTTAATATGGAGCTCATTTAACATGCTTAATAATTGAGTTGCAACCTCAGTTCTGAAATTAAGGAACAGAGAGTATGAACTGTGATAGTGAAATGAGGGATTAGTAGTCTCTGTCTCTACTTTCTCTCATTCTTCAGTCTTCAGCATTGCCTAGTAGATGTACCCACTGTACGAAGTCAGGGAAAATAGGTTTTAATATGGGGAAATGGCTTTAGTCATAAAAAATTATGCAACCCATACAGCAGTAGTTTAAACTCTGATCACTTGTCTAAAATCAGGAAATTTGACTTGCATTGTGACCTGCAACAGATCCATAAAATTGGAGCGAGTCTTCCCAGTGCAAGGTAGTGTTCTTCTGAAGTTACCCAAGCTAGCTTTCAGCAAGTCCAGCACTCTGCTAGGCCCAACACTCCCTGCTTCTTAACTAAGGTATTAACTTGGGTAAATGTTACTGTTGACATGTTTTTGTGCCTTCGGGTTCTCATCGAAGCTGTGAACAAGTGACATCTAGCTTAGGTGGTGTTGCACATCTCTCTATGTGCTGGGTAGATGACAACCCCACGTGATTCAGCTGCTATGAAGCAGGAATGAGCCAATAGCAGGTTTTCAGACTGACCTGAATCATCCAAATGGTCACTGATGGCAGCCCTGAATCTTTAAGACAAATGTCCCCTAGCACTCTGCACAAGCCAGGGGTACCCAGCCTCATGCCAACACTCCTGGGCAACCAGCCAGAAGGCAGCTCCAATCCTTGAAGCTATTACAACCTGGTTTTGTACTATTGTGTTGACACTAATAAGTCATGGCTGGATTTTTTTCAGCATTGACATAGTCACAGAAAAGCATCTGTGAACAGCTTTAGACCAGAAGTGGGCCTGCAGTCAGATAACTGCACCCAGCGATGGGGACGTGCCCTAGATGTTATGTTGTGGTTGTTGTGAACACAACTCTGGGGTTGTTTCAATCAAGCCAGCAGACACTGCCTGAGTGTATCTGCCAAGGTAGTGGGAAAGGCCAGAGTTGCTGGCAGATGCTCCTGCCTTTGTTCAGGCTCCAGCAGCCACCTCTTCCCAGTGTGAGCAAATGTGTTTCTGCTCAGGTGCTGGCCCTGCTTGATACCATGCAGGAGGATAACTGCTGTAGTGATGAGGCATATGAAGCTTGTGACCACCTTCAAGAAACTGTGTAGGCCTGCTCTCTTGTGAAAAACAAGTCTGGAGGAAAACCAGAGCGGTTTGGACCTTTTGATGCTGAACTGGAAACAATTGAACCAACAAATAAAAATCCAAATTGTCGAACATGCGAGAGATCTGAAAAACAGGAGGTGTCCTCACTGCCTTCTTCAGGGCATGGACTAGCAATTTCCCTGATGAACACTGGTCAAATCTGCATATTTAATTTTTCCCTAAAGCCATTTTGCCAAATAGATCACACCTGTGTATAACCCGTTGATTCAACAAGGTGAAAGAGCTGAGCGCAGCTCTTCCTTCCGTTGTCTAGAAATAGCTGCTCGGTATTGGCAGAGCCAATCCTGTGTTTGCCTAACAAAGGCTAGAGTATTTTCTCTTGAACCCCACTTGCCCCTGGCAAATGGTATGCAGGAAATGAGAAATATCCATAAATCTCCTACCCATAGCTCACACAGGCAAGGAGTGTTTATGAGTTTAATCACAGATGCCCTTCACAGGTGGCACAACCACCTTTAGAGAAGAGATAATCTTTTGAAGCTAAATTGTTTTAATGCCAAAATCTAACAGGCTGCTTGGAGAGTGCTAACAGGTCCTGTGAACGTCTGCTTTTTCAGTAGCTTGAGGCAGCCATTCCTGAGACACAATAACAGCACTAAAGACTTTTCTCTCCCAGAAGGTGCCATATTAGCTACTATAATTATAAACTTTGCTAAAATTAAAGATGATTTGGAGAAGAGTATAAATTACTGTGTTTTAACAGGACCTCAACCATTTAATACATGAATCTTTCTAACTCACAAAGTTAAAAAGTGTAGTGAGTCTTAAGGTCCCTATACATTCTTATTACTGTCTGGGATGCCCTAAATGTGCATCTTCCAAGTCCATAAATGTCTCAGAATCACTAGAGAGAAAACACTTAGAGTGCTGATGGATTTTTCTTTTGACTCTTTAATGAAGCTAATAGACTTGTAAAAAGCATTTGGTAAGGTGGGAGAGTGAGGGAGGGAGATTTCAAAAAAGCTTTTTAAAATCTAACATCTTCAGAGCTTTTCCCCGAGGTGCTTGGAGATTTCCTCTGTTCAGAACCACATTGTGGAAAGGACATCAACAAATCAAAGAGCATCAGGAAACAGGCAAAAACAAGTGCACAAAGTAATGTCAGAGGAACTTGTAAGTATTTCCCTGGACTTCTGTTCATGTCTATAATATTGCACAATGACTTCAAAGGTTTCCATTATTTTTGGTGGTTGCTCATACAGCGCTTTCAATTAAAAAAGAAAAAAAAAAAAAACCAAAAAAGAACAATCCACACAACTTCGGCTCCTTCTCTGTTTTAGAGTTTACTTTAAACCAGGCAAACTAGCTCAGGTTCTGGCAGCAGTCTAGATCACAGGTGGGTGGACCAAAGCAGTGGCTCACGTGGCTGCAGTTCTTACCTTTCTATACCAAAGCTGCCTGGTTTAAAGCTACCACATGTATAACATGGACTTGTGTCTTTGGAGAGTGGGGGGGGAAAAAAAAAAAAAAAAAGAGGAGACAAGAGAAGAGACCAAGCAAAAGAAAAAGAGCCAGAGATCTTATGCACACTGGATGCTTTCCAGTTTTTAGAATGGGGCAAAAGAAAAGCAGTGCAAGCAAAGCCTAGAAATGAAACCCTGTTAGGAGGCAAGCGGAGCGGGAGCCGGGCGCTCCTCGGGCTGCCAGGCCCTGCGGCCCCCGCCGACAGACGTGGGCAGAGGGGAAAGACTCTGAAAACCAGCTGGAAGAGGATGTGCTCCAGGGGTGGCCGCCCCCGGGAGGTGGTCCCCCGGGAGGTGAAACCCCCGAGGTGGTCCCCCCGCGGTGACACCCCCGGAGGTGGTCCCCCGGGAGGTGGAACCCTCGAGGTGGTCCCCCGGGAGGTGGTATCCCCGAGGTGGTCCCCCCGCGGTGACACCCCCGGAGGTGGCCCCCCGGTGCCGTTGGTCGCGAGGTGGCAGCAGGGCGACGCGCTCCGCGCTGCTGCGGCCCCGGCGGCGGCAGCTCCGCGGGCTGCGCTCGGTGTGAGAGTACCGGAGTCAGCGGGCGCTGCTGAACTCCCTGCACCAGCACGTCAGAGCTGCTTTGGAAACAGTTTCATTCATTCAATTACTTTAATAGCAGTTAAAATACTTTATGAGCAAAACTGGAGTGGTTATGAATGAGACAGAGAATAATCTCCCCCCTCCATTTTAGCAATTCAAATTTTAACTAAAGCGGTCTAAGAGGTGAATGTGTTATTCTACCTCTCATCCTTCTCCTTCTGTCTGTCTTCCTCTGTTATCATTAAGCATAATTTATGTTGCTGTACTGCAGATTACTTTGCTGCTGGATGTGTGGTTCCTGTACGGTTATTTAGTTTGATCTCTGCATTTTGCTGTATCTAATTGCCCCAGAGGTTGATGTGCTGTAGCTGTACAAGTTATCAGTTTTTCATACTTTGGTTATTTTTCAGTACAGTCTGAAACCTTGTAAAGGAGTATTTGCTTCCCTGCTCTGTTCTTTCTTACATTTAATTATTCTAAAAAGAAGCAAATGAAAATAGCACCAGTGAAATCTTTATTTCAGGTGTTTCAGTTATTCATGACAGTGATTTCTGCTCCAAGCATCCTAGCAGCTGGTTTCCATTTATTATGTGACTGACTGTGAATATGGACAACATCCCTAAAACAATATTCAACTCCATAAATATGGCAGAAGATCAATTTGGCTGTATCACAAGTCTTGCTTTTCCTGACATGCTGTTATTCGATCCTGACCTTTAGGCTATGTTAGGTAAGGGGAACCAAGCAGATAATGGGTACTTAAAAATTGCTAATCTAAAAGCATCTGACAAATTGCCACACAGGAGATTAATGACTGAAACAGCTGTGAATGGTAAAATTACTCTTAACTGGATGCTGATTTAAGATGAGAAATCAGGGTTGTTAAAGGAGAGAAATCTTTTAGTAAATAACATTCAGGCGTGTCAGAGATGTCTTGCCAAAGCCTGGACCTCGCTCCCTGCCACCAGACAAAGCCCGAGAGTGCGTGTTTGCATAGGGACATACCCATGGCCATTGCAGAGTACCATCTTCTCCAGAGCAGCTGCCATTGCACTATCTTCCCCTGGCCACGAGGCAATGTAGAAGGACTGATTTCTATCTAAATCACACAGCTGTACCCGCAGTACGGCTGAAATAGTTCCCAGAGCCAGTGTGACCCTGGCAGCGACGGAGATGGGCCAGGCTGGGGCTGTATGCTCTGGGCTGCGAAGCAGGGGTGGATTGCAGGCAGGAGTTACAGACAAACCCTTTCTGCATGGGCAGCTGGTCTCCAGCGAGCGCTCTTGCCTTTAGCCAGCCGCTGCTGCCGGAGCGGAGGGTGCGCAGTGTGCCCTCCACCCCAAGAGCAGTGCCAAGTACTCGGGGTGCTGGCAAAGAGCTGGGCTGCTTTGATCCAAGTATCCTACTTGTTGGCCAGATCTAACTGAATCTGAGTCGGCTAAGAGACTGTCTTCTTTTCTTTCCTTTAGTTTATATGCTGAAAATTAAAAATACCAGAGAATACGTTTCATTTAGATCTCACTCATGACCTGTGCATTTCATTACTGCCTCTGCCACTGGCCTTCATCTTTAAATTGCACAATGCCAAGAGCATACAGGGCAGAGTTATTTTCCCCTATCTCTTTCTATTTGCTGACAGTGTGATACAGCCACCAGGGGCTCTTCTCAGTTAATTATGTGGTGTAAACAAGTGCTTTCTGCTAAATTTTCAAAACAGTATATGACAGCCATTTCTCTGCTGTCTTCTACACTTCCATGCTTGCCTATGTCTGGTGTGGGAAAATGGTCTGATGAGTCCCAGTGCTGACCAAGACAAGATTTCTCTGTTGAGAAATTAGGCTGCTGCTAATTAACAGTGTGGGAAGGAAGGCTTGCTCTGTTTCTGGGATGCAGCCAAACTTGAGTTAATGTGGTCGTAACAAGGGAAGATACTCCGTGGTGTCAACATTTTTGATATGCAAAACTTTCTAGCAGTTCATTTAAAAAATAGGAAGCTTTGAAAACTGTGAGAGAGTGATAGGGAAGAGACAAAATTCCCTTTAAAAGGTTCCTCAGAAAAGAGTTACTGTTTCTCAGGCAGACCTACATATGCCTTTGCTGTAGATTATGCAGGAGGCGTGTGCATAGGACGCAGCTTTGCCTCCTTATTTACAGACAGTAGAGTAGTAACTTATTCAGATGCTTTACTGTTGTCCCTGCATAATATACAAAATTAAAAAACCTTTTGACTTGAAAATTACACCGTGTGCATTAATTTTACCAGAGCTGTGAACAGCTCTCATATTGGATTATGTAAACTTTCCTTCATCAAGTAAAAATGTCATTTGCAAAGACTCTAATAGCCTTTTCTGGACATGTTCAGAACCACATTACTAAAGATTACTTTATGTAATGGCTCTTAAAGATCAATTTATATTGAATTAGGTTGAAATGAAATTTCTGTTCTTATAGTATGAGCAGCTTTCAATTCAGTGGTGAATGATAAGTCAGCTGCCATTTGACATTTCAATATAAGACCTGACTTACTTGCAACCTCTTTATCTGTTCTAATGAAAGACAGATTTATTGTAACCTACTGCTGATTGCGATATTTTTACTTCAGTCATCTGAGCTTGAAGTATTGAAGAAGATTTTTAAACATGATTTCAACTTATTCAAATTCTGGTCACCTGTGGCAGTAAAAATAGCAGACATATTTGTCTTTGTCATGGGTTTCCTGAACTATTAATATTTTCTTTCCTTGGTATGCAGACTGCTCCTTCACTGGGACTATGGATGATGCTGAACATCTAAACCATCTAGTCTACTGCAATCTAACTTCCTTTTCTCCAGAAGGTATACAAAAGATACTTCTATAAATTGTAACTGTTTTGACCAAATAAGCAAAACTCCCACTAACCCAATCAGATTTAGCTGAGAATAAAAACACAAAGGTGGGATACCACAAAATTACTCCATACATCATTGTTTAGATTTAAAATCTTTCTTTATACAAACAGAATATGGCATAGCAAATTGTACTATAGCTAATTCACAGAAGTTTCTAATTTAAAATATATTGTATATAAATGTCTTTAAACGTGCCTTTGAAAAAGCAAGGCTTGCTCTCAAACCAGCATCATTCTGAAAATGCTGTGACACATAAGATAGTAGGTTTCATATGTGTTGGAACACATACCAGTGGTTCATCATCTTGAATTTCTATTCAGGTTATTAGTCATAGCTAATCTCACATCTTATAGAATTGTTTCCTGATTCCTTTTCAATGTTAAACAATTTAGCTAAGTCTAATGAATGGATCTTTTGGGGTTCTTGATAACTGAAAATAAAACAAAATAGAAAAGTATTTAGGCAACAATCCATTTGAAGTCAATTTATCTAGAGAAGAAAAATCTATTTTATAACCACTTACTGCAAAATTACAAATTATTATAGAATTGCCTAAGATGTCTGCTGCACTGTTGAACTGTAATTGTCAAGAGAATTCCATTTAAGCTTATTGGGGGGCACTTACAACTTATTTGATCTGAATTCTCTGATATTTTTGCCGTAGTTACTTTTTGATTCATAATGTCATTTTTTAGTCCACATATAACAGCTTCCAGAGGCAGAGATGGCTGAAGAATGGCAATTTCAATTGATGATATCTTTTGTAGATTTTTCTTTTTTTTGTTTCTGTATCATTTTCCACTCACACTTTCAAACGTATTTTTGGAGCAGGATTCCGTCAAAGCATCCATTTTGCAACTCAGGAAGGTCAGACATTTTATTCAGAGTCTCTTTTTTTTTCTGAAACTGGCCAGAGAAATCACCATAGTCCCCAGAAACCTTCTCAACAAAAACTTTAAATCAATACCCTCCTTTGAAACAGTTTTGCTTTAGCAAAGCAACTTACTTAGTTGAGGAAAAAAAAGAAAAAAAACCCAACACAGCAATGAAGATGTTGCAACCAGCTGTATCCAGAGGTACTGTAGCTGACAATTTGCAGAATGCAAAATAGCTAGTGAAGACAAATCAATATTTATCTGATTATGTGCTGCTAAAACAGTGATCTGGGTCCATCTGAAATGCACCTTTCTGTGTCAGCAGAATAAGCCTTCCAAGCAGAATGTACCCCACTGTATGTCTGGCCCCAGTGTGTATGGGGACAGCAGGCTTAGGAAAAATTGCACGCTGGACTTGGGATGGTTGTTTCTCCTCTAACACCTTATGTTGAGTCATTTTGTGGCTCCTGGATTTCACGTCCCCCTGATGTGCAAATGTTTCCTCTTGGGTGCTCTCACCAGCTGCTGGAGATCACAAAGAGCAAACCAGTGCTTGTGTAATCCTGTTGTTTTCTGGAGATGACTTCAAAAAACCACTGGGAATGATCTCAGACATGAGATGTTTCCTAAGTGGTGAAAACCCAGCTGCACCAGAATGACCATATTAAAATTTTCATACATTAGCAAAGATGATGACTTCTCAGCCAATTGTAGGCTCATCTATTGCAGAGTCTCCTTCTGCACAATGTTAATTGTTCCCAGTGTGATTAACAGTGATTCCCAAACCCACTCAGCTGGGGTACAAAAACTTGTGGTAAGTTTTCAGTGGGCTTCCAGAAATACAAATCATGGCCTGGACAAAATTATATTTGCAGTACTATGACTAAAAGAAAAACATATGGTCCTTTTTGATGTATCTTACTGGTGATAACCATAAATGTCAGGGATCAAATAACAGCAAGTCAGGAAAAGCAAGACTTGTGATACAGCCAAATTGATCTTCTGCCATATTTATGGAGTTGGTTTTTTCTTCATGTATGGAAAAAAAAAATCTATTCTCTGTTAAAAATCTTTCTGTTATAGAAATACTTGCTATGTGTTCTGATACTGTCAACAGCTCAAAATACTGAGATCTTGACATTGTTTAAAATAATTTTAAAAAATTGGGTGTTGTGCTAGCTAATAAATACTGGTACTAGTTGAGAAGTATTCAAATCAGCGTGAGTTTGAGCTGTGGCTCTTGGAGTCACACAACCACTGTTATGTTGGGAGACATACTGAAAACAGAACATTGTTTTCCAAATGTTTCCACAAATATTTCAGAGAATATTTCTTGGTCTGATACACATTTCAAGGCAAAAAAACCTCAGTAAACTTGAATGTGATATCAGCAAGATAGTCTGGAAACTTTTATTAATTTTGCTGGTTGGTGCAAAGAAATGGTATGAAGAAATAGCTACTGTGCAGATTAACTCTTTTTAACTGTCACCTTTTCCTGTGTGCATAGTGGTAAAATATTATGTAAAACTGATTTTATTGTCATTAAAATCCAGTGATTTATAGTTCTATGCAGTCAATGTTCCATGCTTAAGAACTAAAAAAATTAAAAAACAGCTTCTGAACCTCTTTTGAAGAGATTGCAGCTGGCCGGTTCATTTCTGTTTATTTGTTACTCCAGTCTAGAAAGAAATTAGAAATATCCCAACTAAAAAAACCTCATCTATTTCTCCAAATGACTAGCTTGTAAAACAAATAGATCAGGGGTTCTTCACGATAACTTGTAAATGCCTAATGCTATGCAGGACTGCCATGCTCTTCACCACTGTGAATACCAGTGTAATGGTGCGTATTCTCTCCCAGAAATGATGGGGAGGAAAGAAATCCTCAGAAAAAAATCAGTGAACCAGACAGAAATGTAGCGCAGACACAGAGACTTTCAGGCAAATGGTCTGAGCCACTCAGTCATGTCATGCAAAATTTGCTGTGTAGTTGGGTAAGGCGAGTCTGCAACGTGCATAGGAGACCTCACAGGAGCAAGGGAAATACTAGGTGGAAAGTTTCTCTGTGATGAAGGGCAGTGTGAGGCCTCAGTCTGATCCTGTTGGACATTATGCTGTTGAAAGTCTCATCTGCCAGGTTCAAAGGAAAGCCAAAGCCTCATCTACATATTAAAAATTAATGCTTTCCCCAAAAGCTGGAGGCCTGATATTACTGTTGTGTATTTATGGTCTTGCTCTGCCCAGCATGTGCGTGGATTGAAGGAAAAGATGCAAAGCCCTTACCCAGGGGGGGACATGGTATCTACAGCAATCCCTAATGGCCCGTTGCTTCCACAATCACTGCGCTGGGAAGAGAGGTTACTTGAATAATGTTAATGCTGAGATTAAAATATTGGACAGGGACTGAGAAATTCTGAGTTAATTTTCTGGCTCTGTCAAAAACAGTATATGGGAGTTAGTTAAATAATTTAATCTCTGTGCCTCGCATTCTTATCATCTGACAATTTTGTATCCCAAAAGGCTGTTATGAAACACAATGCATTAATATGAGTCACATACTGTAAAGATGGTTACCATGTACATGGAGAGATTTAAGCTTTCTGTTCGCTTTGAAGCTGTTGTTTGCTCATGAAGTGTTAGTCACAAAACAGCACCAAGGCAAAAATGCCTATCATTCAGCAAACTGTGACTGATGTTGTTTCCACATCTGTATCTACAGTAATACAGGTGGAAATGATTTTCCATTTAAAACGCATTGATTTTTATTTGTTGCAGTAAATTCAGGTGCAGAGACCCTTTGATACCAGAGCAAGGCCTCAGTCTGTTTGGTCATGTTTGCTCAGCTCAAGCGAGAATGTATTCAGAAAGTCCCCAAAATGCTATCTAGAGGTGGCCATTAGGGATGAGGCAAAGTGCATTCAAACTTAAAAGATATTTTTCACTGTCTCTCAGGTTCTGAGACTCTCTCACTCTAAGGTTCTGAGAAACTTGGACTGAAGGTGGCTCTTCCTTCACGTGTAGCTGGACTTTTTATTTATTTGTTTGACATTACTATCCTTAAGTTCTTGATATCAGAAATATGCTAAATATTTGGCAGTAGTTTATAAGCACATTCTGTAAGAGCACTCATAACAGTAAAAAAAAAAAAAATCATGGTTTTGAGTTATGTAACCTTGAAATCTCTTGGTCTTCACTTGGGGGTAAAGCTTATTCCATGACTCCTTTGACTTTCCCTGGATTTTAAGTACCAAATATACCCAAACCCCAGGGCACTGTTGGGATGGTGTGCCTGCTTAGTTGCCCACAGCGGATCCTACAGCCACTCTCCAGCATCAGTCCCAGATTCAGCCCAGACCCCATGGCCTCCTGAGGTCCTACAGCAGCCCTGCATCTGTGAGCTAGTGTGGTTCTGAAAATGATCCTGCACCTGAAAATCCATCTGTAATTGAGACACCATATAATCTGACAGTGATATGTGCATAGAAATAGGTGCCATTTGTCTTGAATAGCAAAGCCCAGACTGAAAAAGGAAATGTTTAGTGGAGGTTAATACCATGCTTGAAAGAACACTAACAAAGGAAAATAAGAAACAGACTATGTAGCAATTTCTGACCAAAATAAAATAACCTCCAAAACAAATATTCTTCTCTTACTTTCTTCTCAAGCTTTGAGTTCCTGTAGTGTAATAATTACTTTGATGATTTCTGAAGGGGATTCTATTTTTCTCTAAAAATGTTTACAGCCCCGTCACATCTAATTATTCCTGGCTTTTTCTTCAACAGTTTTTAAAAGAGATTGAGCACAACAGCATTTATCTTTTCAAGATAGGGAGAGAGGAGGAAAAAATGGTGAGGTACCTATCCTCCTGGAATCCGGGCTCTTATATTTCCAGATAAATGAATGTATTTAACTAGGTCATAATGAGTAATAAGGAAAAGCTTCTATTTCATTGCCTTGAAATAGACCATTTTAGTCTCTTATTATCATTTATTATTTATTTTAATTAGTCTTAATTGCTGTGACAATTTGCATTTTAATAGATGCTCGGATGATTAAGAAGAAAACTTTCCCAGAACCATAATCACAGTATTTCTAGAGCATTGAAATTCAGCCCAGCCGCGAGCCCTTGCCCGCTGTCTCTGCACAGCCCTGCCGCAATTAGCATTCGGCTTCAGCACCGAGGTTATCGCTACAACTGTGGTAAGCGCTTCACCCCTTCTGGCAAATCGTCGCTTGGCATTATTTTCCCAGTAGACTTGCTTCCCTGCAGGTGCAGAAGAGCCAGTGTAGAGATAGCGCTTATATAAAGCTAGTTTAAGGCTTTTATTAATACCGTGACACTGTGTTTAAGTGCTCCGTTTAGTGTGAGTTAAGTTTTTTTCTGAACTGCCTTTATAGCTTCTCTGTTGGCTACTCTCACCCCCAAGGAATTGTATGGTAAGTCTCACTTTATGCATGAGTGCCAGAGGATAGGAATCAGTTGCATTATAAGTGAAGAAGCTGTAGCTCTTTAATGTAACTAGTAGCTTTGGGTTTGCTTGCAAGCTGACAGCATTTATGCTATGGTGGTGGAAGGCACAGTCCAAACTCGTGTCGAACCTGTAATCTTCACTGTGGTGCACCATTTGCCAAGCAGCCATGTAGATTAAGTCTCACCATGAAGTTGTGAGCAGCAGTTGGTATATGACTAATCTCATTTCCAACTAGCCTGGGCGTCCTTGCACTGGAGAGCAGTCTCCAGCCCAGAGGACAGCCCTCATCTGCTGAGTATTAGCCCCTTCCCCAACACCCCATGGGTCAACAAAAAGATGCATCATGCCTGGACCAGCACAAAATGCAGATTTTTGTCACTAGAGCCATAGCATGGGCAAGGAGCCACATGGAAAAGGTAGAAACAGAGCAATGGCATCAACAACTCTCTAGAGCAGCCCTGGGACTTTCAGGTTGGAGCCTGGCTGTCCTGCACGCAGGGAGCGAGCCAGCGGTTGCTCTCGCTGCCAGATGGGCCTGATGAGGCTCTGCCTACTGGCTGCAGTCCTTGGGATCAGCTGTTATTGCATAGACCTGGTTGTAACTTCTTTATAATGAAACACAGCAACACAAAGCTATTTTTCTGTGCTGATTTTTAATGGGCTATTAATATATGTTTGATATGAGATACCAAAAGTATTCACTGTATTGCACAATTGGGTTTTTTCAGGTATGCAGAAATTCTTAGTTCTGAATTTTTTCTGTGAACACAATGATTCTATTTTTAGAGTCAAAAATTCAAGTGAAACTCCTGTAAAATTCTGTGGGGTTTTGTGAAAGGTTTTGTTAGAAGTCTTGCTGAGAGTTTTTCAACTTGCAGCAATTAGTAAGAATCTTATGAGTGATGGGGAATTCTGTGGCCAGGAGGAGAGTTAGTCACCCTTAAAATAACTTATTTCAACAACAGAAACATAATTTTCCTTTCTAGGATTTTTACATGTATTTGTGCCATTGTACAGTAACATCTGTATTCTAATTATGTATCCTATTATTTCTCTACTGTTAAATTAATTTGGCACTGTTAAAAGTAGACAGAAGAGGAAAACTGATACTGCTGCTTGTAAAAAAATGCAATCAGCAGTGCAATAATTCCCTGCTAAATTACTTCAGTCAAATACATTAGCTTTTCAGTGGTAAAAACAAATCTGTTGTGATCAAAAGAAAGGTAATACTTGTACTCATGCCAGTTTACCATTAGTCTTGCCTTAACAAAGATGAGATATGAACTTTTGTTGCAATTCAATTTTAAGGGAGACAATGAAGAACAATAGGCTGTGTCTCCCCATTACCTTGTTGCTATCTTTTCTCTCAGTGCAGATCAAGAAAATATTTGCTAAAATATCTCATTGCTTTTCTAATTTCCCTCACAGCATGAAGCATCACAGCAATTTCTATATTCTTATTATGTCCAGACCTGGATACTCTGGCATTTCATTAATCTAATTACAGATGTCAAACAATAACAATTCAGCTCTTTGCCTTCACAAAATCTGTCTCTTCCCTTGTCCTTATTAAAAAAGAAACAAACAAATAGAAATATAGTTTCACTATTCACTACTGTCTGCATTATGCTGTACTGGGAATTTCCATGGTCACTCTCCATCCCCTTCGTGCTGCTCCACTGAGTAGTTCAGCTGGAATCAGGGTCTACACCCCACCTTTGGGAGACAATAATTAAATAACTGTCAATAAATAACTGAAATGCTAAGAAAATATATCACAGCTCTGCTTTCCCTGGGAGGAGTGTATGTGAAAGGCAGGTGGTGCCAGCGGGAGTTGTGCCCCTGACTCCAGCGAGGTCAGGACCTGCTCCCACACTGCTCCACCTGCATCTGCTCTCTCCCTCGCTGGTACCTGCCAGTGCCAGGGTGGAGCTGAAACCAGGGCTTCTGGAAACGGCCGTGTGCTCCCTTATGCATCAAACCGCTAGTTTGGAATGTGACCTACATTTCTCTGCAGTGGTTTATAATACTCTTAATAACTCTGAAGCACAATATTAACATGCTTCTTTAAAGAAAACGCCATAAAATTTAATATTAATATTGAGGGGTTTTCCCTCTCTCAACAGTACCTTGCTGCGCTCAGAAAAGCTCCTTCCAATGCCCATGGACATACTTGTGAAGGTTTAATCATCTTGTTTCCTCCTTGTTTCACTCAATGGTTACTTTTATATGCAGCTGTAGTACCCAGGAGCCAGTGGCACGTGTCCCTGCTCTGCGAGGAGCAAGGGGCTCTCCCAGGGCGAGTCCACCTCTGCTGCGGATGCCCACCTCCAGCCACAGCTTGTTCCCCTGCTCAGAGGCTCTCTCAGCAGTCAAGCTCTAAATAGTCCCCAAATAATTTTTTCTAGATGGGGAATGGGGGGCTATCAATGCCAACTGAGATTTTAGAGGGAGCTATGTGAGCTGGTGTCGGACTGCTATGCCATGGAAACCTTATACCGATATCTACAGGTGAAAGAATATTTTAAACACACAGAAATACATCCAGCTGTTTAAGCTCAGAGTAAATAGTGATACTACTAAGAACATTATACATACGGTGCTTTTGTCCAAGGAAAAGTTTTCTAGAAAACTTGGGTAAACAATCCATAGAAGCAGCCCTCTGCTTTAGCTGGGAGCTGGACAAGACAACCTAATAGATCTTTTCGATTTCTCACCTCCAAAACCCAGCACAGTTTATTTTTTTTTTTATGTTCATGATCAGTGGAGCATATCTGTGCATGCTGAAAAAAAGATTGGCTATAACAATTTTTTACTTGCTTTGACATGTACTTTGTCTTTTTGTAAAAAACAAACTTCAAAAATTCATGGTTAGTAAGAGGCCTCATATTACAAGCAGTTTAATCAGGCTGTACCAGTACAAGGCACATGCTTAAACACAGTCTCTTCTAAGCAAGGGCATGACTTGCTACTTTTAATGCATGATATCTTTTGCTGTTGGGCCTCTGAGCCTTGACTTATGTTTAATCTTTCAATTAAATTCCCTTCAGACATGTGAATTTTGTCAATGCTTATTTCTCCCACACAAAAATCTGGTTATATTATGTGATGTTTTCTTCAGATCTTCACTATTCTTCATAGCATTTCCCACCCCCCTTTTTTTTTCTTTCCCTCTGCTGGAAGGAAAACCTGTTTTTAACTATGCCTGAAGCTTTGTCTTTTATCCCTCACCAGTGTCTCTCAGACAGCAAATCTCTGTCTGTGTAGCAGGCATCCTACCTGAGACCCTCGGTTCCCTCCAGAAGGAGGTTTCTGCACAGCCTGCTCCAGGCAGGGGGGCATGGAGGGCAAGGGTCTCCATCAGCCATGGGGAGTCACCCATGGGTGCCCTGGTCCCTAAGCACAGTGGTATTCCTGGTCAGTAGCTGCATCTCTGCACCACCAAGCTGGGAGCGTTGACTGGGGGTTGTTTTTATTGCAAGCAGACTCTGTGCCCCTTTCCCAGGGTGACCTGCAACCTCAGCTTGCAGTGGGCTCCGGGCACTCAGCTGCTAGATGGGGCTTCCTCTTTACTTCCACTAACATGAGTGAAATGATGACTCTTTGGTCAGTTTTTTCCATTTTCTGGTTTTTGAATGGTTTTCTGTCCAGAGAATATGGGGGGATTTTGTAAAATTTCTGATTAGGGACAATTTAGAGAAGGAGGAGGGGGAAAAAAGGAAAAAGCAAATGAGGAAACTAATGCAATCTGTTGTCTGCATGAACGAGGTATTAAACAAGCTCAGTGAGTTGATCTCACGCACAGCTCTGGGTCATCCTTCAGCTCCTGCTTTCGGTCCTGGGTGTGCAGGTACAGGACTGCTGCGTGGCCTGGACTGAGTGTGGCGTACTGCACTGCCATCCTTACTGGGGCTAAAACAACCCTGGCCAGCTTCATACTTGACTTCTTCCTGTATTTCAGTTTGGGTAAGAGCCTCGATTTGCAGGTTTAACACACTGCTTTTAGAGAACTTCTAATTCAGAAATGTTTTGTGCATTTCTGCAGCTTTCAAAACCCATAAAATAAAACAGTTATCCCTTCTTGAACATATTTTTTTCAGAGCTGGGTTTTGATGCCCACTTTTATTTGCCCTTTCAGCTCTGTCAGTGAGTACAGCCACTTGCAGTTGGAGAACATAAAAGGATGGGTGATTTTACAGGTCACATTCAAGCTTTGAAGTTATCACTTCATTGAAAAAAATGCATGGTTGGTTGTTGTTTCATCATATCTTAATTACAGAAATTAACTCTGACCGTTAATGAAATTTCTAACAAAAGTAACGTCTTCTTTGTTTCAAAGGGTGTTTTGCACAAAGAGGGGTCGGCCTAGGAGACTACGACTGATACAAGGACCCAGTGAGACTGACTTCTCTTCCTTTTAGCAACTCATTCTGGTAGGAAAAGTGCTCAAGAGCTCCTATGTACCATTTCTTATATACCTGCAAGTGCATGATCTCATCTTATCAGGATTTTGAGGGATCTGGTTCGTTATATGTTAAAACAGGTCCAGTTAAACTACTCCTTAAGGAGACAGGATTTCTCCTAATGTGCTACTATAGGAAATTCCCAATTTAATAATCCGGTTGAACTTCAGAGTACGTTTGTAGTGTGAATGCAGAGAGCCTATCTGTTAACTGACCACATCCCAGAGACCTGGAAATATAAAAGTTTTATTATCCCTCCCTGGTGGACTCCTAAGAGACTTGCTCAAAAAGTCTTGTTTTTCCAACATATTGATGTATGAGCCTTGACTTAAAGTATAAAATCAATCTTCAATTCACAGGGGAATGTAACAGAAAGAACTGGCACGTTTCAGCCCTAATTGTACCTTTTCCACGTGATAAGAAAATTCTGCTTTCAGATAAGCTGTTATTGTGGGGGATATCCCTGTACAGAATAATTCATCAAAACTAACCACTGCATCTAGTTTCAGCCACATAGTTCTTGATCAGTGGTTTATGGACTGAAAGATCTCATCCAAGATTTAATTCAATTACTTCAACTTGTGCTTCAAACACCATCAAAGTGTTGATTCTTTTCCCTTAATTCTTTTGAAAGGCTAATTCAGACTGACTCATTAACTAGAGATGACTACAAATTTGGATAATGCATTTAAGTGGAGAGGCTTGATCCATCTTGATTAAAAGATTTTTTGTAGCTAATGTTTAACCTCTGAAGTTCATAAACTGAGCTACAGTTAATGACTGTGTTTTATTCTCAAATGCTTAAGCATCCTCCCACTTCTTTTTGCCCCCCTGCAATAAAATAGGGACACTTCCTGAGCTGCAAAATGTAACATTTATGCTAATTCAATATTATTATAGTTATTTCACAGTAACTGAAAAAATCTACGTGCAAAGAGTTACATAAACGACATGAATAAATGCACAGGCATATTGTTTGCTTCACTAAGTAAATCAGTACATTAGAAGGATAAACTATTTTATTACCTAATTAGCCATCATCCAGGAAGGGCGTTTTCATGAGCAGGAAGACAGATGGGCAAAAACTGTCCTGGATCACTTGTTCTGAAAAAACACTGCAAGAAAAACTGTTTAGCACTCATTTCTGATAACTTTCCTTGTATTTGGAGCAGGTAAAGATGTGGAAAATAATCTTAGTGCATGACTTTGATGCATGAAAGGGGATTCTTCCTACTTCCTGCATCATCAGCATAAAGAACCTTCATAAAAACATTCATAAAAACATGCATAAAACCAGTTTTGGGGTCTGTATTCTAAGTTACAACCATGTGGACCACACCTCCTGAAAATGTGGTCTGATGTTAGGAATGCTAGAAATTATGCTTGATTACAACAAAAAGGGATTACCATGTATGGTGGGGTCTGTTTCCTATGAATTTAATAGGAAGCATTTTATAGAGTTCTTTTTACACCAAAATACTTACTGTAAAACAGTAAAAACTTTACTGTAAAACAGGCTTCTGACTGTACTGATCATATGAAATGTGGACAGCAGAATTAGGTGAAAAAAGTTTGCAAATAAAATATTTGGTCAAAAGTTTAGCATGTGCAGGAATTGTTTGCAAACTCAAACAAGTATCTTCAGACAGGAGAAAACTGAAAACAGGCCATAGTCCAAAAGCTTGCAGAGAATAACCCTCAGCAGCACATGATAGGACACCTGCAGTGCAGAAATTTTCTCCTCCCTGGAGAATTTTAAAGCGTCCCTGGAAATCCTGAAAAAGTTTTGAACACACCTTTCACATCACTGACCCAGGCACAAGGCGAAGGAGCCCTCTGCTCCCCCAAATTTGCAAAGTTGGCTGTAGGCAGAGGAAAGACACACAGCTGCTTAGGGATTTGCTCTGACCTGGTAGGGCCACCTGCAAGGTTTTTTTCTTTGCTAAATCAGTGGTATTGGAAAAATATTGTATTGGAAATGACAAGTTTCTCTGTGGGCTTAAGACCACTAACTGTGTGTCTGTGTGTGTATGACTCTGTGTTTGTCACAGTGGTGTTGTCCGTGTGGTGTTTTCGAGGCTACAAAGCACCTCAGTAGGGAGCTGACCCAGTGTTCATACACAAGCTAAAAAAGATTTGAGCTGTATGACACGCCACTGAAACAGCCATCATAATGCCTTTTTGTAATAAGAAAGATCTGCCTGATGAAGTGAACAATTTGTTGCTTGCTCACAAATATCCATTCACTGGCATGGATGCTTTGGTCCAGAAATTTTATTTCTTATTTATATCTCAACAGCTAATGCTTGAAAGAAAACAATATCCCTTCAGTGTGAGTCATTGGGAAATAAAACTGTGGGAGAAAGCTTGTGTTTGTGTTTAGATGGTCTTGTTTGCTCTTCGGTGCGTATAATTAAGTTTGAATACTTCATATTCAGGCTACAGTAAGGTTGTCCTAAAAGTCATTGTCAGGATGCAAGTCATTTCATCCTAGACTTGAATATGAGGTCTGATTTCTTTTCATTGTCTTAAGGGAGTACAAGTTCAAACAAACTATGTGTAAATTTCTGTATTTTGGACATTTAAAGCAAAGTAAGGTGACACCTGCCTTGTGTATCTGGAAGCAGATGAGGGTCACCAGCTTGCATAGCCAAGACAGGCTCTCCCAGGGTTGTTTCCCTGGCAATCCCCACACTGGCCTTTGAGTGGTCCTCCTTTAGTTCATATATTAAGGAATATTAAGGAATACTAATTCTCAGGATCTTGTCCAGCTCTCCACACATGAAAGTAGCCCCAAATTGTAGCTGATATAAATCAGCATAGCATCACTGACTTCCATCAAAGCTTGTGCCAAGGATCTGGCTGTGAAATACTTAAACTGCATTGACAGATCAGTTCAGAGAAGCATCCCTGTCTTCTGCCTTGTTATGATATGCTTCACAGGAAGCATGACGACAGCAGGTTGTACAAGGGTGACAGCACTAGGAGATCAGACCTTTGCTCATATGCTGCCCTGCAATGGGAAGAGAAGCTGATGATCATGCAGGGTATAAAATCACAGGCTTTAGCAGCAGCAAGGTCTCTCTGTGCCAGGCAGACCGCCGCACCTCTGCTGGGTGAAGTGACAGGACAAGGATGTACAGATGGATAGCTGCTGCGGTGGTCCCCAGCCACTCCATCTGATTCAGTGCTTTTTTTGACAAAGTAGGTTACTAGATCTGTGTATCATGAGGGTAGGGAGTGCTGCTGCATGCCTGGTGTATCTGATGCATGCCCAGCGCCAGCTGTGGGATCCTTCCCAAGGGCAGGCATTACCCGTGCAGTCCCTGCTGCGGCCGCAGCACCACGAGCTGCTGTGTGCCACACACCCAGCAAAGGTAGGCACCGTCTGCTAAACATGTGCCATAAGTTTCATGCTAGTGAACCTTCATGCTTGTCTAGACCCAAAATCTGAAGATCAGTCTTGTAGTGGTGTGTGTTACATCTGCAGAGCTCTGGAAGCAATCGCCTTGCTTTTCTATGTGCCACTTCCAGACTAAAATTACTCTGTGTAACTCAATATTGTTTTCATACATACATATATATGTCTAAAACATGCATAAACATATATTTGTAATTGTGTGCAGATGTGCATACATAGATACACATGCATTACAAATGTATTTAGTCCTGTAACCACTTGAGAGATGATACTTTCACACTTTCATCTAAGTTTTTCTGCTTATTAGGATATAGAACGTCCCCAGGGCTTTATGGAGGATTTTACATACACATGGCAAAATTGTCCCTCCAGCAAATTATTTCCTGTCTGAAAGATAAAACAAATAGATTTAGAAGGAAAACAGTGGTAAGACAAGTCCAGGCTTGCACAAAGATTTGTCCTCATTTCCAGAGTGGCAGATTAAGAGGCCATTCGTTGGGTTTCATGGCTGGAAGCCCCGCCACTGGCAGCACACAAAGCAGGGTGAGCAGCTCGGCAAGGTTCCTGCCGTGCACCCCAGTGCATTGCACAACCCCCAGCTGCAGACTGGTGTGTCAGGGGACATATCAGAAGAAAGCAACCCTGTTAGCAGAGCATCTTCCTTCCTCTTTCCTCTTATTTTCAGTCCTTCGTTTTAGTAGTATTATTAACTCCTATTCCCGTTTATTGGCTTGTGCTTGCTTTGAGGAGAGTCGCATCCCACCTCCACAGTACCAGGCTCAGCAGTACCTGCGGGGGTTTCCTGCGGGAAAGCAGCTCCCCATCACCGACTGTGGCACTACCTCTTGGATGTGGCACCACTCAGTGTGGCAGCATTTGCAGAGGGACTGGAGAGGGGACGGATGAACCGGTAAGGTGCAATGAAGAGGATGATGAGCAGGGCATCCAGGGCGCTCTCCTGCAGAGCTCGAGCTCAGTTTGCAAAGATTTGGAAGATGTTCTAAAGCCATGTTCCAAAACCAATACTTACAAAAGGATTACAAGGCTGCATGTGCTTCTGGCAAGCAATGGTTTTGTAGTGGTTTCCAAGGCACAGCAAACCATGTTTTTCCTGAAATGCCACTTTCAGCCACGGAGTTGGGGAAAAATGATTTGTCTAATGACTCTAACAAACCCTGTCACTGCTGGATACTTATTCCCTCTCCCTCTCACATGCACAGCTGGGCATAATCTATAGGGAAAACCTAAAGTTCTGCTTTTTGCTAGCCAGATTCATTAAACTAGGGCCAGTTATCTTCCCCTTCAATATACTACACATACCTTTAAATCTAAGTCCTCTGAATCCTCTGGGACAGCATGCTTGAGATTTAACTCAAGGGACAGCCACCTTGCACAGTGACTCTGCAGAAGTAATCCTGGGTTTATCTTGTCTTTGGACCTATTACAGCCACACATTAAACAGATATTTGTATCCCCAAATCAGCAATCTGCTGTTGAGATAGTGTCAGCATGAAGAAAGGGGACAGAATCTAATCTTTTGCAGATCAGTCATCCTGAATTTGAAAGATGTAGGCATCTTTTGTTTAGGGGCAGGTCTGAATATGGAGTGACTTGCTCTAACAAGACTTTATATAACTCTTTATTGGAACAGCAGGATTAGTAGAGGGACGATTAGACTTGGCCAAAATGCATGTGAAACTTGCTTTTTTTTATTTTGCACATTCTTCTGTATGCTTTGTGTCATCTACATACCAATTTTTTACTCAGTCTATAGGTTTGTGAGCTACTTGCATGGAGTTTACTAAAATGTAAGGACTTAATTATACCCTCATTCGATTCGGTGGGAGTTTTGCCATTGACTTGAATGAGAGCAGAGCTGTGAAAAAGGATTTGCGTGCATTGATTTAGAATGCTGCAAGGGAAGGTCAAATGTATGAACCTGGAGAAGAAGGAAAGTTCAGTGTCCTAACAATTATGACATCCCCTTGAGATTACATTCCTCCTGTAAATATATGTATCATATAAATAGGGTATATGGTTTGTTTTGGATCCACAAATATTGGTGAGAATTTTTGGCTTCAAGGCTGTATGGTTTGTTTCAGATCCAGAAATATTAATGAGAATTTTTGGCTTCATTTTGGGAATTATAGAGCTGAATAGACTCTTCCCCCCCCCCCCCCCCCCCCCCCCCCCAAAATATTTTGGCTTTGCATTTCAGTGGTGGTTTCCTTTTCATCTAGCGACATAATCCCTGACCTTGCTTTACAATAGCAACACTTCAAAAATATATCTGTAGACATACATGTAGCTGAACTTAAAGATCTAGAATAAGTCCCTTAGGGCTGTATGATTTCCTGCTTTGAAGGATGTAGTGAAAGATAGAGATGAGACAAAGAACAAGAGGCCAAAGCTGCAAGGCTCACAGTTCTTGGTAGCACTTAGTGTGGCATATGGGCAATGTGGTTTGCCAGTAATTCTGAAACAGCATTCCCTAGCTCAGTTTGCCATCCCAGGAACCACAAAACATCTGATAATTTTGTTGTCCCCATCACTTCTGTCTGAAAGTCCTGTGACTGCCGAGAGGCGATCCTGGATTGCCTTGCAGCGTAAAACCAGAGGATTGGCACAAGATGCGTGGTGTTTTAAGATTCACTTAAAATCTGCTGAGACATTTGAGCAAGTCCCACTGGCTTAAGTGGGGACTTCAGGTGGGAGTGGGGTGATGAATCAAAGTTGTGTCAGCCCCTTGCATGCAGGTAAATGCCACCCATGGTGAGTGTCTGCAAGTAACCATCACACTGACATTCCTTGCTCTTAAGTTGTGATTCTCAGTTTTGAAACAGATTGGCTAGAAGATGACTGTCACTGCAACCAGGGAAACTTGGCTTCTCCAAGTCCTTTTACAACGAAGCTAAAAAATATGAGTGGCGAGATCACCAGTGGCTAGAGAGGAAGAGATGAGTATAATGACACCAGAGAGAAGCAGTGACCTGAGTCCTGACCCATTGGGGCCAGCCAGCAGAGTCCCACTGCTCTTAAGCAGAGAGGCTTTGCAGACAGCACTTGCATAGATAAACTGATTTAAATGTGTTCACGACCCATTTATTTGTATGTGATTAGTTGATACATATTCTGGGAATCCTGAAACACTGCCAGCTCTTTGTTAAGCTTTTGGGAAATGCACACACTGCTGGAGATAGCCTGCTGTGTGTCTGACTTAATTTTCCAACTTATCAGGCATACAGAGTTAATTCTTCACTGATCTCTCTTGGCAAGTTCAGCTTTGTTTGGTCTGGCTTTTCTCCTAGCATTTTCAGTAGTCCTCTCCAAGTGGCCCAACAGCTGTACCTACCTTCCCAAAAATCCCATTTTCCTGCTTTTGTTAAATTCCATAGCATATATTGATATTTCACTAATCAAGCATGAGGAACACCAAGGGCTTTAACAAACTGAGTTCAGCTGTCTCTGAACCTGAGAAAAGTGCTGTCACAAAACATACTATAAATGAAATTAAATTGATAAAGCTAATTACAAATCCAGAGAGTCAGAGTGAATAACACCTATTCCAATTTTTAAAAGGCACTGCTTTCCCTATTTCAGCTTTCATTATATTTGGCTATAAATATAAACCCCAAAGTGCATTTATACCTACTCAGATAGGGCCAAATCCTTATTTGCCATTCCTGGGTACATCCCAGTATGTAGCTTATGGCACCTGGGTGCTTCCTTCAAATCACTGATGAGAATAACCTTGATTTTTCTCCTGAGCCTATTACAGCATGGACATTTCAGCCTCAGTTATGTTAATGCAGTTGCCCTGGTTTGGGCAGGAGAGGATTTCGGTGGAGTCGGGCAGCTTTCACAGAATTCCCTGGGAGCAGGATTAGGCCATTGAGTGGCAATAACTTGAGGCACATGTTAATCAATTTTAAGGGTTACTTTCGCTTTAATTGGCAGCTGGATCTTTACTTCTTAACTCTTGAGGATGTAATGACAAGGATGAATGACACCACAGGACCTGGCTACAATTTCTGGCTGTCTGGACTTCATATGAACTCAAAATCACGTCCATGCTCACGGAAAAATATAGAGTATTAACATTGTCATTGTATGGACAAACGAATGGCCTTGTGAGGACAGGCTCCTGACAGCTTTATTTATAACCATTCCCCAAACAGTCTCTGAGACTTCTACACAGCTGTGTATGGGGTAACATATAAGACAGGAGTTATGCTGGGTCTCTTGTGGTAAATCAAATCCAATAAGAAACATGTTAAAATTTGATCCTACAATTTTCACACTCTGTTTAAACTATGATGATATTCTCTTCTGGGATTTTCTGGGTGACTAGTAATCTTTAATTCAGTAATCTGTAGCTGTAGAAGTTGTACATGAGCCGCTGTAATTTTAAACTGATTAATTGCATTGCCCACAGCTCAGTGGCAATTGCTCACCATGGGTAATTAAGATGTCCTGGAAGATTCCAAGAAGGAGCTGGAGAAGGATGCATGGCAAATGAAAAGCAGAATAAAATTGGAGAAAGATATTCACTGATCATAGCTGATGCTAAAATATCTTTCTTTAATGGAACAACTTATTTTCTAGTTTATAGCAGTAGCTGGATTAATCAATTAGATATGACTGGCTTTGCATACGGATTCACTGGGACGGGCAGACTCAGTCAGCACTGGCAGGGTGACTCCACTGACTGTGCCACTGATAATCTGCCACCATCTTTCTTTAAGATCTTTGGTTTTATTTGCATTTTCTGCCTTATCACTTCTCTTTCCATGCCTATTGATCTTTTTATTTTTATTACTCAGCCTTCTTACTAAAACTGCCAACTCTTCTGCTATAATAACCTGGCAGTGTTCAGAGTCAGGAACTTGCCACTCAGCATGAAAAGAAATGCAAGAAATGGTTTTTACAGCAAAGTCCCCCACCAGTGCTAATACTTCAGCAGACAATTGCTCTTTAGAAACTGAATACCCATCTCAAAATTAAGGGGCTTTTCTAAGGTTAGGCCCTATCTGTTATTTAAAGCAGAACTGGAAGGTGAAATAACTGACTGGTTTACTAGTAACACATGGGAAAGCAAAATAGGAGTTTCTCTTTTTGTATCCAGGCTCCTTGATGACAATGCATTTAAAAGCATCCGTGAAACAGGCTGTGAATCAAATAAATATTCATCTGGAGAAACAAACTAGGAACAGACAGTTCCAGACTTAACCAAGCATGCAAAGCCCTCTGTTGATGTAGAAATTAGAGATTTCCGTAGTCCTCTAAGCGTTCCCCAAATAGTATCTAAATGTTCCCCAAGGTTAATTTGAGAGTAGAAATGATCTATAATCATTATGATGTGGTGAATAGTTAAATTAGATAAAAATAGTGGTATTTTTAAACTACTGTTTAAAATACTGATAGCTACATGCTGGGTAAAACTGTAAAAAAACTTGTTTATAAAGGCATCTGTACTCTGATGGAAAACAATAATGGAAAGTAATTCCATTTGGGGGTTTGTTGTTTGGAGGGGATGGGTTTGAGTGTTCCTGGGTCTGTTTTTTTAAGATTGTTGAATCAGTCAATTTGTATACATATCCTAGCACCAACCTTGCCAAAAGCCTGAGCTGAACACCGGGGGTCAATGAAGTGATTTCACAGAGTTCATTGAGCTTCTGGTCAAACCCAGGAAATGGGTTCATTCATGTTTTCATGGCTTTAATTCAGGTCACTTATGTAGCAGTTAATACAGGGATAAGGAAATGTGGTTTTGGAAGAAATGTCAGTCCTGGACTTCCCTGTATGCCAGGGAAACCATTGAGTTTTCTCATGGAAAAGATACCTTTCTTTTGTGTCTTCTTTGTTCCTTTCAAATACATTTAAAGGACTGTCCTACTCCAGAACATGCTGACTCTAGTCTAGAAAAATCTTTATTTTCGGTAGGATAGTCAGATTGATGGTTCTTTTAACTTAAATACACAGTAGCTGCTTTAATTAGCACTCTATTGCTGTGATTGGGATATGTAGGGTGTGCATGGCAATGATTGCATTCATGAGGAGAAAATAAGTTCAGGTTTGTGTGATCTGAGGTACGGCTGGCAGAGCCTAGAGGTAGGGCTGAGAGCCTGGGACCTACAGTCCTGGACAGATTTTGCACTCTATGCTGCTTTCCCTGCAGCACCTAAATCAGTACGTAAGCTAGTTTATAACTGGATTTTTTTTTTTTTTTAATTTTTTTTAATATTCTCATTACAAAATTCTTTACAGACTTATCTGTACACAAATTCTCATTTATACAAAAGCAGCCTTGGCTGCTTCGAACTTATTGCAATGTTCCCATTCTTTGTATTTATTCATAAATTACTGTGAGTCCATTAAGTTCTCCCACACCGTGGTAATGGCATGGTGGTGATTTATGTTTTAACTGTAATAGCAGTTCACCAATTGACTAAAATATTTCTTGTCATGAATATTTTAATGAGAGCTACAGACTTTATATCTGCTGAAAGAATATAATTTTCAGATGTCTGATGGTGCCAGATGACATAGTAGAACAGAGGCATGAACTGTTGAAATGAATAAATGTCTAATAGACTGATCAGAAAATTACACTGTAGCTGCTTCATTTTATGTTTCTTTGCTGCTAGACATTTTCTAAGCTGATGACCTGATTGACAAGTAACACTTTGTTGCCTTTGTAAGTTTCATTGAACAAAGACTAGGGAAATAAACTAATGAAAACAAATATATTTACTACTAGCAGGAAATCTGAAGGGATAATTTGCATGTTCTACAAAAGCTGTGTTTTCCAGAGGAAAGGGCAAAGGGAGTGGGAGTGAAACGATCTGAATATCCTTTGTGACTTTTCCTATTTGAGCTGTCAAAATTGAGCAAATCACTCAGAGCTACAACGTGACTTGAGTTATGTGGTAAAAATCATCAGAGCATGTGGGCATAGATGTACCAGGAGTGAGCTAGACACCCTCCCTGGGGGGTGAAGGGAACAGGGAGGCATAATGAGGGACAGGGTTGCCTTCAAAGTGTGGTGTTCCTAGAGAGGGATGATGCAAGCCCTGATCTGAACTATCTTGGCAGACGCAAGCTGGACCACAACTTTTTTTGCATGTCCGTATAAACAGGGTCCATGAGGACTTCACAGGATTGTTGTGGGATATTAGGAACTGATGTTTGTAAAGAACTTGGGAAACCTCTGTCTCCCATTTGTTTGTGGTGTTTGTCACCAGACTCTACAGCAAGAGCCTGAGGGCACAAATAGTCTCTAATCAGAAAGATTTTTCTTTCCTCCTGGTTCCCACTAAAAGAGTTCGTTCTCCTTCACTGTTACAGCAGATGAAAAAGGATGACAGTAAAAGTGAGCTGGAAGATGGATAGCTAGCATTGCAAAGTGTTACCTTCTAAGAATCACGTGGACTTTTTATGAAAAGAGAGACTGGGAGAGGGGTAGAATAATTTCTTTAGTTTTAACTGAGTGGTTGAGATTGATAATGAAAGAGAAGATGGTTACTGCCAGCAAGGAGAATAACTGTCCACTGGGTGGGTAAAAAGAGACCATCAATCATATATAGAGAACCAGATAATTACCACATGATTATAACTGTAGGTCAGTTTGGGGTATTGCAGATTCAAACTGATGATCAAAGCATGAAATGTTCCATATGTCATCAGCCCTTTGAATCTCAGTACAGTTCATTGATGCATATCTTCTCTGCAGTGGCTGACGGTTTACTTTTGTACATTTGTCGTTAGCAATGCCAATAGGAACTATTTACATGACTCAAAGAGGTTGGATTTTAAAATATTGAAGGAGGATGAAAAAAAATTAAAGGGAAATGAAAAAGGACTGATTTGCACATGAATGTACTTTTTATGAGTTTTCAGGCTTATTGGATGACGGTATAAAAGATTAAAAAATATCCTTATCCACTGAGTGAGAAATGTAGTTTATTAATGCAGATAAACTTAATTGAAGCCAGATGTCAGGCATTTAAAAAATATTTATATGGAGATTTTCTCACTCATTTGAGCAGCCAAAATTCAATGTGCTTGCAATCCACTTGATGGTCCGAAAGCAGGAGAGGCTAGGAGAAGTGTCCCAACAACCTCCTGCTCACTGGAAAGATGGGGAGCAACGCAGGTAAATTTTGGATGGAGGTTGTGTGGGGGCCTGGGCTTAATTTCTTGCTGTCGCTGTCTTTCTTGTATGATCTGTCTCCTGTCTGAGTAGTAATGTAAGGTACTCAGGTGACAGATATGTGGGAGCTAGAAAAAATTTAAATATGCCTAGATACTCAGGTTTTAAACATTATTGTAAAAAAGGCAGTGGTTTAATGTTAGGTAGAAAAAGAAAGCAGATAAAGAGTACAACAAGTGTGTGCCTATGCTCTGAACCTCCAACCACCAACTCTCCAGCCACTTAAAAACCAGTGGATTCTGAAAGAAAAGCTACAGAAAATGGCATTTCTGAAATCCTGCTCAAATTTCAAGCAGTGGCAGGGACAAGAAATGAGATCTAAATAGGTCACGATCACTTAGGTATCTTGAACAAAGAGGTGCTGCTCTCACAGATTTGTGACATAACCACCTTTGATTTTATTTTATTTGTCCATCTTAGAATTGAAGCTGCACCAAAATTTCTGAACCTTCTTGACACATAAGCCTTTGTGAGATCAGGGCTCATATCACTAACTTCAGTCAATAGTAGGAAGCTGAGCAATGGAGTATGGAATAAAAAACAACCATGAAAAATATTGTGTTTCAGCACTATTTAAATGCTTCCAACGGCTACTTTTCTTTTTGCATGGAATACGTTCCTCTGAATTGCGACAGTCGAAGCTATCGACAGCTTCAACACAAAAAATCAGGCAGCTAAAACAGAAAATTGGGTGCAATTTGTAATCTGCACAACGTGCCGAGTCCTCTGCCAGAATACATTTTCTAGAGAACATTTGTTTAGTTAGGTCACATCCCCCAACCTGGGATTCCTCAGGAAGACTGAGCAGCTTTTATCCAACATGACAAAACCATTTCTGCATTTAGACAGAGAGGTGCTGCAGAGAGGACCGCCCCAGCATCAGCAAGGCACTATCAGTCTCCGTTTATAATGAAGTGTCGAAAGACAGAAGATAGACTGCAGAGCGTTTCAGGAGACACCGAGACAGCTGTACCCTCGCAACACTCAGAGCCCTCTGCAAGTTAAAAAGGGGCTGTTCATCCTGTGAAAAAAAAAAAAGGCTTTTATCCAGTAATACCATTTCTAATCAGGTATGTCTCCCCACTGTCATGTGGTACTGACTCCTTGCCAGCAGCTGAAACGCGATGGGCTCAGCCTATAGCACCTACACGCACACTGCACTGTTGCCAATCTGTGATAAACTGTTTCCAGGACAGGTTTAAAGTGACCGCTTGCAGTAGGAGTTGTACAGCAGAGCAGAAAATAATGAGAAACAGAAACTCCTTTTTTTCCATTAAAATCCTGGCAAATCATTTTGTTGCCTGTGGTGTAGAAGACAAATAGCGCAGGTTAGAGGCTGTCAAGAAATGGGGCGAGTACATTTCAGAAAAGAAGAACAAAACCAGTCTGGATTATTTTCAGTGCAAAGCAGGTGAATGCTTCATGTATTTCCTTCAGGAGCCCTTCTGTGCTGTGCTGTTTAGGGTGAGCTAGGTGCAATATAGCAATGTAATCCAGCTGTGCTGAGGTGACAGTACACCCAGAAAAGCAACCTGGACATAGATTTATGATTAAATCAGCATTTGTGGCCACAAGCCCCAAAACTGAATTTGGATCCAGAAATGTAACCTGCTGAAATCTTCCTCACGTATATATTGCAAATTCAAAATATGTTCGTTCCAACTGTAACTCGCACTGTGGCACTGGTAACACCATGCATATAAGATCACCATAAGCTCAGCGGGTCTGCTGAAAGGGCACAGCTCATCAGCACAGACGAGAGAGCTGCAAGAAAGTTTCACATGTACTGACGCTTCTACAAATCTGTTTTTTTTTTTATTCCATGCTCAAGCTGTGCTTTTTAGACCTGGTCTCACTGATATGTATTGCAAGATTTTTTTTTTTTTTGTTAAAAAGACCTCCCATAGTAATTTTCTTGGGAGAAGAAAAAAAAGAAGTCACTTCCAAACAATGTGAGTGCTACATCTCTGTGCGCATCTGGAAAGCACTTAGACACTACATAAGGTACAAAAAAAAAATGGAAAAGAATGTCTTTTATTCTTGTAGATCATATATAAAACATAGACATATTCTGGTAGAAATAGCAACTTGTTAGATAAGGGCAAAGCAAGCTGCCTGCAATTCTACTAGTTACAGGCACTAACAATTTATGCCCTACTCTTTAGTGCCTTCATATACAGAAACTGTATATACTATAGTCCAAAATCCTGCGTGGTCTAAGGCTTAATTGTTTACAGTATCAGCATTGGTCTATACTGGCTCTGCGCTCAGCTGGACTGGTCCTTGAACTGTGTGCAGGGGAGACTCAAACCCATTATGTAAAAGCACCCCTTGCACACAGACAGTGCAAATGCTCAGGAGAACTTACATTCTTTCTATGTGCACATACTTGCAAAGGTATTAGGGTAATGATCTAGAAATAGTTATCTCTGGAATATCTGTGTCTTTTTCTTCCACCACTGTTTTGAATATTTGGCTGGAAATACTGAATCTTGAATATTCAATTCTGGAAATACTGCATTTTTTTTAATAGTGAACTGAAAAGCTAGTTATTCACTGTGATCCAAATGAGAGTGGTTTTAAAGTTTTGTAGATAATGCCCACTTTGTGAGCAGCTGCTGGCTATTTTCTTCTCATTTGGCTTCCACTACTGCACTTCATTTCTCATAGTACCATGCATTGGTTGAATCATACCCCACATTTTTGTTTGAATTTGCAGCTGCACCTCCATAGTGAGCACATCTGCAGGGACCTCACCCACAGTCAGGCAGTCATCCTCATTCTTCATTCCTAGAACTCTCTCTGCTTTGGCCACATCACTGAGCCTAACCTTGCGCTGCTCTTATCGATAGACTCACTGGGTTAGGATATATGTCTGATCCTTCCATCCGCATGGCAGTCCTGCACCAGCGCATTGGTTTGCAGTTACTGCTATTTCCTCTTGTACACAAAGCCAAATTCACAATTTACGTTGCTAATATAGAGAAATGCCTGTGTGCACCTGCTCTGTACTCAGATGAAACCACCTCGGTAGAATGTTTCACAGTTGTTTTAATGAGTATTGCAAGGTTAACTTGGCTGGTTATAACATGTTATAATTGGCTGCTGTTGCATAGTCGCTACATGGCCATAATGTTATTACGGTAATATCACAGCATTATCTTAATATGGTGAAGTCAAATAAGGTCTATATTACCTTACCATATGGGTAATTTATTCATACGAATTGCACTGGGAGGTAGTGTAATGGGGATTTTGCAGCTGAGGCAACCCTGAGAGAAGTTTATGAGTGCTCACACGTGATAAACATTTGCAACAGCTTAAAGAACACCTTGACTCCTTTGCACATGCATTAATTGATTCTTAGGACAAAAGTTGGTCTAATGTATGTAATCCATGCACTTTTCTTTTGGTCCTGTGAGGCCAAGGGGAGGGTGGGACTTCATTGCAGATAAGAGAGATAAAGTACTTCAAAGTAATTAAGAAAGTCTCGAGAAATTGAACCCTGATACTTTTTGCAGTCCTGATCACATAATCCATCCTGAATTTGAGATGCCACAACTGTCCTCTAAGTTTCTGTTGAAAATGTCTGAAAGTGAGTAGAGCCTCCCCTCCTTTTACCCTCAGTGGAGGCAGAAGGGACCAGCTCCTTGCAGCAGAAATGCGTGTGGTACGGCTCCCCAGACCAAGGTCCGATTAGCAGCACATAAGCTAAAAAGAAAAGCTTTATGATATATGCCAACATGGTAGTTACTAATTATATGTGACAGTGAATTAATTGTGTTCTGCCTTCAAGCAAGTACAGTACTTGAATGGAAATGGTGACTCCAGTTTTTCTCTTGACACAGTCCATGGAGTAGATAATTTAGTTGGAGAAATATGTACGTAGTGAGGTGGCACCAGGCTGTTAGTGCTGTCTCAGCCTGGACCACTTCAGGAGCACACAGCCATTGCAGCTCAGCTACAATAACCTGGCATGTCTGTCAGGGGCAGGAGCATATGAATATATAATTGTTATTTCTAGATTTTACTATAGTGAGTATCAAAAGTAAGATTTTTTTTTCTTTATGTAACATAAGGGGTTTTTTGGTGTGTTTATGCCATGAGGATTCTCCAAAGAAGGACTTTCATAGGTATTGATAAATAAACCTGGAAAAATGAGGTCTCCTGCTTACTCTCATACTGGGCAAAGCAAAATGTCATTGTGCTTCCCATCACAAGAGCTCTCTTTTGTCTGACTGATCACCTGCTAGCGTCTGCGTGATAAATCCTGCTCCCTCAAACGAGCCCCAGGTGATGCTGTATAAAAGTGATAAAAAAAGGGATAAAAGTGATCTGGGCCTATTATGAATGAGCTTAGTGCATTGAAAGAGGGATAAGTGAAATAGGGATGTAAGAGAGGGTTTTGTAGATGTCAGACTTCGTAACTCTTAGCAGTATTTCTGCAGCTGTCCTCACCCTGAAGCGAGGGAGCCCAGTGCTGGGGTTTGTACCTAGTGACTAAGGAAAAATTAATCACCAAAGTAAGTCAACAAAAGCCCATGGATCACACTGAGGTTGCTCTACAGGCACAAAGCATTGCATACATCTGGGAGCTCAGAAAGAGCTTTGAAATGTGTATACCATCACCCATCAAGTTAGTGAACAGAGATAGTACAAAAATTCAGGATTTGTACTATTTCAGAGAAAGATTACAAAGTAAATGTGAAAAAACTAATAAGCTAAATTATCCACCAATGTAATGCCAATGACATTCAATATTAATTATTATTAATCACATTCAATATTAATGACATTTTAAATGTACATATGCATTTATGTCTGCTAAAATTGGTAAATCATGTAATAAAATAAAGCAGAATATTTTACCTGCCAGGCATGAAATGCAATTGGAAAGGTATTTGCTACAGCGTAGCCTTTAGTAATAAATGGTAGGAGGAAGCACATCACTCATAAACGTTCCTTGGTGAATGGAGTACTTTCATTTATGAAAAGATTGCTGTGGTCAAAATGATCATATTCTGCACAGCAGGACACAAGGACTGCTCTGGAGAATTTCAGACCTTGTGGAGAAAAAAACCCCAAACATATTATAAAATGGGAAACTGCCCTCAGTCTGACAGAGAGCTCACCTCTGTGAGTATTTTCTTAGAAAAGGTTGTAGAAAAATATTGTCTGCTTGCAATTGTAGTTATTTGAGGGCCTTTTAAACTGCAGAATGCCCTACTCCTGAACAAAATCAGCGATGTGTTTTACTATCATCTGCTTTCTTAAATTATATCATAAGGATATTTCTTTGAACTTTGCCAAGTTGATTCCAAACTATTAAAGAAGGGATTTTTTTTTCTCTTTATCTGAAAATTCTTAATGTTAGGGTTTACGTCAAAGCACTTGGCAATTTTTTCTTTCTGCTTCATTGCAATGTATTCATTCAGCAATAGCTGCAGCAATGTTACATTAAAGGTATAGAAAATTCTATGTTTTTCCTGTAAGAGGGGGATCATTTAATCCTTTTAGTGAGTAAATGTTGATAGGCAATAATCACATGTTCATGTGACGTAAACAAATCATATATTATCATTAATTATAAAAAAGTTTGATGTAATGAAAATTCCTGTGGTATGGCAGATGAAGCATAACCCTACTCTATATAAAAATAAAGCAGAATGACTGTAAGTATGTATATTTATTTGTTTTGGGTGCTAGGACGCTCCAGCTGAGGTCACGGCTGTCTTGCACTGGGTGTTGTTCAAACACAATGAAAGACAGTCTGGATGGGCACAGGAAGGAATAGCTGAGAGGAGGCAGCAAATTCAGTGAGGTGGCTGTGGTCACCAGGCAGGAGGTGGTAAAGCAGCCATGTGTCTTGCATCCTTCTCTGGTCCTGTATTTGTTAATTTTTGTATAAAAATTATTTTCTTCTGAATTTTGACATAATTAGACATCACTTCTCTCAGTATGAAAGTCCCATTTTATCAGAAACGGTTTTTCAGCATGTTTTGGATGACATGCACAGGGTGACTTCAGGCTGTGGCAGAAGTCAAGGGCTCCCCTGTCCTTCCCACAACACTCAACCTGCTTCATGGCCATGCAGCTGTGTGGGAAGCATGATCACAAATACATTTTTGCATAGAAACGAGAAGCTATTTTAAAATGAGATTAGTATCATATGAAGCATTACTGCTAGTTCTCATCTGTTCTACCTTTCCACTTACATTCTTTTTATTGCTGTTAAGCTCCTTACCATGCCAACATCTTTTAGGTTTGTGATTATAAGCATTTAAAAATATCCCAGCTGTACTGACTGATACCCAGTTGAAAATAATACTCTTACTTGAAAAATGAAAAGAAGCTAATGTATTATTTAGAGAAACATGTTGTTTACTGATAAAAAAACAAGTTTGTTTTCCTTTATTACAGAGTCTGGTCTTTTCCTGTTTATTATCTGATACATTTTACCTCTACATGGTACATTTTACCTCTGTAAACATAGATTTTTTTCAACAATTTAAAGTATCAAAAGATGGACCTTTCATTTAGAACATGAAATTGAAATGAGAATAATACTTGCTGATGCAGCTGGCTGTTACCAAATCACATCACTCAGCGTGACTGTTCTCATGCTCTGTAAAGACCCAGATGCTCTTTGCATTGGGGCATTTTCTTTTTACTTTTCTTAGAAAAAGCCTTATAACACCCTGCCAAGGCTCGCCACTTTCTGGAGTGTGCGGGTACCCTACTGCAGTCATTCAGACTTGGAGAATAAGGCTGGATTTAAGGAGAGGTTTGGCGCATCACTCACCTGCCTCATTCTTGGTTGCTTATAAACCCCAAATAAGCTCAGGGATGAAACCAAGAGGAGCTGGCCAAAAAATCATAATGGTTGCAGTTGCACAGAAACTTGCCGAAGTTGCAATACCGTAAAATAAGTAAGAAGCACAAGTTAAGGCAACAATTCTTTGAGGGTTTTTTTTTTTTTTTTTCCAAGGATGTAAATATCAGCCTCTACTTTCTTCTTTCATAGCCCTGCAAGGCAAAGCTAGAGCACTATTTTCCTTCTATTCATGCAGCACTGGTAGGAAAGATGTGGGAAGTCCCATCTCCTCCAGTGTCAGCTTGACTTGCACATGAGGACTGGCCCGGCACAGGAGTCATCATCAGCATCAACAAAATGTCTGGTGCAATTGTTATTCCCACAGCAAGAAGCAGGTCTGGAGAACAGGACTTCCTGGGTGTTTCATTTCCACTGCTTCTGTGATTGCTTCGCTCAGCATTGCTCAGCATTTATCAGATGCAATCCTTTGAAAAGGAAGAGGAATAAAACCCCTCCTCTAATTTCCACAGGCATTAAGGATCCTATGGTGTCAATCAAGGATGCATAGCTGTGTGCCCCTGTGCAAGACAGAGATCAGATAATCTGGTGGGACTCAAGGGTTATACCGCAGCCTCTAGGACAAATGGCAGCCTCAGCTCTGAACCTTAAATTCTTTGGTGCGTCATCTCAAAGAAGATTAATTTAAAAAGCAGGGGCAGCTGCCAATGATAAATAGTACGATATGTTCAGATACAAACCTCAATTTCCATTATACTATTTTTAAGAGGTCTATTAGCAACGTAAGCACTCATGGAAATAGTCCTACATTTTATGTGCATCCCTGAATAGATCCCAGAGATTTTGTGCTGACACCTGTCTTTGCCTCCAATCATGAAATTCAGTGCAGGATTTTTTTAATCTTAAATTAAATTAAGCTCATCTGTTTCAGAGCAGGTTTTTTTAATTACTTTAATTCATTTAAATCCAGATCACAAAGCAAGAAAGGAATTTTTTAATTTATTTTTAGAAACCTAAAACGAAGGTCATAGGAAGATCCTTAATGTTAAAAAGATGCAGTTTTAGAGTTTTGCAGGGAGAATCAAAAGACAGGCTACAGCATGGTAAGTAACAAGTACTTACTATCTTTCATTTAAATTAATTACTTGGACAAAATAGATTCAATTTCTTTCCACACTGCAGACTATTTTCCCCCAAAGCATTGGCTTTATTGAAATCATGGACATCCATTCGGAAATTCTTTATTAATTAGCATGATCTGCTCAAGCCTGGGCTGAAAAAAATCAATATCATATAACAAATATTCCATATCTGGGCTTGGGATTTGATCTTGCAACTGCTGTTGGATTTTTGTTGAATTCAAAGGAAATGAAATCAGACATTGGCCCTTAATTGGCACTTATGGTGTATGTGTACAATTAAATTGAGAGACATATTCTCCCCAATGCGTGTAGATAGTATTTAGCCTGTTAATGTTACACAAAAACCTTGAAGGCTGCTCGGTGAAAGGCAGATGTGTACCTCAAACTCATTCCCTGGAAATGCAGACAGGCTCTTCAGCTTTTTCAGAGCTGGACAGCCATGCCAAAATATTTGATGCATTTACACCTCCTCAAGAATCCTATTATTTTCTGTAATTGAAACTGTATCTGAAATGGTTTGGGTGGCACAAAATAGTTGTAAAAGCTTTACTAGATACAAGGAAGAGAATGTAATGCAAGATGAGGCTGGCTCTGGGTCATGTAATAATATATCATTAGCTATCCTAACTGACATATATAAGAGAATAAAAATGCTATGTCTCTGTAATAGTTGAAAGAGGAGAAAATACCAGGTTTTTCAGGAGCTTCTGTACCTTAAGGCAAATTAGATTTTTAATGCTTTTCCTTGAATTTTATATTAGGTTTTTTCCCCATTACCTGGCTTAATAAAAACAAGGTGCACACGCCACTGAGTAGCACTATTCCAAAACGCTTTTGTGTTAAATAAATTAATAACTTTTTAGGTTCCCAATGCATAACCTCAAAAGCAGTGTTTTCCCTGAAAATTACACGCAGGTGAATGAGCAAACGAGGAAATCCTGACTGAGTTGGGCAAGCACCTGCAAATCAAAAGTTCCCTTAAAGCTTAGAAAAGGCCAGAGGCTTGAGAAACTGGAAAATTAAATTAATTCCCAAAGTGCCATGACACTTTAAAAACAATTAGTGAGCATGCAGTCTCAAAAAGACTTTTCAAAGTGCCTGTGTCAGCTGTGGCTCCACACAGGACATGGGTCTAGGAAGGGCCAGCCAGGATTGTGTGAAAATTACCTACACAACTGGGAAAATCAATGACTTAAAAAAAAAAAAAAAAGGATGGCATTTCTCAGTAATACTAACAGAAGATTGCAAGAGAGAGATAGTTAATTTTCTGCATTTGGTTTTCACTATCAGTCTCCAGATGACTCCCAACAGAGAGTTAAGTAATTTAATATGCATATATGGGTATGAATGGGTGAATAGTAGAGGAACTGGTTCTGTCTGCAATTGGAACAGTGCAAACTGTTTTGATATAAAATAATCATTTTAATCCTGAAATGGGTAGATTTATATCAAATATAAGGAAGAAATTCTTCCCTGTGAGGGTGGTGAGACACTGGCACAGGTTGCCCAGAGAAGCTGTGGCTGCCCCCTCCCTGGCAGTGTTCAAGGCCAGGTTGGACGGGGCTTTGAGCAACCTGGGCTAGTGGAAGGTGTCCCTGTCCATGGCAGGGGGGTGGAACTAGATGATCTTTAAGGTCCCTTCCAAACCAAACCATTCTATGATTCTATTTCCTTTTATTTTTATTTTTTTCCAGATATTTTCCTATTCCAATTATCCCAGTTCAGAGGAACCATCTTGCAGAACAATTCATTGAAAAGTCCATGTTTCTGAAATACGTTTCAGAAACACATGTTTCAATAATGTTTTCTGTTCTGGATGTTATGACTTGGAACAACCAAAGTAATATAACTGAAACAAATATTTTTCACCAAATATTCTGCAATGAGACCAGATTTTATAATCCTGAAGCTTTCACTAGAATGGACCTTCTAAGTTGCACCCAGTTCTGCATTCCAATCATGTGTTCAACTGTTCAATATTTCCATTCAGTTCCATGTTGCATTATGGCTCCATTAGTTTCTGATTTTAATTTTTTTCAATCCTCTTTCAGTTCTTTAAAATACCCCTTCATTCATCTCATGGTTCCTCAGTATCTGTGCCATGATGAGATTGCAATGCCACAAGTTCAGGAAGCCGTGAAATCCAGAATATCATTGCAAGAGCTCTTCCTCTTTTCCTGCTTATGGTAGGGAAGATCTGATGAACTGCAAATACTGAACATAAGTTAGTGCCAAGCTTAGTGGCTGTTTGGGCTGACCACAGTAACTGGTGGTGGGTGCAGGTGAGGAATCACATCTTTAGAAGTCAATAAATGTCATTAAGGGTCTTTTCTTCTTATTTATGTGGCAGTTAAATGTATGGTCGCCCTGAGTGTGTGGAGACAGGATCAATGATGAACTTACACAATCACTTCTTATGTGAGATATAACCTTGGCTATTAGCTCAGATCAATCAATAAACTGTTATCTCATGAGCTAAGAAATAAATACTGCCTCAAGCCACTATTAATTAGAACAACCAGGGAGGTATAGACCAGAAGATATGTAGTGTTGTTCCTGATCATCTGAAACACAACATGAAGCTGAACTGATAGGATTAGTTTAGATTTTTTGTTTGTTGGTGGTTTTGTTTGTTTGTGTGTTTGTTTGGTTATTTGAGCAGGAAAAATGTGTCTTTTTCTGATATAACCCATGACTACTTTTCAAAAGATCGAAATTTTGACAGTGCAGAATTGGTTATTTCCTTGACTTGAAGCAGTTAGGTCTCTGATATGTTCATCAAATGCAGAGGAAATACAGCTTTCTGATAATAATGTTTTAGTGTGTGGATACAGGAGTTACATTTTCAACACAGACAAGAACTTTTGTGTCTTTTAAAGCCTAGTGAAAATCATTGACAACTGAAGACTGTCCTTCATATAAAAAGGACAAATTTTAATGCTTATTGAGTCAGAGCCTTGACTCTAACATCAAGACTTAGGAAATGGTTTGCCGAAGAGCCAGGATTTTAAAAGAAAGCTAATATGTTTGAAGGTAAATTGATAATGAAATTTAACTCCTGTGCATATTTCCAAAAGGAAAGTTATAACAGAGCCGTGTAACTACAGAGAAAGATGTGAGCGTTCTGGGTTACTTGAAAAACCCCTCCAAACACAGCAAAAACATGAACAGAAGTGCAGTCAGCCCACTCTCACAGTAATAAAAATATTGCTCAGTGCTAACAAAAAGAGATTCCTGATTATTAATGGAAGACAATATTTTCTATTGCTGTTCTTGTTTTCATATCAATAAAGTCAAACAGTGAGTAGTCATGTTATTCCAATGTAAATATCCCCCTCTTGTTGTCACTGGTCCTCAAGCCATCCAGTTTCTCCAGAATGTGAACTTCTTGACTCCTGCTTTGTATTTTACTGCTCTCCTCTGTTACATTGACTGCTGTGATTTCATCATACGTTTATCAACAAATATATGAGTGGTTGCAGCAGGATGTGGTCTGCTGCAAATACAGTCAAAAAAAAGTTGGCCATTTCATCTTTGCTAGCAACTTTAACCGAAAGTAGTGACCACCCCTAGACAATTAAATAGGTTGAAGATATAGCATTTGTATATGTGCTGAACAATTGTAGATCTTTGTCAATGGTTAGTAAAAGGCTTAAGCTGTACAGCTTTTGGTTGCTTTTTTAAACATTTTCTTTTGAACATGATTTATGGGACAGTTGTTGCAAGATGAAGCCTGGAGAAAACACATTACTCACAGAAATCAGGAACAATTCTTTAAACAAAACCTCCCCATCTGTGATAAAACCAAGAGCTGACTGGTCTGCCACTAATCATAGAGGCCCAGGCTGAAGATGTGACTGGTGCTGAGACAAGGTAATTACACTCCTCTTTTACAGGCTCTCTATCCTAGTAATGTGTACAGTGTGTTTTTCTAGACCTGCAAATTTACATGCAAGTTTCTAAGGTGGCTCGTCAAAACAAGTAATTTTGAGCTACTTTTGTGATGGCTATTGAATTTATATATTTAAGTCCTTCTTGATATCAGCTACAGATCTAGGAGCATCTGAAGAGGCATCTGGTTGTTCCTGATCTTTGCACACTTATCTGAAGTTAGCTTTTAGATTTCATAAACAGTTCTAAATTCTTTATATCTGGTTCCTTTCTATTTCTTTATGCCCTATATCAAGGGCAACTGTTAAGTGATTTTATTCTTTTTTAATCTATACAGTCAAGTACAATTTCTGCAAACTTTGCTCTATTTGCACTCACTAATAAAGATTATCACAGAACTGCACATTATCTAAAGTAAAGCATTCCCTTATGCCCAGCCTCATGAAGTCACTCTTTTTTCAGTATCAGGCTGGAATGGGAGCAGTACCGATGCAGCTGACCCACACCGAGAGTCACCAGGACGTCTGCTCCTGGCTTGTCTAGGTACACAATTTCCACAGTGCCAAAAAAGGTAAGAGGCTCTGGCTGACATCGTTTTACACACGTGTTTATTGTCAGCCCCACTAATGACGATACGTAGACTTAGGGTTGAAATAAACCCTGGGACCTTGGCAGAATTCAATACTCTCTGTGCTCTGCAGACTCAGAGCTGGTCAATAAGCAATTCTGGGCATGGTAACCTGGTGGATTTTAGGCTGTTTGAATATGACTCCTTTATTGTTCTTTAGTTGCTTTGAATCTCTGACCCTTATCCTTTAAAAAAAAAAAATCCAGTTTGGATTTTCCAGTGCATTTATTCCAGGAAATGAAATTATTCTGAGACCAAATGTTGTTTTAGTTTAAAGGAGGAAGAGCTGTCCTGACATAACTGGCACTGGTGAATTCAGGAGAGCCAAATTTGCTGCAGTGTCATCCTTGCTATTTTCATTTTCTTCTTAATTCCTTCCTTATGTTTACCAGGCTTGTGGCAAATGAAGTCTGTTGTTTTGCTGTCAGAAATTTTTCTTTGAAAAGCTGATAGCATGAAAGCAATTGAAATAGTGACTGCAGGCTTTTGAGCCACCTATTAATTCAGTGAGGGTTGGAGCTATGAAACGTTTTCTTTGACATATGTTTTCTTACTGTATAGTCATCTGTGGGGCTTGCTCTCCAAGACAGAAAAGTCAAATCTATGATGTATCCACAAAGCATAAGGAAAATACATTTTTTTATTTACACTTACATGACGATAAGCCAATCATGCCAACCAGCAAGAAAATCAAATTCAATTTGATATGTGTAGTCTGCATCATATGGAAATGCCTTGTGAGTGTCCCTGGCATTGAATTCAGTCTCAGCCTGAGCCTTTTCTATGTTTCCTTCATTGGCCCCAGCACCCCTGCAGGCAAGGCCGGCCCAGGCAGGAGCCCAAAGAAGCCAGAACAGGGCTATTTCAATTTTTCAAGCCTGTCTTTGTGAAAGGCACAAGGGCGCTCTATAGAAGTCCTGCTTTTAGCTCCTGAGGCTTCATCTCTCCATGAGGTATCTAAAAGCAACACAGGCAGAGGCTCAGGCACAGCTCTTCACAGAACAGTGATATCCCAGTGCAACATTTTCACTAGCGAGGGACTGACTTCTGGGCAAAGATAGTCAGAGGTGGTTTTGATCCGGCAAGAAGGCAGGCAGTGTGATGCAGCTGCGTCTCCTGAGCCACCAAGTTCTCTGAAAAGAGGTTATCGGTGCTGAGTGACAAAAGGTTTGTCACAGCTGTGTATTTTCTGTTCCTTTCCATTACATGTTACAAAGCTGTTGGATTTATACCTCCATATTTTGCATATCACACTTCTTAGATCCCTGAAGATCTATTGCCCACAGCAATACTCTCAACATTAATAGCAAACAATCACATTCTTGTCTGTTGAAGGCAGAAATTTCCTTCATGCTTTCTTAAGGATTTCTGAACACTAATTAACATTTATGTAATACTATTTAAATGCTCCTAATTCCATTATAAAGCGTAGCTGTTGCACAGCAAATAACACCGCAAAATTTTGGCCAAAGATAAGCAAGGTGAACTCCCACTCAATGAAAAGTGTTATATGATGTACGGTAACATTTCAGTTGGAAGCCCTCAAACAGTAAATTACGTAGCACTCATATCTCTTCAACAAAATGTACTTTTCAGTGCTCAGGAATTTCACAGTGGATACATAAATTCAAGCAACCTTTAAATTCCTTCTTCCTGTACTCATGTGGGTGTGAAAAGTCAGGATGGGAATTTCTTTTGCAATCATGTCAAGTGAGGAAGGAAAGTTGATACATATTTATATGCATACACATGCATAAACACCATTTAGCTGTTTCAATTTGCACTTCAGTAAAAAATTCTCTGACTATAAAAATTTTGTTTTCACTGACTCAGAATGAAATCTGTCTTAGGAAATCATCGATCTGTAGGAAATCAGCTATCTGCCATTTATCTTTGAAGGCTTCTCAGTGCCATTATAGACCTGATCTCTTAGTGATCCTTTTTTCTCTAAGCACCAAACCCATCTCTCAGAACCACTGCTACTGGTAAAGTAGTTGATGCTTTTCTTGCAGCCTTCAGCACCCATCCTTCCCACTTAACACTTCACTTCTTTTATCATTCTAATAAAAAAGGTACAGGTTTTCTACTGAGTGCTACAAAGTTCCCTCAGTGCTTCTATTCTGCAAATTCCTGTATCTGGGGTCTAATCCAAGGCATTAGGTGACCTGCCATCAATCATAACACTGTAATTGGCTCTTCTGGTGCTGCTCAGCATCGCTTGCCTTCCTCCTTAGTGATGAAAGAAAACCCCAAGGGCTGCAGCTGCTCTTTCAGGTGTAAGCACATCAAGTGCATGGACTCAGGTGACTGGGCCTCACAGGGATGCTCCACTGGAGATGTTCCCTGTGAAGCCATAATCTTAAATGCAAATGTCCTCAGGCAAGCCTGAAACACCTTCTAACTGTTCTGCCCCTGAGGACAGGAAGGTTTTAGACATGGAATGAGTTAAAAGTTTGAATTAATGCCACTTGAGGTCAAGCAACCATGGGAGTGAAAGAGAAGAATTTTTTTAATTGCTAGTCACAGGTGCTACATGCCTGATGATTAAATGTAAAGAACTGGAGCTGGTCATTTATGAATATATATTTGATCTTTCTGCTGCAGAAATCCAAAATGTTCACGTGACTGGAATGTGCAAAGCAGTTCTGATAACTTGGGGAGTATCAGCTGGATAAAAACAAGGGAGCAGCACATGGTAGGACAAATTTTGCATTACCCATATATGAGTCAGATGATACTGAAGCACACAGCTCACAGGCTTAAGGAATAGCACACAAGATCGGGTATTACCTGGTGCCTGCTAAGGATAGGCAAATCACACAAGAGATGGAGAACATCAGCTCTTTCCTCAACTGTCTGTAGTGGAGAGCTCTCAGGCAGGCTGCCAAGTGAGCGACAGCTGCTGGAGGACTCACATCATAATACTTAAATGTCAGAACTTTTCGAAATTATAAATGACATTTTGTAACTCAAAAAGTGTTGCTGCCAGCACTGGGAGTGCTACATCAGCGTCTAGAAGAGTGACCACATGGTTGGAAGTTAAAAAATACTTAGGTGCAAGAGAGCATGACTGCATCATATCCACTTTATACCATGAGAAAAACTCCCAACCAACCATCTCTGCACCTCTGGAACAGCAGTGTCACCAACCTGAAAGCCATTATGAACTGAATCATCTGCAAGAAGGAACTGAAATAGAGCGAAATGTGATGGAGAACTGAGAACTGTTTAGAGACATTTTATTTGATGTCTAAAATGACAAAAATTCACAGTAAGGATGAAAAAGTGTGTAACTTCAACAAAAGCAAGCTGAGATCATAGAGGAAGTAAGACAAAAAAACAGCAGTGAAACTGTAACAGATGGAAAGCAGGCGACTGTGAAAATTGTTGGTATATATTAGCAGCTAGGAGCTATCTATGAGGAGAGAGGCTAAATGACACTAGCAGGAAGTTTTGAGCAGCTGAGCTATAGGATCTGATAAAAATGACAGATATCCTGGCAATGGTATATGATTGTATGAAGTCAGGAGAGAGCTGTCAGTGGTCATGCAGTGAAGGTGAAGTTGTGCAGGCAAGAAAAGCTTCAGGTCCTGCCTCTCATCCCAGGGTGGTTTCTGGGATTTACTTAACAGCTCTTTAATGTGACGTGAGTAAGCAACGTTCCCAGCCCCAAGTTCACGTTTCCTTGGGTAATGTATTGACTGCTAAGACACAGAGCTGTGCCTCCTCAAAAGTCTGGTCTGTGAATCTCTTCTGCCCTATGGGTCCTTGACTTCCTCTTCATGTCCTATGAATGTTACATTTTCTTTGGTTCATGGCAGCAAAGCATTGATATGATGAACAACTACCTCCTTCAAGAGAGCCTGCTGTATGTCTTGGGAGGTAGGGTTTGGGTTGGAGCTGGGGGAGGAGAAGCTGTGAAGGAGCTGTGCCACTTCCCATGCCACTACACCAGCTGAGTCACAAAAGATGGATGCTGATGCCATCTCCTCCTCTTGCAGCTATGCTTTAAAATAAAGCAGTAAGAAATCCTGTTGCTGCATCTTGAGCATGAATTGAATGGGGGTTATGTTGCAGCCAGGCTTGTAGGTCCTCAAGCTGACTTACGTGCAAGCACAAGAGCAAAGGAAGAGCAGGGTGAGAGAGGCTCTGTCATATCCAGCTCATTTTGACTGCATGCAGCTATATGTATGTATGTACATATATATGTGCGTGTGGGTGTAGCTGTAGAAAAGCATGAACATACACAGAGAGCAAACATATATATACACACTCATTATAGGCTCTTTTTTGATCAGTAAAGAAAGCACACACATACAAAGACTGAGAATTCAAGTAAATTAAGGCTTTAGGCAGTGTGCAATAGAAGCAAGAACAGGAGAACCCAAAATTTGGAAGAAAAAAAACACAAAATAATTATACATCCGTTATGAAGTCATGGAAGCTGTCTCAGTTCTTTAAATACATGTGGCTGGCACTAATCCAGCAGTACAGACAGAGATAGAAAAGATGCAGAGTTAGTTTAAGTAGAAACAGTAAACACTGAAAACCACTGTTCAAGAGGCACCCCAGTCCTATCAGCAGTCCCAGGGTTAGTGGCATTTTCTATTTTAAGCATAGAGGGAATCTCACAGGAGAGAACATAATCAGATGAAAGTGTAAGCCTTCCACACAATAAACAAGGTAAAGATATAAACCTGGTCTTGCTGTCCTACTGAGGCAGAACTCTCATAGGCAAATCTTTTTCTTCCAGTTTAAATTGGTCTAAGTGGAGCAGCATTCCTAAAGAATTACCATGGAGAAGAAATTCTTTCCAATCTGAAGAAAATGCAGCATCAGTTCAACAGAAAGCTAACTCAATCTCTGCCTTAACTCCAAAATCTTTTTTGGAGGTCTGGCTGCTCAAGAATGCAACACCTTGCTCTGCCACAGCTCTGAGGACACGGCTGGCGATGCTCAACCATCCTCTTCTTGTAGTGTGGTTACATTCAGACTCCCAAGAGAGGTTTAACACATTGATTCAGTGTTTATTTTCTATCTAATAGTGGTCTCCACTTCCAGCCACCCTTAGGACATTCTTAGGACCTCCCAGGTGAGCTGGGTGTCTCTGGCTCTCCTCTCTTGCTGGATACCTGTAGCAGCACCAGAGATTGCTATTTACTGCTATTCATTCAGAAGACCTGTCCATGCAAATAGTGCATAAAATAATAAAAAATTCAGTAAGCTTTCAGAAAGAGAACATTGTTCATATGCTCAGAAACATCTGGACATTTCAGGAGTCCTGCTAAATTTATGGAGTCTACTCAACAAATCTAAGTTTTTACTCAGGGGTAAATAATCCATTCTGGGGGCTTTGCCAGGCATCTTCTCTCACTCTCTTGTCTCTGTACACTATGAATAATGCATCTTCACAGAGCACAAACCAGCAGCATTAGCTTCTTGTTTCCTCTTGTATATTTTTAGGAGCTCCTGCTCTCTGGTCCTGGTTACGGAGAGGCCGATGGTGATGCAGCTCGCAGCCAAGCGAGCCCAGCAGCCCAGCTCTCCTCCACACTGGGGAAGGGACCCCAGTCCCGCAGGCAAGGACCTCGGGCTGCCAAAAATAGCATAGCTGCGCTGATTGCCGAGGAGCTGCTGCCAGGTACATGAGGTAAGCCATGGAGAGACAGCGCTGAAGTCTGAAATGTAGGACACCGGCTGGGAAGAAAGTTTTTTCTTATTTAAAACTACTGATGTCAAGAGAGAAACTGAAATCACAGTCCATCGGACAAGTGGGTAAGAGCAAATCTCCTGTAACAAGAGGAGGTTGGAAATATATGCCAGGATCTCAAGCAGCTCTATAAACATTTCCCCACAGAAAAAGGAGAGGGAGAGGGAAAAGGAAGAAGAGGAAAATAAAAGCATTATTGAATCTCTTTTTCTAAATATTCTCTTCAAGAAAGGATCTAAGTCTAAAAAAGTGAAAATATCATATAACACTTATTGAAACAGTATGGAGAGGTTGTCCTTTCCTTCCTTTCCCCCCTCCTTTTCTCCATCCTTTTCATACCTAGGCTCATTTTAAATCATCATCTGCCTTGCCAAGGCCTACACAGTGGTCAAGGTCCATGCAGCTTCTCCCTGCTCTGTCAGGTGTAACAGTGACAGTTGTGACTGTCCCTTTTTTTGCCCTCATTCAGAAGAGCCAGTCATTCATGTATAAATACCACTCATGAAATACTTATGAGTATAAGCATGGTGATACCACCTACAAAAACTCCACATGGTAAAGGGGACTATCATTCCAGTTCAGTAATGAATTGGCTTTCTTTTGATTTCTTTCATGAGAAGCCTATTTCCATTTGCAGAAGGATGGGGTAGAGCACACAGACAACTGTGAAACCCATCCATCAGTAAAACGCACAGCAAAGGCCCTGCCCTTTCCCTGGGACAAAGAAGATAACGGCTGGCTGCCATGCCAAGGCGCCTGCCTTGGGTTGGGGAGCAGCTCCCTACACCAGGAGGGTCCCCAAACATTTACAGCAGCCGACACATCCCACGGCTCAGAGCTGCCCCAGATGAGTATCCACAAGCCTTGCCCTGCTGGCTTTCACAGGGCAGTATCTCCACACTCACCTCAGATCCCTTTCTGGATTTAACCCTAACTGATCAGCGATATTTTGGTTTTGTCTTTTCTTTCTGAGCAATGCGGTTATGAAGTTATTTCTCAGACTATCTTAGCTTTTTACAGTAAATTTTTTTTCAGTTATATACTTCATCATCTTTTTGTGCAGTAAAAAAAATAGCAAATCCGTTGGGGTTTTAAGAAGTGCTTAGAACTGGCTCCACTTTGTTAACATTGGTAGGATTAGATTTGCTTTAAAGTCGACTGCTGCTGAAAAATCTCACTCTGCTTTATGTATTGTACAAGTGACCCAAGCCTTACTCTCTGCTCTTAGAAAAGCACTCCCTGGAAAGAGCAAAGCAGCTAGGCTTTGGCAAAGAAGAAATTTTCTAATCATTTATGTTACAATGATGAGACACAGGATATAGACAGGTTGATATATTTCTTCCCAACTTGTTATTTGCAATAAGGGACAAAAACACAGAGAGTCATATTCCTGTCATACTGCCTTTGCTTTGCTGTGAATATCATCTAAACCCACATAATGATTAATAGACTATGAATCCATGGGTTTAACTGGTAATTATACATATGATTTGCATAGCACACTTCAGCTCATGTTTATCTTTCTTGCCTTTAATATTTACTTCAAGTAGAGATAGTAGGTAATTAGTCTCATAAAACTTCTCCATCTGAGCAGATTCAATTATAATGGATCAAGAAATACTGAATTCAGCTTTAAGTATTTTTAAAGCAAAACTATAATATCTCTTTTAAGAACTAGTCACTCTTCATTAAGGACTAACACATATTTCTGAGCCCTGCTTGCTCAGAGTTTCAGCTCTGGTTTTTCTGCCCTTCACAAGTGATGCTCTTACAGCAGCATGAAGTTGGGATAGCCTGGCACAGGAAGCAGGTTTGGGGCATCAGGTTGTACCATTCCTGTTATTAGCCTATGCCCTGCTCTGTGCAGTTACAGAGAGGATTTGTTTTCCAAGTCCTGATCTAGACTAGAGCATGATTTTTCTAAAATGCCAGCAGTGTTAGGTCAGTCCCATCTTTGAGCAAGAGCACACAGGCAGCTGTGAAGCAGAAAAGGATGTCTGCTTCTCTTTTAGGACTACTGGTAGTGATGCATCAGTAGATCGAATAAATTCCCTTGCTGCAGCACAAGAGATCTCATTGTGTCAGAGCAGCAAGTTTTGAACGGTCACAGGGAGGTAGGGGTTCAGAGGTTCCTGAGCCCTCGCAGTGCACGGCGGGCAGCACAGAGCCAGCTGGCACTTGCAGACAGCTCAGCTCCCAGCTCTTGGCTAGCAGGCAGCAGATTCACAGGATCACAGAATCATCTAGGTTGGAAAAGACCTTGAAGATCATCTAGCCCAACCATTAAGCTAACACTGACCATGATTAGCATGGTCCACCTTACTGCCACCTCGTCATGCTGCCGTGCACAGCCTGTGGTCTCTTTCCATGCTGGATCCCTCAGCCTAATATGTTTTACCTTTCCGATGAGCTGAGTGTTGTGCTGGATGACGACACACCTCTGCATAGTCACAAAACTGAAGTCAAACCTAGTTAGCAAGGATCTGATTTCAAGGAAAGAGAATAAAATTAAACAAAGACCCGCTTCTGCTAGAGATAGCACATGATAGTTTTAATATCTGAAAGACTTCAGATGCATAAATTCTGCTTTGAGGAACATGCTGTTTTATTAGCTCCATGAAGGACTTGAAGCCATCATAGAGGGGGTGACTGTCTTTTAACCTGCAAATGGGTGTAGCTGTTGCCATTTCCAATAGGGGATGCGCAACATATCTGATTTGCAGCTGCCTTAGAAAATGGGGCATCTGCATAAATGTAATAATTTTCTCTGTTCAGGAGAAAAAAGAGGAAAATCACAGGCTAGGAGCAGAATGAATGGTATTTACCTGAGCTCCATGTTTGTGGCGTAGTTCCTAGGCTGTGCATACTATTCTGTTTCTAAGAGGTAGATCTGTTAGAAAAATAAAACAGTCTAAAGAATGATGTCCAGTTAGATTTAATTTCTCCTCTGTATAAAAATTTGTGGGTTTTGAAAAGAAGGAATGTGGATTCTAGTGCTTTTGTAAGCAATAGGTATGCCTATTCCCTTTTCTGTCCTTGATAGGTAGATAAAGACAGATAGTCAGACAGACAGACAGATAGATAGATAGATGATTATCAACGGTTCTTTTCCATTTGGGACCATAAATATTTACCTCTGGGAAGCTGGAAGGTGTTTTAGCAGCAGTGAAGATGGAGAGCAATTCTCTGGGGGAGAGCAACTCTCGGGCATACATTGGCTGTTGCTAAACGCCTGTTCCCAAATCTCTCCCACAGCCGCCACTGACATCCAGGCAGCTCTTGCTGTGGGTTAGGGTTAAATCATCTTTGAGGGGCTGTAGTCTCACCGGCATACATGGAAATGCTGTGGTATCTCAGAGTCACTGGGAGTTTTGTATCATATGCTGCACATCAGTCACATTCATTTTGCTGGTCTTCCACCAGCAAACAGTCTTGTGAGAAGAGTTTTTCATCATATAGGTTCAAAATAGCATGACTTCTTCCATTACAATGCAAGTATCTAAATCTGGTTTTATTTTCAGGGTACATGGGAGGTGGAGGAAGGAACAGACTAATTTTCCACTGCCCATCAAGACTCCTCTGTTCCTGCTTGATTGGGTCTGGTTTTGTTTCATTGGCATTTTGTTTTGTTCAGAAATGAGTTGTTCAGGAAAGGGGAGATGTAGGTGCACTGATGCATGTGTGTTTCACCAGCGGAAACTAGCAGATGCTCTCGAATCCCACAAGAAGGAAGGCAGTGTGACAAATTAAAACTGGGAAACGTCCTTATTGAACAACCATTAGAAAAAATATTCAGTGGTATTCAGGCTTGAAGTTAAAGAAATTTTTCTAATCCCATTGTCCTTTTAGACAGGTTTTTTACAATATCAGTCCAGACTACGGGAAAGTTATAATAACTTTTTTATAAAAAAAAAGGAATTAAGTGGATTCTCAGAGATGACATGCTTGAGTGGGTTATACTTTCAGAAGTTGAGTTTCTCCATTAAGACCAATGGAGAGATGTCATCAAAAGCAAAGGCACTGGATTTCTGTAACTAGCAAGCCTGTTTCAGAAGATAAGGATAAGCTTATTTCATAAACATTTACCCTAGGAAGAAGGTGCAGCAGAGTGAAGTCCTGAAATGATAAGGGACCACTGATTTTATGCATGCCTGTCATCAAAATTGAAAATAGTTTTTGGATCTTGTTATTCAGAAAAGAATTTGATGCTCACAAATATGAGGGTTATCAGGTTTTTTTGAGAAATCTTTCTGTACTCAAGAGGGGATTTATTTTCTTGCTCATTATAACACCAACACAAAAGATACCATGAAAGTAAAAGTCCTGAGCAATTATTTTCAGGGACAAGTAAATAAAAAGTGCCCTTCTAGAATTAGCTATGTGCAGGACAAAGTTGATGCTCAGAGGAGGGTAAGGAAGTGAACCTCTGTGGCCAGGCAAGAGGCTTCCTTCAGAGGGACGAGAAGGCAAACAGGACATACATACAAATCCACTTATTATTTATTAAGCCATGTATCATTTTCAACTAATTTAAGAAAAATGGTGGAAATCCTCTTCATCCAAAGGGGGAGAAATCCTTTCCTCTCATATTTTGGAGCTACTGGCGGCGTTGCACTGCACTGCTGCTGAGCTGCTTTTGGAAGCAGCACACATGCACCCGCAAAATGCTTTAGGTGCAGTCAGGTGAGGTATATAGATTAGTTTTTAAATTTTTCAGCCTCAGATAAATTTAGGTCTTTGTACTTACCATACAAGACAATCCAATGAGGGACTGGTATATATATTTGTTTAAACTTTTTTTCTGAAATGTCCAAGACTCCTTATTTTTCTCTCCAGGGACTCTGAATGTTTTCAAACCTTACAAGTAATATGATCTTGAGATTACATGCACAGTGATGGTTTTTCCCTTTTTCTTTTTCTTTTTATTTTAAACAAAAATCTCTGGTAAGCTCTAGATGTTAAGTGTGGTCTGTCCTCATTGCTTCAGCGCTTCTAGCCCTCCTTGCACTCTGCCGGCCTCTTGAATTCACTGCAGCTTGATCAGAGGTGGTATCAGAGCTAAAAGATTATGGTGGAAAGAGTATTTTTGATTACCTGGTTTTAATATGGTGTTTCTGTGATTCTTTAATATGAAAAACCCCAATGAATAGAAACTTTCAGTCTATCTTCTCTACAATAGTCACTTCTGTCTTTCTCCATCTTTCTTCAATAAACGTTATATTTGAAGGTATTCCCTCTGAAGCTCAGATTTCTGTTGTGCCTTTTGGAAGAAGGAAGATAGAGAGGACCTGTGTTTCATATCTGGATGGGTTATTACCCTATGTTTACTTAATCTGTTTACCATCTAACATTTTACATGACTTTTTTGGCATGCCAGAGCCAAGCTTTTCAATGATCAAGAAAAACCACACTGGGGAAGAATGCTAATACTACTCTGCCCTTGATGGGATGGTGACTGGCAGTATATAAATACCCCCAACAGAATGACAGAAATCACTCTTCTATATTTACCAGGAGCCCTGGGCCAACACGCACAGTGGTGGGAACCCATCTGCTCTGTTGCAGTCATTTTAACACACTACTATTTAACAGCTGAAGCTTTTGTAATGTATTTTTTTAGCATGGTGTGCGCAGTGAACGGGAGTGCCTTTAATAGCAGTATGGCAAAACCAAAATAAATCAGAAAGGTGAATTGTAAATTAAAAGGTCTAGTGATTCATCTGATGAATCATATAAAGGAACGAATTAATTTAAGTATTACTTGACCGCTTAGATTTCCTACTACAAGCCTGACATCATTATCTGTGTGTTCATGACTCCTCTCTTCTAGTGTGTGCAGCAAACACTGGTAAGGAGAGGAGCAGGAGACCCTGGTAACTTGTGATCTGGGGGGCTTGGGGCTCTTGCTGGGGCATAGAGATGGTTTTGATCAGAAACAGGGACAGCTCCAGAAGACACCATACATATCCAGCTCCTCTGGATGCACGCTGGCCTGGCTGGGGATGACGGTTGTCAGAGGGATCTGTGACAGCTGACATTTCTAGTTGCTGCATTATTGATTTTTAAAATAATTTTAGTTTAGACTTACCAGGAGTTATTATACACTACACTGCTGAGCAGCTGCCTTCTCCAGCCTTTTGGCTTTGTTTCCTGTGACACTGTTTCGTTTTTATTTTGGATATTTGCTCACATAAACTTTTCTCTCCCATTTCTAGAAGTGTGACTTTTTAACCCAGCGTTCAAAATTGGCCACAGAGCACTGGAGCCAACGGCTGATCCCATATTTCCCTGAGTCAGGGAAGGCTTCAATTCAGACAAATCTACCTTGCACCTAAGTTTGAAATATAGGTCAAATGTCAGAGTTTATTTCTGTCTAAAACTTTACCTAATGGCAGTGCCAAGGTGTGTCTGTAGGTTGATGAGAAAATGTAGATTTACCTTTCGTTTTCAAACCAAACTTCTATTTCCCATTGTTCCCGACACTTTTGTATCAACACCTCAATGCAGAAAGGCCCTAAATACTTACTTAACTTCAAGCATATGTCTGAATTTGCTGGTGTCTACTGAAGAATTTAAGTTTTGTTCTATTAACAGATCAGGGCATTAATCTTCATTATTAAAAAGAACATGCTAATTGCACTTAAGGAACCAATGTTTCAGACTCTCTGTAGCTGTGTGAGAGTCTGGAAGTGTTCTTTCTGCAGGCAGAGTATCAGGATGGACCAACAACAGAAATGAAAGCTCTTCTGTCCTTCCTATAAAGGCAGTAGTATCTCCCCCATCCAAATATTATGCATTAGATACAAAATAAGGAGGCATAAACACATTGTAAAAGGAAGCCAGCTGTTTTAAAAACCTGTTTCCCCAAAGATAGTCTGTGAAATATATTGGTGTGAATTCATAACATCTGAGCAGTCTCAGCTGAATTAAAGACTGAAAAGAGGAATATAGCAGCAAAATTTCAGAATTCAAGTTAGCCAAACGAGACAATTCAAGGTTTAAGTGGTACTTTATGTTCTTATTATTTTCCATAGCAACTTTCAAAAACACAAAGGTAAAATAATCACTGTTGCAGAACAACAGATTTCTCTCAGGGAAACTGTTTCATTCAGTGCAAACTTCAAGTCTATCTGGGTATTTTGTACATCTGTGACTTTTTCTCCCACTTTGAAAGACTGCAGCATAACGTGCTGCTGGATGAGTCTGTAAGCAATAGCAATTTTATGGTTTTTATATTCCCAATAGTAATTTATTTTAAAAATGAAAAATTGTAGTGAGCATGTAATGCCCCTAAATTAGTGTTCACTTTAAAATTCAAGAAAAATACAACTTTATCAATGAGGTGTTATCACTGTTCCATATTTGTATGCCTCCCGGAAATTAATTTACTTGAATCAGCTCAGTTTTAGTTTGATAGAATAAGCTGGAAAATGCTTTGATTGCCCCAAAATTAATATTTCTACAAAACTGCCTACAGAAATTATGCAATAATAGTTCATTTGTAGTTTGGTTGTCCAATATGTGTGAAACCTTTGATGGGCAAAGGGGGTAGAGATAGAAAAAGAGTCTGATTTAACTAGTTTTCCAAGCTGTCTCTGCTAAATTCATGCACTCTACCAAAACCAGAGAATAATGTATAAACTGTGATATACTTTTAAATCAACTATTAACCCAGAACAACAGTCATAATCCAGGATATAAGTGTCTGATTTTAATTAGCTGACACAAACTTTTCTCCCAGTTCATCACACTCAGGTTCCACATGTCTTCAGCTTTCACTGGGTTTCCTAAAGATGAGAATGATTATCCCTGATGAGAGGTTTCATTAGGTTTCACCTCTTAGGATAGTCCCTCTGAAACAGCCTGCAGCAGAGCACTGAACACCCATGTGCTTGTAAATACGCAGATCTAGAGTAGAAGGGCATTACTGAAGTTTGGTTAAGGGCAGAACTTCATAATTTTGTCCTTGATAAAACTTCTCCTTGCTACATGTAAAAGAAAGTATCTTAAACACAAGGTAAGAGACACCTCGGGAAAAAAAATATGAGCATGAAGGTAATTTTATGTGTGTTAGGTGAGATGCAGGTGAAAGGAACAGCAGGGAAACGGTGCCCTGGAGGCAGCCGTGGGGTGGCACATGGGCTGCTCCATGCAGATGAGGTGACCTGCGCTGCTGGGGTGCCAAGGCTGGGGCTGCCCGGGGCACCCCAACCCCAGTGCACCAGCTTTCCCGAGTAAAGCAGCAGCGATGGTGGCTGTAGCAGCACTCAGGGCAGTGACTGATAGGGCCAGGGAGCTGCAAGTCCTCTGAGCACTTCAGAGAAGATCCTTAACCTTGGATTTTTTTTAAACTTTTTTTTTTTCAGGAGAGTCAGCATTATTTCCTTCATGGTCACTACTGAGCACTACATAAATCCATATCCACACTGTGATTAATGGCTCTTTAGTACCAAAGAAAGGTGTTAGATAACGCTTTTAATCACTGTCAAACTTCATAATTTCCCCACTTTCTTTTCCTGTTTCCTGTGAAGCTTCTTCGTGGCAAAACCTAATGAAAGCTGCCACTACATGTTGGATGGACTTGCAATGAACTTCAGATGATACATATATCGTTAGTCCACCCTTCCCACGTAGCTACTGAAAACTGAGCATCTCAGGTCTGTGATTCTTTGTAAAAGTGTGAATAATCAGGTTCTGCCTGTTTCTGTTCCTTGGCTGGGGGAAAAATACAATACAAAAGTAGAAGGTAAATAGTGACCTAATAGCATAGATAATGAAGGTCATCTTCTTCCACAGCAGACTGCAATAACTTGGTTTCTGGTTCACACAACATCTGATGTCTCCTTCGGCTTGGATCTTCACTCACTCATATGTGGGAATCACCTCAGGATGGAATTTAAGTTTGGTGAAGTATGAAAATGCAAGAAACTGCAGATAGTTACAGGGCTGAGTTTTTGCAGACTGGCTGATTCCCTCATCTTTTGAGATCAGTGAGAAGCAGTGTCAGACACAGCTGTGGACACGGTCCTGCAGCGTCAGGCTGGGACAGACCCCTGAGTGCCCCGGACCACCCTGACAGCGGCCACCCAGTGCAGATGGTGAGCAGCCACCCTGGGGTGGACACAGCCTCGTTTGTGATGCTGCTGTGGATCAAACATCGGACCTGCATCCTCGAACACAGCCAGACATGGATTTATCCTGCCTGACTTTACACTCCCCTCTGGGATGCCAAAATCACCCTCTGGTCCCTGCAGCAGGGAGAGACGTGTCTGCAGCGAGCAGTGCAAAGCAATTTATTTTGCTGTTTTTTCCACTGATGTGGACAACATCAGGATTCCAAAGACAGGTAGGTCTCAGGAGGACTGTCTGAGCACTTATGCACCTTTGAATCTGAAGTCCCTCTGGCTTTCAACCCTCACCCTCCCTCAAATGTATAAAATGGGGGCCATTATTCCTTAGCCTTTCACCCAGCCTCCAATTTATTTTGGAGCTTGTCCAAGCTTTCTGCCTAGCCAAGCAATGGGAAGACGAGCTCTAGTTCTCACTAACAAATAACTAGCAATCACTTATTAAGTTTTTCAAGGGAAGGCAGTGTAGAAATGTTCCCCCTTTTTGGCAGTTTTGTTGTGAAATTACTGGTTCCAGTTTTAATTTTTGCTTTTGGCGCCATTGGCCTTGTGAGTGTTTTCAGGGAGGGAGCCAGGAAACCATAACTCTGTTATAAGCCACACATTGAACTTACTCCTTTCTAAATAATTCCTTTCTGATTAAATAGCAATGACAGAATGTTTGCAGAGTCTTGTTAAACATCTAGGTTGTGGATTTTTTTTTAAAAATATAGATAAAGACATGATTTCTATCACTAAGAAAATATTTGCTAAAACCCAAATTTGTGACTAAGATTTCCCATCCTCACGCAATTCTTCATTTTCAAAGGCATGTCTGATTGACTGAAAGCGGAAAGCCATTCTTAAACTTCTAAAAATTTGTAGTAACTCTAATTGCATTTTAATATTTGATATGCCTTATAATTGCAGAGAAAGTATTGACATCAATGCTGAGCCTGATATAACTCTGCCATCCTTTATAATACGTGAACTGCCCTACAAGAGCATTTGTATGACGACAATGATAGTTGTAATTACCCATGATCTGAGATGGGCAGTAGTGACATGTTTTATTCAAAAGACATGAATCATTAATGCCTTCACAACAGTCTGTAGAGAATGAGAATATTTATTAACTGTAGAAGACTAATGTCTGCTCTCACAGGCTTTCATTGGTGCCAGCTCAGGTCAAACCTGACTGTAAGAAGACACAGCCAGTCAGGGGAAAAGAGAAAACTACAACACAGCCTAAAACAGCATATCAACAAGCCATGCACACTTTAAATTTAGCCTTGTTGTCTTGGAGCTCCTTAACGATGTTCACTGAGTACTGTGTCCGTATGTGCGTGTGTACATATATATGCTGAACACAAATGTCCTGAGCACTTTCTGCAGTCAGTTTTTAGCATCCACATGTCCCCAAATAGTTAACAAAGATATTTGATATTCCAGCTTTAAACAGCACTGATGGTTGATGTTTCCTGACTGGACACCTAGGGTAAGGAGCGTTATTTCTAGTCCCCACTGGATGTATGAGGTGACTAGTGTCCATGTTAGTACAAGGGTAAGTTTCCACTAAAAGGGCTGCAGGTAGGTGTCTAAATACAGTTCTGCTCTGAAAACCCAACAAGTTGAAGAAATACCTTCTCAGTCAGAGTCCATAAGGCTCCCTGGTACACACATCCATCTCCACCACCTGGCTCCCTGCTGCAGGACACGGCAGCATGCCCTCACCCGCCAGCCCACCGGCACCCAGGGGCACAACGCCCAAGGACGCTGCTATGGGACCCGTGCCAGACCCCTGTCGCTCGCGATGTACCACCAGACGCGCGTGATGAATATGAGCACTCCACCGGCTGACTCAGGTTTTCTAATCATTCAAAAGCAATCAGTTAAGCCTGATATTTATAACTCTCTTAAGATATTATTGTGTTTATGTTCATCTTAAAGAACAACCAGTGGTGAAGTATCATGCATTATACCTGTGTGCCCCCATCCCATGCTGGAGTGCAGCTGGCTGATGGATGGTCCTTGCAGAAGCCATTAACATTTTTTCCAATGTGAGAATTTTGTACATAATACCCTGAGATTTTTTATCTTATTAAAGGCTATTTTGTGAGATTGAAAGACCATTTTTCCTGTGTGACTGAGGTGGATGAAGCACACTCACATCCACGAGCCTATTAGCATGATATTGGAGAGCTCCTGCAATTGTGTGAGCTCCTTGTGCTGCCAGTGACAAAAACGCTGTGGAAATACCTCGTGGTATTAAAATCCAGAGCTATTCAAGCACTGTGACCTTTTTTTCTTGAAAATTTAATTGCATTAGGGTGGTACCAGTAAAACTGTAATATTTCAAAGACCTTGAAAACGGCTTGAAAGGAAGTTAAGGGAATATTTTTAGGCTGTGCTTTGTCATTTCTCATGGAGATCTGAGAACAAGGCACTGCTGAAGTACATGATGCCAACCTGCTTCCAGCACTTCGGATGAAATGGTCATCCAAGTTCTCTCAGTAAACATTTTTAGCAAGAAGACATGTAGGTGTCTAGGAACAGCACGTCCCCAGGCAGCCACACAGCATCCTGATACCACAGTGGTGGGACTGGTCCAGGGATCACACAAAGGAACCATCCCCCCAGTGCTGCTGACCCCAGCTGCTGCAGGTCAGGTCAGCCTGACATTGCCTTCTACCATTTCGAACTGAGTGGCTGACAAGGGTGACGTGGAAATTTTTGTCTTCAGTTCGATGTGGTTCAGGTTGGAGGTAAGAAAAAGTCGACACCCTGCGAGCTTTGCTGGGTGGCTGAGTGTCCATCAGTGCGTCATCTCAGCCTTTTGGGTGTTACAAGCACCTCTGCCAGTAGAAGGACAAAATTAGCCTGGAAAACAACTCTCTGTTCACCTCGAGAGTGGTTTCTCCCACAGCTCCCAGTGGCCCAGTCTCCCACAGCATACAGAGACACAGTTGTTCAGTGGGCTGGGGTCAAGCTAGGCTGGCCATGCTGCCCTGCATGGTGCCTGCATTAGAGAGGACAAGTCACCCCTGTGTCACCCAAACCCACTTGTGTCATGGGCAGAAGCTCTAAGCAAATTGAAATGGCCTCGAGACTGCAGCAAGACCCTGCCAGCAGCTGGAGGAAAAGCCGGTGTCCTGATTGCACTCGGCAGCCATAACCATGAACGCGTCGCGTCTTTGAAGCCTGGAGGGAAGCAACACCAACCTTGGAACAAAGGGGCAGTTCCTTCCAAACCTTCTTCTGTGTAATTCCATGGACTTAGGACCAAATTCATAAACTGTATGGCTTTAGCTCTGTGTTTGTAGACAAAAAAAGCCAGCATTTATCTTGTAAGTTGCAAGGGACCCCCACATGGGCAGCTGGAAGCACCCTTCCTCTTCCCACTTTGAGACCTGCCCCATCTCTCAGCCCCAGCAATGCCCATACATGCTGGGTGATGGTCTGCAATGGCTTTGCCTTGCAGAAGAAGAGGAGGCTCACGGGGTGTCTTTGAGGCCAGGATCAAAGCAGTAAAGTGATGCGCTCTTTTGATTCCTTAATGGGCATTTTCATGCTAGCTGCCCTCTTGGCTGTTAGGCCATGGAGCATGCACACTGCAAAAGCATTCCCAGCTTCAAAGCCCCCCTCTTTGGCAGTCCATTTTCTTTTTCTTCCACTGAGCTATGGCGGGATGGTTAGAGCTGCTTACCTGAGCCATCCTCAGGCAGCACCATGCAACACTCTTGTTCATCCAAGATACAACAGGCAGGGTTGGGATGGGGGAAACAGAGGGGACTAGCTCTGCGGTCTAGCCTTGTACTGACTCTTCCCATCCTGATGGTTTGGAGAGCACAGATAGTCTTTCTGGGCTTAGAAACCTCTTGAACTATGTAGAGGAACCCATCTTCCTTGTAACATGTAGAGGAACCATTCTTCTGTGGCAGTTCTTGACTCTGTGAAGGAAAAAGAAAAGACAGTTCATATTCATTGGTCAGCATTGGTCTTTTCTTTTGGGCACTTTGGGGGTAGAGGGATATCTGACATTTAAGGTCTTATTACAGGGATCATTTCCTTGACAAACCATTGTGTGGGAAACTTCACTGGGAGAAAAAACGTCTTTAAAGGCAAATAAACAAACAAAAATCCATCTGGTATTATAAACTGAAAATTCAGATCAGCTGGATATTTTTGTTGAAAGAATTTTCTCCTGACAGTTGCTATTTTAATTTTTTTCTGTAGAATTTGCAATGGAAAAAGTCATACAAAGTGAAAAGCATTCATTGAAATGAAACTTTCTGCATGTAATATACTCAGAATATTCAGATTTTTGGTGCAGGAATTGCCTTTTCAAAGTATTGTGGTTTCTTTTTCAAATGTATTTATTTTTTAATATATGATAATTTCATATTATTTACTTACCTGTCAGTAATGACACATTACAAACTTATACTGGACTTTGATATATAAATACATCTTAAAAACTGACGTTTCAAAGTAAGAAAAAAATCTGTTTTAAAGCATATTTTTGAAACAAATTTTGAAAATGTGAGGGTCTAAGTTTGAAATTCAAAGTTGGTTTGAATGACTAACTCAGTCCAACATTTTCACAGCACAGCTTTCTTCCTTTCAGCAATGGGAACAGGCGCTACAGATGACATGAGAGGAAAGTAGAAAATTCTCCAAAGAATAACATTGTAATTCATCTTGAAATAAATGTTGAGGGTCTGTGACTGATTCCTGTAATGATAGTGCAAAAAAACCCCCCAGATAACTAGAAGATAGATAGAAGCAGTTAAAATAATCTATCTGAATGTATCATGATGCTGTTAGTAAGTATTGATATCTGCCAACCAGCAAAATAAGAATTTCTACTATGACAAAATTGCAAATACCATAATGTCACCATATTGTCTGCCTTGTTTCTTGGAGAAAAAAAAAAATGTATAAACTTTGGAATTATAAAAAAAACCCTTATAAACTCAGTATCTGTATAAAATTCTGATTAGCTGAAAATGTGAAATGAAACAAATGTCGCTGATGATACCTAGCAGACATCAAGTTGTGCACAGGATCAGCTCCTTACTTGGAAACCCCTCTCTCAAAGGGGAAACAGGAGCAGCAGATCTGCTTCATCTAAGCAGATCAGATCACCAAGAAACTTGGAGACAGCATCAACTCTTACTGTTCTCTGTGAAATAAAGGCCATGGGGGTACCCCTAAGTGTCCTCCACAGGTATGTTTTGAATGGTGACTGCTCTGGTAGGAGAGGGCTCAGCTGCCCTACAAAACCAGTTTGAGTACCTCCAGTGAGATAAACCAGAGCAGAAAGCACTGAGCTTTTCTGGCTCTGCTCTGGGGTTAGGACACCTTCTCTGAGGGCTGGGAGGGAAGCTGAAAGCCACGTCATTTCTTACTGGAGTCAGGCTTGAAGATTGCCTGGCTGATCAGTATAGTTTTAATGCATACAATTTTTTTCTCTTTGACAGACCAAATGATTTTGATGTACTGGTAACTCATCTGTTGAGTCTAACATTTTGTGATGGCCCAGAGAACCACGGGTGCACTATTTTGTTAAAAAATACACTCCTAATCAGTCCTGTTTATTGAGAAAAATTACATATCCTGGTTGGAGAATTGCAGATCACCTTTGGAAAAATTGTAAGTAAAGTTGGCATTTTCTCTCTCAGATACAACCAGCTCTTTTGTAGCTGTGGTAGGTGGAAAGTGATGAAATATCAGCTCTTGGCTCTACCTTGCTTAGTGACTGCTTTTGAAATTTTGTGTCAAAACCTTAATGTCATTTGAACACAATTTTCTGAATTTAATTGACACAAACACAATATAGGAGAGTTCAAACATGCAGAAGGAGACAGGAGGAATGACAGGTAGCCCTTGATGGACTGCAAACACATTAAGACTTTGTGCTGAGTAGCAAGAACTTTGCTCAGGAGTGATGGTCGTTGCCAAAGGTCCCTTTCAGTGTTGCCTTCTCTCAGCGTCCTCCTTTGTGTGTAGGTGGAGAACAGCAACAATGCAGCATTATAAAATAAATAGCTTTGTAAATGTGTTGTGAAGGGAGGATGACAGGTATGTGCAGTCATAAAAGCAATTTAATGATTTCTTTCTCATGAAAGAGAGGTTTTTAGGGTTCAATTCATTGCTGAGCTAATGGCTAACCACATGCTCAAGAACATAAGGCTGCCTTTTTTCAGATCAGGTATGAATGTCCTCAAACCCTGTTCATTATGGGTATGCAGCAGCATCACCCAGAGTAGGTACTTCAGTCTGGCAAAACTGTTCTTCCAGAAGAAATAGCTTTGGGGATGCACAGCTACCACTGTTCTCAAAATTAAAGGCAGAAAAGCTTAAATGGTTCTTAAAGCAATACAAGTCTCCATCTGTTTGTATAAAAACCTTATTACAGACAGAGGGGCAAGGAGCTGGTGAAGCCAGGATCCCTTTCTGATTCAGCCACCAGCACTGACCACTGCTGTTTTCATCTGCCTGCTGCTGGAAGCACCACTCAACTCAGACCTCTTCTGATTACAGGCAATTTTCCCCCCAGAAAGTCTGACAGTATCCTTTGGCTTCTAAAAAAAAGCACCATCTCTACATTCCTCACAAATAAAAGGGATGGGCATGGGGGCATGGATGGGGACAGGGTCTCCACCCTGTGCTCTCTGCCCCATGCCACTGCATTACAGCTCCTACCAGTGCACCAAAACCCACCTCTGCCAAAATGAACCGCTCAGAGTAACCCAGCTCCTGCAGCATGTAATATTAATTTTACTTGATGGTATCTTCCACTGAAATGGTGTAAATAACAGATTTTCAGTGGACCATACATGTTTCTAAAGCAGTTTCAGATTTAGCTAATGTTTTCATTCAACCCAAATGGAATATTTTAGTCCACTTTCATAGTATTTAGTCTTTTTTAACCATCTTAACTCATATAAATTTCAAGATATTTTATACTTAATTTGAAGAGTTGAAATAATTCACTCTGAAAATACATAAATGGAAGACTGACTTAGACATTCAAAAGTTTGAATGACTATTAATTCCACTTAAAGTATTCATTCAAAGGAATACTTCCTCACCTGGGCAGCTAGTTCAGTTCTGCTGCCCACATTTATTTTTTAGGAAAGAAATTGGAGTCCCCAAATTCATCAAAACATATTCACTGCCCTGCTTCTGTATATCTAATTAATTTTTCCACGGGTCATATTTTTTTCTCGTAGTTTTACCTAAAAACACAAATTCTGAAGAGAATGCATTCAGAGGATCTTTTGATGATCCTGTCTGGAACTGTTGCTGTCTGATGGACCTCTAAACCCTAGCCCTGGCAAAGCTCTTCTGAATGCGCTTTCCTGGGAAGTATGATTGTCAATATGCTTAATATTGAGCATATGCTTAAGTGACTTTCTGAGTTGCTGCCAAATGTCTGTGATGCTCTTACCACTGTGCATTGTCCGAGTTCAGCATTTAAAAGAATAATTGAATGGCCGGCGCATCACTCAGCTTTGAAGGCCACAGAGCTTGCCATCAGCCTGTCGGGTTCCCAGCCAGCCGCTTGCTCCTGCTGCTCCAGGAGCTCTGTGCACGGCCGGCTCAGCAAAGCCGGTGGCTGCCAAGCCATTTCCCAGCTCCGATGAGAGATCAGTGTCAGGCAGGAGAGGTGACCATGAGGGGGGTCATGCAGCACTCTGCCAGGGGCAGGCACCAGACACCCCAGGCCCTTGGGCAGTAGCTGATGCTCTTGCACCCCCTAAAGTGGGCTGAGAGCAGGGCGCTGTGATGTCCCCACAGTCTGGTCTTTCTCCACTCTCCCCCTCACTTTCTTGATGGGTAAGAACTGTCACATATGTAAGAAAAATAAATTACCTCCTTGTAAGTTTGCAGAAGTGCCCCTTTCTGCCATCACGGACCCCACAACATTGGGATTTCTTGTCACCTCCTTCCACCTCGAGGATGCAGGTTATGGTTGGAGGCACCACCTGGTCTTCTGCTCTGGGCCAGGTGAAACTGTGCACCACCTGAACACCACCACTCATCCCCACTTCTTGTGTACTCTCTATCTTAGCAGAGTCTCTGTCCCTCTCAAGTGTTTCCTGAAAAAGCATATGCTGGGGTGGCGGGCAGGTGCTGGGGCCATGGGCTGGCTTGGTTGGCTGGGCAGGACCTGGGAAACCAATGCATGCAATGGGATGAATCACCCAACCCAAAAGATAAGTGTGAGGAGGGATGAAAGGTCCAGATAGAGCTGTGAAGGATATTTGGACTTCACAGGTGGTTTAGGGGGAGCTATGTGAGAAATGGCCAAAGTGCACAGACAAGTGAGGGGAGCACTGGGGGCTTCTTGGGTTGCGTGACCTTGCAAGGGCACAGCACTGAGCTGTCCACATCAGTGATGCTACATAAAGGCTGAGGTTCCCTGGGGGACAGTGTTGGAAATACCACATTTGGATATGGGTGTAGCAGGGCAGGGACTAATGGGGAAAATATAATTTGGGGTCATTTGGAGGGAAATTGGGATGGAATAAAGAAGACACAAGAGCAGTGAAAAGGAGAATTAAGGAGCAGAAAAGGGTAAATAGGGTGTGAAAATCATAGGTTTGATGCAGTTTTGGGTCCCCTGCTATGTACAGTCATTACAGCAGCCCAAGTAAGGGGAACAAACACAGCTTGTGGTCATGCCCACACCGTGTGTCACACCTGCTTGTGTGGCCACGACCCAGGGAAGGGGAGTGTGCTGCCTGGGGAGCAGCCAGCTTGGGCATCCTGCAGCTCCTACGCCACTGCCTTCTCCAGGCCTGGCAGCATCGACGTGCCCACCACTGCTTCATGGCAGGTTATTTATATCTCCTTGAGAAAGTCTTTATTGTAACTTTTGACTTGTTTTTTTAAAGAATTGCTAGCTTGACAGAACATAGAAAAAAGAAAAGAAAATTCAGGATCTATCTCATTCATATTTGCTTGCAAATAACAATCACTGTGGAAACACTACCCAAGCAGAACAGAGATTTATTTTCAAGTGTGTGAGCAGTTTAAGGTCATTTACTTAAAATTACATTCAAGAAACAACGGTGATGCTTCTGCATTACTCTCTCTCTTTATTGCCACTCTGCATTTAATCCATCTTACTGTTCAATAGAAATAGCTTACTCCTACGTCTGAGTAACTGATTGGGTTAGAGCCTGCATCTCAAACACCATCCTGTCACCAGCAATGAATGCCATTTTTAGATCTCTCATTCCAAAGAAAGGTCAGTCACTATTATAAACAATAGAAGGAGAAAATAGTCAGTCCAATGTTCACTTTATCCTTTCTCCAGCTTTTAAAGTGGAAAAGACAATCATCAGTGTGTCAAGGTAATTTCTAATATTTTAATATAGTTACACAGAATCAACAGAATCTCAAGATGTGGTTATACATTCCTGACAACGGCACAGCAGTGTTGTGAAAGGACATCAGATAAGAAACACAGCTTGTTGAAATCTTCTGAATTTCAAGTTCCTTACAACATTTTTCAGAAGAAAAAAAACCTTTTTCTAGAAAATAAGAATAATAAGAAAACCTGAGCATTAACACAAAGCTACCAAATGTACTCAGCTTTGACTTTATAGGGATTCATCAAGTTTACGGGGAAGTATCCTTCAGGCTCTGGTATATTTAATTAGAAAAGACAAGCCCCCTCAGAAGGTGCACCCCCAAGATTAGGACTGGTATTTATGTTTCCTCACCTGTCCTCAGTGGCTCTCTGGGAAGCCTCTGGAGATCAGCCCTTCAGCGCAGCCAGCTAAGGTGTGTGGCCAAAGTGGGGCCGCATGAATACCACCACGGATATTGGTGGAAATTCACAGTGGAAATTCACTGGCAAAGGTACTTTAAGATACCCAAGGTTTTCAGGCAGCTGCAGCTGAGCTCATGACTTGGCCAGTGGATCTTCAGTACCTCCACAAAAATTTGCTGTCCACCTTTATTGAAACCTTCCCAGTCAAGCTTACAAACTAACTTACTGACTTTTCATTTGAGGTTTTAGCATTTTATTCCTTTTTTTTTTAACTTTCTGCCAGCATCCCTTAGGGTTTTGGAGGTGATGATCATGAAATTACCTAGCACTTATCTCCTTATAGAAGAGACAACATGCAGTTGCATGGCCACTGGCAATGAAACGTCTGTATGAATTGTCAGGTGGTTTTGTAGGATTTTTGAGTGAAAGGGTGGGAGGAGGATTCAGTGGAAATGCTCTGTGATCAATAGTTTGGGCTGAGAGTATATGGAGGCAAGCCTTGCAAGACAAAGAACAGAGGTCATTATTCATCATATAAAACATGCTGTATGAGAAATTATAATATGGGAAATAAAACCATCACAGCTGTACTTATGGTGGTAGTATAGACTTTTTGTTACCTAAACTAAAAATACCAGGAAATGAACTTCATATACCTGAAGACAGAGGAAGAAGATTTCCATTTTGGGTAACTTAGAAATAATTTGTCAGGTGTAGGGCCAAAGAAAGCGAAAATAAAAAGGTCAGACCGATCTGCCTGAAGTTTTCTATAAGATGATTTTGGTTTTACATAACAAAATAAAATAAACACATTACATTGTTAGCACTTGGGGCTTGAAACGCAGTGAATGTCCCTGGAGCTTCTTTGATGCTACCTGCCATGAAGGAAACATCTCTCTCGTGTCTCCAGCCCAGGTTATGTAAATCAGCACTTTCTGGCATGTTGGATGTCACTTGAAAACACAGCCTGGATAAACTATATGAACAAACCTTATTTTCTGTGAATGCTGTTGAACACAGCTGTTGAGGACATCTCTATGGGGGAAACATAAGCTCTGCTGGACAGTGAGAAACCTTCACTGGGAAAACAGCTTACCTCATCACTTCAGTGTTTCATCACTTGTTAATTAGATGCTATTTCCCCTTTGGTTCAGAGCTCAGCCAGTGCAAATGCAATTTCTTCACGTGCACTTTTCAAACAAATTACTCCTGAGAATGAAAACATGATTGCTGCAGTGAAATTTTGAGCATTTGGGAGGATATTTAAATTCTGGTCAAGATCCGGCTCTTCTTAAGTATTTCCACCCTTCTTTTCTACAGCATGTTCAGACTATTATCTTCATCCTTTCCCTTACATTTTTCAAAAATCTGTTTTTTTTTTTTTTTTCATTTCTCTAGATATAAATAGCCACTCAACATACTAGAAACCTTAGTGAGCAGTGAGTTGTGATGCTGGCTTTATTTGAAATGCTGGTATATTCAGTATGAAAAATCTATAGTTTCAGCTACCATTTAGTAAATAAAGAGTGTCAAGCAGGAAAGAGATAGAACTCAGACAGGATCCATTTCTATTTATAATCGACTTTTTTTTCTGGAGCCCAGGTCAGCAAATGACACACAGGCACAGTGTGCAGGGGTGACACCACCTCCTCTCTCCCAGGACAACCTCACCGGTTAATGCTGAGCTGTCTGGGCAGTAACTTGGTGGTAAATTAGAGCAGAATTTAGCCCTAGATAGACTCTAAAAAGCAAATTTATTCAAACCATTTCATATTGAAAAGCCTGATTACCATTTACTGTATGATGCCTTTCTATCACTTTAACAGCATCAAAAGGCTTTGTTGTAGACAAGATCAAATAAATATAGCAAAAAACATGAAAAAAGAACACAGTCATATCCTGACTGATAGCATGCTCCTACAGACTATTGCCACCAGTTGAGAGTATGTGCCAATATTTTTACGAACCATCATTAAAAAACATAATTGAAGCAGGCTGGAAGAAAACAGCAACCCAGAAGTGGTGGTTAAGAAAGCCCTGGGAAAGGAAAAGAACAGAAGAGGAGAGCTGCTGAGCTGAATCAGCATGTGGGCTGTAGCTGGAACAAAAGGATTCTTCAGTTCATGCCAAAAATACTCATCAGTGCTGCTGCTTTTTTAAGCTTAACATTCATAGGTGACTTTTCTTGTTTCTGAACAGTCTTGTGCAGGGGTTCGAGTATGGGTGGCTATCAGAGCCCTCACTTTCTGCTTACCTCAAGGGTTTACTTGGGAGAGGAGTTTGCTCCTTGGTGAGCAGGGTGAGGTGGTATCCTCTGAGGGTCTGTCCTGCCTCAGGACCACCTTGGGACTCTTCTCCAAGGGACTCCTTGCTTCTAAGTATGGTCCAGTCCTTTTTTTCCTCTCTCCTCTCCCTTCTCAATGCTGGCAGGTTCTCAAAAACATCTGCTGAAGTTTCCAGTTGCAGAGGTATCTTCCATCTAGGTGGGGTATGACCAGAGTCTTGTGTTTTAGGTGGCTCATTATGCAACATTAAATATGATTAAAATCACCAGAAAAATCACAAGTGACCAAAAGATTATTTTTCTTGTTGTGTAATTATGCTGTAGGACTCATTATCACAGGGAGTCACCTAGCCCAGAAATTTAACAAGCTTCATAAAGTTCTGGGCATATGTATCACTAAAAAGGGAAAACTCAAATCAACAGACTGAAGAAATGCAAAGAATCTTGTGAAGTTTCAGGTTTAAAGGAACATTTAAGAATTAGGGACTAGAACCAGGTTTTCCATGGAGGCAAACATGACACCTGCCTACCCCCGAAACCTCAGCAGGATGTTTGACTGCAGAGCTGAAGAAATGAGCCTGCTATCCAAAATGTGCTGCTGCCCTCTGCAAGCTTTATGTTTCATCTAGTAGAGAAGTTCCTGGTATCAGTAAACCAAGGAAAAAATGAACTAAATGCATGAAGTCTACATGTAAAGTTAATTATTTTTATGGTGTGGATAGGAAAGTGTGCATGTCTGAGTTCTCACAGGAGGAGGATTGCACCCACGTTTCCTATGGCCTTGGCTGGTCGTTTAGCGAGGAAGCAGCCCCTACTAGTCCTCTTCTCCTGCCACTGTGTGGTAACGACCTGGACAATATTTGTGCAGTTGTCAATGTAATGCACAGCCAAATTCCTTTGTACCTTCAGGAGGCATCAAGTCATTAATGTACATCAAATTCCCATGCAGAGCTAGCTGCCATCCACCAGCAATGTTCACTGACTGTAAACAACAGTAGCTTTCCTTGAGAAAATCACTCGGGAGAAATGATCCTCTTCTTGGATAATATATAGGCGACTCCATGCCACGTGTGTCTGTGTTTTTCTTAGCTGTGGTAAGCAGTTATAAAGCTGAAGCTGAGCTCGCTTTTTTTCATCACTTCAAAGAATATCACCAATAACAATCTTTTAGAACCTGAACATGTTTGATACCTTGCTAATCCTAAAGCAAATAGATGTAAGGAACCAGCAAGCTGAACCATGCAGAAAATACAGTATACACACCTGCAAAAATCAAGGTGTCCTTTTATTCTTCAGCTGTAAACCAGTTTCTGCATCTGAGCAAAGTAATAATAATAAAACAACAATTTCGGCCTCAAAATGTATTTACTTTTGAAAAATTAAATCAGCTTTTTAGTCAAGCAACACTATTCCCTGGGAACAGATGCAATCTTTGGTGTTAAAATTACATTTACATGAAGTATTTCCTCATTTAGGGGCATTTAATTACCTCAGGAGTATGAAATATAAAAATTAATATACCAATACAGAAAAGAAAATAATATCCTTTACTCCATGGCTTTGCTGATTATGGGTCAGTAGCAAATTAGATTGGGCTCTAAGTCTTCTCCAATGTGAAAAAGATTCCATTAGTTACACCATGAGATGATATTATTAATGCAATCACATCTTAAAAGAAACCAACCCTAAAGGGAGATGCCAAAATGAATTCTTCATGTAGTAACAAAGGAAGCCAGAAGACTCCTTCACAACGAGTCACGTCTGCACTAAATACAAGCCTGACATTTCATAAGCTTCTAAATAAGTATGTTGTAAATATTACAGTTTCTATTTGTATATCTAACACTTACTAAAGGCTCCAAAGACATTCAGAGCATCACGAAAGGAATGTATGAGATTTGGTATGACACCAAGTTACAAATATAAACTGGGAAAGTATAAAATAGTAAATTATTTCATAATATATCCACTGCTCAGGCATTTAGCTACTTTTTTATCTTAATTAAGAGGCAACAAATTGTAAAAGCCTTCAAGGAAACATGTAAGTTTTCCTAATCAAAGCATAAAATTAATCTACGGAACACATTACTGCATGGTAAACTAGTGATCTTTTCAGAAGAAAACACTGAAAGGGTCTGGAAAAAAAATTAGGTTTTCCGTCCCTCCCTCTCCTTTCAAAAATGTGGGTTTTTTTTGAACCCAGTCCTACTTCCAAAGGTGCAAGAGGGTAGCACATCCCTTGGCAACACCAGCTCTCAGACCGGTACAAATTCTGCCAGAGTCCCCTTTTTCCACTGCAGCACTTTCCAAATCTAATCAATTCACAAAGGCTGTAATGAAGCGATTACAGAAATAATAGGCATCTGTGGAAAAGAGGCCTGCGAGGGCTGTGGAGAGAACAACTGTCCATCCTCCTGTCGCCAGGCAAACCTGGGCTCCCTGGCATCCAGGGAGCCTTGGAAATGGCAGGTACACGTGCTTGCATTAGCCCATCTATACAATACTGGATCAGGTTTTGAAACTGCAGGATCATGATTTATAGGCAAGGTGGTTTAGGTCATAGTAGAGGTTTCTAAAGTGTATTTGTAGTCATTTATTTTCCTCCTCCTGCTCAGTTCTGTTGAGCTGGACTCAAAGCATTAATGGAACAAGATGTTTATCATCAAAAGATATGTAAATTCATATCAATAGAACTGATCTGCATTTACTCTTTAAGTATAAGAGGAATAATGCATTATTGCATAATAATAAAACAAGAACAATCATGATAGTATATAAGCATTTTCCAGGCATTCATTTAGGATGCAACGCATGAACTATCAGCAGCTGCCTGATAATGCTGTGCCACATGATCTCATGAGCCTAGGAGTCTGGGGCCTCCTGCTCCAAGTTGCTATTTCAGAACAAGGAAGGTATTTGCTTTTTATCTGTATTTTTATTACAAAATTGGTTATCACTAAGCTACAAAAATAATGAATTGTTTATAATCCTGGTCATGGAACCTTGAAACCAGTGGCAACAATTCTGCTGACTTTTACTCAAAAAACTCCAGGTTTTGAGACACCGTTGCATGATCTGCAGAGCACAGGCTAAAAATATGTATGAAAAGATTACAAACTATTTCCATTTAATTTTAAAATGTGTGGAAAATCACCTTAACGCAAAGAGTCAGCAAAATGTATATGTAACACCCGACTGTTCAAAAATCAAACTAAACTTACATTTAGGAGATTTTTAAAAGCTAAGGCTCCACACAGGCACAAATTTCTCCACTGTGCAAAGGTTATGGTTTCTTTGTCGGTTCCTCTTCTTGTTTATTCAGTATTTGAAACAGATATCGAAGAACAATTTTTCCCATCTACAATTCAACTCTTGTTCATACACAAAATATACAGACATGATTGTTTTAAGTGTATTTATTAGCTATTTTTAACAAACACCAGCTGATCTATGTATTTTGAACGGAGTCTGACCTGTTGCCTCTGAAGGACATGGGAAGCTTTCCCCCTGGTTCGGTCGATTCCAGACACCTGTCATTTTGTGTTCAGTATTAATTCTTCTGTAATAGGATGGGTCATCATTTGGGGTAGCTAAATGTGATATATATTTGTTAAGTACTTCTTTGAAATAAAATATGATTTCTTTTCCCTCTTAAATTTATAAAAATTTAAAACGTCAAATCTTTTAACTTGCTTTGCCTGCTGAACCACTGAAAGAAATTAGAGCATAAATATACACGACATCCACATTATTACCAAATACTTTCATTAACAACAATGCTATCACAGTGAATACCAAATGAATTAACAGTGACAGGGCAATAAATTAAAGTGTTTATACTTTTCTTTCTCACAGCTTACAAACTCAAAATTGATTTTGACTTTTGGTGTAAAACTTGATGATCACTGGTAAATCAAACAGGATGCTGTTAGTATTCAGTGCCACAACTGAGACCTTTTCACTCTGGAGATGTAACAGATAATTTTCTAAGAATTTCTTTGTGGATTAACATTAATTATCATCCATACTTCATGAAGGATCAACGTCAGTAGCAAATAAGCTCATTACCATTTGGGACACTTCCCAGTTTTTTCTTGCCAGCTCTGTGATGATGTGTTTACATGATATAAGTTGTCTGTTTAGAAACTCACCACTTTCTCCTTGTTCTTGGGCAGTCCTAGTAAGCATCTGCCACCAAACATCTCCTCTGGGCTCCTTGGGTTCTCAGGTGGGCTCCAATGGGCTGAAGACACCTGAAGGAGGGATTTAGAGGTGAAACAGGGACCAGTTTCCAGCTTTATGTTTTGTGTATTTAATCTTGTAGAGGAAAAGAAATTGTGTATACTAGTCAGGTTGCAGGCCTGGTCCTTTTTATTTTGTTAGTTGAATTTACTGTCTTGCTCTGGGTCAGTAGGGAATTATTTTTCCAAAGGAGCAAATTTCAACCTTTTTCTGATAGAAAATCCTGAAACAGAGGTGCTAACCCCTATTTAACAGTTTTGATATCCTGAAAATAGGCTTGCCTCACTTCATTAGCTGCCACATACCTTGAAAGAAGTCCATAGACAGAGCAAAAAGCAGAGCTTGGGCTGATTAAGATTTCCAATTTTTGGACACAAACAAGAGGCAGATCTTGGCTAATGATAACCATGTGATCAACAGTGAAATACGTAGGTGTGGGAGCCATTTCAGGTGAGCTGTATGTTAATGAGAGGGGAGAAATTGGGTCATTTCTTCCATATTGGGCCAAAGTGGTGGGTTCTAGAACAAACACACAGCTGCAAAACCATCATGACACTGAGACACTTATTCCTGTATAAGAACAAAAGCCATCTTCAGAGTAATATCCAGCTGCCGAACTAGGAATGAAAAACTGATCCCGAATTATGTATACACGCCTTGCACTCCTATTTGCATATCTTGCACTGCCACCACCTATGTGCGAAGTACTGCAAGAAGCATCAGCAACACCTTCAGCAGCAGCAGCTGTGGGCTGCTTGCACGCAAGAACACTTTGGGAGAGGGAGGACCCAGCTCACCCATCGTAGTCATTCAGCTGTTAGGTACCTAGTATAAGGTGACTATTTAGGAGAATCACTATTTATTTTTCCCATCTTCTTGTCTTTGAGTTTGTTATGATCAGGCTAAATCATAAATCCTTCTCTCTAATCCCAAACAACCTGCAAAAGCCCCAGCTTCAGTCCACCTGCTCACGGAAGGAAAACTGATGGTGGTCAGGGATGTTTCTGGTGACATTTATTCTTATATCTTTATTCTAGTGTTGTTGAACAGTCACATCTCAAGTGAGGTGTTTCCAGGAGGGGGGCACAGGGGAGGGAATGCACAGCAAAACCCAGGAGTTCACGCTGAGTCCACTGCAGAGGTGAACTCTGCTGCTTGACAAGCGACCAGCCCGGTGACAGGGGCTTGCAGTGCTGCCCTCAAGGTTTGAGCCAAGCAACAAAACAAGGTCACCCCAGAGCTCGTCTCACATGCTGTGGCAGGCAGAGGGCTCGGGCAGCACAGCTGTGGGGGGCCTTCCCCTGCTCCACACTCCCATGCTTTGGTTCTTGTGCCATCTCACCATGCTGGGGGGACTCAGACCTCAGCTGTGCCCAGGTAACTCAGTCAAGTGGCAAAACCCCACCGCAGTGTGCAGGCAGTGCATGGGATGGGTAATTTGCCTGCCTCCCCCCATGCTGTTTTGCCCTTACATCCCTTGGCTGTTCAGGCATTTGGACTCCATAATAGCAGGACTTAAACATCACTGTAACCTGTGTGCCAACACCGGCTCCATGAACAGCTACAGCACACAGCAGCACTAGGAAAACAGCTCTTGCACTGCCTGAAAACGGCAGCAGGCCCCAAGTCCTGTGGCTCAAGCCTTTGCCATTTGTAATTCCTACAAACCAGAGTGTGCACAGGTAGCAGGGGGCACTGTGGAAAGGCAGTGAGGTTTTATAGCTACATAATACCCAGTTCACTGGAGCCTTGGTTTCTCTATAGAAATGAGCTATGAAAGAACCTGTCTATTAAATATGTGAAAAACATGAACTTCCCTGTTAGTTAGATGATTTTATCTTTCTTTACATAAACCTTTATAGCTGCAGAGCCCCTTCAGACTATATGTGCTGGCTGTGAGTCTCTGTGCTGCTACACTTACGTTTCCTGGCCACCACAGTGTCCTGGGGAAGCTGCTGGACAGGACAGCTGTGCCTCTTCAACACACTTTTGGGGTGGACGGTGAGTACGGACAAGAGGACTTTTGAAGGGAGGGCACCTCTCCTAAGAGGAGAGAATTTTTCAAGGTCTAAAGGATCACTTCGGGTTCAGTTCAAGCTATATGTACAGATTTGGTTTAGTTTTACCTTTTTCCCTAGCTAGCTGGCTTGTCCTGAGGAATAAAATGATATGTGTTCAGTGACCTTGATGATCCAACCTGTGCTTTAATTCCTGCCCTAGAAGGACCGTAGAAATAAGCTGTAGGTGATCTGCAGAAGTCTTCCGTAAATATTTAAAAGTATTTGCCAAGGCCAGCCGAAACTTCCTAAGGTGGTTTTGCTCTAATGCTTTTCTTGATCTCTTTTGGCTTCAGATAAAATATCAGCTCATGAACTGTAATAATAGCCTTTCCCTTCAGACTTATTTTTTTCCCCCGGTTTTGATCTAAAAAATTCCAGCACTCAATAGGAAATTTCTCACAGGGCAACTTTCTATGATAGCTACAAATTCTTACACTATCTCTCTGGCCCAGTGCGTGCAGCGAGGAATCGCTGCAGCCTTTCAGCAGTTCTTCCAGGACTTGCAGAGTGGCTGCAATGTCTCTCCATATTTTGTGTTGCTGAACTGAGCCTGATGATGGCAGAGTTGCTTAGCTCCAAGCCAGCATACTGTAAGGCATCACTTACAGAACTGCTTACAGATGAATTGATAACACTGATGCCATTTGAGCCCCCTTTCCTTTACAGCAGAGACTCTCTAATCCACAGCAGTAATAAACGCACTGAAAAAGTAGGGGAATAAAGAAAGAAAGAGAGAGAAAAAATTAAGAAGTCCCTCACTTCAATGTCACTTCAGCAGACCAAGGTCATGGTGGGGCCAGATGCTGGTTACAGCTCAGCTCAAGGGAGCAAAGGTCTCTGGAGGGCTGATTGCAACAGTTCACGCTGCTCTAATCTCCACGGGCTGCTCACAAAAGGCAAAACCACTTCTGGGGACACGTCCAGCATCAGCATAGCCAAACCGTGTTTCTTCCTCTGCAGCCTTTATGTTGTCAGCACAGGGAGCTTGCTCCTGCACCGGGTCTGCCCCAGGTGTTGGGGGAGGATGTTTGTAAAATATGGAAGTATTGAAGTAACATAAAACATAAAGGCAGGTACAAAAGATGCCACATTTTTGAAAGGGATATAATGGTACAGAACTGCAGAGGATCTTCCCTTTGATGGTGCGGTCCTTGAGAGTTGGGTCCTGAAGCAGGAACACCATAAACATCAGTCATTTATACATATTCTGCTCACCAGCATTGGATGTCTGTCTCCTGCTAGACCTCACTTCGATTTTGCCTTTTTGTCAAAAAGTTGATTTTTTTGCATTGTTTTGAGTTTCATTTAATTTCCCTATTAAATGACAGCCTTCTGCAGAGCCTAGATGAAATGGTCACAGAATTTCTAGTAATGATTTCACAGACTTGCAACTGTTTGAACAGAAGAGGCGGGTGTAGACACTGAAATAAATTCCACTGAATTGCCATTGCAGTCCTCAGTCTGCACCAGAGTCTGTTTAACACTGTAGGAGTCGTCTCCAAAAAGTGTTGTGTGGGAACCTCCCAGGAGTTTTTTACAGCTAACAATCTTGCTTAGTGTTATGGAGAAAGCATGAGATTTGCTAACAACCTTTCTCTCTTATCATGTCCATTTTCAAAATACCACAAGTAAATGATTTGCCAAAAACCAATACCATAATAGTAAGTGATAATCAGAAATTGTAAGAGGATAAGGAAAGTTTTAGAGAGTCCTTGTTATACATACAGACCCAAACTTTGTTCAGAAAAGAGAAAAAAAAAAAAAAGCATAAAGTAGAAAAGAAATTACATACACGAACAACACTTGCTAGCCATGAGCATGACTACCCAGGGGCACAAGTTACACAAACCTTTTCTCCTGACTTAAGAGGAAGCCGATATGTTGGAGGTTATTTCACTGTGTTAGTGAGAAAGCTCCTGCAAGTTTTTAATGTCTCCCCACTCCAGAAAGTAGAAAAGGTCTACTAGACAAGTTAAAAATACTCTTGTGAGCTCCTGGTCCTGCCATGAGGACGCACTGCTGGGACAACCCAGATGCGGGCAGCCAGGCACATGTCAGCTGTGAGCAGCTCACAGAGCAGATGCAGCCCATTACCGGAGTTCCCGTCCACAGGCTGGTTTGTCACATGTACCCTCTGCAAGCTGCACAGCCCAGGCACGCCAGGGCCCCTCCAGCTGCAGGTAGCTGTGAAGCCAGAGGAGGAGAAGGAGAGGCATTTCCAGCCAAGAAGCCTGGGTGGTGGCTGCTCTCCTTTGGCAGCTCTCCTTTGACTCTAGTTCTAGTCAGGCAGCTCTTCATTTAATCCCATGGCTTCAAGAACTTTCTAGGTGAGTCTGCATGATGAGCAACTGGAGACAAGGTAGACATTAAAGCAGTTTTAGGAACAGAGACACTAAATCTGTCCATATGGTATCTTAGATCCAGCTTAAGGTGCCCGTGAGCAGTTCCCTGTAGCTACGTTCCATACAGAAACCCCTGGCTGTCCCCAGAGGGACAGCTGTGGAGCATGAAGACTTGAGGAAGCCACTGCTGGTTTCAGGTGACTTCAGGCATTGTCTGATGTCTAAAGAGAAGAGAAGAGGATGAGGAAGGTGGAAGGACACTACTTTAAGACCAGCACTGAGCTGCAGTATTTGCTGGCAATGGAGCTCACGCTTCTCCCCAAGGTCCATGCTATCACTTACTTTGTGCGCTACAACTTGTAGTCTGTTCCCTCCCAAGAGATGTGCTAATTTGTCTCGAGCAAGAGGCATCTGCAGCTGCATTTGAAAGGTCTCAAAACAGGAGTTCAATGCCAAAAGCAGGAAGTGGCTAGAGAAAACCATGGTTTTTGTGACTAGAATCAATTAGGATTTGGGGCAGTTAGCATTTCTGGGTCTGCGTTGCAAAGCATCCCTTAAAGTCTGGGATCACTATCCAGTGAAAATAAACAAATATATAGAGTTATCTGTGACCTCAGCTTCAATTCTGAGGGAAGCTACTGCCACAGCAATATACTGCTTGCTTAAAATGCAATTGAATCTGCACCCGTTCTCCCTTTGCTAGGCTGTGTACTTGGCTTTCCAGCTTTCACAGATGCTAAAGACAGTGAATGAAGAGATCTTAAATCTCTCTTTAAACTGAACCTCTACACACACACACACACAGAGAGACACTGGGCTTCAGATTGTGCTCCCAATTACTCAAGTTTAGCTTCCAGGCTGGGAACCCTCCCAGTATTCCTGATACTAGGTTGCAAATGTTACAAATTTTTTTTTTTTTTTCCTTTTAAAAGGCATTTAACTCCAACAATATACAGTTGCAGCTATGAATGGCTAGAACTCTTTTTATAGAATATGTTTCCCAGTCAGAAATGAAATTGGCAGTGCAAGCCCTCCACCCTCCAAAATTACTTGGCTAAGGTAGTAGCCAGCTGAACAAGCAAAAAAGCACATGAAGATTAATCCAAATATGCAGCTCAGACAGAATAGTTGAACCCTCAAGCGTTTCAATACACAGCTGATTCAGCAAAACAGATAGGCATTCAGTTGAAGGATGTCACTGAAAGAGAAAACCAGGCAGCTTAATCAATAAAGTGTGCAGCCTGTCCTGGTACAGGAAAAGCAGCAGCTTAACAAGCCAAACAGAAAAATGAACTGGAAAGCAAAAGAGTCATAGCGAGGAAAAACAGTGAAATCAAAATATGTGAGCTTGAACAGTTTTACCCTGCACAACTGCGTTAGAAATGCACAAAGGTGGCACCGTAAAAATGCCCAATGCAAAATATTCCAGAGCCACTCTTTCCCCAAGGAAAAGCCCTACTGCTTTTGCCAGGACCTGGAAGCCTCCATGGGAGCCGTGTCCAGGAAAGACGGGCCACTGCCACATGCCTTCTTGGGACTTTGCAGTATGGGACTAGAGGAGCTCAGAAAGCGAAAGTATTTTTTTTTCTCAATTAGGATATTATTTAATTCAAGATTGCAAGTTTATTATTTTCACCTAGGTACAAGTTATTTTATTGTATTTATTATATTTAGCACACAGATTTATTATTCTCTGTGAACTACGCAGAAGTGGACTTGATTCACAAAAATATTTTTACTTCTCTGAATGCTCTGAAAAACGGTATGCCAACACAGTGCAGCAGAGAAATTGTTGAAGAGATACAGATTCTCACTCACATCTTCCTCACAAGAAATTCTGTACTCCTCAGCTGCCACAAAGGTTGGGCTGTCCTGGTCACACAGTAGTGTTCCTTGTGCTAGCCTGGATATCGGACGCTTTGTAAGGAGAGGAGGGCTTACTTGGGAGGTGCAATGTCTGTCAGTACCTGTGTCCTTGAGATCTGAATACAGACAGAAGCTGCTATTCCATCACCTTCCTGCCAATAGAGAAATCTGCTCAGAGAAACCTTCTCACAAGAACAAACCTTCACAGAAAAGTAAACAGGAAAGGCTGGGAGAGCATCTGACTGAAGGACATGTCAGTGCACATTAAAATATTTGCTAATTGCAAATATATTGCCCCACTGCGCTGCCAGATCTAGCTCTGACTCACATGAAATGTCAGTTGGCTCCAGATTGAATTTTGCAGTTAATAACCTCATCACTCACCTACCAAATCTGCCCAGAAGAAAGGAGACTGCAGTAATGCTGGACACTGATCTTTGCTTTCTTGTTCCTGCTTCTTCCCTTCTCCATTTCCATGTCATATTGGGATAGATATGATCTGCATAAAGCAGGCTGCAATGATGAGTCTGACCTGAAAACCTGAAGAGTGAATATTTAGATTTCATTTGCAATGTTAGGGGAGAGCCTTGTTGAAGTTGATTAGACAAAGGTCATATGCAAGATTTTGCCATTTGTTGCAAGTTTTCTAATCAGCACAACATTACCATGGATAAAGAGGCTGGACATTGCCCAGCAGCCTGTGAGCAATGGGCAGATAAATCTTTCCAAGCAAAGATAAAGTTAGCAACTTGAACGTGTCAGAGAGAAGAAGTGCTTCCATGAAAAAATGTTCACTCACATGAGTTAAATGTTCATAACTGGTTAAAAATCATAGTGTGAAAATAAACAGAATGAACGATGACTTCTGATGCTTGGTTATGGGTTGAGGTGTTTATAAGGATAAAGGAACATAAATTCCCACCTGCTGATTGAAACTCTTTACTGGTTTTTGGATTACTCCTGGTTCAAGTACTGGAGATACGTTAAAAGAGAAATGTTTATAAAAAGGAGGGAGGGAAAAAATGTTGGAAGCAAACCAACCGAGAAACAAGGCTGCTTTGCCAGTAAGAAGGAACTTGCAATTATTGTTCAAATAGGGTTCATATTTGGAATTGTAGTTCTAATCCAATAAAGTGTGTCATTTCAGGCACATAAATAATCCCCATTTTTAAGGGGATTTAAATTTCACTGCTTTGATGGGCTGGTGATATTACAACAGGAAAATGGTGAAACTAAATCACTGCTATCATCTAGCAGTATGTATTTATTTGACTTTAGAGTTTAAAAGGCTGTATTTTTCATAGTACTTATCTAACCACCCACTTATTTTTTCTGTGTCTCTGAACCTTAGGAGGGTGCTTACCTTCAGCAGAACAAGAATGTGGTTTCAAAAGAGCTGATCAATATTAACATTGCACAGTACTATATATTACCTCTATTTTGCATAAACTGCATTGGAGAACCAGCTACTGTTTAATGTATGCACAAGAACATATCTGCATCCTTTCTGAATATGGGTTTACAAATCTTCCTCTGTTTTTAATCTTCAAACCATTAAAACTGTTCATTAAATATATTGTCTATACACCTTTTTCAGCAGAGTTTTGTCGGTGTGTGTGAATTATGCATAAAGCCCACAGTGAGATAGATGCATAAAACTGCAGTTTAGCTAGGTAGACATAAACATTCAGCAAACTTTGTTTAATTAGCCACTAAATCAGTCTTTATGCCTTTGTTGACTGACTGATGTTTTTAAAGTATTACTGAGTCTTCTTAAAATGTCTGCCCTCGTTATTTGTTATTTTAACAAATATTTGATGCCATAATCTGGTACTTAAATATCAACTATTGTAATTCAATGCTAATGGCAATGCTGAGATGACAGAACTATTAAACTGGATACAGAGTTGTCAAATTTTAAGACAGCAAAATACTCACCTGTGATGCACAGCATATGGCAGAAATCTGAGAAAATCATCAGCGGAGTTAAGAATAAATAGAAGCTGTGTTCCTTAAAAAACATAATCTGACATGCAAACATGGATAATCTTGAAATGTACTTGACAGTCTGTGATTTGAGTCAACAGATTATAAAATCAGAGGCATGCAGTACCGCGTTTTCAAAGAACAAATTACAGCATAGCTCTTAATGCTGAACTTGGTGTGTAAACAAGCTGCTTTTTCTAAATACTGTGTAAAGAGTTTGTTAAACTACTACAGCTAATTATGCTTCAAGCATTTACAGAGTCACATGTGTTTATCCAATTTTGATTTTTTGGTGCCCATCTCATACTTAAGCAATTTTGATGTGCAGTGCTTAAAATGACAGTGTTTATTAGACGCTTTACTGAAGTAATACAGAAACAGCCTTTACAAATAAATCAGAGCTGCAGCATATTTCCCAGCCCATGACACGTGCACCTTAGTTATTTATTCCAGTGATATCTTGGGGTTAGAAAGGCTCCTTAAGGTGAGAGGAAACAACTAAGCATCTTAAACCATTTCATTCCCTTTATCTTGCATTCAGGTCAGGGATGGGGTCCCAGTACACTGCATACAAAACATCAGAGTCATCATCTGTTTGGGAAAGACCATTACTACCATCTAACCTGGCTGCTCCTCAAGAAGATGAGGAGCTGTTTCAGCTTTTCATTCAGACACTTTTAAGAACGCAGGATTTACAATTTCCTTATCTGACATTTTACCACTAAATTTTGAGATTCAACATAGCAGTACACGTTATCCAAGAGTTATGTAGTTTTATACACAGAATCAAAGCAAAGAAGGATTTGGGAGATTTTAAAAGAAATCTGACTATATAGTTTCTTGCCAAGAAGAACCACAAGAACAACTTTGGAGCAGCTACATGTTCCACCTGAGACTCTCAGTGTTCCAACAAGAGTCTCTTCCCTGCTCTGCCTTTACTCTCTGCTGGCTCTAAGCAGACCTGGACACACAGCAAACCCTGTTGGCCAACAATTGATGGATGTCTTCATCTGATGAATTCAGCAAATCTGTTTTGGTACCTTGATTCTGTGCCTTAGATTCAGTCCAGTCATATGATATCCCTCCCTCCTGCCTTGCAGTGAACGATGCAAGACAGATACAGACTTTACAACACACTGCTCCCCACTCGAGAAGAGGGAAGACGTTTCACTATCATTTAATCCAATACCAGTTGGACCCACTTCAATATCAGTTAGTCATTAATTGGAGGCTTTCCAGCACGAGACGGAAAAATTCTGCTCCCGCCATGCACCTCTTAGCAAACACAGATTAGAAATGTGATCTACCTGAATTAGCCTTCCCAGAGACAATTCTGCACCTCTTTACTTGTGCAAGACTGGAAGCAGATGACCAAACTAAGCATCCCTCGGATAGCAATTCCCACAGCGGCCAACAGCAAGACCTGCACTGGGAGGTGGTGGCAAGAAGCTAAAAAATGATGTTTGACAGCATGTTGAGCAGTGCCCAGCCTGTGGTACAGGTGCTTGCTCTAAGGCAGGAAGGGAGCAGTGGAGTCGGAAGCGATGCACCCAACAGCAGGGAGGGCTGCGGCAGTGCCTAGCGCTGTGGCGTCTTCCCACTTTCCTTACAACAGTTTGTGTCTGTTGACAAGGAAGTTTATTCACACTCACACTAAAGCCTTTACTACTGTTCTGGGAGATAAAAGCATCTTAAAATGAGTGGATATCACTATTCCACCAATTTTAAACCACTTTTGAATCTCAGAGTGGTATAAAGGAGTTTTAGTGTAAATAAAAGTGTGGTAGTAATCTGATCTCGTATCCGTAGGGGGGCTGATTCTCTTCTCATTTACATCAGTTTTATTTTCATATAACTCCATTAGTTTCAGTATTTAGCTTTGCATGAGTGACAGTAGAATTATGCCCAGCATAATCACACATGAAGTGTAAAAATCCAACTTGACTAATTTCTAAGTATTAGCCACAAATGCTAGAAGCCAAAGCAGAATTGCAATGAAGTAGTCTCTCAGTCTGCTCTTATTCTTTTTTTCCCCTTCATATCCAAGTTGGACATGCCTCCGGCCTACAGAAGGAAGTATGAGGAGGGAGCCAAGGAAAAGTAATTACGACAACTTGGCTTCTACTCAAATTTAGCCTTTGAATAAAACTAGATTTGAAGAGACCTCTTGGGAAATTGTATATTCTCTGTGGAGTTCTGCCTTGTTCAAAATGAGAAGGAATAATGTTAGCAGTCTAAGAACACCTTGCTAAGGTGAGGAGTTAGACAGTTTTTCAACCTTTAAAATGATGAAACACTCACAAGCAACAATTTGCCCCTCTCTGGTTGCTGTTGGTTGGGTCGAGTTTTTATAGCTCTATACATGATGAAGAAAGCTCAGAAAAGGGAGAAGTTTTGAAGAACTTCTCTCCAAGAGCTGTTATCATGCATGACAGCAAGTGATGGAACTACTGGTTAGGCATAAGGGAGGCGGCCACAGCCACATTTTGGTACTCCTGGGAATGAGAGGAGACCAGGAACCATGGTGTACCACATGAGGTAGGGCTCTGACCTTCCTCCTCAGATCACAGCTTTGTAAGTGCCAGTCTCAGTCTAAACTAGCAGAAGCAGCAATTTCTCATGAGCTAGTTATTGACTGTCCCCTTTACCTAAAGTTTTAGGAAGCAGGTAAATCTGGATAAAGTTGTACCATAGAAATAATCTTGCACTACTGACTCAAGTAATGATATATTTTCTTTAAGAGAGTGTTTTTGTTTCTTTCTCCTTTCAGTTTTTAAAGAAAAAGCAATGAGTCCCTCACACAAACAGCAGTTACTGTAGGCCACAGAGCACAGACCCAGGACAGATTTTATGGGCTTTACACTTTGAACAACCCGCTTTTCTCTCTTTTACTTGTGAAATAGTTGTCCTGCCACAATAGTATTCCTGAGCTGGCACATGTCTGAACCGTGCTGTCTGATGAGGTATCCAGCAGTCTTTATGTCTAACAATGATCATTGCTTTCAAAAGCCTGCCTTTCTAAATAATAGATAAAAGAGATGAACCATGGTGTGGTTTCAGTTTTGAGTGCTTGATACACTGGAGCAACAAGCATTATGTTTTCAAGAGTGTCAGAAAGAAGCAGGTAATACAAAACAGGAATGGAGGAAAATGGCAAGAAAAGGAAAAAATAGAAGATGGGAAAGAGCCTCACCAAGCAGAAGGCATGGAATGGAAACTCTGGAAAATATTAAATTGCATTGGTACACACTGGTGTCCTGAAAGGCAACAGATAGTTCTGCGATGAGTGCAGAATCCCAGTGACTCACCTAATGGGAATGACTGAATCCTCATCCCCTCCACCTATCTCAGCACTTCATTCCAGCTCCCATTTATATTCCTTGTAAATGCAATCACTGGACATCCTTGAAGTGTTACAAATTACATGGCACTTCTTAAATCAATCCATTAGGATATTAGCATTTTCCCTGCCAAGGCAGTAACAAGCAGTGCCTTGCTCTCTTGGTGAAATTTACTTTATAACTGCCTTGTAGCACTTATTAATACAGCTATTTGACAATTTGTCATAAACTTTTCATAACAAAAAACCCCAGCTATTTCTCTAAAATCAGGATTTTAATTAAACAATTTTCTCAATAGCTCAGGAGGGGGGTTGAATGCAGAACATTCCAATTTGGTTTTCATCACTTTCATTTTACATTCACTTTTCACATTGTAATCATAATAATCAGAACCTGGCAGGCTTTCTAAAATCAAACATAATGAAAATTAATTACTAAAAACGTGTTTGATTACAAACTTGAAAAACTCCCATAGCTATTTTATGGATTTTTAAAATTCAGAATGAATCTATTTTTTAAAAGGATGTAAATTGAAATTTAAATTAACAATTAAAGAAATTTTAACAACCTTTTTTTCTTTCTCACTCAGACCCACAATTTTATATATATATATATATATATATATAAGAAGAGATATAGATGGTAGGAAATATGTATTTATTTCAGAAAGTTTAGAAAAGCACATCTGAATTTGTGAGTCCTTCAAACATCTTGGCATTTCATTCTTTGGTTTGCCTCTTCTTTCCTGCCAATAGCTTCTCTATTGTTTTTGAGAACAGTAACAAAAATAGAATTACTCTTTAAAAATTAGCTATTTTAAATGTTTTATTAATATCTACCAACTCTAGTCCTCTCTTTCTGGCATCTGAAGTGTCAAGATTGCTCTGCATACCTCTGATAGCAGACATTCTTCTCTCCAATACACCGTTGGGTGGGGTTACCAGCAAAGACATGCCTTTATGATATCTGTGAAAGATTTAGAATGGTAAATTTCATCAGTCTTTGAAACCAAATATATGCAAAATGCTTCAATAGTCAGGGGAACAAAGACTAGTTTCTTGTTCAGATAAGAGATTTCAATTTTTCCCTTTAGAAAACATTGCATGAAGTAACTAGGTCAGAGCTATGCTAAACCCACACTTCGTTTGTCTGATATGTGTGCTGCATAACAGTTCTGTTTAGTAGTTTAGATTTGACCTGAATTAAATATGAAGCTCAAAAATTATGATGAAACAATAATAAGAGATCTGACTTACCATGAAGCCAAAGCTTCCACGCTAAATATATGGCTATCTTCTCGCTGTTCAGTCCAACACAGCTCGTGGTATTTGTGTCCGCAGGTTCTGCAGCTGCTGGAGTCCTGCCCTCAGCTGCAGAGACCTGCAGCTGGAAACAGCAGGCTGAGACAAACACATCATGTTTGTGAGCAGGAATAGTGGTTTCCCCTCTCTGGGGTTTCTGCACCATAAAATTTAAATCCAAAAGCATACTGAAAAGAAAGTAATAAGCCTCAGTATTAGCTTTATTTCTGTAAGACTCACATCTGTTATTATCTCTTGCAATTCATGAGGAACGTTTATGCAAGGATCTTAACGCATGGGCTAAGAAGTGTGGCAGCAGCCATACAACAACTAAGAGCTCAGGTGTGGTGATGGCATTGCCCATTTGAAGTCACATATATGAAAAGGATCTACATGGAGACATGCCATCCCATTTGGAGAGCTGGAAGACACTTGGGTCAGTAAATGCAGGCATGTCCTGAGGATGGCCAACATGACCCCAGGAGGTCATCCATCCCCTCCAGTAGGAAGGTGTCCCTGAACTCCATCACTGTAATGAGCCATTGTCAGTGCAGTTACCCAGAGCCCACTCTCCTGCTGAAGAAATAACACTTAGACTTGTAATTTCCAAAGCAATCAAAGGGTGCTTGGAGAAGAATTATAACCCTTTCTTTGGACCAAGATACAAACAGGGACTCATATGAGGTACACAGCTCTTTATAGAAATTTCTTGAGGTAGATTCACACCAAAGGTGAAAAGTAAATTAAAATTGCAAGTCTCCTAGTGCGGATCATTTCTGAATGTGTACTTGTACTTACAATACCCAGAAAAGCAGCCAATTCTTTCCTTTCTCTAATACTGTGAGGGGCAACCAACCCTAAGGCAACAGACAGTAAAAAAAAAAACAAAAAATGAACTTTTCTTTGGAGAGTGATTTCAAAATCTTTAACAGAAAGTACAAAATGTTTTGCCGTGCATGGAAGTGGTATGAAAAAAATGTAAGTAGTTTATCACATTAATTATAATACCTTGTATACTAGGATGTTATGTGTTTTCTAGGTTTAGTAGCTGTAATAAAACTTTTCTGTGCCTTATAGACGGTTCTTACAAGGTATTTCCTTCCCAGCATCTCTCATTAACCTACTGCTCCAGGTCCTGGACTGTAAAAGACTGCAAATCAAACTCAACGGACCTTTTGTAATTAATACCTTTGTGCAAGAGAATAAATGGGGTGTCTTTCAGCTGTCAACCTGGACCTTCCATGTCACCTCTTTTTTTATTTCCTCTAGATTTTAAGGATATTTCAGAGATGTGTAAATCAAGAGGAGGGTGGATGCGTGCACTGACTGCTTGCATTAACATATCTCTGCTGTGCAAAAGGGATAGGAGTGAGAGCAGCTTTGCCTGCTTACTAGAATTGGGTTACCAGTGAACAAAAGACCTATGCAAATGCAAAAGACCTATGCCAGGGCACAGGAGAAAAGCTGGGATGAGCCCACCAGGCTCCTTATGTGCTGCCTTTATTTGTCTGCTTGGCCACACTGCCCAAGAACCTTTTGCAATGGCCTTCAATAACAAGCAAAGAAATCTACTTGTTGGCAAGCAGGTTTTGCTTCTCCAGATCTTGAAGATCTGAGCACAGCACTGTGGACACAAATCTGCTTTATGTAAGAGGAAAACTGCAGTAGTGGCATTTTCACTTTTAATGCATCATCTCCAAAATGAGGAAATAAGTCAAGTTGCTAATGTCCTTTTAAATGATATATGCTTATGTGTGATATAATGTATAAGCATTAGAAAACACTTTCTTTTCCATTTTGGGAGGAGGCAGACAGTTTTTCTTGTATTTCAGACAAGTTTACAGTTTCTTCCCTAACACTTAAAGTAGGAAACTGCAGCTGAGAGGAAGGGGAAAAAGTGTTCTTCATATTTTGTGATGAGACATTTCTGAATTAATCAATCTCCATTGTGGTTTTGGGGGATTGGTTTGTTGCTTTTTTGCTTATAATTAACTGAAGGTTTGCCAGTTAGTTCCCTGAGTCCTAATCTACCAGTCTCACCAAAGGAGACTAATCAAATACCTGGGAACTGAAATTCAGCACTCTCCCAGGCACTAAAACCCACGGAGCCAGCAGAGACCACGGTCTGGTGGTACAGCTTTCCCACCTGCCCTTTCCCAAGAGCTCTCTCCACACTTCCCCTTCCCTTACCCTGGCCTACAGAGGCTCGTTAGCTCATGACCTTTTGTTGGCATATCCAGATGCTCCTCTATGGCTAAGGAGTTAACCTTTTCTCTGCCTAATTGTCTAGGTGATTATCATAAGTTAAACACTAGAGTAATTTGTTCACAGGTTGGGCTAAACTTGAAGTTTATTGTTTTCTTTGACAGTAGAAGTACTTGCATATTTGAAAGCATGTCCTTTTTTTCCAAGCTCTATTAGCTGGTTGCATAAAAGGTATTAGCTGTTTTTTCAAATCTGGCCTTATCATTTTCTTTACTCTGACAACTCAGGCTACATCCAGTGGTCTAACTGTCAGTTTTTGCCCACTGTTTCCTCTTTCTTGCCTTAAGGTGGTTTTCTGCTCTGTGACTGCTATTCTGAGACCTTCAGAAGTTTCTTCATTGATTAATAAAACCTGGACTGAAGGTGGACCTTCTCAATATGACCTTTGAAGCCCACACATAGAATAAATTTTAATTACGATGTATGACTATGAGCAGATTATGGTAGTAGCATTCAAGCTTGCTCTGTTGACATGTCATGATTTCTTCTTTCCAGTTAGTAGTGACTATTCAAAAGTCAAGCTGGATAATTCGTTGGGGTAGTACATGTTGTTAAAGTATTTGTTTCTTCACTGAATAAGCACCATCTTAATTAGATCAAATCCCTAAAGACTTACCTCAGCAACTTTCTTAATGAAATAATTATGGGCATCTCCTTGCAGTGACAGGAACCAAGAAGTTGTAAGACTGATGGACCGTTAGACTTGAAAGACTCAACCGCCCACCCCACCCCTCCAAAAAAAGAAAAAAGAAAACCTCCCCAGGAATTTAGGTATTCTCCTGCAAAAAGGTAAAACACCAGGAAACAAAAATTTTTACATAAGTCAACAGGTGATTAATCATTGGTACAAATGACCAACAGAACAGGAAGATGTAATGTCTCTCTGGAAACCCTACTGTAATCAAACACAAGATGCTTCATTAAATGCAGAACTGCTGGAGTGAAACAGGTAAGATCATATGATCCTGTGGTTCTTTCTAGTTATAAATGCAATTCATTTTCTTATATAAGATCTATCTGAGGCATTATCCTAGAAAAATACATCATTGTCAAATTAGCCAGGTTCAGCACTGGAATTTAATATTCTCGTCCTCAGGATAAGTGTGATTCTCAACATGTGGGAGTACTCCAGAAATTTCTAAATCAGTGCCTGAGTGATAAAAATTGTGAACACTTATAACATATATAGGATTCTTCATCAGGAAATACCAAATGGTATTCATGAAGGAAATATGCATGGTTAACTCCATCTTATAGATGAGGAAAAAAGAGGTCCAGGCAAGTGTAGTGACTTTTTAATGGCTACTCCCACCCCACCAGAGCTACTGACAGATCCACTCCCTGTCCACTGCTCATTTTAGTCTCAGAAGATCATTCTTTAAGTTCACAAAAAAGTAAGAACAGTCATTGCCCAGTGATGGCAAAAGACACCAGAGAATCACAGTGAAATGAAGATGTGTGAAGATGAACAGCAAGTGAGTACTTAGGAAAGGTCAGTACAGGCTTTCTCATAATATTTTTGACAAGAAAGAAAATCAGCTGTCTACTCCCCCAGTCCTTAAATCTGATACTACTTGTTCCCAATTCAAACTCCTTCCAGGATATTTGATTCAAACACTGTTGGCACACTGCTGCATCGCCTGAAGCACATCCACTTTCCAGCTCCCAGTCTTCAGATTCCTTCATTGCAAATGAAATTCATTAATGATGGACATTCCAGTTTATCATTTTTTCTGCACAATCATTTTACTCCAAGACAACGTCTGGCATGTTGCACACTTCTCAGATGAGAAGCTGTTATAGGGGTTTCCATTTCTGCTTGTGTACCATCACCATGGGACAAAATCCATGTATCCAAACATTCCTAATTCAGGAACCCTAATTTTAATCTATTTCTTTTCTGGGATGTGAGAAAATGGGAACCATCTATGGCTCTCTGGGATCTGTGAGTTGTAAGAATGTCTACAGAAAAGACACTGCCCTGCCCTGTTACTTTGGTTTCTATCTCTGGAGGAAGCTGAGCTTCCAAGGGTTTCTCTGGCTTACACTGTAAGTCTGACTGTGTAAGAAAACAGACTTCTGTTGGCCTTGAACCCAGTATTATCACAAAACCTAAAGCTGGAATGTCAGCTGAAGTAAAATCCCAGAAATTTTTCTTCTGGAGAAGCCATCAGCTCCCTGTCTCTGCTCGTATCCTGATTCATGTTGCTGTAACTGAGCTTATTTCACCAGCACATGTGAGAGGAGTTTCAAAAGCAGGGAAGAATAGACTAAAATAAAGCAGAACAGGGCTCCCAGCTGAGAAGCTGTGCATGTGAAAGACAGGGAAAGAGATGTATGCAATTAAGTAGCTATTTATTCACAATAAATATACTTTAAAACCATCAACTAGAGCTTGTCATTACAGGGTTCCTGCATCAGATGCATTTCAGGCAACTAACAAGTATTAAAAACCTGCTTATTGAGTTAAGTTACTTTTCATTAAAATGTTCTCACGTACTGGGCATTTAATTAGCACACAATAAATTATCCATTTAAACAGCAATTACTTTCTTTAGTCAAGTGCATCAGAAGCAGTTATTTATGGACTCTTGATTATAATAGATCCAAGAAACTCACAAAACTACAGTGTGTGCATGAGTGTGTGTATATCATCACTGCTAAAGTAACGGCAATTACAGGAGGCCAGTCAGCAAAATGCGCAAGCTGGGCTGAAGTTCTCTGAAAGACTAACAGCTACAAGAGCTTTCTTGATGGCACATGACCGGCCTGGATTGCTGGAGGATTGAGAATTGAGGGACCAGCCACTGAGGTGCTGGTAAGGAATAAGTATCTGTGCTCTTGTGGGATGCCAGTCCTTTGTCATTACTAAGTTTGCGAGTGGCTGCCATCATCAGCTCTTTCTTAAGTGAACTCCAAGCACAGATCTGCACAGCGTTAGCTGGGGTGCTTCTGCCATGAGGAGCTGCCAGACGTACCATAAGGCTAGCACAGGAGGTGACATCCTTGCCCCAGGAGCTGGCCTGCTTATTGGGAGCACCACTGCATGCTATCCTGAGTGCCCAAAAGTGCCAGGCAAGGGGACCAGTGCTGGCTGTCCCCTGCCATTGCTCACCACGCAGTGCCAGCCTCCGCCCGAGGTTGGGAAGCTGTGGAAGTCTGTGCCACAGAGAGCTGCTGAGCCAAAACTTCACTCTTGCTGTCAACTGTTCTTGTCATCCTCTTCTGCAGCCCTCTACAAAAAAGAGTAAAGTACTTATATATTAATTTCTGATGAAAAGCCGAGGCTATAATTACCTTTATCTATACCTCTACTCCAAGCTGAAATATTACAGGCTCTCAGCAGGTGCTCTGTTTAGAAGACGCAAAGCAGGAAGCACTCTGAAGCACAGAAGAGTACCAAATGCACATGAGGAGAAGAGATTATGTGCGCAGAAACAGGCAGATGGTGTTACGGGCCAGGGAGGCAGTGGACGGATGATGCTGGCAGCCTTGATGGGGCAGGAGTGTCTGAGGACAGCCTCACCAAACACGAGTGAAACACAGGCAGGCCGTGTCCTTGGAATGACTGCATTGGTTTTGTGGCCACAGCAGATGCTTTCCCAACTGGCAGGCAAGGGGAGATGGCATAAGAGAGATTTCTTCATCTGTTTTAATAAAAGATGGCCATGCTAAGGAATGGGAGGAAACGCCCAGCCCACCAATGGCACGAGGGACACAGGGAAGCTTAATGGCCCTGTGACAGCACAGCAGGATCTGCAGGATTCAGCACGGCTGTTTGCAGGTAGTTCAGAGAGACTCCTAACATCTCCATGGAGATGAGCATCATCCTGAGAAGTAGAAAGCTTCAAGTGAGGACTCCTAAAGTTTTGCTCCTAGAGCACAATGTCAGGCAGAAAACCTTCACAGCTCATGCGAGGAACAGTTTGACGTACATCAGAGATGATAACAAAAAGTGCCCTTAGCTCAGGGATTCTCATAGAAATTCTCTTTTTTTTTACCTCTTGCCCAAGTTTAAAAAACTCATCATGATGCTCAGAAGACAAAATCAGAATACTTAAACCAGTGTAACATCCACCAGTGCAGATGAAGTTAAACAGGTTTATACATCTGTACCTTGTCACCAACTCCATCCTCCATGCTTCGAAAGCCAAACTAAGCTCAGTATATACCCTATTTGCACATACAGGGACAGCATGTCTTGTCTCTTCCTTTAACCCAACACCCACCCAGCCGGTCCTGGGCTACCAGTTACCAATAGCTGGTAGCACACATGGCTCTATGCTCTCTTATACCTGCAGGAAGCAGGGGTGAAAAAGCAGCTGGTACTAGCTATGACCAGAACATCCTCTGACCTGCGGATGGGAAGACCCTTTCGTCTTAGTTGTCTGCTCATGTTTACTTGATGAAGTTGTAAAATTTGATCAGACTAAAACACCCTCCTGGAACAAATGCAAAGTACAAAAGAGCACAGTTGCCAAGTGTCGTATAAACAATGTACAAACAGATTAGCATGTAAGCAATTTGGTGAAGAAGAGGATTTGGAGATCTATAAAAATAAACAGGCCCAGAACAAGCCGCAGACATAATTAAATCAGTGAAATGAAATATCAAATGCTGGCAACCCACAAACACTTTGATGATGATAATAATAACAGGGACTCAGTGGGTGAAAAGCAAGAGAGAAAATTGGTCCATTAAAAGTAATGGTGAACAAAATGAGGACCACGTGATGGAGAGAAGGGCATGTTGCACAATAATTTTAAATTTTGTCTTTTTGTGAAAGGGAGAGAGACCTTCTAAGGCAGTCATTTCTTCTGCATCAGTGAAGGGTAAAGTGCCAGCCTTGGAAAATTCAACATCTCTAGACAATAAGCCAGACTCTCAGCCAGGCTCTGAATTTGGCATGTCTCCTTCACTCACTTTCAAAGAGGTACATTAATCTGAAATAACTGGGGAGCTGCATCACTATATAAAAATCCAGAATATGAACCGTGTAATACAATACCCATTTATCCACTGAACAAGCAGTTCATGGGCATTTTCCCAGCTGGGAATAAGTATAGATTGAAGTATAAATTTTATTCCATTATAAATATACAGGGAATAAGTATAAATGCATATGACATAAATTAGGGATAGGAACAATGTATACTTCCTAGCAGGGTCAACTGAAAAATCTGCAAGTCCAGAAATATCAACATTGTATGAAATTTATCCCAGTGAAGCACATAACTAGATGGAAATATTTGTATGAGGAAGTATAGAACTTTGGAAGTCTGTGTTTTATTGAAGACTGATGATGGAGTCAGGCTACCTTGCTTGGCTAACACCCATACACATCCTTGAAATACCCTGGCTGTTGCTTCCTCATATTTATAATATTTCTCTTTCCTTTCACGGGTTTTTAGCAGCTGCTTGACACACTGCCCTGGGAAGCAGCTTCATCATCGGCCATGAGAGACCACAAGTGGGGCAGGGTAGGAGGGCTTTATCTCAAGGGGTGCACACATACGCCTCTCTTAAATCAAGTACCGTGATAATAAAGAGCATGAAAACATAATGCGTGAACATCTTTCTAAATTGACAAGGAATATACATCATTTAACCTGGTACTTTGTTTTATTCAGCTCATCTACCATTTGGGATTTGCTTGGTGTTTTTGATAACACAGAAAATAAATACAGAAGAGATTCTAGTTTCCCTGCTAACATACTCAAAACACCATATCATCACCAGTGCGCTGGGGTGAATGCTGTTGTTAAGAGGTCAGGATGGAGATGAACAACTCAGATTGCCATTGTCAGCTGCAGTAGAAACGTAAAAGGCAAGTTCTGACTTCTGCATTCCTGTTCATTTCTGCTCCTTCTGTAACTTTATCCTCCCACTCGCAGCTATTGGTATGTAAATCATGGCATCGTGTCTGACATCTGCAGCTGAAATGTCAGCCAGCATGAACTGCTGTTGCTCCTCTGGGCCCAGTGGAGACACACTGACTGACACTCCTTTAGGATCTGGGGTTAGTCTCCAAGAGGCACCCTCCGCTGTGCTAATTACCTGTGCAGAGCCTCGTACAATGGAGCACAGAGCTTTGATCCTCAGTTAGGAAGGCACCAACATATTAAAAATGTGAGTAATGTTAATGTATGTGATACGTTATCATGGAATACTTGAAATCAGCAAAAAGATGAAACAACATCTGCTTTATCGAAGAATGAAGGAGCTCTGTGCAGAGCAGCTGTTTAATTATCTGGCACTGTGTCATGTAATGATTTATACACCATACTCATAAATCCCAAATTTGCTCAGGAAGAAGAGTTGCTTTTAGGAACTAAGAAATAAAACTAGCACAGACATGTCTTGAATTGTCAACTTTAACGTTAATAAATAAATAAATCTAAATAACACCTGCATTTCCTTCCTACCTTCCAAGGAAGATACTCATCCTGAAAAATCCAACACATAGCATTTTCACTCAAGCTAGTCAAACCAAAGCAACAACATCTTTGGGAAACAAACTTGCAGTGAATGCATTTATCACAACATAATGAAGGCTATAGCATTAAAGTACCCTTTGCAAAGTTCATAACAGTAATTGCACTAGCTCTGAGTTCAAGTTTCTGAACTGATGATGAAAAGGCTTGATGAAGTCTGACTCCAGAATGCCCTCATAGGTTTTTAAATAGTGTTTGGTACAAGGAAGAAACTATCATTGATTAATGATCTGAGGAATTTCCAAGAAGAGATAATTATTAAGAATCATAATATTTTTATCATTTTTCAAAATATTTTCTTAAATTTCAGTGAGAGTAAATGGCAAAATAGGTCTATACAGCAGTCTTATGTGACTGATGTAAATGCAAGATGGGTATTTTTCACGTTCTGAAATATTGCATATGGTCAGTTTGGAACAGTCAGAAATTTACTTGATGAAAATCTTGTTGAAAGTCATGGTCAGTGAGTCCAAAATATTCCATGTGAAGATTTCTAGATAGGCACACTGTTGTGAGATCCACACCAGCCAAAAGGAGGATCTGCATCTCTATGGCAGACCAGCCGCAAAGACCATCCTGGCAATGCAGCCACACAGACAGCTCAGGTCTGGTGCCTGGGAACGTACCTTGGCACCATTTAATTTATTAGTAAGAAAAAAGCTTTTGAGTCCAAGAACTGTATCGCACAGGACTTCGATTTCCCAGGTTATTTATAAACACTTAGAAGCTGCCATTCATCCTGTATTTGACCCGAGGTAGTTGAAATTGGTCTAGGGGATAAATCATGTAGTAATTTGAAATGCAACTGCTTTTGGCTTCTGTGAAGTCATATGAGCTCACTGAAATGAAGTCTTAACCAGGAGGCTGCAAAGCAGTGACCCATCAGAGCGCCTAATGCGATTCAGTCTTTCTCCTTGCAGAGTTCCCAGGCTGCCTGAACGTGGGGGATGCAGAACCAGGTTTCCAAAGCTAATGCAGGCCATAGAGTCAAGTCCCTCAGCATCATGTTTACCATATTAATTTTAAAAATATCTGCCTGGTTTTGTCTAGTCATGCATTTTTCAGTTTTTACAAATTTATGGACTAATTTTCTCTTCAGTGTGCTGTCTCTGTTGCCCACATGTATTTATTTCCTCCCTAGATCTTACAGTCTTCTCATTTCAGCCCCTCTGTACTGTTTTTCCTGTCCTGTCCCCCTCTTCAATTACTCTTATTTTACTTATTGTCATTTGTGTCCCCCTTATCTAAATCCACATGAAAATAGCATGGAACTAATATGTTTACCTGAAAATATTTACTGTAAATATGCCAAAAGGATCATATTCCCTGTCCTGCCTGTTCCCTTGAGGAAATGTACTTATTAATTTGATTTACAGCTTTCATTTTTTTAAAGGGAACAAATGACAATTATTGTTTACTTTGAAGTGTGATTTCAGCATGAATAATTCCCCTAAAGAAACATCTGTTTTGCAGATGAGTTGTGACAGCAGACAATATGCTTCCATATTTTGTATTCATACTTTGGTGGCATGAGCTGGGACTGGGACTGACTGTCCAGCATCACAGTGCTGTCCCAGGAGGCCAAGATCACTCTGAAGAGTGTTTCTTGCTTTTAGGAGTAATTTGTAGCATTTTCTGGTGTTTTGAACTGTGGTTGGCCCTGACGCAGTATCTCTGGGCCTCAAGGAGTGTCCATGCACATGCCAGCTATTAAACATTTCTTGGCCTCTTGAGAGGTGCCCAGCCCCAAAATGACCTGCTTGTATGCCCAGGGACCCTGAACATAGATGTTTGAATGCATTTTGTCTTTAGCTACATCATGCACTTTCTATTCAGCATGTGAAACAGGTTTCTGCCTATGCCCAGTAAAGCTTGGCTGGCAGCCCGTCAATCCAGCTTGTTAAAGCTACTGTCTGCACACCAAAACGGATTTTAGCAACAGCTGGTCCTGGGCCAAAACTTATCATCGAAATTCAAGTCCAAAATTCTCCAAACTTTCAGGCCTTTTAGCATCCTTGGCTGACACTTTTTGAGCTGACTGGTAGATCAGACTGTTTTCATATCCTTACTGGTAGACACAATGCATTGCAAAATAAAGATCAGAGAAAGATCAGGTGTGCTAAATTGTGAGCTCTTTGTGGAAGGAAGGAAGGAATAATCTTTTTCTTTTTTATGTCAAATAGAGTAGTAGTACACAGAATATTCAAGATACATATCAAGAAAAACCTCTCATGGAAAGGGATATGGAAGAAAGATTACCTGAAGGCAAAGTGGTCTCCATCACTAGAGATCTCCGAAGACAGGTTAGACAGACAGCTGTCAGGCCAGGTGCAGTTTTCCCATTTGGACGAGGAGCTCTGGATCACCTCTTGAGCCTGGAATTTTATGATTTTATCCTTTCTAGCAGCAGTTCACCCTGTGCTGACACTGGAGGAAGAAGCTCGTACTGGAAACATCCTCCTGCAGGAAACTCCTTATCTTTCCTCCCTTTTGCTTTACCATAAATCCACTGCTGACCCTTGGAAGCTGGTGCTATCTCAAAACTGAACAGATAAGGAAGATTTGTCATCATATAGAGCAGAAGTGAGATTTAATCTCTAGCACCTTCAGCAGCCAGCCAGCCCCCAGGTCATACAACCTTCCCATCCCACCCTGTCTCCTGAAAGGGGCCTGGCAGGGGATTACAGATACAAATTTCGATGTAAAAAAAGAGAGAGAAAGAATACATGGCATCTATCATATGCTCTTTCCTTTCCATTCATACTCTTCCTACAAAAGAAAGCAATGGATATTTTGTCTTAAATATTAAGCTGTTTTATGTGACCGTGAGTACACTACCTTAGACTACCTTTATGCAAAGTGTTGTAGTTAGTAGTTTAGATTCCTTATGAAGCTATTTTCCTTGACATTTCCCAGCACTCCATATATAACTCTCAGCAACCACAGCACATCTCCAGGACCGTGCAGTAAAGGAGCCACCAAGCCCTACAGGTTTTACTGAGAATACACGAGAACTGGAAAGCCCTCAGCTCCCAAGGAATTTGCATGGGAGTTTGCAACACATCCTGCTTCACCAGCAAATACTCAACATTTTTTCTGGTAGTTTTAATACTTGTTATTATTCTCCTCACTGTTACTGAGAAGTGGCTATATTTATGTCCTATTACATATGAAAAATAGCAACATTTAAAGGTAGAAAGAGTAAATAAAATGAGAGGCATACAATATACAAAAGCACACTCTTACCCTTTATTAACAAGATGGAAATTGTGCAATAATGAAATATTCCTTATTGCCTGTAACAGGGCACAAATCTTACAAATTTTTTTTGGCTGCATTTAATTTTTTTTTTCTTTAAGAGTCTAGGAAGAAAATCTAAATCCTGGTGGTTTGTAAAGTGCTCTACCAACACAGGGAATTGCAATGCTATTTGAAATACACATGAGCAATTAGAAAGATGCTGAACATGCAGATAAGAAAATGTCTTCTTTTTAATGATCCCCATGATCCACAAAAGCCCATTTTCAATACAAAGCCACCATTAACTAGATATTTCAATACACTCGTAGCATTGTTAAGAGGTGTGTCATGGAGCTGGATGTTCTTTATTAAACTATGAAAATGAGCATCTCTCAGAAAATACAAGCAGTGCAAGAAAAACACAAACCATGTTTACAACCTGATAGCAGAGCAATTTATGAGATTCATCTTTATGAGATTTTGAAATTCAAATGGCTAAACTGTTGCGCTGTCTGAATATTTGATGTTACAGCAGATGCTGTAGGAGTAGATCCTCATGTAGCTGGTGTAACTCTACATTTACAGTCTCTAAACGTACTTATTTACTAGCTGAATTATTTACTTATATATTATCTGAAGATCTCAGAAGCTGGTATAAGATAACTAGCGCTGTTCACATCAAAACCGAGTGAAACTCCTACTAATTTCCCTGGGAACTGAATCAGAAACAACTGGCAAAGCTCTCTGTCCATATCATCATCTCTCTATGAATTCACTGTCCTGGTTCCACTTTTCTTCTATTTTGTTAAGCTTATTTTGCATAGTTTTATTTATTTAGTCATTTAATAGAAGTACACGTTCAAAATGAAAATGAAATCGCATGAAAAATATTTTGTATCTTTAACTACATACCAGGGGTTTACACATAGTTAAAGCTAGTCCAAATTGTTCACTGATGTGTACCCAACAACAGAGACCTGATCCAAGGCTCAGTGAAATCTTTCTAATGTCTTTTTCAAGGTTCAAATCTGTCTGTGTAGGAACTACACTATCCTCTGCATCTTATCACATTTTGATCACAAGAGAAAGAAAGGGAAAATCTGAGCTGATCAGAACACATTTGTATAAATATGTACATTTGTATAAATACGCCCTTTTTTAAAGCCATATTTTCTACAGTTTTATCTGTGAGAGGAACCTGACTTTGGGTTGCTATTCATTTTGATAAAATCCGAGCTGGAAAACTGCAGAGAATTAAAAGTTCTTTAAGGACATTTGCAATTGTACAAGAAATAGAGAAACTGTCTTTGCAATGTGACTAAGATCAAGTTTTCGAGACCGTTATAGATACCCTGAGCCAGAATGGCCTCTCAGAACCTAATAGCATGATGCTGAAATTTCACTGAGTCTTAGGGGGGAAAAATAGTGTTTACAACTCTAATAGAAAGTACTGGGACACTTTGTGCCTTTAAGCAAAGTAATCATTTAAAAACAGAAGAAATCTGCAGTGGGATAAGCAATCACATCTTTACCAGTGAATAAATCTAGTAAGAATTAGACCATCTTCCATGGGGAACTGAACTCAGGGCACTACCAAAAAATAATTGTGATCAGAAGCTGCACTTCAGTACTTATACAGTCACTTTATTGTTTCATCTACCAGCTATGTAAATATAACAAGGCTCTGTCACCGAATAATCTTTAATCACCTTGACTGTGATTAAAGATATGCTCCAGAAAAGGGACAGAAAAGCATCAAAGCCAACTGGATAAAGAACTAGTGTGGACCAGTCCTAAGCATTATAAATGACAGTACCATGGGAAAAAGAGATCTGGGGTAATTCATTTTACCTCTTTGTGTTTCAATTTCCTGCTCTGTAAAACTGAAGATAGTGATACTCATCTCTGCATTGCAGCTCCATGGCTCCTGGATGAGAGCTGCCTTGGGACCAGCCAGCTCAGTAAGCAATAGGAGCAAATGTGAAGGTGTGCATCTGCCTACTGCCTCTGCAAGGGTAAACAAGATGCTTGGTCATATTCCTACCACTGAAATATCTGAGTCTTTTTAGTGTGAGAGTAATAGATACAATAGCAAGCAACACAGTGATTTTTTTTCTTTTCCTGTGCCACATAACCATTTAACTACTTCAGTTATAATATTGAGTTTTGCAGCTCTTTGAGGGTTTATTTGTTCACTCTGTTTCTCTAGAGTGAAGAATATGACCAGTAGCTTTCAGGTATTTCCTGGGGAGTGCAATAGTGCCACAATGGACTGTAGACAAGCATGAGCTGATTTTAAAACAGCCAGCTCTAGTACCTATTAGAGGCTAACATAGCATAGAGACCTCAGCATCTTAATAGCAAGTACATTTTATTTTGCCTTTTGAGCAGCTTTTGTCACCCATATTGAATTCCATCGCTTCAATTATCCAACCTAGCTAATTTATAGCACATTGCTGCAATACAGAGATACCCTATGGGAGCTACAGAGAGATCATTAAAAATCTCTCACTCATGTTTTAAGCAGAAACGCAACTCTTTTCCCTCTCCCAGTCTTCCAAATTCTCCAGGGCTGTGTTTGATAAATATTTAAGTAAAACTGGTCACTTGGTAAAATTTATAAGGCTGAATCTCAGCTAAAACTGTCCAAGTACTTTGTTACTGGCTTTGAAATCACTCTCACAAACAAAGTAAGTTGCTTGTGGCAGTGACACAAGGAAATGTAGTCAGAACTGACTTATGAAAGGGTTATAAAAGTCTTTACTAACGATTATATGCCACAACTGGTTTTGGCTCTTGTTCCCATAGCATATTTCCTGCAAAATCAAATGTAGACTCCTCTGAGCATAAGTTGAAAATCATCCTGCCTTACTGAGCCTGGACCTCTCTCTTAAGTAGGACAGGACTCTGTTAAGACCTTGTGCCTGGAAATGACTGTGAGCAATACTTTCAAAGAGCCTTCAGAGATTTATTTGTATAGTTAGTGTCTCTTAAGAGAGATGAAGTTAATTGCTACAACTGCTTTATTTATGAATTTTAGAATTAATTTTAATCCAGGCTTTTAACAAGCGTTTGAGGCATTTTATTTATGGTTTTCAGGTCTTGAACCCTAGAGAAAGAGATCTATTTTTGAGTCCTGTCACTTCAGTCATGTCACAATCTGAATAATACTGCTTAAACAGGTAATTGGTGGAAGTAACAGGTCACAGTAAATCCCAGCAGCACTTACTAAAAAACAAATGATGCAACAAGCAAAGACAAGGCTAGTCAGGTAAGTAAAGACAATTGGAAATTAACTTTGGTGGAAAGAAAAAGTGGTTTGGTATAGTGAAATTGCAGTGCTTTGTAAGACTTAAAGTGCAGTCTATCACAAAAGAGTGATTTACTATATTACTGCTGGTGAATAACAGTACAACTTCTGTTCTTTAGCATCAAAGCTGTAAAAAAAACTTTTTGAATGGCCATTTACTGGAATTTTCACTATTTTTACTATGCTAAAATTGGAACAACCAGAAAGGTGAAGACCAAAAAAGGCTGAAAGAGTGAAATATTTTGCAATTTTGAAGTGTTTGATGTATTGAAGGTTTAACACCTTTTATTATCCCTGTACTCTGCAAATATTTTCTTTCATTAAGAGACTGAAGCAATCAGTCTTTCCAACCAACTCTAATACAAAGCATCCATGGGCATTGACATGCAAGTAAAATGCATATGAGAGAAACTGTTTGACATCTGTACCAAGTATCTCTCCAGTGAGGACTCTTTTTGCGAGACATCATATGCTTGTCTTTCATGCAATAGCTGGGAATGAAGCACCCTGATTCAGCTGAAGTTCAGATCCATACTTGATCTCTGCAGCTGAATTTGACATGCAGAACTCTTAAGCCTCCACTGCCTCTTAGACAGGACAAGTAGCTCATCAGCCCCAAAGAATATTGACCCTATCACTGAAGAATTATTTGTGAAACCAGCTGTTCTGGAGGTTTTAAACTGTACCATACTTTCAAAATAAGTTATGAGAAAGCACAATGAGGCAAGCAACAGGAATAAGGACAGACAATTATTTGGGAAAGTGTTAGTAAAGGTGGCAATGGATAACCAAAGAGGTCCTTTGAGGGACAGGGACTGCACCAGACAAGGGAAGAAGAGTAGCAGCCCTGTGGTCAGACAAAGAAAAGGGATGGAGGAAGGTGCTGCAGGTCAAGGAAATTTGCCAGCGTCAAGTGGGAATAAGTATCTGCCTGTGTGTGAGGCAAAACCCTGTAGAGGGGAAACGCTGGCATTTTTAAGGCAAGAGCAAGGCCTGTGAAACAGGTGACAAGCTAGGAAGCTGTAGAGTACTAAGAATACGTATGTGGAAGATATAATCAGAGCAGCAAGGAAGATAATTTGAGCTGGGGGAGATGAAAAGCACGGAGCTGACAACTGGCTCTCAATTCATTCTGTGTTTAAAGTTAAATACATGCTTAAGTGCTTCGATGAACTGAGCCTTCTGGAAGGATAATCTTCTGAGTAGCCAGTAAGAAACATCAGACTCCCTTTTATTATATATACACAATCCCAGAAGGATAAAGAAACTAACATTTCTTTCTAAGACTGATTTTATTCTCTTGAACATTTCAGTGAAGTTGCTACAGCTGTCATGTCCAAGCCACAGAAAAGTGGAAGACCAACAAAGTGCCAGGGCATTAATGTGGAAAGAGTTTTAGCAGACACAGAAATAAGTCTTGACTATCAAAGAAAGGGCTACTTTTGATCATGGCTACTCTCACCTGTAGGTAAGCTTTGGAGGCCAAGAATCATGTAGGAAGATGAGATGCCTTTTCACTGCAACTAAATCTTTTAAACCGTTTTTCCTTTTCCTTAATATTTTTCAGACATTATCCTTTGTGTTTCAATAGTCTCAGATGCTATTCTGAGCATATCACTTCCTGTTCATATCAGAGCAAGAATGAAAAGGAAAAAAAAAAAAATCACACATGAAAATGATACTGTATAAAAAGTGATTCCTAGTCAATTAAATAGTATCTAATTAAGATTAGGTTAAAACTTCAGAGATTTAGATTCAAACTCTTGCTTTACCACAACCTTCCAGTGGGCATATCACTTCAGTAGAAGGAGGAATTTAGCCAAGACAAAACATGCACCTCAAGCATAGGATGACAATATATTACAGGTGGCATAGGACCAGAATCACACAGGGAGACTGCACAGACACCCTGCACAGGGCATATGCTGCACTGGCCATGCCACCCACGCAGACCGGAGAGCTGGTCCTCCTGGGCCCACGAGCCTTGGTCTTAGAGATAACGCAGTGAAATACTGTATTTAGACACTGTTTCTTCACTGGAAATCTCACAGTAGTTCTTATAGCATCTCAGGATAGGCTCTTTAGTAGCTGCCAGTAACAGCCAGGAACAGTATTTCCATTTGCCTTTGCAGTCACAGTGTGAGCGAGAAGCACATCTCCTCCGTGGTTAGCCTGCAAGTCTTTGCCAATATGAGTGATCAAGTGCCAAACCTGTGAACATGCTGATTGGTGAGGAATTATCTTCATTGTGCTTCATGAGCAGGCAACACTGCTTGGAGCACACCTGTTCTATACACTAACAGTGGATTTTTTGTATTATTTTGAAATAGTTCTGTTAATTCTTCCCTTAGAGATATCACTTCAATAACCTACTCTCTGCCTGACCTCCAGTCTCAAGCAATTCAATGATTTATTCTAAATCTTTTGCATCCTGACTGAGGGCACTTATAAATTAACCCAGCATTGTGTTTAGAATACTTGAGTTGATTTATAAAGATACCTACAAAATAAATATCCTTGCAGACAGACTTTTTTTTTTTTAATGTATTTTCATATATCAAAGAAATGAATTGTGATACTTTAGAAAACACAGCAGTGAAACTCCAATCAAAAGAAATAATGGAGAATAAAATAAGAGGCCCATTTACCAGACAGCTCAGATGTGCAAAAGATTTGCTTCTGTAGATTAAAAATATAGGTTAAACTTTGAGTTCTAGGCTTTCTATCCAGTAAGACATTGTGATGTTAGCACACACAGGGTATATCTACTACACACAATATACACATTATAAAAAAGTACTTTTTAAAACCTTTCAAGATCTGAGACTCAGTCACAAGCAGAGAATTCATTTGTGTATTTAATAGAAGGTCTCGCTTAAGTTGGGCCAGTTGATCCTCAGAGAGCCACTGTTCTCTGTAAAGATGAAAAAATAGAGAAATGCCAAAATGAGTATGATTTTAGAAACATGACTACCATAACATTGCTGAGTTTCTCATGAATGACAGCACTATAGGACTGACATTTCATGTGCTTCTGCAATGTATGCTACATTTCTATTTAGAGCCCTTATAGAAGTTAGTGATGGAGGAAATGATCCAGAAACTATTCCCACTCCCCCACCATTCTCTTCAGGTTTAATATACCAGAGCACAGAATCAAGTGTTAGAAATGAGCTGAAGTGAATAGAATTGCATGGGCAGAATGTCAAAATGTTTTTAATGATTCAGTGGCTAACGTTGCATATAGAAAAAGACTCAAGCTACACCACTCAGATCCACACTCAAATTTCCCCAAAGTTTGAAAATTAGTTTCTGTCAACTGCAACTCACAATGTGCATTCGCTTCCCTGTAATAGACTACAATATACTAACAAGTAAATAACACAACCACTGAAAGCCCCTTCCCTCTTGCTACATATTGCCTTAGACTGCCAGCCTACGCTTTCTTAATTCACATATATCCATTGGTGATTTCTTTATATACTGAGTGTAGAATCAGCCCCAAATGTAGCTTTTGCATCATCTGAATGCATTACCCTCTCTTGGGGCCATTAATCAGTCTGACACCTGGTGAAACACTAGGAGAGGAAGAGATTTTTATGCCTAAATGTATAAGGACGACTCAGACTTCTCCTGTTATATTTTACTGATGCCCTCTATACTAGCAGGCAGAAGAGGAGTGAAAGGAATTCGGAGGCAGGGCAGCCCTACGTGGGCTATCTATAAGCCAACCCTATTCTGGACTTTAAAAAAACTGAAGCACACAGATAGTGTGGTTAGTACCCAGCATATTGAAATACATCTGTTCTTGTGCAGTGAATCCATAGTAACCATTTCCCTCTCTCAGTAGGAGATGGGAGGGCTGAGCATTTTTGGAAGTCAAGCAGCTGCTTTAAGGAATTTGATCTATGTTGGAGTGAGGGGTGAGAGAGGGAGAGAAACCAGCAGAGATAAAAGGAGACATTGCTCAGGTTTGCTTTTGCAGTAACCCCTTGCAGCATGCCTCCATGCCCTAGTTTGCAAAGGCTGGCCTTTCTGAAAACAATGTTGTCTGAAAGTCCCTATTCACAATATTACCTTCCTAAGAAGAGATGAACGCTTACCGCATGTGAAGGAAGATCTCATTCTGTACACTGGGACACACAAAGAGAGGTACTGTATATGCGAGGGCTTGGCTGGGGCTCCCTTTTTAGTTAGGTGTTTTGTACAAGACATTAATGATATTCAAGTTACAGGTCCCTGGGCAGTTGTTTTCTGATGCTATTCCAGCCTGGTTCATTTTCCACATTTTGTCTTCCAAGACTGCTCTAAGGAAAACTAGATAGGAGGTTTCTATTAAAAGCAACTCTCTTCAGTTCAGTTTAAAGATCTATTATAATTTATTTTGCTAAGAACTCATGTTCTGAGCAACCAGGAAGTCTGCTGTGGCTTGATTTAAGAAGATACTTTTTAAAACAAAGCCCCTATGACAGATAAGATTACAACATCAAAATATCCGAGTATTTGTGTTTAGATAATGAGCCATATAACATGTCTTATATTATTCTCCGATATCAGCTGAACCAGGGAAGAGATTAAACAGAAACCAGACAGTGATTAAATCAGCAATGAAGTCTTTCAACAGAAAAACATACCAAATAGACGTTCATTAGGTTTTTATATCGGTGGACCATAAGTTAATTATTGACTCGAAACAAAGCTTGGTGGTTAAAAACTATAATTCCTACTACTTTCATAATACGTAGCAAAAAGACACATAATAATTAAACTTCCAGTTAAAGATTGCTGCCTGGATAAGCGTGCCTTCAACTGGTTACTAATACAAAAATTCAGTGATTTCTAAGTGTTGAAAGCTCTCCATAAACATATTGAGGCTTAAGGAAACACAGGAAGAAGCATCCAGAGGCTCACAGAATTATACTCAACTTCTAGGGAAGTACTTGCTAACATGGACTTGAGCATATGCATATCTCTGTGTCATATCTCCACAAATTCTACATTCAGATTTCTTAGATTCCACATTTTACCTTGTCTTGAGGAAGCAGAGACCTTATGCATTCCTTAAGCACACTAAGACACCACTACACGAACCATTATATTCTAAAATATAATTTGTGATATGTGATTAGTAGACCTTTTATTTAGTCATACAGCTCTGTCAGAGCCCCAAATATTCCATCATTGGCTATTCACAATACCAAGACAATGCACATTAGACCAAATGGTGGATTTAAAGATGTATAATGCATCTCAGTCCATGCTTTTAATTTGTAAAGGAATACAGTGAGGGCATGTTGGAGAAAACATGTTTCTCGCACTCCTTGTCAAGAATGTACATGAATGAAATCCCATTTTGAGAGGAATAGATAAAAACTCTCCAACACAAGTTTTACCACTACCTGGTACTAACTCAATAACCTAGAAATATCATTCATTCATTTATCCTAAATCCACAGATTGATGGAGAGTTTTGATAAAGACCAGGATCTGGCAGTTTATTTAATTGCAAGTTGGGTACCTTGGAAAAATAAAAACCCCTTGCTGACTTGCAAGCTTGCAAAATTTATGTTCAAAATCGCTCTAAAAGCTTGTAAGCTCAGGGCAGATATAATTAATGCAGCAAGTTTAGCTGGAGCATCAGTGCGGCTGCACAGATAAATTAATTGTTTGGGACAAGTGAGCAGCACCGAAGGTTTGGTTTGCCACCAGCTTCACATGGAAGGGCAGCTCCCTCAGCACATACAGGCTGCTACACCGAACATGCTTCTTGTGCAGACTCTATGGACTAGGGTTCCTGTTGTTGTTAAACCATACTATATTTGTGTATTTGGTATAAGACTAATGAATATCCTACTCTGACCCCAGGAATATTTAAAAACAGCTATATAGAACCCAATTCCACAGGAAAATGTAGAGAGCCAAAGTAGAAATTATTTTAAGAGTGATTAAACAGATTTGCTAGGTCTATAACTACTTCCTAAAAGTTAAGACAGTCTGTAGCCCAAAAGCTCTACTTGGCATGATTTCCCTGAAAAAATCTCAATCAATCAACAGAATATCATATTAAAAACCAGAAGAAAGAATCACACTACAAAATCCTCGCCTTTTTATACTCATAGCAATCACTTCTGGCCATCATTAGGGACCATCCAGAATAATGTTGGTCAAACCTCAGTCTGAGCCAATACATTAGACACAGATCTGGTTCTGCTCACAGCCAAAGACAACTTTTTTAAACAAATGTTCCAACTCAGATGAAAAAAAAAAAATAGATTAAGCAGTAGAATAAAATATATTTGAGACAAAGGGAATCTGGAACAAAAAGATCAAGTAGACGACTAACACCTTCTGTAAATATGCAAGACATCTTTCTTTAGAGACCTTCACTAGACTTAAAATTCTGGAGGTCTCATTAATGGTACAAATGAGATGCTGAACAGTGAAAAAAGGAATTGTGTATCTCAATCCCAAACTGGCCTGTAGCATGAAAACCCTGTCAAGCACATTTTCCCTTCAAGTACAAATACATCAATGGAAGTATTTAATTTACTATTCCCAAAGAAATCAATCCAGCCCAATATAGTGTCTCAGGTCATAGCCAGCATGGAATACTATAAAGAAATAATCTCTAATCTATACAATAAGTGAGCATTATGGGAGCAAAATTGGAGAGCTGTTTCTTGGACAAAAGGCTATATTAATTTTCATTCAATTTAACTGTGTTTTGTTTTTCATTTGATTGTTTCTGTTCCCATCATAGAGTCAGAGAAATAGGCCTATAGCATTGTTCATTTACTTCCTCGTTTTAGCAACTTTCTACATTATTGTCTCCTCAGTACAGCCTGCTCCCTCATTCCATTTTAATTGTTCTTTTACCTCTGCTTATTCAGCAAAGATAACTAAGTGGTCCACGACAATATCACACCTTTTTTTTCAAGGTTTGCAACAATTTTGAACACAACCTTATGTACAAACATTTTAAAACTTCTTTCTCCCAATACATATTGCTATGGATTTGCCCACCATGTATTTCATCTAGCATCAAAAAAGATGTATTTTCTCTCTATAGCATGCAATAACCTATGCCCTCCACACTTAAATTCTAAAACAGATAAACTTACTGAGGCTGGACTGAGAGACCAAGTTGTTACCTCAATTCAATGAAGAGGCAGCAGGGTATGCATACTATTCCTGTTCCCTACAAAGCATTAATTTTCTAATTTGATGCATTAACAGCATTTCTGTAACTTTTACAGCCTCTGTGTTTTCTCTACAGAGCTGGTCATGGTTTGTTATTAAGTTTTTCATTACAACTGAAGCCCCAAACTAATAAAAGCTAGAAATTGTGAAAATGTTTCACGTTACCATGTTTAAAGTATAACACCAGAATGTGATTTCCTTCACACTCTTCTTCTTCCCCTAAATGTCATTTCATGCCAGGATAAATTTTTACTCATAACATGATCAAAATTTAAAAACAAATATTTCTTTATGTTCAGGAACTTGAATTCAATTAACCAATTCCATAAATATTGTTGAGTTTTACAAAGGCATGGAAGATCTCAATTCTCAGATATTTAAAAAAAAAGGTCGGAGTAAGGAAATCCTTTTTCTACTGCTCACTGCCCCTCTGTTTCAAGTTTCTTCAACGTCTTCATGTTTTCAAAGTGCTCCTGCACATTCAGAACAGGTTGTAGTTAGAATTTCATGTAGATCTCCTGGATCTTACTAGATGGCAGATGTTTTCAGGCTTTCATATTACGTTAGCGTGCTCAGGTGTAAATCCATCTTTCAGTACAAGATTTTCAGAGTCTTTTCCCCCTCTAGAGACCACCCGTTTGGCATGCAATTCACAGTAAACTGTCAGATTTATATTTTAACAGCCTATGTTAGGATTTACAGGTTTTGATAGACTGTGCGTGAAATGATGAAGCACAGAATACAGAATCACGGGATAGAAGGGACCTCCAAAAAAATGCCTAGGCCTTTCCCAAATCCAAAGCAACCCTACCTAACCATTCCCAATAGAAATTTGTCCGGTCTTTCCTCTAGCAAAAGATCTGTAATCTCTTCCACAGTAACACACTCCACTGTTTTGATATCATCACTGTAAGAAAGACAGTCTTGTTTCTTTCTGATCCTGAATCCAACCTGAATTTCTAACCTAATTTCTTTTAGGGGTAAACCCTGAGTAGTACAAATGCACTCACAAGTGTTAGCATTTGATTTCTTCCAAACATGGCTATACACTATGTCTTGGTAGCAGTGACCATGGGAACATGAGCACTAATGAAGAGGCTGTAGGATGTTCCTCTAAGGGATTTGGTCCATAGACATCCACACCCACATTAAGGACTCAGTACAATAAATGAAGAACATTTCAAACAAGTAAGAGTGATATGACAGGTATTATCTTCAGCAGAGTCACACTTTGATAATGCTTCTAAGTCTTTTTATCACAAGAAGGACTTCATGGCGTTAAGAAACCACCAACCCTTCAACAATGGGATCATGAGAAAATGAAACATGAGAGAATAACAAGAAGAAGAATGTGAGAAAATATCTGGTCACCAGAAAGGAAGCTGAAGACACAAATGAGCACATCTTGGGGACTCAGATATCTGTGAGGTGATAGCTTCATACAGTTCAATGTATCACATACAGTTAGAAATTATAACATTAAACCATGCAGACTTGCTACCTAAAAAAATCTTGCTCCTGAGGATATTTGTCTAATATCATTTGTTTCACGCGATATATAGCACGGATAACAACAGCAGACAAAGCGGCATGAAGATCACAACCATAGTACTTTACATGTACGTGAAAGATATGCACTGAAAGTGTGATTTTCTGGCAAATCTGTCTTGTCAGTAAAATCCTGCAACATAGACATGAAGATATCTGGTTGCAAAATGATCCAAGAGTTAACAAAGACTCACACTGTGGGCCTGACAGCGTTAAGCCCTTACCTGTCTGAGGTTTCCCAAAGCTTAATTTGCTGAGACAAGAGGATAACATGGCGTCCACTCTAAAAGCCAAAGAAAAATTAGAACATCACTTTCTCAGAAGCATGTGGGTTGTGGGTGCTTCTGTTTTCAGTTAAACAATCAACAAAACTGTCAATATCCAGGTACAGCCCTTTCCTTTCTGGTGCTGGAAATAATGTTTGCATAGACTACACAGGGCTCTGGCCCAGGGCAGGCAGCTTGTGCTCCCACGACTCACGGCTCCCAGCCCTACCTCTGCGCACGCTCTCATTCCACCACCCAGCCATACACATTTAGCAATTCTCTGCAGTACCACGTAAGGCCCCAGCCCTGCCAGCTCACTCTCAGATGGTTAAACTTGAGCTCTTCAGCAGTTCTTTCATTGTTTTTTTGTGCTCCCACTTTCACCACTGTCCAGCAGCCCTGGCTCCACAATCCCAAGCCTCACACACATGCCTTGGTGTTGTCCCTTCCCATCTCTCCTCTTCCTGCAACAGATTATCCTCATTTTAGCCCACTGAAAACAGGATGAGCCATGAAGTCCTCAGAGCACCAAAGCCCAGACAGTCCAAATACCTCATCTGCCACTGCCTGTCCTGATTGCTGGAGCATCCATCAGCTCTCATTTGTCATCTGACAGCTTTTACAGGGACAGCACAAAGCCAGGCAGAAACAGGGCCCCTGACACCTCAGGATTTCCTAGAGAACATCATCAGGGTGCTAGGCACGTCAGCAAGCGTGGCCAACAGAGGAGCCAGTGTGGCCATTGCAACCTGTGGAGAGCTGGCTGCCGAGGAGCATTGCTCCACAGAGTGCAGGAACCTTTGTTACCTTCAAACCACTCAGTTGCTTGTTTGACTTGATTAATTAATTCATTTGTATAAGGGCATGACTATGTAAATACTTTGCAGCAGGAAATATATAATACAGCACCTTCCCTTCATGATGTATTGCTCAGCATTTTAGAGGAGCCAATGTTCTTTTGGGGTACAGCAAGTGCAAACTCACACAGGAGCTTGTGTCAGTAATGCTATGTAGTCTCCAATAATTTAACTGCCTTCTTATTTGTGATGGTGTTTGAGCTACAGAAGGTACCTAATAGTGCATAGAGAACGGGAAAAACAATTTTCCTTGGTAGCAAGTGAAGTCACTCCACTAACAAAACACATACTGTGGGAAAAATATTTGAGGCATTCACATTTTATATTGTCTGGCCCTTGAATGCCAGCACTACAGGAAAAACATACCTAATCGCCTTCTCTGTATCAATTATTCTGATACTTGTTGGGGGTGGAGTTGTTGAGCTACTGAAATAAGTAGAAGCATAGAATGTTTAACTATACGTAATAACCAGGAAATACAAAGCACTGGCTTTCCCAATTATCTTGATAGTATTAGATGTATAATTATACAGTTCATCTGTGATGCTGGAAAGAGGGAGATAAGATTGGAAAAATGACAGAAGAGAGTTATTTTTTATGGTTAATACGTTCCAGATAAAAATTAATGGAATGGTAAATTGGTCCTGCAGTCCAAGAACCTTGTCTAAACATTTACATGGTAATGGTTTACTCCCAGCTCACCTCCTACCTCTCTCAGGTGGGGAACATCTATGGACAGGCACATGCACTGCAGTATTCAGTACGACATTGTGCAAGTTCTCTCCGAGTGGGAAATTTGAGGGATCTGTTGCAATAGTTTGAATATTTGAATGGCAGAATACCAAGTGGGTTGTTTCTTCAGAAATGCCTTACAGACAATAAACACAATGTTTGGCTTTTTAAAAACAAGTTTTCCAAACATTTTTCCAGCGTTCTTTATATAGGAAGAAAGTTATTTATTTCATATTCTTTGTGCAGTCTGCCAGATAAGCATGATGTCTGACAGCAGAAATAGACCCTTTCAGCAATGATAAATTTATAATGGCATACAAGACTTTTTGACTGCTTGTGAAGTTCCCTAATTAATTCTTATATAGAGTTCCACTGGCAACAAAATTTATATTTTGAGATAAAATGAAGCTCAGAGGAGTTAACTGAACACTCTGTTCCTTTTTGCAGATCTCACGTTTAATGTCATGTATTGTTAATCTCTTTGCTTACTAAGGGGGTTATTGTTTATCACTCTGATGACACAAACTGGCTTTTATTATCAGAAGGAATAACCCTCAATAAGGCTTACAGCTGCCAAGTGGCTGCACACATTTTAGATATGTCCTGAGGCAGCAACCTAAAGGTTGTCATTAACCCCCACCTGGATCTTATTTCAGGAAAATCACATCTCATGGATTTTCTTTATCTTCCTTTGAAATTGGCCTGGCAAATATTGCAGCCTTGATTTCACAGCAGATAGAGGCCTAACACAGCCTGAGTTGTGTGTAATTCCTGATATTACTCTAAAAATCATGACAATGAACATTTGGTCTATAATATTTACAGGATGTAAGTGGCCCAATTGCACTCTGTAAATAAAAGATCTAACACTGCCCTTTGACAAGGCTTGCTGCGATGACTCCAGTAATGCCTGTACTACACTCTGAAAAAGCAAATCACCAGCATTCCAGTTTAAAATCTTAAAAGTTTCTTAAAGAGGTATTTTAAGTATGTAATCTGATCTATAGAAATTGTGCCTTTCCTAACTGTCTCCTATAAGCCATGAAAATTGCACAGAAAAATGGTGTTCCAATCACTTTGCTCAAGGAAATTCTAGCTAAGATTGACATACAAAGAAGATATTAATATCACATGCATTTAGTGGGAATTGTATCCTGAAATGATCAAAGCTATTTTTGGTGCAAAGAGATTAAGAGCTTGACAAGTTTTTAGTGTTCAGTTGTAAAACAGGGAAAAAAAGTATCCATGGCCACTAATTCACAAGAGGATACCAAATGCAAAGACTTAAGTCTGCAATGGCAAACATATCAAAGAAGGTTGATGCTGAAAAGAAAATGATCAGACTAGCATATCCCTGCTGAAGGGCTACAATTCTTCTTTAAGCTTTTAGCAATTTGAGCAGTTTTAACCCCAGCTCTATCAAATTAAAACTTGGAAAATAATTTCTGAACCAGTCAGGAACATCACTCTTCAGTAAACATTTTTCTATGGACCACTCATCTACATTTTCAAAGCTCATTCTCCTTCCAGCAAAGCAAGTATTTGGTTTAAAACACATAAGCAAACAAATTTTGCAAATTTAAAGTGACTGATCCCCATAGCCTGATCCAAACTACAATGAAATCAGAGACTTCCCACTGACTTTAATGGAGGCACTATCAGACCAGATAGCCCCTCTTCTCTGTCTCCCAGAAGAGCTCTGGGATTTGGGACCATCTTGAAGGATGGAAAATACCTCCAAACACAGAGCAGGGAGAGGCAGAAAGGTCTGGGGGAGAAGGCTAGGAATTTCTTGATCAGTTTGAGGTTTTCCCTTTTGTTTTTGATGAGTGGATTTAAACGTGATCTGGAAGGGTTTCATCAGAAACTAGTACAGATAAAACTGGTAGTGACTAGGGCCAGCAACCAACACTGATGGTCCAGGGAAGAGTACAACAGAGAAAACATGTGGTAACACAATCCCTGGATACCCATCCATAGTCCAGCAGTCTGCAGCTAAACTTTCTTGAACCAGAAATGATGCGTTTAAAGGAAGAAAATTTAGCAGAGAGGTGTCCAATCCATTTTGAAACCCATATAAAATTTTAGCATCCACAAAGTGTAGGGCAAGAAGTGTAAACTCAGAAAGGTTAAGAGTAGAAAAGTAAATAGCTGAAGACTCAGAAATATTGTTAAATGACCTCTAATGCTAAATTTAAATGTCCACATTCTCCCCAAAGGTTTTTTTAAAAATGCAGCAATTTGATGACTGAAGCAATGAACACAAAGATGAAATCCAGCAGAATGCCAAGTTTCATATAAGATGACGATGCAAATATCAAGATAGCATCCTTTTTATACTATTTTATCCTCATTGCCTATGCTATTCAGCCTGCTTGACCCAACCTACAAAATCTGCCCAAAATATCTGTGTACTTTTACATACAAAAAGTTAAGGAAGAGCTAATACAAGAAAATTAAAGTGACCTGGAGGTGGTATACCAAATTCTCAAACTGCAGCCTAGGGTTTTTTGGTTTGTTTTTTGCTGGGGTCTTTCTTTTCTTCTAGCAAAGACAGTGAAGTCAGTTCTAAACTTTTTCCATTGCTGTATGAAAGAACAGCAGAGTTAATAAACTTACGTTTCCTATAGGTTTTGCCCTCTATCAATTTATTTTGCCATTTTTGCACCACCATTATCCCAATTCTTTCTGATTATGATGTCCGCTAATATTTCTAGTTGACTCATGTTCTTCCCCTAGCAACAATATTGTCATCTGCTTAGCACATCCCCTAACTATCAGTCAGGCAAGTGCTGCAAAACCTATAGATCATTCCAAGCTACATTTATACACTGACCAGTTGGATGCACATGCTTGCTTATTAACCAGTGGAGAGTGCTCCAGGCCATTTAAATATTGCAAGGCATTAAAAAGAAAAAAAAATTAAAAAAGATCTTTCCCCAAGAAGCCGTAATCTTCAAATAGAAAATAGAGAGTGAGGAAGTAAAGAAGGATGCCTCAAATAAGGGAGGTAATAGAGAGAGTCATCAGGTGCCTGATATTGGCATGGGTGGTATTTATCCCTATCTTTTCCTCAGACAACAGACTGAAGTCTGCCACTTTCTTTCACATCCTCCATCAAACTTCTCACTAAAATGAACAGAAGCAAGTGAGATATTCAGCAGGGAAAAATCTTAGACCCAACAAGTCTGACACATGAAGTTCTCTTTATCTCCCACTTTCTAGCAAGTTGCCTGAAACTGAATTGAAGGGAGTATGTGTGTCCATCCACGTGTGTTACTTGCTGAAGCACTAAGATTTCGATAGGTGTGCAGACCAGCAAACTGCTTCTTCATCTGCTGTACCCTCAAAAACTATTTTGATAGAGAACATGAGGGTACAGTTGTGCCTGTTATGTTTCTATACTACACTCTATAAAATGTGAAAGCTCTCAGAGCCTGCATGGGATTTGTCATCAGTAATCTACCTCGGATAAATAATCTAGAGATCTATTTCTACAAGAGTAATAATAAAATTCCAAAACATTGGGAACTCTCAAGGAACTGACCATACTTGATGCAGTCAGTCCTGAGATCAGGCAGTGAACAAGTAGAGTTTCTGCAAATGGGCCAAAACAGGGGTATTTAGGTCACACTGGGTTTCGTAGCTCTGCCATGACTCCCATTCTTATGAGCTTAAATCAGGTCTCCTGGGCAGCACGTGTTAAATCTGCTCAGACCATGCATGCATGGGGAAGGAGACATTACCCGGACTGCAGTGGTACTCAGGTGGGAGGGATGCACCTCTGTCCCAGGGCAGGCACCGTTCCTAAGCACATCTCACATTTCCAGCCTGAGAAAGAAGTCAAATTTCACATGACACTGGAGAATAAGCTTTCCATGAGGCTTTCTTTGATACCTACACTCTGCTGAAAAGTCTCTCATTGTACCTCATGTGCACAGTGAGGCCAATAACACCTCCTTTACTGCAAAGGGGACACAATATTTCATAAATCTGTTCAGGACTGATTCATCAGTGGTGGTTAAGATGGAGGATGTCCAATACAAACATATCCGACACCTAGCCACTGATGGCAGCATGTCCTTCAGAAGTTACTTCAGGCTTGCCCTTCACTTTCCTTGTGCTGCAGAAGTAGAACATTACTCACATTTCTTTGCAAGGTACATTGAGATCTCTAGATAGAAAACATTTTATAGGTGAGAACTATGCTATGCAGACACACACATTTACCTGCCATTGTTCATTTATAAAGTGAAATGCATTTGCTGTTAATCAGCTTTCTTTAAATTGAGATTGTCCCGTTAGCTTTCCTGCCTGCTCAAGACTCATCGGCAGTGTTTATAATATAAGCGCAATTTGAAGGATTTGTCTCATCTTTTTAAGTTGCTTGGAAAATGGGAGCAGAAGAGATGAGACTAATTGAATGGTTATAATGGGGGGAATGGGGTTTGCTTTTCAACACAGGAGATATAAAAGGCATTTGTTGCAACAAAAAAAAGCAACAGACAAATACAACTATTTCAAATTATTTTTTCCCCTAACAAAGCAACTACAACACCAAGTTGTAAAATATAAGCTCTTACTAGTCGTCCTTACAACTCCTAATACTTCTTTACAACAAGGATGTCAAAAATACAGCCCATGAGCCAGACTGATCCTTCCAAGTACTTTAATCCAGCCTGCAAAGTCCACAGAGCATTGTAATCTGGATCTGGCCTGCCAGTCAGCTCCGAGGTGTCTGTACTTGCACAACTTCACTGAGAGTAACAGAGGCAAGTCAGAGCGGGGCAAGGATCCAGGTGCATTTGAAATGGTGAGTACCTGTGAGGGCAGCACACAGAGCAGCATGACATCATCTCTGTGCAGTCCAGGACCCGGGAAACACAAGGGGTGTTCCAAAGGGCTTCCTGGAGTCCTACTGCTCAACATTCCTGATTCCCTGGGGAGGACTGGGAAGCAGCTTTCCTGTGCTATATAGCAGCCCAGTCTCCTTCCCCACACAGCTTCACTGTGGAACAACTGACAAGCAAACCATTAAAAAAAAAACCCAACCTCCAGTGCTTTAACAAAACTCCTCACCTGATACAGATTTCACAGCCCTGATTAAGTCCAGTGCTGCATGAACAAATACACACCAGCAGAAGCTGTGCTACGCAACAACATAATCACTGCAGGAATAAGCATTTCCACCCTTGAATGGGTGTCACTACACAATGTTAATTGCCACTGGTACTTCTCTAAATTAGCGGTCTATTAATAGATTGCTGCTGAAGATAGTTACACTGGAAAAGCTTTGAAAGGAATCCTTGTGCCTACCAGCTATTTAAAGAGTCAGCATTCTAACTTCAGACACCTAAATTCGTGATTTCTCACATGGTCTCAGCAGATCTAAGACCTCGGTGCTGCTGAACAGGCAGGCCTGCCCTCCCTGTACTGCACAGGAGGAACCTGCAGAGCACCACCTCTTCCCTTGCATGGCGGTGAGTGATCACTGAAAACAAACCCAAAGCACAGGTTTATTTTCAGCCAGATCGTTGAGCTGCCCTGACCCACTTCAGAATAATCCGGTCGCTAAAGCAACATGGATGATGGGATAGGAGTAACGGCCAGTGCAGAGCTGTACCAGACTGTCCCCTTCCACAGTACCATTTAGACTGGCTTAAGCTGACTGGCAAATCCTACACCAAGTTAGAAGCTGACATGGGATCATGCACCTTTCCCTCCCTAAGGTAACACAGTGTTGACGGAAGCAGAACTCAAAACCATCACTCTCACTGGAGCTTGAGGTTCAGCATGCACATCTGAAACACAGCAGAACATTTCTGTATCTAGCAATGCCATACTTCTACTTCCCCAAGTACTTACGCAACATTATTCAACCTTTTCTCTCCACTCTCATTTAGAGGATGCAAAGCTAGGATTGAAAAGTAAGGCAGAAGTAAGTGAAGTCATCTGACACTATCAGCCCTTGATTTCATAAAATATGTCAGAGAGTGGGTTATAACTAACAATAGGTCTTTTTTTTTTTTTTTTTTTTGGAGGTCTCAGGAGACGTCATTTGGAGGTGGTTAAAAGAAATAAAATAGGTTGTCTCTCCACGGGCAAAGTAGGAAAAGTAGGTTTTCATGTGGGGGTGCTGCAAAAAGAACAAAGGCAGAATATCTGCTGAATCACCACAGTCTATCCACTACACTCAAACAGCTCTAATTCTCCTGAATTTGCAGTACCCAGCAATCAAGCAATAGTGCTGCTGAAAGGAATTTTAACCAACACTATAGCAGTCAAACAAAAGCAACTCCACTGCAAACTAGCTCTTCCAGATGACATCTACTGCTATTATTCAGCCCCAAATAAATTTGTTGGCATGTAATAATAATGATGACATGCATCTGCTGAAAGTCAACACAGGGGTCTTTCTGCTAATGGAGTCAAATGATTAATTTCACGATAATCACTATGGGGAGTCACTTGAGAGATATATCAAGACAAATCTCCTTGGTCAGCATTCTTAAGAAGATAAAAAAGGAATAAAAATAATGAGTGTGGTCAGGAAAACAACTGTGACGGGGAAAGAAGAAAGCAGAGGGACAAAAGGGAGATATTTGCCATTACTTACAAGTAGTTAATTTTTTAGATATCAGCTATGCAAAACAGCAAGGGATCTCACAAGTTTCCATCCAGCCTGATAAACTGAGTTACTCTTTTTACAGACTTTACAATAGGTACAAAAACATGCAATTTATTTGGTTAACCTTCAGGATTAGGAGTGTTTGTATTACAATATTTAAAGACATATTTTACTTCCCTCTGGCTATAGAATTACATGCATCAAGGATTTTTGCGATTTTTTTTTTTTTAAAGAGGACAATATTGGTAATTAAACACCTCCTCCTTTTTGAGAGGAGGAGAAAGTCTTGCATGCACTGTGAGCAAGCACCCACATCACAAAGTTTATAATTTTTGGAAATAATCACTGCTAATTCCTTGCACCTTGTAAAGGTCTTGGTCTTGCAAGGTGCCAGCTGACATGAACTTCCATTGACCTCAGGGAGTACAAGTTTTCACTCAGTGCCACGAAAGTTCAGAATTTTAATTACCAAACAGAAATAACACATATGTAACATGCTGCTTAAAGTAATCATGCGAGACAACCTCATTCTTGGGAATTACCAGATTTATCTATGCAAGGGTGTCAGATTTTTGCCTCCCTGCCCCAACTTTGACAGAAGACACACCTGTTCTCAACTTTGCACTCTTTCATGGCTGTCACCACTACCTGTGTCCAGCCACATCCACATGGACATGCAGTTGTTAGTGCCTGCGTTTTCCACCCTTGAATCAGACCTGATGTGCAGGCACACTAAGGCTGACTTTAACTAAGTCGGATAATGATGGCAAGAAGTTCAGCCTAGCCTTTATAAGGATGTTCAGGACAAATGCAGATTCATTCTTCCAGCTTGAAACATCTGAGCAGAAAACCTAATTTAGGAGAACAGTCATTTTGTGCTCCCTCAATAGTAAATGCAGATAGGCAAACACCTCCAGAAAATTAGCAGATTGGAGACTGAGTCATACTCCGGGGGTGTTTGTCTCTCCAGTGACATAAAGGAAACCAAGGCTTTCACTCCTAACTGGCACAGCAGTGACTGCCTGATCGATAAGGCAGGACAGGCGTAGGTTGTGATGCAGAGGGTCAAGATGAACTCACCCCGCAGCTGGGATGGCTGAACTCTGTTCCCAGGATTTAACTGCTGTTGGTATCCAAGATATCAGCACAAGCCTGTCCTGGATGGTCTGTCCCAACTGGGGAATGCTTTCTCAAAGACACAAACAGCATAAAAAGAGACATTTTCATTACAACCCTGTAATGGATTTTCAGAGAAGATTAAGACGACTGCGAAACAGGCAAATTACTTTGTGAGAATTGTTTTTATTTCCTACCTTCAGCAACACTCACATTTGAGTATTTTAGTTGCCTGTTTTATAAGGTTTTGCAAGTTATTGTACATGGGAAACAAGGTAGCTGTGAGCAACAATGAGGAAATATAGCTTTATATTAAGGTACTGATCCCAACATGGTAGAAACTGGCTTTTAGTGTTCTGTTTGTTTGTGAAGAAAAAGTTGAATTCTGCTTTACAGTTCTCCACAGGGAGGTTTCCACCACAGCTGGCCAAGTCCCAACCAAAACCTCAAAAATATCTACTCATATTTGCATTGGACACATTGCTGAGGAATCCTTGCATCATGGTTTCTGTGGGTTTTGATAATGGTAAAGTGACAGTATTTACTTGTCCAATTTCCTTTTTTTTTTGCTATTGTTCTTGTTTAATACAAAACACATCTTTTTATGCTACTACAGCAGAGTCATTCCCAGCACATTCATCTGATCACACATAGATATCACACACAAGGGGAAATTTTGTGACTGCAAGTGTTGTTGGTGATATGCTACCGATTTTTACAGAGTCAGAAGGTCCCCACTGAATGCTATCCTTACAATAGCACCAAAAAAAAAAAAAAAAAAAAAAAAAAAAAGAGGTAACTACCAGACTGCAAAAGCAAGCACACTGATCCTGCTATAGCCCCCTATCCCAGCTCTTCTAGGACTCATTTTTCTTACTTTCACAGACCTTAGCTCAAAAGAATAACTGTCCTAGGAGAATATAATTGGATCTCTTCCTAACTATCTTTGTTCAGTACCAAAGGCTGTATTTTCTTTTCTAGAGGCAAAAATCAGATAATACTGAGTTTGGTGTCTCTCTTGCACATTTCCCACCTTCTCCCCAGTCATTGTCCAGAGGTGTGTGAACATGACCAGTAGCCTGCTCCTGCCAGGTATGGATTTGCACACGGCTGTTTTCATAACAGTTTGCATTAAAATCCTCTTCTACTACACAGCTGGCAACTTGCCACAGAAGAAAAGCCACTTTTTACAGAAGCTCCTGCTTCTTGTTTAAATGAGTTACCACTACACAGTCATGAAAGTGGTGCAAGTATAGATCACATATAATTAATAATACATCACAAATAATTGGTGATGTAGTAAAACAGTAGCAGAAGTCCAGGGGGAATCTGAAGTGCTGCTAACAAAGCAATAGACTTTGTGATTCAGTAAAAAGGAATTAATGACTTCAAGCCTGAAATAGAAATGTGGTCAGCTGGCATTAAGAAAAGTTTGCTCCTCCTTTTTATCTAACGGCAAATGCTCTATAAATGCACAAAAACTTCAATAGTATAAAACTTTGCTATGCAATTCAGTAGAGAAACAAAGTTTAAAACTTTTGTAAATTTTACTGAAAATTTTACACATTATTTTGCAAATAGATTCCTAGCTAGTGCCAGGCTTCCATTCACAGCAGCTGTCTAGTCTAGCTCAAGACATTTGTAAGAGACCATGGCTGTAAAGCCAATGGAAACCAGAGACAACTATTTGTCCTGTATATTGGAACATGGCCCCTTTGTTGATGCTTTTACATACTACAATAATACAAATAGTTAATAATAATTATAGACCCATCTTGATTTAAGTAAACTGTTTTTCTAGATTTTATTCTTCAATAACTAACTGAAGTGTTACAATAACAACCTTAATCTTTGCATTTCCAGTTTTGGAAAATTCACGACTATATTAAACACTATTTTCCATTTGGTATTTCCAGAAGATGTATAATAGATTTGTAGTATCATTTAGTAAATAAATTCATTATGCTTTTCATTAAACTGTACTAAGGGGAAGAGGGAACGTTTCTCTATTATTGATTCTCACGGGCAGTCTAGCATGAAATTTTTGGTGCGGTTTTTTTGAGGATTAAAGAGTTGAGCATAAAAATGTATTATTGATTGCACACTGCAAAGTACAGTAGCCTGCTCATCCAGCTCATATATTATTGATTAAAACACTCAACAGTTCTAACCTTTCACTCAGTTGCTCCAGGGTAAATTTTTTCATGAGGATGTCAAGGTGCTGTGTTTACAGATTGTACTTCTCAGGGAGTTTGGAAAACTCATGGAGCAGCTGCTGGACTTGTTTAAAACTGCTTTGTTGATAATCTTAGAGTCCATACATTCAAAGAAAGGACTCGTTGGGGTGGAAAGACACTTTGCATCTCACTCGCACCTTAGGTAGCTGATGTAGCTGATGGAGCACCTAATCCATATTAGCCAATAGAAACTTTGTAACTGGTTAGACACACAGGTGTCAAACGTGGGTCTGCAGATACCAGTCTGCATGCTAAATACAAAAGCAAAAGTTGCCTGACTTTGCCATTGCTATGCCTGGAACAAGAGTAGAATGTAAAGGAGATTTATGACTCAGGAAGCATCTCTGGGATCAGCATCTCAATGGCTTTTCCCAAAGCCTGGAGCATGTTATGCACCAGCAATTTGTCAGAGCAGAAATTGCAAGTATGACTGGCACAAATGAGGTCAAATCCTGTGGTTGTCTCCATGTTGCTGAATTCTTATACCTCACAGATTTGTCTTTGGAGCCATGGTTAGATTTTGCACACTGCATTCATCTCCTTTGCAGAAGTATTTAAAATAAAGTATATATATTTATACCATTTGGTACAAGGAAATAAAATACTGGATGATAAAATTTAAAACACAGAGTTACTACAGAGAATCCCTTCCTGAACTGGTCTGAGGCTTAGAAGCAGCAGTGGACAGGAACGTGACCTTTCTGTCCTGTGATCTGTAAGCAGAAAAAGCACCCTCTATCCATAGAAAATCAGTGGAGATATATTTAACAAAAACTCCTTTCCACAGCTATTAATACCTTACTCACAGAAATCATATTGGAATATTCTAGTCTGACATCATAATAAAAATTTAGTTCTACGTAATGACAGAAGTGACAAAGATAGCACCACCAGGGTGATGGCTACTTGATGGATTTCACGAAATGATTAATCCAATGAAAAAACCTGAACATTGCAGAATTGATGAAGAAATCTCTTTCTTGAGAGTATCAATTCACAAATGTCTCTAAATAACATAGGCTAGCAGCTCGCTCACAAAAAGACTATAAAATATTCGTCATGTATTTCTTGAATGATGTGAGCATTTTAAAATAAACTGAAAACTTCTTTTCAAATCATTGGCCTTAGTAAGAATTTAAAGATAGGTCTATCACAAAAAACAAATTAGAAATCCTTAAAATGCAACTTTAAAATGTCTTTTGTCTACATTTGGCATTATGACTTACGTTGGTGGAAAAATGCCAAGATGAAAAAACAGAAAAAAACCAGTTTCCCAAGTACCAGGCCAGCACCACAAATCATCTCATCATAGACTCATCAGTGGGACTTGACTTGCATGGATGGCTTTGCTGTTCAGGAAAGATTACTCAGATGCAGGGCCAAACTACCCTGCAGATATAAAGTTAAATTAGAAAATTCATTGAAGTTCAACTGCTTCATGGCCTGGCTACAGAACTATTGCAACTTATATCTGGTAATGACTTTGGTGTGAGTGCTCTGGCATTCAGTGATCCTTCCTCTCTGCTTAGCACTGGTGAGGCACATCTGGAGTGCTGGGCCCATTTCTGGGCTTCCCAATACAAGACAGACATGGACATACCGGAGTGAGCCCAGCAAAGGGCCACCAAGGTAGTTAAGGGTGTGCATCACCCCTCATATGAGGAAAGTCTGAGAGAGCTGGTACTGCTCAGCCTGGAGAAGCGAAGGATTGGGAGGGTCACTTTAATGTGCCTGAACAGCTGATGTGGGAGTGTAAAGATGACTGAACCAAACTCTGCTTGATGGTGCCCCATGAGAGGACAAGAAGTAACAGACACAAACTGAAACACAGGAGGTTCTGTTCAAACATGAGAAAAAACCCTTTTCAATGTGAAGGTTATCAAACACTGGAACAGGTTGCCCAGGAAGGTTGTAGAGTCTTCATCCTTGGAGATACTCAATACCTGACTGGACCTTGCCCTGAGCAGCCTGCCCTAGCCATCCCTAGACAATTTTCCAAGTCCCTTCCAGCCTCAAAGATTTTGTTATCCTGTGATTTCACAGGTCAAGCAAGCAGCACTGAAGATGCTGAGGCAAGCAGAATGGAAGGAGAGGGGTAAAAGGAGCATCAGACAATGAAAATAAAAAGCAGTTAAGAGTCCATGTCTTCCTTTACACTGATGTAAAACAGGACAACCTCAGCTGCAGCTGTACTGCTGCAGCAAGCAGAACAGATGCAAGCCCTAAGAGATTAACCAGCTCCCGGAACAGCACATTAATATCTACGCTGACTGATCTGCAATTCCTGCTTGTTTCAAGGACAAGGTACCCAAAGACCCACATTTCCTTAGACTCTCTGTTTCTAGATGTGGCTGGAGAGGCGGTGGAGGCACCTGAACAGAGAACACAGTGATCCAAGGCGTGGGCAACCCTCCTGCCTACTGCATGCATAGCTCAGCTACGAGAGGCTGCATTAAGCATTGAGTGCAGAGGCACCAACGAGGTTACAGTCTCATCCAGCCAACTATCACTTTTCTTTTTCCACCTCTCAGGTTCTCATTTATTTTTGCTCAAAATTATGCTTAAAGAACCCCTCTGTGTCCCGTTTGGAAGTGCACCCTTGCTGCTGCTGGGCTTTGACCAAAGTACCTATTTTAAAGTCAGGAGGGAATTTTGCCAACCAACAATCTGGACTGGCTTTTCACCCCTCCACTTCTCTCATGTCAGAGAGGCACTGCTGTGTTAGCAACAGCAGTATAGCACAGGTTGCCATAAGACAGGCAAGAAAGTCACTCCTCAGAGCTTGCAGCCTGATGTAGTAGAAACCTGAATGGGACAACTTCCAGAGAGAGGCAATAGCAGGGTTGCTCTGGCAGCTGTAGGAGGGGGGGAGACCTGAGATTTTCATAAGGAGATTTATCTACTCTGGCTACTTCTGCTTCCCAAGCCCCTCACACACACAGGGAGGCAAACAGGGGAAGGGCAAAGAGGATCCATCTCACACAACTTGCCGAAATCAGCTTTTAACCTCACTGAAACTAACTGAATTGCCAGACTTGGCATGTGTATACATGTAAAAATAAAGATGATGTAACTAGAATGGCAGGACATGCATACACCCCATCTGCCATGTGGCTGTTCCCCCTGCTCAGTTCCAGACAAGCTACAGGGAAACCAGAGCAGGATGTAACTGGATAAACTGGGACTGGGTGACCATACAATGACACTGTGAGTGTGTCTCCAAACTAACCAGGAGATCTTCAGTGAAACATGGATGGAGACAACAAACAAAACTATCTACAGTATTATTTCCTGTAGTGAGCTCAGACCATCTTCCCACTCCCTTTCATCTCAGCCTTAATAAAGAGATGTCAGATTTACAGGATCATCTCTCCTGCCTCTGCGTCAGTGAAACTGTACTACATTTTGCAAGTGAATCTCCCAGATAAGAAATGCAAATCAATTTGTCTCTTTTTCTTCATTGTGCCAGTACCCAAAATATGTTCTCTGGGATTAAGCAAAAGATTGGCAGGCTGCGCGAAGGCTGCGGGGGAGGAGAGAGGGGGCAGGAAGGGTGAAATAAGGGGTAAAGAGAAGAATCTGCAAACCCAAAGCAGTCTGTGAGAATGAACAGTGCTTCGTTTCTTCACAACATCTTGCAATGGAGATGAAAAAGCAACTGTTGGGTGAGCACTGACAGCAACATAAAGCAGCAGCCACCACCTAAAATACCCAGGTGGCATTTGCACTGTTCTTAGTTTATTTTTCAGTAGTAAAATCTCTTCTTTGTGATTCATTACTGTTCTTTGAAGTTTGAAGAATTATTTTCACTCTAACAGTCACTGAGGAAATCTTCCACAAGAAGAAAGAGAACAGGATCCAAAGGAGAAGCAGAGCAAGAGATTCACATATACTTCCAGATAATTTTTTTCTAAATATATATGTTAAAAAAAAAAAAAAGCCAAACCACAATAACTTATCTCCTCTGAAACAGTTTCTGCTTCCTGCTCATTTGTCTTGCAAAACAGCAGGACACCTTCCTCTTACTGAAGGTGTTTAGTGGCTCCAGACATAAAAAAAAAAGGCTCAAAAATCAAATGTGATGCACCAGCCCACAGCACTGCTTTGCTTGTTGTGCAATCTGGTATGGCCAAAGAAATTACGTCACCTAACACAAACTAAGAACTCAGCTAAACAAGGTTAGAATGATGGTAAGGTTGAACCACAAAAGGCACCCACACTCTTCTTCTCACCATCCCTTTCTTCTGGAACAAACCAGAACCAGCTGCGATCCTAAAAGCCTTATTTATTGGCAGTTATTCACTGCTATTGTACTGTGGCATTGGGAACTACCAGTCCGGGGGTTATTTCATTACAACCTTGTATAACTATATAACAAGAGAAAAAATATAGTTGGAATTCAATAACAAAAATATATTGGAACAGTTTTGATCATCATGAAAAGTAATAGGCAAATGTTTGGTATGAGAAGAAGCTGGTAGAAGAGAAGGAAGGCAATGGGGTAGTTTTCAGTTTGCAGTGTATAACATTCCCATGCATAACTTCTCTTTTCCCTTTTTTTACTTTCTGTGAGAATCACTATAGCTTCTCTCTCTTCTGGATACTTGTTCTGTGAGGACATGACAGAAACTTCCAGTACAATGTGAAGCACACACAAGCAGCTTAGAAATTATTGCTAGAAAAATACAGGTATAAAATATTTTTTAGCATCCTTTGCTTCTTTAAGCAAAATGAAATCCACAGGTTTCTCATTGGCATGAGCCTGCATATTATGCAGCAGGAATGGTAATTTTTATCCACTCACGGAACCAGATTTATATCTACAATCACAATAGAAGTTTGTCATATTAAAGCTGTCACTTATTCCATCTCCCCGCCCTTCCCAAATATCTGCTTTAGGGAATGGGTCAGACTCCTGGATCAAGTTGACTGCCTTAGTCTGCATTTCTAACCCACTTCCTATCATATCCAAATGCTTGGTGCTCATAACTTCTATGAAAACGGGGCGGGGGGGAGGGAGAAAAAAAACCAAAGCAAACAACCAGAACTACCTAGAGCAGCATTACCATCCCAGCTGCCTTAATGATGCAATACAAAACACTGGGGTTAAGAGAAGGTACATCAGCCAGAGACATAGCTACAGTGATAAATTGGCTTGCTTCTATCCCATGCTGTAACTATGGGGAAAGTCTGAATACCAAGGGAATAGGAAAACTGCCCTATTTCCCACCATACCTGTGTGAAGTTTCACTGGCTACTGACAACTGCCCCATGGGTTTGGAAGGGCCAGGAGCACTGCAGATGGTGGCAGTCTGGGTGCTAGCTGGCCAGAGCTAAGATAGGAAAGGGACTGATCTGGCTAGGTCTGCCTTCAGCTGCCAGCACCCAAAGGTATGAGCAACACAATACTGTGAAAGACCATAAGCGTTAAGTATGATCTACTCTTGCACTTACTGGCAAATTCATTATATAACTCCTACAGCTCAATTAAACAGCAGCGGCTGACTGATTTGCATGCACCACCACTCAGTCCATGATTACTGCTGACATGACATGAGCCATATAAAGGGCTCTTTCAAGAAAGGATTGTGTAAACTGAATAAAGGCAGTGGGCTTTTATTCTAGAGAAAATGCTGTGCATCAAGTCTATTAGATTTGCATTGCACAAGAATTACTCCAAATAACGGTTGAATCTTTAATACTGCTACTGAAAAAAAAGTATTTTTCTACCAAACAGAAAGGTAAGGCCAAGTGAGAGGGTAATGGAGATTTATTTTTATTAATCAGGATTCAGAGAGCAAAGCATAGGTTTTACTAAAATACTGCTTATTAAAATAGTTTTCCAATCAAACAGTTCATTGTATTTACCCAGCATTGCAAAGGTGCCTTCTCAGGTCAGCCTCACCTGGAAAACAGGTTAAAATCTTCTGACTAGTCCAGGCTGTCAAAAAAAAGCTTTGCACCTAATCTAACATCTTTCAAAATAAAGGGTACAATCCTGAGCCCACTGAAGTGGGCAGTAATAGTATTAGCCATGCTGGGCCAGGCTTTTCATCTGTTTTTAGACACTGGTAAACAAATACTCCTGTTGGATACAGAGTACTCCAGAGAAACAATAGGAATAAGCCCAGTGCGCTCTCAGCTCCACAGTGCAACATGCAGTGGAGATAATCCTAACCCCTAAGCAAGGAAAAAGCAAACCATGATACAAAATAGCTTTTAAGCAGTCAAATTAAATAATGCCGATTTAGGGCTAATTTGACAACATCCCTAGACTGTAAAAGCCCAGAGGGGAACTTTGAATTTGGAAGGGTTCTTGATACGGTTTATAGACAAGAGAGACATATAAAAATCTTAATGACTTAAAATGACATTTTGGATGGGCAATGACACTAAACAACTAAGCAAAGGAAAATTCTCATTAATTAATAGTAATTTTTCTGCAGATACCTAAGTCAAAACAAAGCACACCCCAAAACAGTGGACACGGATACATGCCATATGCTTGCTGAGATGTTATCTTAAATATATGAGGTGAGGCTGTAGGTGAGGGAATAGGAGAGAAGCCACTGCAATCAATTCATTTCTGACAAAAGCCAAGTAGGAAGAAAAAGAAGAGACACCCTGTTCGGAAGTAGCCGAATAAGCCTCCTACAACAGAGACAACTTGCAAAATTTTAGTCTGATTTTTGGCTGCATGTTCTGCTGTAGTCTCCATGCAGAAACCCATGATGGCATGGGCATTCAGGATGAAATAGAGGAAAGAAGTATAGAGTCAGTATTATAACATGGTATTTTAATTTCAAGCCAGTGCTCCAAACAGACACAAATCTCAACCAATTCTAAATGCTTAAAAATCATCATACATTTAGCCAAAACAAACTAATCACTGTCAGGGATTAATTGGGATGAATTGCCTTCAGGAAATGTTTGTCTGACTCCACTGACTGGAGGAATATTCTGTAATAAATCCCTATGATTTAAACAAATTGTCGTCAGAGTTATACTGGCACAACCTGTTGGGAAAGGAAACCAGCAGCCACTGTCAGCATTATCAGGACAAACATCAGCAGATCTGTGGTCTCAGATAAGCCACCACCAAGAGTGTCAAGAGAAAACAGCTTCTGATATTATAGTTCCTCAAGGCCACTCATGGCAAGATTCAGTACAGAACTATCAGCCAGTTTTATCAATAGGGGAAATGAGGTATTGAGTACAGGAAGGTTGATGTGGTGCTGGTAGAGAAATGAGCCTCCTGACCACCAGTCCACTGTCCTAGTTTTCCCTTTTATAGGATAGCTTAAGAAACAGAAAATAAACCAAACCAAACCCAAAGATATGCAAATCTTAAAATTATCATCAAATCAGCAGTGGCATTTAAAATAAAACCCACAGGATTTCCTGTGTTCCCTTCTCCCTGGTCTTTTAATTATTCATACCCAACATCAGAGAAGAGACAGAGCTAAACATTCAGAAGCTGAAAAGGTCAACAGGGACAGCAGCTTGCAGGAAAATTAAAGGGATTTCTTGTTCTCCTTCAGCTGGAAATACAGACGCTGGGACCCCATCCAACAGGGAGGACATCTGGGCTAAAGAGAATAGGCATATGGATTGATCTATGCAGGAATGGGCACTGCCAGCGATGAAAAACAGCTAAAAAGAAGGCAGAAGAGCATGAACTGGTTTGTTACTGTCCATAGAGATATATTCCAGGAAACTTAGGTTTTTGCAGTTGTCTGTCTCTTACCCAACACAGTAGGTATGGGAACACAGGTACTTTTTTGCAGATTGGGACACATGGGAAGCTTATGGTTCAGAGGGTCTTGATACCTTCAGCACCAGTGAGCTCAGAAAACCTGAGAAAAACAAAGTGGGGACATGCAGCATAGTGGGCTTGAGCTTGACTGCCCTTCCAGTACCCAACCAAATTAAACAGGAGCAGAATTAAGACGGTATTCCTAGCAGTTCAATCTTCTCACTCTTCCCCTTTTGCCTATTTTTCCTTTTCTAAAAAGGAAAAATTCTTAACTTAGAAAAAAAAAAGAAGCCCTTGTTCAATGCTTAACACACTGCTACCCACTCTACTAACACATGCCATCTCCTGCACCCTCCTGAGAGTCTGTTTCACAGTTCAGACAAGTGTCTGCTGACAATCCCAGCACCCAAAAAAATCATGAGTCAAGCATTAAAATCTATCAGATTTTTGATAGATATATTAATGGATTTCTATTTGACATTTAGATATGGATTTATTTCGGTTGTTAAACTGCTTAGAAAACATACCTTCGATTTCATTGCCTTAAACAGAAGATGGAAATCTGACCCACCATTTGATACCAAGGTTGACCAGACCAGGAAAGGACTCATAAACCTCAATAAAAGTCATAGCAGTGGGCTGTGATGGTTGCTCGGTGTAAGGGGTGCTCAGTCACTCCTAGCAGCTAGGCAGCTTCAGGCCTAACTTACAAACTTTTTGAGGTTATATGCTTGTGCCTTTTGACAAAGGACTTTTCTGCCTATCTCAACACTAAGATAATGAAAAATTATATGTAGCCCATCAATTACTTATGCATTCTCTATTAATATTTCAAGGTTTGTGTGCATAAATAAACCAAATTAATTAGAAGCTTGCAGTCTTTTTTTCCCCTCGATATTTTCCTTTGACACCAACCCTACTTAGAAACCCTCACATATAGATCTTTATTTGTCTGCCATAAATCATTCAATGCAATGTTTCAGGAAATAGAATAGCTTTCTCCTTACATTCAGTAGTATCAAATACACACGTTGAGAAATCAGCCATAGACATGTGGCTTAGCAGAGCTGCCAATGCTGTACCTGAGCTTTGGCAGGGAAAATTCATCACTTGGTCACCAGCATCCAAAACAAAGCCCAGGAATCATTCTAGTTACACTAGATACCGTGGTGGAAAGCAGACTCAAAGGTGTGGCTGTAGGACAGTGGCACCTCTTTGGTAATCATGTACTTCTATCTGGTACCTGGCATCTTTTATATATACACAGCTCACCATTATTTGATTCACAAAGACAAGATTAAAGCATGACCTACCAGCCAAATGAGTCATGCAAGCGAAGGCATTTATGTTACTACTTTCTCTCTGTGCTAACTATACGTCTGCCTGTTTCCTTTTTTATTCTTGAATAAAATTGGTTTTATTCTCTTACTTTAGATCTCTGCTTCCCTATGCTTGATTTTTTCTTCCATTCTTCTCTTCTTTCTTTTTTTAAATTTTTATATTTGTAATTATCAGTGCTCAATGCCTTCGTACAGATCAGCTTCTAGCCATGCATAACACACTCACTGTGCTCTCTAAGTCAAGTTGATAAGATTTGTTTCAACTCAGTACTTACTCCATAATTCTCCTTCACCCCAGGACTTGTATTTTGTCCCCTGTAAGCCCACTGGGAATTATTTTATTGTTCTCTAGGTTTTACACACATCATGCTCTGGTCTGTTCCCATACAGTCTTTCGCAGGGCAGAAATACAAAGTTACTATTGTTTCAGTATGAACTCCCGGTCCTCTTTCTATCTCCAGTTTGATAAGCCTTAGCCACTGAGGGCCCTGTCCCAGTCCTTAGAAAGCTCCTCCCTTGGGTTATCAGTTGCTGCTTCTCCCTATTTTCTTTTTCCCAGGCAGCTGAGTATCCCTAGCTCTTTCCCTTTCCTTTTAGTGTCTTTGGTTATCCTACCTAGCCAGGTAGGAACAAGACTCTTCCTTCTCATTTCCATATATAAACCCTCCAAACCACCATAGAAGACCCCTTTTCTGGCAGGTCACCTCTGTTGCAGAGCAGCAGGAGCAGGGCTACCCCAAGGATGACCCCGTGTTGCCAGGCACAGTCCCCACAGTACCTGAGTGGAGCTCACACAGCAGAGCCAGCAACAGACCCACCCTCAGCAGATACAACAAGGGAATGAGCCAGATCTCAAGTTAATCCAGGAAACCCAAACAGCAACTCAGGAGACCAGGCTGGAGACAGCAACCCCACAACAGAACACTAAACAAGCCCTAAGCTCAGCTGGAGCACCTGGATGGTGAGTAGGGAGTGGGGGATCCAGGTGAGGCTGCTCAGGGCAATTAAAGCCCATTAGTGCCCTCGGGCCCCTGACAATCTCCTTCCCATTTACAAAGCAACCAAAGTTTTTTTCAAGTTGTCTGTGGCAACATTATATATGATCAAGTACCATGCCCACAGCACAGTGACAGTATGCATGGCAGTGACACCTCTGAGTTATGCAGCTTGGGAAGAATTCACTTCTAAATTACAGCCATTGATCACCAGCTGTAATGTTTTCTATTGAAAATTTAATCAATAAAAGGGGGAAGTACAAAGTTTTATTAAATTGGGTCAATAAAGGCAAACATCAAGAGTTTCATTAAACTCACTGCAAAAAGTGACATTTTTGAGAGTATTATCTTTTCAGAAGGTTTGCCAAACAATTATTCTTTTTGACAACACATTTCAAAAGGTGCATTACAAAAATGACAGTGCTTTATTATACCACTCTTTGAAGAGAATATAAGTAGTCCCCTCTCGTGAGCCTTCTGACTGAGAGTATGTAAATTGCAAAGTATATAGACTACATGAGCATTCAGCCTACAAAAATGCCTGTCCATGCTTATTTTTTTTCTTGCATAGGCTTTTATTAGGGCAACTGTTTGAGAAGAGCCAGAGATGCCAGCCTCCCTAGCTAGAATGTTGGGTAGAGCACTTTTTACATCTCTGAGATCTTGTCGGCTTCAGTGTGTTAGTCTGTATAGCTCTGGACAGTTGCTATTAAATTAGACGAACTATCTAGTCTATCATCCTTTTTGGAAAAGTATTAAATAATATCTCCATTTTTAGAACATAAAAGTTAATATTACAATTAACTTTTCATCAAAAAAATCCCTGTGAATCCACTACAAGGGGAAAAAAATACTTGAGTATTTCTCAAGCCTTACTCCTTGTTGTTACTCATCTTCTTTTCTGCTTGTGGGCATATTCATTAACATGTAGAGGAGCGTTCTCCCTTTTTTCCCATTTGTCCCCCTGAAATGCCTTTAACTGTTTCTTTTTCCTTCTTTGTAAATTAACTTAGTCCAGTCCTGCTCAATAACTCCATGCTCCTTGTCTTTTAGCCTGTTCCCACCAACTGCAAACTTCTCTCCCATGATTTTCACATTCTTTCCCCAAAGTGATACTTTCCTAGCCAATCTTTCACAAAGCTCCCCTGCCTCACCCCCATATCCCCTGCCTTCCCTCTCACTTTGCTTTCTCTCACTCATGTATTCTACTGCATCCCTGGAGAGACATCAGCTTCCTCTGACATCCTTCCCAGGGGGAAATCTATGGCAGTATGCATGTAGAATGGTTGTTAACTGTTTTTTTCTCCATTAGAAAGACTAAAAATAAAGACTAAAATCTTGTGAAGATAGAGCATACAGCTTTGTTTATCAGTAGAAATTATTTTTATCCCAAGAGGTTTGGTCATTCTCTGCAGAAAAATGCTCTGCAGTTCTCACATTCAGAATATGTCAGTGTTTAATAACACTGCACAGAAATGAATCTGAGATGAAGTTTTAATGGTTCTCTGCAGATTTTAGCAGTTCCAGCTAGAATAATTGCATAAATGGAGTTATGAAAGGGAAATGCAGAGTTTATGACTTTGCAGAAGAAAGATATTTTTTAACTTGTAAACATTCATCCTAAGGCCCTCCACTTTCATTTGCTTCATTTTCCTTCCAAGTAATTCACATCCATGTAGTTTTATATTCTGTCTCCAAAATAATTCACTGATATTGTGTTGGTTTTGTCTGAGTACAAATAAGGTGAGTGTGATGCATAATTACAACTCTGCCCTTTGCCTGACTAGGATACTGAAATGTAAGGATCAAAAATCTCTGTAGAAAGATATTGGTTGTAACTACACTGGGTAATTATTTTAAATTATTGTTCCCTTTTTCATGCACTTCATGGGCAAATTTATAAGAAAAATAGGGTGTCAGTAGGATGTTTCTCTTATGGTGCTGAGTGTGCAGGCATCCATATGATTCACAATCAGCTACACATCTTTGAATTCCCTCTTTTCCGCTCACAGTCCCACCTGAGACCACAGCTTCTCCAAGACACTGCATTAAGCAAGATGGTATAAACAGAACTCAGCAAAAGAGTGTCCTCTAACCTGTGTGTCTAAAAAATCCTGATTTTTTAAATCAAAAGGAAAAAACAGAGCTCCTACCACATCAAAATATTTCTTAAAACGTGCCCCCTCAAGACTTAGATTATTTGGCCATGAACATCAGTCTCAAGTGGGAAAGTAGATATTTTAAAAACAGAATTGGAGAGAATCCACCTAAGGAATAGGGGTCTGCCAGTTAAATACAGAATATAGTTAACTAAGTATCATTAATGTCTTTATAGCCTTCTGTTTAAACATCAATAGCCAGGGTTGCCTTTGCCCACAAGTATAAAACTGAGAAAGTTGGATAGATATACTAATGTAAAGAGTTCATTAAATATGAATGAGAAAGGAAATGTCTGTAAAAAACTTCTCAAGCATTATAGAAATTAATTTACTAGGATTTACACTGCCAGAGCAGTAAAACATTGAAATTAACTACCACATGGATTATCCCAGTGTAACTTCTTAAATGCTAATTCAGTTAGGGCAGCCTCAACTATCAGAAAATGCAATTCTCATGGGGTTCATTTTTTTAGCTACTTTCTCCAACTACTAGTAGACCTGTTATGCATGCTAACAACATTTGGTCCCTTGTAGGGAGCAAAGCTCTTGTATCCAATGTGCAGGATTATGCAATATAACTCAGCTGAAGGATGTTAAAGTTACTGAAGTTCCCCAATATCTTTCAAAGCCAACACCCACAGCCTTTAGCTTCTGAGGTGGTTGCAGTTTAATCCTCTGCATGTCTCCAGAAGGAACAAATTGCAAATTCGAAGTGGGCCATTTTCAGTGCATAGTCTAAGTGACCATGTTAAGAATCATTAATTCCTGCTGCTGAAGGAGACTGAATCCCTGTGTTGTGATGAGTGGTCTCCCAAAGAGCTTGTGTGCTGTAGGGCACTGGCTTCCCAGGTTCCGACACGCTGTCCCATGCAGCTGATAACCAGAACCCCGGACACAGACGTTTCCGTCAATGGCAGTGCTGTCACAAGCTGCTCCTGTTGCCTCTAGCCTCCAATTCCTGTCCCAGCCCACACAAGTACAATTTGATGAGGCACATCAGGCTTATTTTTATCCTGGATCCGTTCCCCAGCTTCATTCACCATGTGGCCCTGCAAATGGCTGTCCTGGCAGACGCAGCAGCTAGAGCAGGGGACGGGTTTGGGGCCAGGCGGGTGCCCATGCCAGCACCACTGCCAGCCCAGCACTGGCTCCACTGCGTTGTAGTTGGCTGCCCAGAGCTGACAAGAGGCATGGTGGGAAGGCTGAGCCCCTTGATATTGTTCCTTGAGTTTCCTGCTGTAGCTCCCTCTGCCCCAGAGATGTTGGTGGCCACTAGAGAGAAGTTAGCTTAGGACTAGGGTAACCACTCGACATTGTAGATACCTGATGCTGGCAACATCAGGCCCCAATTAGGACTCTTCTTCCCGCAGAAATGGGGTGGGAAAAGGCCAGAAGCAGAGACTTCAGCTGATGCTCATGACTCCTACCACTGCCAGGCTTGAACCTTGTTTTCTGGGCTTTTACACAGGCAGTGCAGGCAGGAGCTCGTCCATACCTCTCTGCCCCAGCAGTCATGGCTTGGATGACCTGCCTGCATGTAGAGCAGGTACCACTGCCCTCAGCCTGCACCGAGCCCCATTCCCATCCTGCTCAGAAAGATACTCTCTCTGTCTGTGCTACGTTTGCCTACTGGAGAGGAGACAGATAGACAAGGGACAGAGGAAGAGAATCATCCAGGGGAAAACAAGCAGGGATTTTAGACTTCAGTCAGACTTGCAGCAATGTATTGAAATATAGAAAAATTACATTTACAGCCTCGTTAATTGTATTGTGTAATTTGAGTAGCATGAAGTGAATCAATGATAATATGGCTGGTTTATTCCATTTCTTTTTTTTGTTCTTACTGACTGAAACTTTTCAGTATTAAAAAGAATTTTAGCACTGAGTATTCTTGTCTTTATTGTTTTGGATTTTTTAATAAATTAATGAATGTACTAGAACTACCAGAGTCTAAAATTCAAATCCACAAAGTTTGTGCAGTGTGGTACTTCAAACATTGCTGGTTTACAATTCTGTGAACAAATAACTTCAGAGACAAGCACAGTGAAGCCCGTCAGCCCTTTGAGCATATGTTACCTGTTTATAGCCAAGAATGAGGAAATGCCAGTGGATAGAAGAAACAGAAGTAATGAACAATAACCCTTAGCAGATTTAAAAGGAAAGCCTGTTGAGCAGTCCACAAATAGCTGTTATTCAACACTCATACACTCCTATTTATCAGAATATATTTAAAATAGATACTTTGAATTCTTAGTTGCTTTTGTTATGTCATTAATTAAGCATGAGTTGCATACAAATGCCTGCAAGCATTCAATTGTAGTGTTCTACATTAAGTGGTATCTATTTACAGTTACCAGCAAGCCAAGGGTTTTTTGACTGGCTCAGCTAGATTTTATTTTTGTAGCAAAATGCCAGCTCAAGCTGGAAACATTACAAATAAAAACTAAAGGCCTGGCTCACCACTGTACTATTTCCAAAATATACCAAGATAACAGTATGAGCTAGATCCTGCCTTAGCTGCACATTCACATGTATATTTGTTTTGGCACTCCTATAAGGTAAAATGACTCTTGATAAGATTCAAAACATGCAATTCTCTAGATAGAAGGGTCCTAAGGTGATCACTCCATATCTGAATATCAGACATCTTAATAAAAGGGTCCCACCTTATTGCCACGTTATCACCTTTCCTGAGGTCCGTCATGCATCATTATCATGGAAGTGAAAGAAGCTGTTGGTGAAAAGCTATTTTTACTTTCTGTTTTCCTGTAGGAAACTACCAGCATGGAGAGCATCCTTGGGTACCCATGGCAGATGGCTTTAAGTCATCTGAACAACTGATCATCACAACAGCTCCCATGAGAGCCGAGCTAATGCATGGTGCAATGTTGTCTCTCTTCCCTGACTTTAGGAGAGTCATGTTAATTTTAGCATGTATCTCCTCTCATGTACAGGGATCGGAGTTATTTGATGAATATAGGTGATTGACAGGTCTCAGAAAATTTTATATCCCACAGAAGAAAGAGTCAATGCAGTCGAAGCACTATACAGTACTTGCGTATCTCAGAAAACTGTTCTTGAGTCCATTTTAAGAAGCATTACAGAGATAAAGCCATCAGGCAGCTTGAGGACAATATTGTCAATACTCCTTCTTCCATTGCTCTTCAGTAGAACTGAAACAAATAGTGAGAACAAGAAAAATCACAGATATTTTGTTGGAAAGACATCAGGCAGTGTATGACTATTTGGTTGTTAAACAACTTCTGCTATTACATAAGTTCGGCCTGTTTGCATTCTTCATCTCAATATTCAGGTATAATATTTCATTGACAGCAGTTTTGCAGAAAGGAAATGCAGCTCTTGTATCAGTGGAAAATTACATAGACTAGATTTCACATTTCCACACGCAATATTTTACCCTAAAAGTGCTATTACACCAATAAAGAAATGAAAATGACTGCCCTATTTTTAAACAATAGCAGCCATTCAGGTTTAAACTTGGATTTCAGAATAATTCCTTTTCTAATCAATGGCAACCTTTTTAAAACAGACAAAATTGTTTGAATTTTTATTATTTCCACACAAAAATTTATGCTGGAACAATATTACTTGAATACATTTGATTAAAAAACCTAATTTTCTTGAAACTGTGACATGCTTATGCCTATTCAGCCAGCAGAAAGAAAAGGATCAAAATCCATCAGATAAAAAATTTAGTGCATATCTCCAACCTAAAAGTTTAAGAGGTTTTTTTTAGAATTCCCATGAATAGAAGTTGTTAAATGCAAACAACTTCCCATGGAGTTCCCAGACAGATTCATCACTTAAACATTCAGTTTCTTTCCTAAATTTTCATTTTGCTAGCAAATTATGCTCAAGCCTTACACAATCCACATGGAGAAGTGATGTGCATTTGTATGTCTTTGAACCTTGTACACTTTCCAAATGAGAAGATGTGTATTTAATTTATGTTCTTGATTTTGAAAGATAATTTTTTAAGGGTCTAAAATAGCAATGGCCCTGATTGACTTCTGCCTGCCAAATCTATGAATCACTCTCATGTCCAATGATAAAAATAGAAAAAAAAAAAAGAGATCAAAAAATATCTCAGGAAATTCCAACTAGTCTCCAACATGCTACCACAAGTAAAGGTGTAGGAAAAGAGTCCTTTTCAGAGATGGCAGTTTGGCACTACTAATGCATTACATTCACTATGCAATAAGTTCCTTTGCTCTAAAACCTCCTCCATAGCTCAAAAATTAAAATAATATAACATAAAAGTGAATACAGCATAATCAACTCTAGCCCTAAATCCAGTTTTCAGTTAGATGCTTCCCGTTCATTTTGGCATCTCAACTGTATTACTGCCATGATCTCTGTCTCCTGCTACAACTCGCTGCTCCTGGAAGCAGAGCCAGACTCATTCCATGCATCCATACCGCTCACTGGGGGGGATTTGTAGCTGATGTCCCACTACCCATTCACACTGGGAGATGGGGTTCACCACCCTCCGCCCTGCAATGTCAGCATCCTGCCTAGCTTTAGGTCATTGGAGAAAAATCTGTGCATCTGGTGAATAATTCTATATACACTTTAGGTACGTACCTTTAGATGAGATGTATGATTGTGTAGAAGAGGAGCAAATTTCTTTCTGTCAACTGAAAAACGTGTTGTTCCTAAACTGATTGTCCTTTGGTGACATTATCCATCCACCATTGGACATTGCTGCAAGGATGAGTGGCATCTATGTGCCCATTCACACATAGCGTCCAGTGTAAGGCTGGTATTTCCAATCGACGAGGCTGGATTTTCTGAACACTGGTAGTCTTTTGCTGGGGTTTTAGTGCCTTTCTGCTCCTTCTTGCTGTTCCAACAGGTACAGTTTGAAGGTGTGTAGCTGGTTTTTCCAGTGTCTTCTCTTTGAAATCTCTTTTGCCTTTAGACTACTCAAAGCAAATTACAGCATGGAAGTAATATTTTACTTTGGAGGACTTTTTCTGCGTTTGTAACTTGTAGGTAACAGATAGTTTATACAAAACTTTTTTGGATTTCCTCCCTCAGGCACTTCAGGTATATAAAATCAGTAGCCCAGAGCTCTGATTGTAGTGGAGCACAACTGACAGCAGAACCCACCTAGCATCTCTCAGATGTTTTAAAAACATCTCTCTATCTCTCTTCTCTCACCAGATACTAAGTCTAGATTCAAAACCAGTGCCTCTCCTCTTGAAAGCTTACACATGATGCAAGAAAGGTATTTGACATCTCAACAGAAAAGCAGATATTTCTATTTCCTTTATAAACTTGCAGCTGGCATTTACCACCACTCATCTCCTAAAGCAGTTTCTGATGGGCATTATATTGATAAAATCTGTTTGTCCACATCAAGATGTTCCAATCAGTTACTGTCTAGTCATGAAAATCCAAATGTGCAGGAGAGAGACCTGAATTATAGCTTTAGTTAAGCACAGAGCCCCAGTGAGCCCCAGGGCTGAACTCCCAAAGGGTCAAACCCAAGGCTTCAGGCTGAATCACGGCCCTTGGGGAGCCCCTGGGGTTATGGCCATAGTTTAAATTTCAGGAGGCTGAAAGAAGCACAAGTCAAGGGAATATTTGCTCATCAAAGTCAGAATCCTGATCATCTAACTACTCTTAAGTCTTTTAAATAATAATATTCCTAAAGTAATTTTGCCCTGAATCCAAATGGCAAAGGGATTTTTTTCCTTTCTAGCAACTCTGGCAGATTCACATCTGGCTGCATGTGAGTAAATTTTCCCCGGGGTAAATGGTGTTTTACAGACTAGTCAAAAAGAGAAATTGTTCAAAGCGTCAGCTGGCAGGGCTTAGTTTTGAATTACACAACACAAGGGGACAGCTGCTGCTTCAGGAATATAGGTGAGCTGCTTCAGTAACACCTGGTGGATCCGTAACACCCATAAGCCTTGCAGCAATAATAATCAAAGAAAACAGTTAAATAATTAACTATTAAGCAGGGAATTTTTCAATAATGTTGAAGATGTTGTTTCTGCTACTCATAATGGCTGAAATTATTTCTGGTAACAACCCTAGTTCCCTTATTTCTATTTTTTTTGCTTCTGTAATAATTTCTTCTCTCTGTCCTTTCCTAAGCTTTCTCTTTCAGAGCTTCTTGACAACAAAACCTCATTGGGGAACAACATTAGTTTTTATTCATGGCAGCACTATGCTTTTGCCTGCCGTAGTTCTACTGTTTTGAAAGAAATGTCAGTCTATGAAGTTCACCAGACCATGAAAGAGAAGATAAGCAAGTTCCATTTAAATTTATACAGCCCCAATTTAGAGGTTTTATTGAAATATTTAACTATATTTAAAAGCCTACATTTTTGTCAACCATAACTTCACTCTCATGTGACAATATACACTGCAAACCATAAACTTCAAATAGAACAATATATTTTGCCTGGTGAATTTCTGAGAAACAGAAACGTTTACTTCTGTATTTATATCCCAGTTTAATGACTGCTCTAGCTTTACTGACTTACATTTCAGTTTGCAAACACGTGTAGGGGAGTGCATTATTCTCATGTGTGCTATTTCAGTGCAAAATTCAAATGCAGGTTTCACCGGGTCCATGTTATAGAAGCACATACAGTCCCTGCTCCCAGGATTCTGCCCGTTTAGAAAGCCAACTATCAGGAAGGAATACTGAGAACAGGGAGAAAATCTCATTTATCCAGGGCTGCACAGCAAGCCTGTGGCAGAGACAGAAAAAGGACCGCCTTTTCTACTGCTATATTCTTTATGCTAGACAACATTCCTGGATATTTTTTTTTTTTTTAATTCTGCTATATAAACAAGAAAAGGTCAGTAGGCAGGGTCTGTAGTTGGTGCATGATGTGTGAAAACAGACAGGTTAAACTTTGCAATCCATAATCATCCTACCATGGCCTCCTGCTACCTCCTGCAAAGAACTCAGCTTCTGCAAATATTGGAGGAGCCTCCTGTTCCCTTCGCACTTAAACTACTTTGTCACTTTTCAAAATTGTCAATGGCAGGCAACAAATATCACACAGAACATGAATAAAATCATAGTATTAAATTAGATCCAAGTCCTTATGCTTACAGAAGTTCCTTGGAAAACTTATTTTGGCCTATAACCTAACTAACCTTATCTACACAAAAAGAAATGACAGCAATCAGCATTACTATCACTAACCCATTTGTGGTTCTAGCCCAAAATGCCCAATCCAAATCCCACTACAGATAACACCAATAAATACATTCTTGGCAAATGCTACAACCGTTGCAGTTAAGCACTGACCACAATTCCTCCAGCTGCCCTCAGCCATTGTACTCCCAGGGGACAAGCACTGGCTGTTAAAGCATGTCATCTTTTATGGTCATGTTCCTACTAGTTAGATATGTTTAACTGTTCCTACTAGCTAGGCATGTTTAACTGACTGTTTACCTGGTAACTCTCAGAAACAAGTATCATTCAGTATGCATAGCGATTGCAAGGGAGGTTGTGCTTTTGAGATGCAGGTTACAGATCCATAACTAAAGTCACAATGAGCTTAATTATATTTAAAATATATTCTTTGTTAAACAATGGCTGACCCTCTAAAGATGATGGATTTAATTCACACAGTTGCTGCAGGTGCTTCTCTGTGAGATAGACCACTCAGCTGAGAAAGGGATGCAGGGACCAAGCATGTGTTTTATAGCACAGAGAAGCAAAAAAACCCCCCGCAAGTCTACTGTGATCAGGGGAATAATTCTGTTCTGATGTTACCTTTGAGGAACACTGTTGTGCCCACTCTTTGGCGGAGCATGGCAAGGACTTTGGTACAAGTTTGAAAACAACCATATGGCTCGAGCATACTTTTGACTCCCTCATCATCAGTGAGTCTAAAAAACTTGTCTTGGAAAACAAGCTATTTCTGTGCAAGAAAATCTGTTAAAATATTGATTTAAGCCCTAGGTAAAGACTTACAATTTATACTACAAATAAACTGAATAATAAAATCCACAGTTCAAGGGAAAAATCAGCGATAAGAAGTAATAAACTAAAAATAACAACCAGGTCATCAGCTTAAAACAAGCAAGGATCAGAAATTAAAATGGTGACTGTAAGTTAAAGAGCATGGCTGATTTTCAGCTACATGTGGCTGTGCCCAGGCAATGTTTACCATTTAATGTTTGTCCTGGGTAGACAACACAGAAATCTTAAGTCTTTTTGATTTAGAAAATTTAGTCATACTGAGATGTGACACTCCTTATATCTTTGTGAAACCTTTCCCTCGGCTTTATAATTTTAAATACTTGATGCAACTTGGTTTAAAACTCTTAGCTTCTCTTTCCTGAAAGGTCAGGTCTTAGCAAAAATATTTTACAAAACTGTTGACAACTAGGAATTTAAGGCAGTATTTGCCACAAATCTGGGCGTGCACATACTATCCCTTTAACCAATGCCATTTTTTCATGACTGAGGTGATGTACTGGCAGGAGACTTTACTACTGGCTGGGGAAGGAAGGGTGATATCATATATGTAATTTTCTACTTGCAATTCCCAGTATGAGCTTTACTAGTAAGACTCCAGTGGTCCCCTCTCAACTGCAATTCACTCAGGGACCTTCATGTCCCCTTCCCCAGAGCACTCGCCTAACCTGCTGTTCCCCAACCTGTTGCACGGATAATCATTCATCCCCAAGTCTAGCACTTTTTATTTGTCCTTACAGAATTGCAAACTAGTTCTCCCACTCATCAAGTTTTTTCTAAATGTTAAACCTTCTTCATACAAGCCCTACTACATTGAGTAGTACCTGAGCAGCCCACGGCAGAACTCACATGTTACAGCCTTTCCATTCTGACAGTCAATCATTTATAATTGTTCCCTGAGACTTGTTTCACAGTAAGTTTTGATCCCATCTAACTTTACTGTTATCAAACTGTGTTTCTCTATCTTGCTTACAAGAAGTCACAGGAGACAGTATCAAAATCTTGTCAAGATATGTGACATCTCCTATCATCTTGTTATAGTAGAAAGTTAAAGAGGTTTGAAGACCCATTGCTCTGTGAATATCTATGTTGACTTTTACTCAAGTTCTTATTGACTTTCATGCACTTTGCGAATAGTTAATCTGTTTCCCTGTTCAAATAAAATATTTTGTAAGCATCTGGGAACACTACAGATCTATGTACAGAATCACTTCAATTTTTATCCTGTGTATTAGAACACACAACAGACATGCACTCCAACGTCATGAAATACCAGACCTCGAAAAGAAAAGCTTTCCAGTGCAGTCTGACAGCCATCTCCTCCAGTCAGAGATAGCTTAAATTCTTTGAATTTCCAGTGCAATGTTGTCAATAATGAATCTCCTTGCCATTGCTGTTAATTCTCCCCATTCATACCTCTCATATTTTCACAGAGTAAGCATCTTGGCCTCCCTTAGAATATTAACAATTTCCTTACCAGTGAAGAACAGGAAAACCACAAAAGACTTTGTTTTGTTATAATCAAATAAATGTCAGCTTCTAAAACCAGGTTGTAGCTAGCTCTGTTAATATAATTCTTACCATAGTAAACCACTATGAGTTTGCTATCCAAAAGAAAAGAAAGAAAAGTTTTATGATTGCCTGTGGTAATGGATATTTCACTGGGCTGGTGTTCTTCACAAGAGCAGGATTATGTCATTCACAGGTATCCCTAGAATATTAACAAAATCAATCATTCAAAATGCCACAGGTTTGGTATTACAAATCACAATATTCAGGCCAAGTAGATAATACAGCATCATACCAATATCGATGTTTTTGACATCAAGAAAGATTAGATCCAATTGTTACAGTTACAGAGGAGAGCATCAGTGGCAACCAGAAGAAAGGAGATTCTAACTTACATGAACAGCAAAGCTGGCAAAGTCAAGGCTAAGAAAGTGATAGCAGACAGGGGAACAAAGGACTATAATCTAGTCATTTAGATTGGACACCTGAAATAGGTTTCCAAACAGCAGGATGGTATGGCTTTAGAAATAGTGACAGTGAAAAGAAGAAACAGCTTAGGATGGAGCTTGAGAAATCTGTTACCAGTGAGATGTGCCAAGCATGCCTGTAAAAGCAGGGGCTAAAGATGGTAACAGAAACACTCTGTGTCCACATTCCTCTCATCCAACTCTCTTTTCTTAGGATATATACTTGGCCTCCATGGATTTACAGTAATTTACACAAGCTTAAGATCCAGAACAAAAATGTTTGTTATGAAGGAAAGGTGGTATTTTTTATTTATGTTGACAACTGAGGCCAAATTCCCACGAACAGAGTTTCAGTTCTGTTAACCTCACTGAGTTTACAACAAATGCAAATGATGCTCTTTATGCTGAAATAGTTTCTTGACATAATTTGGATATACTAGTTACAACCAACAAGCTAAATGCCTGAACTCCTATTCTGCATACAACTACACCTTAATTTATATCATACCAAATTTAATCAATTTGACAGTTATATAATTTGCTAATATTTTTACACTACAGTTACCACTGTACTCTGCCTTTGCTCATTACATTTAACATCTTCTATAAAACATTCACTACACACAAACAGCAACTTTACCTCTTAATTACTCAGCACACATAGAACCTTACCATATAGCAGAAATAAAAAAAATTGCTTCAGAACAGGTTAAGTAATGAAGAGGAAGCCACGGTAATGCAAACTTCAAGAACAAGCTCATTCTTCATGTCAACTGTTTCAGGAGCATTTGTTTCTTAAATATTTTTTTAAATATTAATGGAGATCAGATAAATTGGTTACAGGTTTAGATGCAAAAATATGTGACAAAGTTCTTACCTTTAAGTGCACATGTGCACACATGCATTGTACATCACCTTCGCAAAGACATCACAGACATACTTTTCTCATCCATTTGCTTGTTACAACTGCAATATTAGGAACATTAATCCTACCATACTTTTAAATAACACTTTTAACTCCAGCAAAACATAACTTTTCACTTTGTGAATGGGAGGCAGAATATGTAACGTTCTTGTATATACTTTTCTTTGTGATACAAATCGTAACTGGAATATAGGTCCAGCTCTCAGATGCTATAGAGAGGAGATGAACTAAGAACCTGCATAAACAGAATTCCTTCACGAAATCACTAAACAAATTGCATAAAATGTTTCTTTGGGACACATCCAAGCATCTGATTTGCTAATAAATAGGAACATGAGTCAACCATAGCTCTCAGAGACATACAATCAACATCTGCAGCTGTATTTCACTGAAATCAGAATTCTAGCTTCTTTTCCTGAGAAATAAGAAAAATTTTATGAAAATAATAAAATTAGAGAAAACAACATTTCTTTCAGCAGTATTCTCCATGTAAAGAGCTAGCATTGCACTTATCAGACTGATGCTTAAAATTAACAGCAGTGCAAGTCTAAAACTCTTTTCTAACCATTTGCAATTATTCTGTCTCAGCAGTAATCAATGAAGTATAATTAAAGACTACCAAACATTGCTCTAGATTTTGGTATGTTTTAAATAAAATAAAGGTGCTGATAAGTTTTTGGTTTAGTACAACTTAAAGGCTTGAAGGATTTGAACAAGACTATATTGCCAATTAGTATATAGAGATGCCCCTACAAAGTATATCAGCTCATTTCTGAAATCCCCAGGTGCCTGGGAGATGAAAAAGAAATACCACTATTTAATATATTAATTAAAGAAAGCACACTATTCAGGTGTGTCCCTGCTCTCTCCCACATCATGTACCAATGAATGCAGTGAAACATGGGAGATGCAGCTATAAGTGGGAACCTTGTCTAAAGGAAGAACTGCAGTTGGAAACACTTGAGCTACAACACCCTGCAGTAAAACACAAAGCATCATCATCATTTTATGGCTAATTTCAGGAGGAAAAATAAAAGTTGGTTTTACATATACGTGTGTTTATATACATATTTTTGTATATACAATTATACATTTTTGAGGAAAGGAGGATCTTGGAGTTTTGTTCAGATCACATTTTAAATACTACAGAAGGAAGATAGATGGTATCCCAGATAAGAAATTTCTGCCTGATAAAATAGTGAAAGACAGACTGTGTGAATGTATGTCCTCTTTCCGCTTAACTGCTTTGAAGAAACACTGGTGAGTGTCAGCTGAAGGATGAAAGCTGCTCTTTTTGGTGAAATATTTTCATATTTATCATACCTGTTTGCCCAGGATGCTTTAAAGGGGTAAATTACATCTTTATCACTACATATACTTCTACCTAACTGCCTGAAGGGTAGACTGCCTGCAGCTACACCTAGATTTACAGGGAGGGCAATATCCCTGCATACATCCAGCATGATCCAGAAGGGTAAGTAAAAACTCTCCGGTCACTTTGGAGAGGTATGAGTTCCCCTCCCTGCAACCCCATACTGAGGCTGACCCCAGTTCGGAGGCTTCTCTCCAAGGGATATTGCACATTACCAAGGCAGCTGGCTTTACAGAGCTGCTGTTTCTGTAATATGCCCAGAGTATATAGGGTAGGTTTTCAATGGGATTTGAGCTGCTAATGCTCTTAGATTCCCTGGAAAATTCCAGTCCAGTGTCTTGACATTTACAAAATTGATTTCATGCCATGATGGTTTTAGAGCCCAGGGTGTTGGGTTTTTTTCTTTTTTTTTTTTTTTTCTTTTTCTCTCCAGAAAAAACATGATATATGCTAAACTAACAGAATCATCTTCATGCAGTTTGCCTCATTACAGTTTGCAGGACTGGTTGGAGCAGACCCTGTACCCTGTAATGCTGTATCCAAGAGTAACAGAGCCAGGAGCTAAGGGGAATTTTACGGTCTACAATTAAAACTTCCTAAATGCTATCAATTCAGTATATTAAAATTAGAGCTACTAAGCTCATCTCTTCCTACAAAAATGAAATCCATGCTAAGTGAGTATGGCACCTTTGTTCTGAAAAACACTTTTACTCTCCTGCATGTTTGTTGAGACTTGTGGACCATAAAAATAGACAGTAATTCCAAGCATTTTATTGAAATAGTCTTTTAGAACATTTAATACAAATGCACACAGATGTACCCAGCTCAAACTGCACTCTGCTAATTATCAGCTTTTTTCCACAAATTTGCAGATGGTGGAAACTATCCTTGTATTTTTTACATCTTGCCTATTTACCCAGGATGCTGATATGAAGTAAATAACATCTTTTTTCTTATGACACTATCACTATCATTGCAGCACAAGCTTTAATCAACTTTTATTAATTAAGCAAGGGACCAAATTTTCTGCCTAGTAACATTGCTTCGAAGTCTATGATCAAAAAAACCGTGATGACTTAAAAGATCAGAGAAAAAGCTAATAACTAACACTTCTGCATACAAATACAATTTAAAATTTCCATAGGAAGCCTCTCATGATAGGAACCACAAGACTCAGTTTACTGTTGCTCAGGTTTCTGCATTTGTTTTATTCCAGTCCAAGGTTGATTTTTAAATCTCAGCATGTCTCATCATCAGGGACATATCTTAGTGGAGATAAACTAGAAAGGTTTTGGAATTGAATGCCACACGTTGGAAGCATGCTGAGGATGGTAGCCAGTGCCCAGATGAATTTCAATAAACCTTCATACGAGACAAGCCTTCCTAGATACTAACAGCACTCACAGCTTGGGTTTTTCCTTACAAATATTTAATTGATCAGGCTTGCATAGGATGATAGCCTTGATACTGATCCTTGAACTTACTGTTTCAAGCAGGTTTAAAAGTAAGCTGTATTCACTGACACAGTAAATTCAAATAGATTTTAAATAATTGGTCTCTAAATAATAAATTATTTCTCAATCACTTCTTTCATGTATCATAAATCAATGTCCTCATTACCAAAATGTCTCATCAGGGTCTTTTCTGTACATTTACAAAAGTCTTAACTGACACAATGAGAAAACTGACACAGCTAACCAGATTTTGAGTTTGCATGTGTCGATCACCATTCTCTACTTGAAATGCAGCACTTAAAAATGTTAAATTACTTGTTTGGTTATTTACAGACTAGATCCTTCATACCAAAGGTTATTGCTATATATGTAGCACAAAATATCTCTACCCTTAGCTAGCTCTATTATAATAATTAATAAATAAGTTGGATATGCCAATCTTCTCATTATTTGTTACTCACCTTATACCAGTTATGTGTTTATATGGTAATACTCAATTCTTAATGGCTCTCCAGCATTTTGTCACGTGGGATTTAGCGTCACAGTTTATTCATGCCATAGGCAATGCAAAATATGTCCTTTTCCCCAGTCAGTCCAGCCAGAAGTGGTTCTGTAGCTTTATATCCCCTCTTTAAATTCACTCTCCCTGACATTTCAGTGTCCTTTACTACAGTTGTCTCAGGAAAATATCCTCCCTGGAACATGGTCTGAAATTTATATTATTTTATACCTTTTCATTAACAACTGATTGTAGATCTAGCGTAATGTGGTACCCAACTATGACATATGCACCACAGTAGTAATTTGTATTCCAAAAATATCTGGTAATATTACGTTTTTCAGTAGAAAAATTCCAAGGCTAGAAGACATACTCTGTTAAACTACCTGATCAGCTCTTTCTCTTCTTAGATAAAAAGTCATGTTGCCTTAGTCTGCAGAATCTCCTTGTGAATGAAATTCAAAGCTAACTGATCCTTTCCTGATTCGGGGCACAGGTGGAGAAAGGAAATTCTCACAGGTCTCTCTAGGCTGCTCTGTCCCCATCCTGAGTCCCAGTCTTAAAGACAGAGGGATACACACAGCTGGAAATGACAAATCCTGATCCAATGACACTAATGTTAAAATTCACTTTTTCACAGGGTTACAATCTATAATGTGGACGTTCTGCAGGACAGAAAGTGATTTTGATAGGATGTTGTTTTTTTCAGAGTAATTCTGCATCTTTCTCATTTGCCATCTCACTCTCAGGAGATCATCCCACCACCTTGACTTGACTCCATGCCTGTTCTATTTTAACCTCCTTTCTTTAGGCTACTCTATGTCTCACTAAATTACCTTCATCTGCAAAGGGATTTTTATGAGGAAAGGCTCACAACAGACAAAAAGAACCCATACTGCACAAAGCTACCTAATCCTACCTCTTCTCACGCAACCTAACCTCACCTTTGCCATGAAGAGTCAGACTCCCTCCTTTCCGGTCTTCTGTATCTTACCACCACTTGCTTTGTGGCCCACTGAATTTAGCTGTCTGAAACTACCATGTCTGAAAAATTGGCTATAGAGAGAAAACATTTCAGTTCAAGGTAATGTTTTTAATTTCCCTTTGGTGCATGAAAATCATTAGGAAAGGGACATTTAAAATATCATTAATGAAATCACAGAGATACATATAAAAAGTAAAATGAAGTCCTTTAATTAGATATTAGATTAACAACTCTTAATAAACTTGCATAAAGTTAGTCAATCAATGCTATTCTCTCTCAGTATTCCCAGAGCAATTAAAATTCAGTACTCTGTAAGATCCATTTAATGATTTGGCAAGGTCTCTTTTGGAACCATGTGCACAGTATCAGAACATTGTACAGGAGCCTATATACATTATACAAGATTCCTACTGCATCAGGTTTGTGGGTCCCTCAAGCAAAATGACTCACCAAGAGACCTATCTATTAGATCCCAGATGTTAACAAGAGGTACGTCCAGCAGGTCACTCCGTATAAATGACATAATGTGAACAAGATCATTAGAATATCCATCAACTGTATAATCAGCCTGACAGTGTGGATGTTGCGAGAAATATGGTTGTGAAATCTAAAATAAGCATGGCTTTTCTTTGCAATCAGATACATTCTCAGAGGTCACAGGACTGCAACATGTCATTTTTCAATTCTTTACTGAAAGAGGACAAAATAATTCACAAACATGCTTATTTTATCTGTCCCTCCAGCAGCTGCTGTATGTGTACAGCAATTACTTTGCAATATTAAAGTGCTTACAGCAGTATTCATCAGTACACACTGGTCCTTTTTAAAGCAGGTTTGAAGATAAAAAGTTCTTGAAATTGATGTAAAGCCATAATTAAAAACAAACTTAAAGACTAAAGTAGTTTTAGAAAAATAATTTTTAACAACCTTATTCTTGCCAGGATGTGTACTTGCTTATAGTCATTTGCTGTGACTGCATGAATGTGATTATATTTTGTAATTTTGTCTACATTCATTTACTGCCTATTATAAGAAGTACTCAGCAATTATTAAAAAAAACCGTAAGCTTTATGTGAAGAACGTCTTATCTGTCAGTTCAGCTCACAGGAAGCCTGTAAAGTTCTGTGGTGGTCTGTGATGAAGAAACACTTTTCTAGCAGCCCAAAGTCAAAAGATGTTATGGCAAAGGAAGCCTGAACTTACACTTTAAAATTTGTTGCTCTCCCTCACGAGGCCAGAACTAACAGAAAATTTGCTCCCTAACAAACTAATTTGAAAAAAAGTGAAGAGTTTGACAATCAAAACCATATCATAATCTGCCAGTAGGAAAATGCTGGATGCATAGTTAGTATTGTCCATGCCCCAGCGCCACTGCAGCTCCCTCATTTCTGGTGTAAGGAAGGAAGAGTGCCATGGTTATGAGGAACATTTATTTACTACTGAGAACAGTGACTCTGAACTGAAAAATCAAGGTAGGAACTTAGAGATAGTTCAACTTCCTCCATAGTAATATGCAGAATTGTTTGGTTTTAGGGTTGCTGTTGGGTTTGGTTTTAGTTTAAACAGCATAGTGGATGGAATCTGAAGGCTTTCTACAGCTCTGAAGCCTTATTAAAGACTGAAGTCTGTGAAGAACACATTGCACCACAGAATCTAATGGCTTCTAGATGCAAGGGAAGAAAGAATCATTGGGTATTTTCTAGCAATAAATCATGCTAAAATATTTCAGCATTTAGTCTAACCTCAAGAGATAAGCACAAATGGTGATTTGTTGATGCTTGACCCAAGACACAAGCCATAGAATGTATTTCGGAACTTCTGGTTCTGCAAAATAAGCAGCTAAAATAATCTAGAGAATCACACGTAATAATTTTGTGCTTTGTCAGGCTCATTTGAGTAGTATTTTCATAATGGCATATGAAAGCCCATTTGCCAAAGGGGCTGTTGTCCTAGTTCTAGAATTAACTGAAAAATTACTTCTTTTTGAATAATGCCTATAGTTTAATTCAAATAGGAATGCGCTTCAGGTCTACCGTTGAGAACAGAGAACATATGAAGATGCAACAGTAGTAGACAGTGGGTCTGTGGTAAAACTATAAATTGATTCATAATTTTGAAAGCATGGGTAAACAGATACGCCATCCATACTGTCATTGTAAGGACTGCTTTTGTTGGACTCTTGGAGCTTTGTCTCTTTAGCTGATTCAGACTCAGAGACCCATGGGTCCAGCTTCTCTTGTTTCATCTATACTATATCCACCTAATCCCTCGAGCACTCAGCCCACACTCTCTGTGTGATCCAGCAAGAGCATTGTCATTTTGTAAGCCTTAAAGCTCTGTGGTTTCAGTAATACATAGTCTCTCTCCATGAAATAAGAGTATGGGCAGACATTCCTTAAGATCCAACACATCAAATCAAAGAAGATATTTTAAATAACAAAGATCTAAGATTGCTGTGCACACAGCTGGAACTCCTTCATAAGAGCAGAAGTATACAAAACAGTATATTGTAGTTTGATATGTGTGCAGTCACAAAAAATAAACCACAGACCAGAGACTATTTTCCATTACATTCAAATCACTCTAACAGAGATACAAATTAAAACACATTTTGGAAGCTCCCTAAAATAATAGAACCTTTTTATCCCTGTTTCAGGTTATAAGTGCAATCAATCTCTGCTATGAATCTTTATATTTTCTCTAGCTTTACTCAATTTAAAAAAGATGGTCATTTAACTTCAGAAAAGATCCCACCATTTGTCCCCCCTATTTAAAATAAATGCTTTAGGATAAGGATGTTTTCCTCTGGTCTGTGATCAATGTCTAGCATAACAGACCCAAGATCTCCACTGAGATCATAAAGCATTAGGTAAGAATACTAACACCACATGAGTGGGTTAGCGTACAAGCCATACAAGCAGTAATAATTTATATGACCTTCTTTTCTGCTGATACTGTTAGCTCAGTTCTCGCCCTTTCCTCTCTCTTCTCTGCAGGGAACTTCAGAAGTTATTCAGCCCCAACAAGTTAAAAAAACCTTGAGCTTCACTCAAATTCATCAGGGGATCTGTGAAAGTTTGTCACAGATTATGTGTTGATGTAGGCACTGTTACTTAGAGGGTACATTATTGATAAAAGCTAAATATTTCATCTTTCTGCACTGTCTCTAAACAAAACTGGCATTTACTTACCAGGAGGCTGAAAGTTCAGCCTTTCCAATATTATAACAAGGAAACATGCTGGTAATTTCCCCTCTCAAGAAAACAGATGCCATGGCCTCTCTACAGCTATAACAGAGGAAAGTCACAGCATTCACTCCCTTCCCAAACAGAGGTCTGGAAATCCAGAGGGGTGTCCCAGCAGCTGTGTCTTGCAGCATGCTCAGCACACAGTCTGGGGTACACCCAAGTGGGAGGAGGGACAGCTACAATTCTACATTTCTATCACTCTTATAGGCCAACCCATCCTATTAGCTGCATGCAGGTGTTTCTGCGTGTGTTTGTGCTTTAATTATTCACAACATCAGCTTCATACTTTATGGATTATTCTGCATCAGTTCTGGTACTTGCCTCATGCATTATGCATGCACCTGAATCTGTTCTGATAGTAGGCATAAAAGACACAAAGCATGTCTCTCACCTGTGGGCTTGTGATTAGAAAAGAGCATTTCTAACCCTGAGCCTGAATTGAATCCCAAATGTGTCCTCCTTTGTCCCATAACTGCACATCCTCCAATGAACAAAAGGTAGAATTTTTTTCTCTTGTCTCTCACCCAAACTCTCCTCATTTTACTTTTTGGCCAATGTCAGCTTATAACGGAACAATTTCCCTTATATAATGCACTTTTTTCTGAGTGCTGGTTCAGAAGTACTGTCTACTAAAAAACATAGCAAAGACCTTTTTTAAAATAATGTCTCTGAATGAACCAAAGTCATCAAATCTGAAGTCTCAAAACACAAGCATTGCATAGTACATTGCTGTTTTACTCTAACAGGCATCAGAGAAGACAAGGGGATACACTGTTTTGATCATGCTAATGCAGCTTACTGTTTAAAAGATGCGACAAATTATTCATAAGTTTGAGTAGAAATCCAAGTGAAAGTCATTGGGTTTTTTAATTGCTAACTGCTTCATTGTGCCACACACCTTGTAAGCGATGCTGCATTCCTTTCTTCTCTTTTTCGTTGTAACTAAATGACAGACCTTCATTCCCACAGGGCCCTAACTTTTCAAAAATCAAAGACATTTTTCAAAGTTGTCCTAGACAAGAAGGAAATGGTTTTATGGCACAAGGAATACTCAGGTTGGATGGGGGAGACATGGGCTGGCGTTGCTCCTGCTCAGGCTGGCGCCCAGGGAAGGGCCATGCCACCTCCTCTCACTTGCCTCCAGGGAATGGCTCTGACCCCCACCAGCCCAGTGTCACACAGGAGGTCCTTTTCTATTTCCTTGAAAGCTAACTTTTCAGTAAAATTGCCAAGATAGCTCTAGTGAAGGATAACCCAGGAACGAGTTCTTCAATCACACAGAAATATTTTAAGAAAAACATAGCAAAATTATGTAAATAGATTTAAATAGCAGCCTCCTGCATTCTTGGTAATTGTTTTGCCTCCTACACCCAGAGCACTGAGTTCTGATCATGGAGAAGAGCCTGAAGCTAATTATAACCAATCGACATCAGCCCTTGGTCCAAGTAGACACTAATCAGCAACCTACATTCAAAATACTATGGGTATTCAACATGGAGAGAGCACTGTTTGATTTGGGGTGTTATTCTTCCCCATTGCCTTCAGCAGGACTGTTAGCTGCCTGCACTGAGGTGCCTGACAGGTTTTCTCTGCTATCGTAGCTGCTCTCCAGACAAAGAGAGAATTTAGCTGTTATATGTGTCTGCAAACCATAAGGAAATTATGTCACCCAGCAAATTTCAGATCCTATTTTTAATCCAGTTTAAATAAACTAAAAATCCCTTACCGGCCTTCTCTACTCATGCTCCCCTACTTGTTAGGTTGAAATGAACCTCAATGTGGCTGTCATCAAATTATGATTTTTTTCCAATCACACTTAGGAGACCAAAAAAAAATAAAATCTGTGCTTTTACTCATGGCAGACTTGACTGAATACCCTCCTTTATCCCCTTGCCACAACACAGTTGTGTGCTGTCTCATTTCTGTTAGCTAATGTGCACAGTCTTGCTCTAAAGGTGGCAGTGGTTTGCGCCAGTCTCCACCAAAGACAGCAGCTCTCTTCTCTGCATAGCCACAGTTCAAGCACACTATCAGCAACTCCATGAGATTCAACCTGATCTCCAGCCTTCCAAGGCAACCCTGGTCTCTTGCTGAACTATGTTACAATTTTTTTTTTCCATTTCTGTATTCTGCAATGTTTAGATATTCCCACCCTACTAGTTCTGACTTTGGGCTACCAGCTCCTATTTTTGTCTGTAATCTTCCTTCCTATCACTCTGGACTGCGCTTTGTTAGTCTTCTAGACATTCACCAATCCAGGGAAATTTGGGTCTGAAAACCCTACACAAATGGACACTGTACTCTCATTAAGCAACTTCACCATGTGGAAGAGGTCCATTGCACATACAATTTGATACAGGCTTCATCACTTTGATAGGCCTGTTTTAAAACACATCCATACCTTTTTAGCAAAAGTTTCAGAACTGGGGAGATTTATGAATAAACTCAAAGGTAAACACATGTTTAAGTTATTTTGCGTAATATGTTTTGATACTTGTTTGCAAGAAGAGAAAGGTTTTCAAGCAGAGAGTTTTAGGGAGAACATGACCTCTTCTAGATGGCAAAATCTAGGATCTTACCAAATAAACCTTCTCCCAGAATGTATGAATTGTATATTTTGACCCCAAATTTTCTAATGGCTGAGGAAAGTGCTATGTGCCAGCCAACAACTGAGAATTCTATTGACAAGAACGACACCTAAGGAAACAACTTTTGCTATGTTTCATCTCTTAGTTAAACCTGAACAGTTCCCATAGCACACAGGTACAGAAAGTAAAAGGAGCAAGTGAGACACGAGAGAAACAAACATTTTTCTTCTGCGGAGTTCATCTCACCCAGTGATTACTTACGTCTAGACTCAGTGGAGTACTCATGTACACAAGCTTCTTAATCATTCAGTAATGGTTTCATAAGTTGCCATTTAACTCTTGCTAACCTGTCCAAAAGAAACTCTTCAATAAGAAGGAGGTAGTTAATGGAAGGTGACTGCAGCTCACCCATCGCTTAAAAAGGGCCATATTGATCTTTTTTTAGCAATGCTAACATGCAGGAAAAACGTGCGCTTGACTTTTTTTCTATAACCATCCTCTTTCCTCAGTCCCTCATTAGACAGCAAATGTTCATTTATATAACTGCGTGAGGTAACAATGGCATCTGCAGCACCAATTATGACATGTTAATTAGCTGGCCAAATGTTCCCAATCCTGGTTCTAACCTAATTAGTATATGTTGCGGTTTGAGCTGTATACTCATTACCATACAAATGTTTCTATAGCGCAAACTTCCAACACAGGTTGAAGTGAATGAAAAGACTGTCACAGAGCTCAGTAAGTTTGGATATTTTACACCTCATATCAGAAGCATCAGGTACCTGCCTTTCCAGATAACGTGAACTGGTTCTCAGCCCTCCTGTATCCAACTAAGATAAAGCAAGGAGTAAATATCCTACATTTAGATTTATAGAGCACTTCTTATCTCTAAAGTGCTTTGCAGACATTAACCACATAATCATTAATACTGATATTTGCATGATTAATGCTTTGCTGTTACATTATATGAGAAAAAGATACAAATGTTGGGAGAAGTAATCTGCCTTGGAAGCAAGCCATGAATTTGTGCATAGTAACCCTGTAACTTGTGTTTCAGATGTGCTCCTATTAAAATTCTGGCAGCTTTAGAAATAGACTGAGGATGTTGTGATCCTGGTGTAATATCCTCAATTTACATGTCATCCTGTATCAATAATTTGGCTGAAATTAAAACATTATGCCTAGAAGAACTATTTCCCACATTCTTTGAGGATTTATGCAGCACTAAGTCTGATGGATCTCAGGTCAGCATCCTGGTTTGGGGATTTTATGGCCCCCATCTGCATCACATCTGTAACATTTCCTTTTGTACAGTAAAGGAAAAGGAGAACAACTGCTAATGAGACATTTTTCTTCCCTCTGAGTTTACTCATTCCTTGCATGTTCTATTTGGTGACTGTAGATGTGGGGTTTTTTTTTAGTCCATTGCTTACAGAGGGAAAAAATATACATATCAAAAATAGCTTCATTTGACTAATAAGTTGCTTCCTTGTTACTTAAAAAAGACAAAACTTAGCTGTACCAGGTAGGCAAAGTATAAAAACCAGATCCTCAGGTGTTATAATTTAGTACAACTTTGATAGAGTTATACCAATTTACCACAGCTGAGGATAGGGTCCTAGAGGGTCTCCTTGTTATTTATTTCTCTCTTACACATCTCTGCTAGGTCAGAAGGTTCCTGGTTTTCATTAATACAGTTCTTGCAAGAGTTACACAGAAGTAATAAATGAAACCAAAGAAGATTCTTTCTAATCTAGTTGACCTGCTTTATCCAGCTTCTTTCCCCTCCTTCTAATATTCCTCCTACAACTCAGTGTATGAAGAGCCCATTTCAGCTAATCACCACTTGAAGAGAAGCAACGGACAAGATTTTTTTTTTAAACTTAGTTTTTAAAACTCCACAGGAAGAATGCTAATTGTGAAATACAAGTGATTGTGCTGGTATTTTTAATACTTGGCCAGAAAGAAAATTGTTCCATCTTCTTCTCAATGACTTTATAATAGATTCTGAAACTAACAAGAACTACAGAATGCAGGAAAGTGAAGAAAAAATACAAATTTAAAGATTATTTAGATACCAGGTCATTGAGTGTTCCTATCAGAAATGACTAGGACTTTTTGCTACACTCAATCTGTAAATAGCCTGCTGCCTTACCCAACCCAGAGATTGCTCTTCCCTGGGGAAGCTCAGAGGTGTCTGGCTTAGCTTTGGGACTGCATAAATGGCAAGCCACAGCTCCCAGGAGGCCCTGTTGCATGACAAATACTTGTCACAACACAATAAGGATGGCTTTTACATTATTTCTAACATGAACTCACTTGCTTCTGTTTTTATGCATCATCCCTAAATATACCCTCCAAACTCTGGATAGAGGTAACAGACATATTTTTATGATTATGATAAACCATTAAAATGTGGCACAGCTAGTAGAGGGCTAGACACAGCCACTAAAATAATCCAGGAGAGGGATGGTAGCCAAGACATACTAGCTCTGTGACATATTATTCTTTAAATACTCTCTGATGCAAAATTCTTACGTTTCTTTCCTTTCTCTCTTAGCTTTTGACCTGCAGGATGGCAAGTGGCTTATGAGCAAATTACAAGCTTCCACATGCTGTTGGAGAGGTGTTAGCTGGTATAAATAACAGGGGTTTGAAGAGCAATTACAACAGTCTCTGATCTGTGCAGTAAGGAGGCATGCAGTAAACATGCCTGGCAAGTAGAAAGTCCAGTACTTTCCTGGTTTTACAAGCACTATAGAGTAGAAACTAGTGCTCAAAAAGATTTATCTCAGGTCAGAATAGAAACCCTGCTCATCCACACTGAACAGCTGCATAGAATGAACTTGTGACTACATTGGAAGAGCAACCCAGATATGTAACATTCTTTGAGACACACAACAAATTAACAGCCAGTCCACACTGATGGTTAAGTCAACGCAGGCTGTTGAATGTATTCTCTCTACTTATGTCCTTTCAGGGCAGCAGAAGACTTGCAATGATTTTTTTCTTTATATTTACATATTTTTAAGCAACACACAGGTTTTTTAGTCTCCACCATCACACATGGAAGCCTTACTCTTAACAAAGGCTGTTACCTGTACCAGCTCTGCCACTGTGATTTGGTTTTGTGATGATGCCTATTAGGAACTGTCCTAAATTGTATTTACAAACACCCCAACAAGTTTTGCATTTGGTAAGGAGATTTCTAAATGCAAACCAACATCTCAAAAGTGACAAGCTAGTTACATACTCAGGGAGTTCTGAAGGACACAGAACAACACTTCTCTACTGTGCAACCACCACCAGCACCATCCAAACAACTATTATTGTCATTCTTATTCAGAGTCACAGCATCAATTTCCCAACAAAACATGTCATTATAGCCTGCTACAATCTTGGCACCACTAGATTTTGCTGATATTATTTTTGGCCTGATAATGAGGGCCAAGGACAGCTGTAGCACACTCCTGATCTTGCTGATATTGGTGACAGGACCCCAATCTGTTGGAATGCGAGATGGAAGAAGCCTTTGCTACCCACAAGCAAACAGCAGAAAATGAAAAAGAACGGAAAAGCCCATCCTATCATATATTTTGGGGGTCTTGGCTGGACCAGTGTAATCAAATATGAATATTACAGTGTAACATTTTAATCAAAATACAAAATTTGTAAGAATTTCCTTATAAGAGTTATGGCAGACTTCCATTCATGCTCCTGGAAGAAGGACTAGTCAGCAGCATGTTCACACTGATACACTGTAAAGTGCTGTGGCCAGCAAAGGGTTAGTAGGACCCTGTTCACCATATGTTCAGGTTGAAATATCCTGTAAATAGGAATGTGAATCTGTTTGTAAGGGCTCTGCAAAGGGCTCTGCAAAGATGAGGTGAGAGCGATGCTAGACAAATGTGTTTATTCTTTAACCTTTGGTGGGGATTTGTGATTATTTTTTTTTTTTAATGAATAGCAAGCAAACTTTGAGGCTTTGAAAAGGCTGCAGTTTGAAGCATAGTTTCCCTTCCCAGAAAGAAGTGTAAGAGGAACAAGTACCAGTTTGTCAAATCTTGGTGTTCAACCATTCCTTTATTCCCCAAATAAGGCACTTCCTCAGAACCCTACATAGGTCAAGGCTGCTGAACATATTTTTCTAACCCATCTCAGATACATACAACATGCAAATCATCCCTAGAGCTCATAGAATTAAGAAGACAATAAATGGCAGGACAAGAATGCCAGCAACACTGCAAAGTTTAGCCGCTCAAGGAATATTATCCAAAATATGCCTCATATTAACGTCAACAAGCTCTACTTAAAATCTAGTTCTAAACTTTCAGAGGCTTGTTTTGATCAACAGTAATTAGCATTCATTCATTAAAATTCATTATTTACAAATACGCATGTTATGAAAGCAAGAAAGTACTGCACATAAAAGGAAATAAAATATTTCAATATGGAAGAATATTTGTATTTGTTGTCTACGTTTGACTTTATATTACAACTTTATTCTGTTATCTTGTTTAAGCATAGTGTTTGCAGCACACCATATAATCAGACATCACAGCTGTGGGAATCTGCTTCATTGCTACAGATTTACCCTGTGGCTCTCTACAAAGACTTGGGAGTGTAATGCCAGGATTTGTTCTACCCAACTGCTCTGTTTGACAAAGATGATACTCTTGTGACATGTGAGCCTAATAAAGAGATTTTAGCAAAAAGATTGTTTGTTTATTTGTTTATTTATTTAGCCTTGGATTGAAACATTGCTTTGGATCCCAAATATTTTTAACGATTATTTTCATTCTGGTCACCACTTCCAGGTTTCATTATGAAGAAATTAAAACTGGATAGTGCCTTTTACCTTCTGATATCTCAAAAAGCCCCACATCCGTAATTTTATTAGAAAAATATTGGTTAGGGAAATATATTCTAGTTTCCTGAAAAAAAACTGTTGACATTTTTACCATCTACAGTGATTATGTAAAGTTCTTTAAATCAAGTTTTATCTGGTTGTAACGGATTTGGTAGTCTGTCTACTATCTAAACAGCATTTTAACCTGTATTCCACAATCTATCATCCTTTTACAATTTATAGATTTTTAAATGCTATTTTTTAAAAGTATTTCTTCACAGCTTCTTTAATTGGACCTGTACTATAGTGTTTACTGCTTGCTGAAAGTAAAAAGTAACAGCAAATAAAGGTGAGATAAAACCCTAATATTTAAAATTTCTCATAAACTGACTTGAGATGAACATACCTCTGTAGGCATAGTAGAACAGTACATCATTAGGACCTCATTTTGAAGGACTTCGTTGTTTAATCTTTGAATTTCAGTAAAATAAATTATGTTTATATATGCCAAAGCAATTATCCCATCAAATGAAGGTGCTTTCATACAGCTCAAGTATAAGTAACAGTGGTAAGCTTTTCATATTTTTAATACAGTTGGAATCATTAATTTTAGTAGCTATTCAACAGGAAAGAAACACTTCATGCTGCCATTTCCAACATCCTTAAAGTATTATTTTTAAAACCACCTAAAGAATTCAGAAGAGGGGGCACAATTCTCTGTTGATTACATTTTATAAATTGCTATAAATTTTTTATAGAAAGGAATTGCTTGCTATTAAATACTCCAGGGTTTTAAAGTTATTTCTATAGAGCTATTTTTAATTTATACACACACACACACAAAAATAGCTACATTAAAGGACGCAGCAAAGTCACCCAATTGAAAGTTAGCACATGCCAGAATTAGAGAAGCCCAAGAAATCTTCCCTCTATCTGTTTCTATGTGCAACGTCTCTACTGCAAATAGCACCACAAACACAGGATACCATTATGGAGTTAGAGATTGGATCAGAAATGCTGGGGGAAGAATTAATGTTCAGTGGGAAACCATAAATCTAGAAATTTCTAACTTTTGAGGGTACAATGACAAATCCATTGGTTCTCAATTTACAATACTGTGGTTTTTTTAAGTGAGAAATTAATAAACAATCAGATCATACTGTTACAATTCTATTTCCTTAGCTACTTCCTTCACTTCAACTGTCCCCACTGCCACTGGAGGACCTCACAGGTGTCAGACTGGTGGGGCATGTGCACCGGGCAGGAAGCGTGTGTATGGGACAAGAGCCCAGCAGCTTCCCCTCAAACTGGGATTGCTACTCTGGTTCTGTGTTATGTGCTTTTTGTAGCATGCAGTGTTACTGCTGCTACTTTGGCTAAATTAAGTTTTAGCTCTTCAGAGTGTTTCATATTCATATATTAATTAGGCTAGATACCATAATTTTCTTGGGGAATACAAGAATGTGGAAGAGAAACAGCAACTTGTAATAGATCATAACCCAGTTAACTGGAATACACGGGAGAAGGAACTATGACTTTTTTGTAAACCCAGGGGCTTCCAGTTAAATATCAAACAATTCCTATGAAAGTCAATGACATTAGACATAGTTTATAAAAAATTTAAAAAGTCTTCTCCACTGGAAAAGGGCTGGGCAACCCCTGTCAGCAAGATGTTTTCTGCAGGTATTAACTTCACTTCAAAAAATTCTGAGCAAGTTTCCGCATTCCACACCAACTGTTACATGCTCTTGCAGAAGAACAAAAAAAGCCCAGACTGTGAAGATCAACTGCATGAAAACCATCTCTAGCTGAATTCCCCCCACATGCGGAGCATGCCAAGACCTGGCACAGTAGTCAAGTTGCGATTAACATGTACCATGACTGCAACTAGATTAAAATCAACGTGAAGGAAAACTGAGTTCAGCTGCACAAAGCAAAGTGCCCTATCACATACTGCACACCAAGGAAGAGCACAGTGCAGCCTTGAGAAAAGAGAAGTCAGACCTTTAGTTTTATGAACAGGAGTATGCATAAGATTAAGATGTAAAAAAAAAAAAATAGCCTTCTCCCCCTTCTTTTCCCTCTTTTCCTCTTTCCTTTTTTTCTTGTTTTGCCTTTTCTGTTCTAATTTATGGTGTTCTGCAGAAGACAAAAGCCCAGAAGAACTCAGTACACTGGCACCACGCCTGGAAAGGTGACATATTGCACATATATTTTTCATATGTTTTCAGAAATATCTGTGCGGTGGTTTCTTTGCATGAATTACTGTACAAGTTTGGCAGAGCAACACCCCTCCCTTTATGCTGGGCAACTACACAAGGACATTCTGCCTTCAGTCCCTGCTGAAACTTCCCACAGAAAGAGACTCCTTCAGAAAACCATCCCTTGCTCAGAGCAGCTCTGAACTATTCTTGTAACTGCCATCAAGAGCTTGAAAAGTAGCAGTGGGAACGTACTTATTTATAATAGATTGTGACCCAATATGAAGCAAAAAACAAGTACAGATTTCAGGGTATAGTTCAAATCACAAGCAGAGCCACCAAACAATACAGATCATGGATACAGAGTTCCTTATCTGAGAATTATCTTATCTTATCCTTATTCCTAACCTGCCTTGATGTGTTAGCATTAAAAAAAGGCCTTTCTTGAATAATAGTTGCATCCAACCTCTATCACCCAGATAAAAGATTTTTAAGCAAGTGAAGTAAAATCTACCTGGACTTGAACATTAATCTAAAACGTATCTGTGTAATTTTTTCGCAATTCTGTATTTGTCCTACTGGCACTCAAGTTATCTGAACACTTGCCAGGTTTCATCCAAAGACATTGTGCTTTAAGGCAGCTTTGTAAGCTTGTTCAAGTGCAGCGCTGACACATGACTGCATCCTCATGGACTCCACCTTGGAGCTGGCCAAGCTGTGCCGGGTCTCTACAAGATGCTGCAGACAGGCTGAACCCTCATCACACAGCTGCTTGGTTCCTCAACTCATGGGAAGGTGTGAAATGCTCATTTATTCAACACAGTAGTTCAGAACTTACATTTTACATCTGCCATTTTGATGCAGTGAGTACAAAAAAGTAAGTCAAAAATCCAGCACTGAACATGGGCATTTAGGAAATTCTAAGACTCAGTTTCTGTTCTTTGAAAGTCTGAAAACACATTCTCCTGAAGGAGCTTGTCTACAGTTTTCTTTGTTCAGTCCTCCTTCAGTTCACACTCCAGATGCTGGAGATCTCTCTATATATATCCCTCTACATTTCACTTAAGAGCCAAGATTGATATTGTTAAGGATATTGCCCTCTAATCTGACAGTGAAATTGAAAGCCACCACTAAGGTGTCTGAAGGAGAAAACAAAGTTAGTGTTGTAGTAAGTTTCATGAAGACTTAGTGGAGTCTAAATTTAAGTGCATGTAATGTCAATGGCTTTTTCCCCAGTGTCCAGGATTTTTATCCATAAATGCATGAGATCTGAAAGTTCTTGTATTAAACCAGTAAGAACAAATGCAATTTCCTTTTTGAAGTTCAGCTTTATGAATCATTGAGTTGTGGTTCAACTACTGCATAATACCTGTAGACAGAAGACATGGCAGACATAAAAGTACTGTTTGTGTCTCCTCAGCTGTCCATTAAGACATTTTTTCTTCTAACCGTTGGAATTATTCTTCAAAATCAGCCTAGAAGCCTGTACTTTCATATTTTTGTGTATATGCAAATCCCTTTTCATTGATGGCAAATATTCCCACCCAGATCAGTCAGTTTTGGATCAGACAGTACAGACCTCAGCAGATACATCCTGAAGGCAAGAGAAGAACAGTCAATGACTTAGAGCAATGGTAGATCATACCCTTTACAAGCAATAAGGAAGAAGACGGCTGCAGGGTGTAGGACTGCAATCTGCAAGGTTTGCATGCTCCTATAACATGATCGCACGTGGAGAGAGCTCAGTGTATGCTCCTGAAGCTCCAAACTCTCTCAGACTCATTCCACCCTGAAACCAGGCTTTCACTCCCAAGTTCTGCTCATCCCACTAGACAGTCCCTTCCCAGGCAAGGAGCCCAGTTCGAATGGCAGGTGCCTGACATGTCTTCAGGAGAAACCACCTTCCTGCTTGCCTTCCCCTTCAGAGCCATCTGCACAGACACAGGAAGGAGACTGAGGAGTAGGAGGTTTTTAGTTAACACACACAGAGATAAAGCAAAGGTAATGTTTCTTTCCCATGTGAAGATGCTTCCCATTTTCACATTTGCTCACACTGAATTTCATCTGCTATTTTATTGCACAGTCAATCAGTTTTATTTGCTGTACCCTCATAAGCCAGGTCCTGTATACCTGTTATAACTCTTGGTATAACACTGGATAATTTAAGGCTCAGGAGAAAAATAAGAAAAATATTTAAAAGTGTCTCTTTTCTGAGACAAGCTTTCCTAAGTGCACATGAGAATGATGGATAACCTACACCTACTGCATCCAGTGTCAAGGTCAGAGTGCTGAGGAACTAGCCCACAGCAGAAAATACTGCTCTGAGTTTTATTTACTGGGACATCGTAGTTACTCTACCAGTTACATCTTGCTATACTTATTTACTGTGCACTCTTTCTATTGCTTTATTTAATCTTCTTCATACTGATAGCTGTTCCATAGCCACTAAAGGTCAATATTAATTTTAAAAACAATATTGTATGAAACCAGCCAAATGAAATAAGGAAAACGTATTATGTCATCACCTGTACAGCTCTGGATTTTAAACTGTTGGAAACAAAACCAATTTATTTTTTTCTCACTAAACCAGCACCTTTGGGCTCACCAGACATAACTATAGAAATTGTCCTTTTTTGTTGTTGTTTTGGCTTTCTGTTGCAGCACTGACAAAGCCAGGGAAGTGTTTAATAATGAAAAAATACAAATTAGTGCAAGTATAACTTTTTTTTTCTCTGACATACACCTCTTTTGAAATTAGTCTGTACTGTAGAGTTTGCAGTCTCTGTTTCATCAGCATCATACAGGTATCTGAACACCCTGCCTTCAAGGAAGTAATTTATTTTCCTGAGTTGGCATGAAGTGGTTGTTAGAGGAACCCACCACACAGCAAACAGAAAAAGGAAAATTATGTTGACCTAAGAAAACAAAATAGATCACAACTTGTGTATAAAGAAAATTAATTCAAGACCCCAAACAGCTGAAAAACAGATTTCAAGTCTCTGTGTGTGTGTATATGTATATATAGGGATTGTTGGGCCTCCCTTCCCCCTGCTCAAAACACTGTATTAAAATAACTCCTGGCATGGACCAGCAGAAGCCAAATCAGCCAAAAGAATTACTACTGAGTGAGACAAGAGCCAATCTTTGGTGAAGCATGAGAAACAAAAGTGGAACAACTGGACAAAGTGATGGGCAGAAAGCTGGTCTTCCCTTCAGACTGCATTTTTTTTAAATTTTTTGTTGTTGTTTGGGGCTTTTTTACAACTAGAGATGAATAAAAACAGTCTTTGTTCATGGATTCACTGTGAACACCATCTGGCCATACAGATTTTTATATATAATTATCATTAAGCACCTTAGACCCATTATATCCTTATCCAGGTGGTACACCACAATTTTAAAGGATCAGTGCTAGAATCACTGACAAAATGTATATTCATCCCCTCCTATTCAGCCTTTCTTTTTACTTTCCAGCACAGATACTGCTAATCATGTAAATTTGGGTAGTTCATAGTTGAAAAAAGGCTTCAAAAATGAAATCACAGACTTGGAAAATCTATATGAAATAAAACAGAACCTGTGAAATGTCTTGTGCTGACAGGTTATTATTACTATTAATGGGGGAATAGGGGAAAAAAAAGTACATCTTATATCAACCCTGGACTATATCCCTATTAGGCACCTACTATAGTCCTAAAAGATTTAGGACAGGACATAGGGATACTGAGAGAGGCATATTGTTCATAAAAATGTTACAAAAATTAGTGTCTCCACAACAACTTCCTCAGTTCACCATGCCCGTAACAGCACATCCACCTCTGGAGACATGACACATGATGGTACATGATAGACCAGGGTCACTAAAAACATGGGCAGAGTTCAGAAACAGACCTTACATGAATCCTGTCAAAGGTTTATCACTGTTTCAGAGAGGTAATATATTCCTCATTCCCAGGGAGATTTATATTTCTTACTAGTGTCCCAGTATCTAAAGCACCACTCGGTCTAGCAGAGCCAAAGCTAGCACTCTACATTTTTCTGAATGCACCTTGATAAAAAAAGTTGACTGGATCCAAATAAAATCATTTTGGTAGCTGTGGACCCCAAAAGGCAGTAATAACTGATTTGATACTGTCCTGAAAAGGCACGTCATAACTTTTGCTGACTTCATCGAGAACTGCCCGACAGTGAGTACAGACTCTCAGTGAGTACAGCCCTACTTTTTCCTTACTGTTTACATCAACACTTCTCTGGAGAGCATCTTCCAGGTGTCTCACATGGCTGGTCCTGCTCATGAGGTGGTGCACTCCAAGTGTGCCCCATGGAGGGGCAGTGGGGCCATGGCACTATCAACCTTCCCTGGCTTTGGCACTACCAACCCTCCCACAGGTGTTCAAACAGCCACATTGCTGAAACTGTCAGCCACTTCGGGGTATTCTAGTTCACAAGTACAAAATATAGAAAATTTAAAACATGGCAGGGAGAATTCATACCAACATATTGGCCTCAGCTTGAACAGCAATTTATTTACACAGCTGAGGTAGTGTAGGTTAATGTTTCCAAAGGAAATATGGTATAATTCAGCCCAAATTACCCCTTCTTTCTAACACCATCTTCACAAAGATGTGCAGTTCTCTGATCTGTTCTCTCATCTGGAAAAATGCAGGGAATACTTATTTAAATCCTCTAGAAACTACATCCTTCCGCCATTTACCCAAAATGCAGCCCAGGATGTCAGTGATGTCATTTGAGAAATAAGTTGGTTCTGACAAAACCATTTCTACCTTCACCTCCTGCAGCATGCAGGATGCCTAATGGAGACAAAACAGAAGTTGACTGGGTGGGGAAGAAACAAAACCTTTATCAACAAGAGCAGAGGACCTGGTAAAGCTCCATCTGAATTTTTCACTGATAAGTCTTTATTCCCTAGAGATTTTGCAATTTCAATTTCCATTTTGAGAGACAGACATTAATTTTCATGGTATATTAATAACCACTTTCATATTAGGCTTATTACCAGTGTTTGCTATTCTTATCTGGCTTGAACAATATATGTTTATATGCAAACAAATATAACAAGCAGCCACATTTTGTAGTAACTGGTTTGATGATCTTAACGTTTTGTTTTTCTATAAGGAGGAACATACGGCACTAAGAAAATAAGTGCACCATTAAAAACATCCTATGCATAGTAAAAGCAGTGATTTTAACACATTCTGACAATTTAAAATCCTATTAGAGCATATATAGCCAAAAATACCCATTTCAAACATTTAATTGTTCCAAAAGTAAATAAAGCAGATCTCATTCTCCTCTCATGGCAATTTTCAGAGACGTAATTCTCCTTACTTAATTGAAGTCACTCCTGATTTATATTGATGAGAGTGAGTGAGAATTTGGGTCCATTATTCTTACAAGACAAATTTCCTGACTGGGTGACACTCTACTATTACGGCTCACACTGAGTAGTCTATTAGTAACCTTGATGACTTCAATATGATTGACTCATATTTCAAGTTTAAGATTCAAGACTTAAAACTTCAAGCTTTTGAATTTCAAGAACAGCAACTGAATGCTGAGACAGAAATGCTCTAACAGATACAAGATATATTACATATATTTTTATATATTTTTGTGCAGAAGTAAATTACACGCTAAGGGACTGACATACAGCTTTGCAAAATGCTCTTTTGTGCTCCTTGTCCTTGCAGGACTCAAAGCTCACTGTGGACTATGATAAATTGCTTCTGCCTTTCCAGGTCAGTGGAGACCTCCTTCAAACACATGCATTGTCAGTTATAGGACTGAATCAAAGGTAGAAACAGAAGTACCAAACAGACCTCCTATCACAGCTTCTGTGACCACAGGGGGTTATCACAGAAAAAACAAATCTGCTTTTTTTTTTTTGCCCTTTTTTTTTTTTTTAAAGACATATGGCATACTACAAGAGTCTACGTTTCCCGGTTCAGTGGAAAGTTCTCTAAATCATGCTTTTGTTTTCTGTAGAAAAAAAATGAGGAAAACAAAAAGATGATTATGCCTCTGTCATCTACAGTCAAGTAAGCAAGTCCTCTGTGGTAAGAGACAGCAGCTGCTCTAGATGTTTTGAACAAGAGCTTCCTGAGAAGCAAAGAGGAAATGAGACAGGCCTTGGCTGTGAAGAGAAAGGCAGGGCTTTTAGTCGCAGGCTCTGTTGCTAAGAGGAACAAATGTTTCTGTCCGTGATGCCAAATATGAAAAAGTTTGACAAAATACAAAGCCCTGAAATATCATATTCAAGCAGTTTAAAGAAATATTTGTATTAGTTCTAGATTTACCTTTCAAGATTTCGATTGTTTATAATTTAGGAGCCTTAAAAATGTGTCACAAGTACCTGATACATAGCTAATATGTGTCTTACTCACTGCTCCTAGCCAGAGGAGCAGCTGCTTTTTGCTCATTTTGCAGGGATTTCTACTGACAGGTGAGTCTAGGGCTCTAGAATCGGGCAAGACAAACACGAGCCCTCCACACAGGTAATTATGAAGATAGGAAGTACACAGTAATTTGGGGAGAGCAAACTAGTGCATTACTGCATTACCCTTCCTCCTCGGAAACATTTCCTTTAGGGAAGCCTCCTATTGCTTTTGCTTTTCTGCTTTTCAACTTTTGTAGGCAGAAAACCAGACACAGTTACATGCAGGAGAAAACTGCACTGAGATGTATCATGCTTGATTTGTTGATGCTGTCATGGAGTTAAATACCCATTTGCTGTTCTTTGCATCTGATTTGTTTGTTAAAAAAATGAAGGGCTATCATTCTTCTAAAATAATAGTCTATTTAATAGGAGACAGTGGTGTAATTTTATTTTCTTTTTAAAAATATAGCAACAGCTATGCCTGCCTATACTAGCATAGAATTTGTAATGATTAGAACCCTTTTTTCACACACTCAGCTTCCAGTGAGCATCAAGGGCAGAACTGTGTTCCAAGGACAGGTGGTAGTATCCCAAAATTTCTGATTTGGAGCTTTCTGCTTTTCCTTATGCTTCCTAATCTTCTGAAGGAGAAAACAAAACCCACAAACCTGGAAGAATGCAATTGCAATAGGGAGGACTTGAATGCACTGAAAGTCCCTTAAATCCCTTGGTTTATATTCTTATGTAAATAAGCGTGAGGTACATTCTGCTTTTTCTGTCTTGTCTTCTGTCAGTAAATACATCACCCCAGTCCCCACCAACACTCAGGCTACAGCAAAATTCTCTTTTCAGATAATCAGTTTTCATTTTCATCAGAGTTGAACATTAAGCCTGCGATACTGTATCCTGTCTACAAAACCACCAGGAGCTGATTCTCCAATTTGTTTACCTGATGCCTGCACAGCCCTTTGGAGGGGCTCTGCAAAGCACAGCACACACATTGCTATATGGTTTCTAGTCATAGCTTGAGCACTAATATATGTGTATTTATCTTTTCCTGTAATTCATTCTACATTCAGCCCAGTTTTTAAAGTGTATTTGTAGTCGAAGAACATAGAGTTAGACTACTAGGCTTTCTGCTCTTGTGAGCTAAATGTGTTTTGGCTGTGAACCCCAAGCTGACATTTGCCTATGTCACACAAATGCTATCTATCTGTCAAGATGGGCACCAGATTGTATTTTGATAGCTACCGCGTCGGTGGAATACTCTCAGCCAAAAATATGGGTGTCTGGCAGCTTGTTTCTCCTGTGTCCAGTTCACAAAATTGTCAGCATTTACCCATAAATCTCAAACTTTGATAATGTATTTCAAAAGCAGAACTAGATTTTGAGTAATTGAACTAGCACATAAGCAGTTTTCTGGACTGTATAGCAGGCACAGAGAGAAAGCCATTAAACTAGAATGACCAGGCAGGACTGGGACTGGTTTATCTGATGAGGGTCTGTTGGGTTGGTTATTTCTGTGTGTTGAATTGGATGCAGATGAATTTAAGGTATTTTCTTAATCTAATGTGTTTAATTTAAGACATTAATCCAGTAAATGGAGTCCAAAAGTACATGCGAATGGGCTATGATTACTGTCAAATTTTCCAAAAGCAAAATTAGGCAAAAGGAAACACAGCTTTTTGTTATAAATGGCTCTTAAAACTTTTCAGAGTACTACCTATCACAAGGACTGGGAAGTTTCTAGTTAGAGCAAAGCAAAAATGTCACACTGAAGCCTTGAGATGATGCTGTTTTACCCATTAAAGTCTTCTGGTGATGGAAGAACAGTGATTCTTCTCATAATTTGTCACCATGTTAATATATGACAGTGGTAGCCTCCTGCTTCTTATTATAAATATATGCCAAATGTTTACCATCAGCCATTAATTATGAAAGTGATCAATCAAAAAAAAAAAAAAAAAAAACACAAAAACCCTTTGGTTTACATTTTCATTTTGCCTTCATTCACTCTCAGTATAAGAGCATATGGTATCCTCCAGAGTAAGGCTACTATCTGTTCCCAGTGTCTTGATTAGAAGAAGTATTATATCAAGGTACCAAAAGAAAAAAAAATTAAGGATAAAAATAAAGAAAAACAAAGTGCTCAGTTGAAGTGGATATCCTTTCATTATTTATGATGGCCAGAAAATTTATTTACAGTTTCTGGGTGAGAAGGCGGCAATGTCAGTTGGAAGCCAATTTTTAAAAATAGCAAAAATCACACTCTTCCTTTTAATATCTTTCCTAGCATGAGAAATCCTGCAGTTATTTACACTAAAATAAATTGAAATGGAAAAACTGAAATAATTTAAATTTTTCCCCAAGTACCCCTGTTCCTGTCTGAAAGTTCAAGCAGAGGCCAAAGCCATCAGGGATCCAGGAATATACATCCACATATTTAGGAATCTCAGTGCATATTTCATAGAATTCTTGAAAAAAACATACACATAAATTGGGGTTTAGTTACGTACAAGAATGGAGTATGGAGCAATAGTATGGCACTAACTCAAAGCAAGCACATGTCCCCAGTATTTTTGCAATATTAATTACTATAACAAATCCATTTTCTCTGCATCAGAGGATACCAACCTATGCCTTTTCACTGAATCACAGAACCATCTAGGTTGGAAAAGACTTGGAAGATCATCTAGCCCAACCATTAACCTAACATTGACAGTTCTCAACTCCACCAGATCCCTCAGCGCTGGGTCAGCCTGACTCTTAAACCCCTCCAGGGATGGGGACTCCACCACTGCCCTGGGCAGCCCATTCCAACACCTGACAACCCGTTCTGGAAAGAAATGCTTCCTAATATCCAGTCTAAACCTTCCCTGGCGCAACTTGTCCTATCGCTTGTTACTTGATTCAAGAGACTCGTCACCTCCTCTCTGCAACCTCCTTTCAGGTAGCTGTAGAGGGCGATGAGGTCTCCCCTCAGCCTCCTCTTCTCCAGACTAAACACCCCCAGTTCCCTCAGCCGCTACTCATCAGACCTATCCTCCAGACCCTTCACCAGTTTTGTTGCCCTTCTTCGAACACGCTCGAGTAATTCAATGTCCTTTTTGTAGTGAGGGGCCCAAAACTGAACACAGTAATTTTGAACTGCTTGTGCCCATTAGCAGCTCCTGGGCAGCTCCTATGCCAGGGCTACAGCACGTGATGGTGGACTGGCAGCAGGGCTGAACTGACACAGTGGCTCCTGCTTAACATATCACCTCTGCTGGAAAAGAAAATGACCCAGAGGAACTTACATTAGCAGGATCTCTTAAGCATTAGCTTTCTTACCCTTGTACCCAACCTAACCTCACATGAAGCAGCTGGTGTCCTGACAAGCTGCCAGCTTTTTCCACCTATGAGTTATCCCTGTATTTCTCCTTCAACCAAATATGTGAAATGCAGATCTCTTCCTCTGCAGGTTACAGATACAGCCAAACCCATTTCACACTGCATACCCTGCCTAGGAAAACGGCAATCCCAAACCAAAAAAAAAAAAACCAACCAGTGCTGACTCATAACATTCATCACAAACAAACGAAAAAGTGAACAAGCTAAAGCTGTATAACCTCGTGTCAACTTAGTGCTGGTAAGGCAGATCAAACCATTTTTGATTCAGTATCTCTAATCTAAGTCAGCGAGCACAGATGTCGTCTAATACGTCAGTGAATCAGACTTTGCAGTTCCTTCTCCAGGAGGCTGACACATAGCACCCCAGGGAAGAGTCTAAAAGAAGTAACTGTAAACTTTAATACACTACCACATTAAGTGGCATCTGTGCTCCCTGGCTGGGCTTGTTTATTTATTTATTTATTACAGCATTCTAATGTTTGCAGAACTACGTGTTAAAGGAAATTCTTTTCTTTTAATCTAATTGAACCTAAATAGCACAGCTGCACTTGAAATTGGCAAAATTTGGGTAATTTCAATATTAAAGCTGCCATTTGTTTGCATTCCTACAGCTTGGTTTTATGTTACTTGTTTATCTCAGAAAATTCAGCATTCACTTTTTCACAGAACATTTTATTTGCATTGTCTGGCTTTGGTTGTTTTGTGTCATGGGTGCAGCACAGTTTAAAACTGAGAATTTCAAGAGCTCTCTGGAATCAAGGGCAATGGAGGATTCTCCAGTTTAGCAGAGCACAGTTAGACCCATAGCTACTACCACTACATTTTCCATCTCTAAATGATGTATCATTAAAGCAGAATATGTTTTCAGGCTTTTAAAGGCACCATTCAAAGCAGAAGTTACTTAGCCAAGGCATCCTCAGGAGTACAGCTGTGGAAAGGCAATATATCTTGTACCATCCCATTGATCATTGTGCCTCTTCACTAGAATTTGAGACAGATGATGTGCATGAAGATCATAGCAGTGTTGAAGAGATTTCTGCTCTTATTCCTCTTAGGCAATATCTCAGAGACTTTATCATCTCTGTAAACTGAACAACACTAGAGAAATTCTTTGTCACCTACCATGAAGTATCTTTGTGCCAGCAGTGCCTTCAGTGGTACTTCAAAACTCCACATTCAAACATGCAGAGTAATTCTGTTTCTCTTGCTACATGTGGTAAAAAACATTGTTCACAAAGACAAGAAGTGAGATTGCTCCCTGAACTACTACTTCATGAAAGGACAACTGGTCTGAAGATTACAACATCAATTATGTATACAGCACCAATATTATTTTTGAATTCTCTCCAGTACTCTGTGAATGACACCAATAACAGTGCCATGTGTCATTTCAATTTGTTGTTCCTTTATTATCCGCCTCCATTTTCATGGAAAAAATAAACCATTTCCTAAGGAGCTATGAGAGGATACCAAAGTATGGAGAAAGCAAAGTTGTTCACCCAAGCTGACAGAGTTGAAGCCAAATGTTGGTCTTTAAATCTGTCTTAAATACCATCTGCTAAATATCCTGCAGTGCTTCCCATTCTCTCCAAGGTAGCACCTTCATGCTACATGTTTCCATTTTACAGAAGTGTACTTGACCTCTAGGATCCACCAAAGTGCAGCAAATTACATTAATTTGAAATTTATTTTCACTATAAACAGATTTTTTTTAAAAAGAAATCAACATTTCCTGCTCTAATTTTTAACTACTTCAAAACAATTATTTATTTCTTGGTTATTTCCTGGTTACTTTTAAGTCAGATCAGTGTCTTTGAACCAGTGTATAAGCGTTAATGCTTAAATTATGAGACAGGACAGGACAAAAAACTAGCATCTTTGGATGTGCAATGAGAAGGGTGCAAGGGAAGAGCACTTCCACTGCGACCAAGACAACTTGCATTGAAGCCTGATCCAATGCACTCCATGTACCCATATTTCAGGTATATCTTCCAGTACATTTTACATTTCAGCACATATTATATTTCAGTAATATTTAATGTACACATGTGAAAGAAAAGAAGCTTTGATGTCAATGACAGTGACAAAAGAAAAGCAAAGTCTGCATTTCCATGGGCTCAGCTTTTTAAAAATACTTATGAAACAGTCACTGGTTTATTCTTTTTAGCTGAAAAAAACATAAAAGATATTTTATACAATGTTATCTGCAAATGGGGAGCTAACCCACTGAGATTAAATGATTCACCCAAGGTCACATAAAGGAGACTTTGGCAGAAGATAGAAGTGATTTTTGATCTCAACCTGATTCCAAAAGGCCATTCTCACACCTTGGGCCCAGGCAGCATTAACACAAACAAGCAGGATCGGGAATGGAAAAGCAGGAATTACTTTGTGTACTGTAAGAGCTAGCATTGGCCCATGAAATCACTTTATATGAACATTAAGTGTATAGCTAGAGATATTTCCAAGCTGACACTAATGCAACCAGCAATATCATTCATAATCTGAGCTGTGCAAAATACCCCAAGAATAAAAAAGTATCTTCACTTAATTTTAGCTTGCGCATTTCATGATATGAACCCAAGTCTTTTTTAACAGAAAAATACACTTGAAGTTGAACAATGTTGCTTAGAATTTTTTTTTTTAACATTAAATAGCAGAGAGGTTTGCAGAGAAATCTCTGCAAGTGGTTGTCAGACTTAATATGCAACACAAAAGAATAGCAAGTACTATGGGTTTAGATTCCTGGTGGTTTTTCACATTAATTAGATGTGAATCTTGTAAATTATTCAGCGTTTTTTCAGAAATACGTTATCCAAAGAGAAAATGGCCCTGAAATTAAGGTAGAACACTAACCGTTGCAAACAATTAATATAAACTCTGTGTGACCATGTACGGTACTGGTGTTTTCTTGTGCACAGTGTGGTGAGTGGTTCTTTGATATGGTAATATAGACAGCAACAAAAGCAAGTGTCAAAATAATCTGCTTAATAAAACCTTTTCCAGGAAATCTAAAATAAAAGGTACTCTCCAACTATATGATATAAATCAAATTTTCTAGAACATGTTCATTACCATGGAAATGAGAAGATTCTGTACCCACAGTTACCTCATCACTTCCAGTAGGAAAAATAACTAACATCTGCCATCAGCCCTTTCCAGGGGAAGAAATGTGAATTGTCTTTTAGAGTTCTTTTTCTTACCACTCACTCAAACATATGTGCACATGGACACAAATACAGAGACACTGCTGTAGGTATATCTAAGCAAAGACCAGTCAGAGAAATACACTGCAATCCTGACAGTGGTTAGTTCAAATCTTCTGCAATGCTCACCTCTCAGAAAGGCTCGTCTCCTCTTAGATAGGGATGCCAGCGAAGTAAAGCGTAGCATTTAGCCCGGAATTTCATTGGCTTTTTGAAATAGGACAGGTAAGCATAAAAAAACCCAAAAAGTAAAGAACTGTCTAAATCAACAACCACCATATAAACAGGCTATTTATTGAGATATATGCTTCATCAGGGGGAAAACAGGCAAACTGGTGACAGAAAAGACACACATTTTTAAATGCTCCTAGAAGAAAAGCTGTCAATTCTGCCCAGTGAAATTCCACCTTCTGAACAAAGTTAGATAAATGGTAAATTTTCAGAGGTGGGTTTACACTGCTTAATTTAATGCACCTAACAACAACTGTTAAAGCTAGGGAACTAGCCTTCCTGGGGTTCTTGCAGAGAGGAAGAAAGCAGACTCTCCAAAGAATGATTGGAAGTGATATGCTGACAGATTCTTACCTGCAGGTGGTGAGCCTGGGAGTGCTTTTCCTTTTAACTGCAAGGGTTTCACCTCCCACATCGTTCAACATTCACTTATTCACCACTTTCCAAAATCAATATTCCTCAACTTGGAGGTAACTGCCTGGTTTCCTAAGGAAGTTGTGTGCACCCTTTGATATGAAACAAGTTGTTCATGTTGACAAATTCAGCAGAGGTCTCAAAGCACTGAATTTCTACAAATACTGTCAAAGCACATGTCTAGGTAAAAGAGAGTGCCCCTACTACACTACATGCTGTGGCACGAGCACCAACTTTCTTAGGCATTAAGGGATCCATGCACAAACTCCACCTCCAAAGCAAACTCATAAGAATCCAGGGTTTGTTTTTTGCTGTTAATAAACCCAGTGCAACCAACAGAGCTGGACTTTTCCTCCACAAGGAGAGGAAATACAAATCAAACCTCAAATTAAACCTGAAGACTCTGTCTTGCTTTATCTTATAGGTTCTTTCTTTTCCTTATCATTAATTTTGCCTTTCAGTTATCTGGGATTATTTCTTTCAAACAGTACTGCCTATCTGAAGTAACACAGTCCAATAAGAACTTCAATGCCTATTTCCAAAGAACTTCAATCCTAGTGAATATAGGTTTACTTGACAATAAAATGTCTCCCAGCTAACCTTAAAACTTGGAATGAGAGCTTGTTAAGTTGTGATTTATTTTATATGGCAGTTCGTCTTAAAAAAAATTAGAAAACCGACCCTGGCCAGGTGAATTAACAACATTCAGTTCAAAACCTTACAAACTGCTAAATTTTGTCTTCCACCAAAAAAAAAAAAAAGTTTTATCTAACTCAGTTTGGAACAAAACCATCTCCTCTCTTTATCAGTCTACAGAACAAGCCAACAAAGCAGTAATGTAGCTGAACAAATTGAAGACATTTTCTTAGGAGATTCAATTTTCAGTTAATATCTCTTCTCTCTACCCTGCATATGCTCAATAAGCAGTTGAGGCCAAAGACTATAATGGCTGTGTTTAGCATCTTTTGCCTTTGTCTTAAGCTTCACTTCACTTGCTCCCTTGCAAGTACATCTGCCTGCTTCTATCATGAAGACATCCCCTTTCAGAAAGGACACAGAAAAGCCATTTGTCATCCCAGAGGGGCCTGTATCTGGTATCTAGCACTGTTCTCTCACTACTATTAGATCCCAGATTAAGTGCAAGTTATCAGCTAACACAAATGATTTTTTTTTCCTTCACAGCCTGTGTCTTCCTGGAGCATGGTGAGAGGACAGGACTCCTGCAGCCCTTCACTCCCAGGAGCTGTAAAAGGACTCGACGTTGGGATGCTTTATGGTTAGAGGCTTCTTTAGCTCCATAAAGCTGTAAATGTTTTTACCCTCAGATTTCCTCAGCAGCTCCTTGTCATGTTCTTTCCTGTCAGTATTGCTCAGTTTGTTGCTGTCTGGGGATGGGTGAATGCAAGAGCTTTCTACTACTTTTCAAAGTTTTCCTCCTGAGTGAAAGCAGATTCCCTTGTCCTCCTCTGACATTTCAGTAGCTTGAGTTGAATCTGGAAAGCCTCTGAAAAATTGGTTCATTTCAACTAATCACTCAAAAGATTGGAAACTTTTTGAGGATTATCCCAGACCGCAGGGTTTAGCTTTTTCTCCTCGGTATTTGAGACTTTTTTCTCCTAAACAACTCTCTTTCCCCTTCCACCTCATCTGTTTTCTTTCATCTGAGCTCTGCAGCAAAGACAAGCCTACAGCTTCCTCCATTCCTATGTGCCATATTCATTTCCAGAAGGAACCCAGGTACTCTGGTGTTTGTGTTTAACAAAGCTTCATGTGCTCTGCCTTGGAGGGAAGCAATACTGGTAAAACCTCAAAGTGGGCAGAATTTGATTTTTCAGCCACCCCCACAAAAGTCCAACCAAAACAATTATCAGCAGCAATAATGCAAATCAAAGAAGCTGAATTAAATTGTTTATCTGCTGGGAAAGACTGTTACATGGCAAAACATTGCTTGCTTCCTTTACCTAAGAAAATGCCCACTGATGGGCAAAACTGTTGAATAACTATTGATTTTTTTTTTTTTATGCAAAGAATTAGGGATAAGCATGCATTACTAACCCCTTAAACCCATTATGAAAAATTATTGTCTTCTTACAATCCAAATAGTTGGAGGCCTAATTAAATTGTCAATTTCTTTTAGCTGACATTCAATGTAGAGGCCTCGAAGAGCTGGTAAAGAAAATACCTTGTCACCCTGCCAGAAGCTCGTGCTGCTCAGCATGTCCTGTTATATGTCTTTAATCAGGAATGATGGCTGTTATGTCCCTTTTTATAAGAGAGTCAATGCATTAGACTACCTGTGATTTGGGCATTAGTCTTGACATTGTGGGATGTCAGATACAGGACAGCCACATACAGTACACATATTCAGGTGAAAACAAGAAGGGGAACATGGAGAAAATTGCCTAAATATAAAGGAGCTACTATCCACCTGGGTTTCTGCCTCACTTCACTGATCTCAGAGGGGCTGAACACTGCACAGGACAGTATGGAATTTGCCATGCTACAGATCCTTATTATACTTTTAAAAAGAAGGATGATTAGGCATGATCCAGGTTAAACTAGAAAGGTTTGTATTTTATTTCCCATATATGTGGTTTAGCAGAATCTTCCTTTCCCCCTCCTGACTGCTACACATTTACATGAGGGGATAAGACCCTTGATTTAACAGCAGGGCTAATGACTGACAAAATGAGGTTTTTCTATCAATATTCCAAAGAAGATGGGCTGCATCAGAAAACATGAACTCCACCCTAAATGTCAAGATTTCAAAAGCTTTCAACATTTTTTACTTAAAATGAAAGGAAACCAGAGATAAAAAGAGTAGGATCTGGAGATTATATTCAGGGCAGGGATCTGAATCTGTTTCCCCCATAGCTTAGTTTGAATATCCTGGGCTGTAAGCTAGCGTCTGTTCTGAGATCTTCCTCCTGTCAGTTGATATGTTTCCACAAAAAGTTTTCATTTTGATGAATTTGCCAAGGAGACAGTTCTGCTGAAAATGCCCTTACCAGGTTTGTATTCATCTCCATGGTAATTCACATGTTTCTAGTTTCCATGCTGGCATTTTTTTGTGCATCCATCACTAGTACCTGCTGCTACAGAAATAATTCCATCTGATCCCAAAGTTGTGATGCTCCTGAGTTACCATTTGTGCTTCAAAAATCAGAGCTCTTCTGTAGCAGGAGTCTGAGAAGGTTTAGCTAAAGCTGGAGGCGTGTGATCTATCACCCTTTCTGAGTCTGATGTTGGGACATGCTTTCCTGCTGGGCTCTGTCAAGCACCAGTGAGTGCACCAAGTAGGCTGAACTATGAATCACGGCATGGGAAATAATAATAGTCAAGACTGTCCAGTTTTCCATCTGCTCCAAGGGCTCAGACAGAAGTTATACTGCAGAAGCAGCATGCTGCTTGCTGTTCCACAGTGAGCAAACAGCAGCTGAAGACACCACCCAAGCCTGTTACCTAAGTTCAAACAGAAAAGAGCTGTCAGAAATTAGGAAGGATAATGACACTCTCTGCACAGTTATCACATAGAAAGGAAAGGATAAGGTCCGAGCAAGAGTGGCAAAAAGATCACAAAACAAAATACTGCAAGAGAAGGCAACTAAATTCCACCTCGGCTGACCCAGCTGCTTTCCCAAGGTAGTGACAACCCTGTTTTTCTCCGTGTCCTTCCTGTTTACCCTTTTCCACATCCCATTAGACAGGGATGTGTAAACTAAACTTCAAAGCTGCACCAAACACAGTCTATCTGCCCACCACACACCCGTGTACCTCTGTAAAAGGGTCAAGTTCAACTGTCATACAGAGCCCTCTCTTCCACACAACTTCTACTGGTATTCAGGACTGATTAAACACTAGTTAGCAGCTCCAGGAGCTAGGCAAAGCAAATATGTCAAGGCTAAAAGGCTTTCAAATGCAGTGAAGATGTGTTAGAAAGTGTCCAGAATTGAGCAAAGAGCACCGTCCATCCCTTCAGCTTTGCATGTTGATTCAGAACTTCCCAGAGCCCCTTTCAGACAAATTACACCTTGTACCCAAAACTGTATTTGGAAGTTTTACAAGTGGATATTAATCAACATGTCAGCTAATGTTGAATCACTGACTTCAAATCAGAAAAAGTGCTGTGCTCCGCACTTCTAAAGGATATTTCCAAGAGCCTTAGATCAAGATAAAAAAAGCTAGAATATTTTTAACTGTTACTGTATTTTCACTGCTAGAAACTAAACTGAAAGTTTGGTGATACAGTAAGAAATTAAATTTATAAATGCCAAGAAATAATAAAAACCAGGGAAATAGGTACCCATCCAAGAATTCTGCCAAAATAAACTACAAAACCTTAAAATTACATTAAGATGCTTGCAACTAGTGTAGGAATATAATGTATTCTCATGTGAAGTTAACTTAATACATGGAGAGCAAGAGATCTTTCTCTCTAAGCTTCATACCAGGCTGAACAAAGATTTGAAATGAGTAGCAATTAGCAAGCATTTTTTGCTTTTAACAATCCTCTTCCCTCCCTCTAAACATTCCTCTTCTAAACAAAAAACTAAATTATTTTGACTGTCAGATCACACACCACAGCAAGTCAATAGAAATGTTTGCTTTCCTCCATTATCTTGCCTTCTACAAAGTGTAGTGATAGGACACTGAATTCACTTATGAAAATAAATGCATCACTTTTAAATGTGTGACTAAAGCATAAAGAAGTTTAATAACAGACACCAGCAAAATATGCAGTGAGGGTTTAGTCATGCACTTTGATACACATGAATCAAGAAGGCTCTTTCTATAGGCTATTACAGCAAGCAGTGTGGTTATAAGTTGTCAAGCCTTAAAACACGGAATCAAGGCCCCAAAACAAAACAGACGCAGAGATGATAGGAGTGAAGAGTAAGAGAAGACACAAGACATTTGCAGCAGGATCAAACAGAAGAAGTTGCACTGCGTTAGAAGGAGCCTCTGTTTCAAGACAAAATATGTAACAATACTCCGAGGAATACAAAAAAGAAAGGCCTGGCTTTTCTTCTGTCCCATTTTACTGCAAAAGTGCCACCAGCATACAATTCAAATCTCCAGACTTTTCTGATATGCATTCTGGCTAAGACTGACACTAGTAGTAAGACTACTTTGAGCCAGACTGGAGAGCGCAGCAGTATGATGTACTTGCAAAGCTTATGAGCAATAGCAACCTACAAACTGGGACACTATTGGTATTAACTCTAAGAAATGTACCCAGGCAGACACAGGCTGGTAGGTTAAATAAGGAAATGGCATTCCCTTCCTCTAGATAACAGTGGTGAGGACTAAATGCAGCATTTCTTATTTAAATTATATACAACTTGTATCTATAAGGGATTTTGGAAGTAGGCCAGTAACAAACATTAAAGCATTAGGCTCATTTATGATAGCTGATAACTGAACTGGCAGTAAACAGTACAGATGATTAAAGGCATAAAGGTTACAGAAACATTAAGGATATACCAAGACTACATTTTAATTTTATTAAGATTTTTGTGAACACCAGCTTTATCAAGGGGACCAATTTTGTGCATTTCTTTTAGCATATGCCTAGACCAGCATATGTCTGGATGAGACAAACACCATGATCAGAGCAAATAGACTGTAGATTTTACAGGGACATGTGAATCGTATTGTTTCAAAGCCATTGTGTTTCACTCAGCATTACAAGTTAAGAATACAAGAGCTGCAAATAAAACACACTGCAAAATTACTTTTCTTGAGCATAGCTGTATAAATCCCTGGGCTATGATTGCCATCTCTGGAAACCATGACCAGTCTGATACAGCCACAATATCTCAGCTAGCAGTTACTGAGCACAGCCACATACAGATCTGTGCCATTACTTTGTGAGACCCACTGAGATCCCAGTGATTTCACACAGATTGTGGCCCTCCCTTTCCTCCTTCCCCTGTGAGCAGTCCTCAAGTTGGGATTTTCACAAAACAGACGTAGCAGAAATGGGCAGTGCTAGGAAATCAGTGTTTCTGTCACTCTTAATGTAAGTCCTGAAACTACACGGTCTTTTAAATGGCAGAGAAAAACAGACGGCAGCCCTCATTCCCAGCCTGAACAGAGATGTAGGTGTCAGAGCATCTACTCTGACCTGTGGGGGAGCAAACACTCTTCTGGGCATAGGCACCTACATCCCTTCACAACCAAAGGAGAGATACACAGGTGAGCAAATAAAAATTAATCATTCATTAAAGTAAGGCACCAAGTCCAGCCGATTCATATGGAAAAGGAAGCACATACACCCATAATTTGGTGAATTAGATGTTTGCATCAGCAGGTCCTTTTCAAAGACCTGTAACTGTCTGACCATCATGAACACAACATGTTTTTCACATCTACATGTCTGTCTGGTGAAGGACCCAAAGCAAAAAAGCAGCATTCAGCACAACAGCAAGACATCTTGGTGTCTGGGAGGGATGTTAATATAGCATGCCCATTACTCCAATTGAACCTGCTAGATTTATCTGAGAAGACTTGTATTCAAAGGAAGATCACTCAGGGAACCAACCCATGCCTATTCCACTGAGCTAATAAAAAATAGGTCTGTGATTCCATGACCATATTTGTTCCATTCAACCTCTTCCAGGTGTTGTGGCAAAATAATGTGACACCTTTTCTGAAAAAAATGGCAATAATAAAAAATTAAGTTATATGCTCAAAACCCCATAAAGCACCAAATATCAGAAGCCAATACAGAATGCATAATACCTACTTCATAGTCCCACGCACTGCCTATCCCCCTTATCCTGCACTTCTCACTTCAAAGAAGCTTAAAATACCTCCCTGACTGAAAATAATTTCCAGACTTTGCACAGAGATTATTTCACCCATCAGTAAAAGGCAGTCATTTCTGAAGTAGCATTTAACAGAGCACGGCAGCCTGGAACAAAAGGTGAAGAATAACTTATTTAAATGAAATGTGGGAGGAAATCTAGAAAGGCAGAACTTTCCTTTCAAAATTAGCTCAGGATATTGCGTTTAAAAAAAATCTGCACGTTGTGAAAATTACAACAAGCCGTTGAAAGAACAAGATCTGAGATGTTTCACGAGTTGATCAGTCCATCTCCCCCCACCATCCTGATATAGAAACTGCATATTAACTCCACTGCTGAAGGGTTTTAGCTAGAAAGCCACCAACTGCAGCTCAAAAGCATTCCTTGGTGACCCCTCATCCAACACTCACTTAGGCTAATTCAAATAGCCTGAGGAAATCAGACAACAGGCAATGCGAAGTATAACAAGGCTGTCATTTATATGGGACTTCTTTCTTCCAGCAAGTTCAAGGCTCATCTAACAGATTTGCCCACCCGATCATGAGTTTGCTGACCTGAAGCAAAACCCCATCGTTTCTTTTTGGGAAGCTATTTGTCATGTTGAAATATGCCCTGGATTCTCTCTAACATGTCCCTCTCAGCGTAGGTGTGGGAGCACACTGTGGGCAGCTGTCTGGCCTGGGAATCCTTCCCTTAATAAATGCACTTACTGCACACAAACAGCATTTCAACAGCTTAGAGTCATTCCCATCTGTCTGGATGGCATTTTTCCCTGCACCCCTATTAACAGATTTTTACTAAGGTATACAGCTACCAGGCTGTTGAGGGACTTTGCTAGTCATCCCGTTGCATACAGAATAAGACATTTCTATTAAAGGCACTCCCTGTGCCAGGAACCAAGGGTTGCTATCACATCCTTTGAGACTTTCTCACACCTGCTATCTAATGTAAAAACCACCGCAACTCAGCAGAGAAGAGGAAGGTACAGAGCTCATGGCCACTGCAGGCGGGCAAGAAGACAGCTTGCATTGCCTCACATGACTAGAAAAGCCATGAAGTTCGAGTCATCAGACTGCCTAAAGACCAACAATAGGAAGGAACACACTATAAAAGGTTCTGATATGAAATTTCATCACATAGCAGCATAAGAGAGACACAAGTTTTGGACATTAGAGTTAACTGTACAGAGCTGATCCCACACAGGAAAAAAAATGAAAGCTACAGCAAATGGACAATCACATGACACGAATATAACACACACTCTTTTTTCCTTTACAAAGTCTCTGTATTCTCAGTATTTAAACAGCAAAGCCAAAGAAAGGAAAGCTTTTCCTTTCAGTGGTAGTTTCTATGGTACCCAGACAATTGTCCATACTGTTATTTTATGAATTCTCTGCCACTTTTTTGTTATATTGAGATTTTGTGGAGTGATGAGGAGTTGCAGGATACAAAGCCTCTGGCAGGAGCTGTTTGATGCCTCATGAGGTTTGCCCTTCTGAGCAGTAAGAGCTCCAAGAAGTTGATCTGTTAATGACAGCTACTTGCTGTCAGTTTACACAGCTTCCCCCAGCTAGGGAGGATGAAGAGGGTTGCCTGGGATTTTGTCCCATGAAAGTTGGAGCTACTTCAGGGGCAATTTTAGGGCAAAGTGAAAGACAGGTGAATTTATCACTCTGTGTTAACAGGAATAGGTGTCTGTCTTAAAGATGTTCAAAGACATCTAATGTTAGAAATATTTTTATAGAAAAATCAAAAAAAACCAAAGCAGTAACAGTCTGCTCAGTCAATAATTCTTTGCTTATCCTGGATATTCTCAGAGATAATTATCCTTGAAAAAGAGGTCATTTATTGAGGTTTTCCCCTCCCAATTAATTTATCCTGACTGCTTTTGCAATGAAATTAAAATCTCTTTCTCTCTTTAGGATTTAAAATAATCTATTTCCTGAAACCAGGCATCAGAAATCCACATTATAATTTTTCTTGAAGAATAAGAGGACTAAATAGAGTTAAGTCCCTTCTTTGGGATACAATTATCTTTCATAGCTTAAAAAAACCCAATGGTGTAAGAAATCACATATTATAAATGATTAAACACTGCAACATGAAAATCAGCCTGTAATAAAAACCCACTCCAGAGAAAATACCTGAATACCAATATCACCACTTTCTCACATGATCAGAATTCAGGATTTGTGCATCCCTCCACATTAGGTGTTAACTATTCTAACTAAAGCTGATAATGTTTCTATCTTGCAGCAATAACAAGAAGCCTCAGGAAGGAACTACATTCCCAAGTTATGATGTTGCAAGTTAATTTCATGACTTTCATGGTTGGAATATAACAATATTATTTCATAATTAATACCATTTGCTTTGTGTCAAAGCCTGGACTGTTTTCCCATAAAAATAACAGGTGAAGAGTTGTTTAAAGGCTTTATTCTTACTGTTGGTGGGAAAAAAATCAGTTCAGTTCCAGCTATCGAATAACATAAACCTCTAACGTCGCCAAAATAATTCTAACATCCTTAACTCAATTGTGATGAAAAGATAAATGTCACAAATCACTTTTTATGAAATCCTTATCTGTGTTAGAATACAGTTCTTTATACTAGGTCTTTTCTGTCCTTGTCTTGGCCTACATAATTCTCTTGGCCTCTAACAGAGAATCATTTTACTTAACTTTAACATACCATTAGAAAGCTCAAGTAGCAGGCATCAAACAGTGGTTTACATGACTGGATTTACTGTATGAGTCCAAGTAGACATAATTCAGTAACTTCCCATAACAAAACTTCAACAGTTACGATACAAATACACATAACATCACTTTAGAATCACAGAAAAAAATAAGTTTGAAGGACTCTTTAGAGGTCTCCAACCCACCCTCCTGCAGAAAACATCTATGTGATTGGAATGGGAAAAATCCCATTTCTTAGAGTTCACCAAGTTCAGTTCTGGCCAGCCAGAAAGAAGTCCCCTGGGACACAAAACCCATCAGCCATCTCTAACACTGACAAAACCAATACAACTGATAAAAATACTAACAAGTGTTTCTTTTATCAAAATTCATCAACAAAGCTAGAATTGAAGCTGGGATCTTTCAGATATTTTATGACAACTATAGCTACTGTGGTTAGCGCACTGTAGTACTCACAACATACCCCTGGCTTCACTAATGGGACATGGGTGTCACTAGTTCTTGCATGTGTCCCAGCCCCATCAGGGTGTCTTATCTATTATAGAGAATCTGAAATGCCACTACTCTGCTATATTAAGTCTGCATCACTGAATCCTGAATACACATAGCGTATTTGTTAACAGCTTTCTTCTTGCTTGGACTGATGGGACAAACTCACCTAACATCCAGCTTTGGAAAACTATAGTTATATTTGTTCAAAAATGTGAATTTCTGACCAAATAGATACATATCAGGGGCTTTCATTATTTCATTTCATAATAATAAGGCAATTAAATCTTAAGTAGATCTTATGTGCAGGCTTCAAATTCTAATGTTTTGCAGAGGGGGTGTTTAGTGCATGGTGGTGTGTGTATCTATTGCAATCCACAGACTCCCTACTGATGATACTGAAAGCGTTCTAAGTGCCCCAAGTCCTTTCCTTCCTCATTTTTTACAAGTGAAAAGCAAAATGTTGTAATAGGCACTTCTCTGAAAGAGCTTCTTAAAATAGCATTTGTAAAATGGCCTTTGGTGGATTGCTGAGGTTAGAAGAGAAATAAATTCGGCAACATGAAATAAAAACCCAGATACGGGCTAGAAAAATTATTTCTATGTCTTTCTTAAATGCAGATCTACACAAAGTTATACATCACTGGGCTGTTTGTATGTAACTTCAAAAACCAAGGAGCATTGAGCTTGTGTGTGTGTCTCCACCAGCTGCACAGAGCCGTTATCATTTTCACTTGGTTTTCTTTCCACTCCATATTCTGGCTCTCAGCCTATTGCGTATCCAAGTCCTCCAGTCCCCAAGTACCTCTGTCATCCTTCTCCCACCTTCCTGGGGCTTCACTCAAAGGCGTGCACAACTATCAGCCAGGGTTTCACATGAACCAGATGGAACCTCTTGTCAAGTTCATGCTGGTGTCACACATGATTCAACTCAGAGGCCAGTAATTAGACCCTTTCCTGCTTCTGCCTGCATTTCTCACTGTCAGACATACACAGACATCTTATATAATACTTGGGCTGCCTCCCTAGAGGGTGTCCCTAGAGAAAAACTGCCAGTATGTACACAGATACCAATAGCCTCTTCATGTTCAGTACAACAATGCAAATTCATACTAGCAAAGGAATTGGTGCAATCACTTCAATCCACTTTAAATACAGAAGCACTTAATAACAAATTAACTCCCTGAACTGCCTTCAGCCCCTTCCAACCATCACTTACTCCTTTGCAAGGGCACTTATTGCTATGGTTTCTTAGCATAGTTTTATATTATCTGAAGACTAAAAATTATTTTTAAAATATTTTGAAAAGGCAACCTTTCTTCGAAGAAGTATTTCTCTTCTCTTGGTAAAACTGCTACTAAATATAAGCAATGCTGTCTTTGAAAACCTACAGAGAGCTAGGAAATGAGACATGATTCCTTAAATAGAGCTTCCTATTTCTGAAGTGTACCTTTACCTAATACGTCCATAATGGCTAGAAAAGAATAGGACTGTGTAGGCACTTGTGCGGTGCTAGGAATGGGGAGGAGGAGGTGTTGCTTGCCTAGACTATTTCTAATAATTAAAAGATTTTCATGCAGCCTTTAACCTACTAGAAATTATATAATACATATTAAATCTCCTTTTTTCAGATCTTCCATCTTCATAATCCATCCAATGAAAGTAATGCTATGATCAGCTGTCATTGTAGAGTTAATGATGAATTTTATAATTTCTTGGATGTTTTTTGAAAGATTATCCCTCACAAAGATGACCATTACTTCCTTCTAACACCATTTGTGGTAGTTCCTTCTTTAAATTGCAAATTCTCCCAGGAGCAGAGCTTAGTTCTGCTGACCATACCTCACTGCTGACAATGACTGTCTCAGAATTGCATCTTTTAGGACTTAATACATCAAATTCATACAAACAGGATTCTGATAGAAAACAGTTTCAAAAAAAAAAAAAAAAGATATTTTTTCATTACTAAATTTTTTTTTCCCCAGTTTTCCTGTCTGGAAGTATTTTGATTGTTAAACACAATATTTCAATTTAGGTCAATTCTACCCAAACTGCACTTCATTAATTGCTGTTTCTTGAAACAAACCATTATAATGCTGTGCTACTCTTACCATACCTGTTAAAGCACTTTGCATCATTAGTTCCAGCAATCAAACAGGTAAGGAGCAGGATCTGATGTGACCACAATCTACAAGCACCAACAGAGACACAAAATCAATATTTCTGACCACGGAGGATATTCTAGCTAACCAATATAAAACACAGTTCTATGGTTGGAAATCAAAACTGGAGAAAAGTCTTGAGGAGAGAGACATACTGACCGATACAGATGGCCCATTTCTTGAAGTTTTTCACTCAAGATTGTGTATCTTTCCAGAAGAGACACTAATTTTGGTATGAATGACCAGGTGGGATTCCACAGTGTGTACAGTACAGGGTGTCAGGGGTGATCACAGTGGTGCCTTCTGTCATTCATATCTCTGACTCATCATGGCTTTATCAGTCTCTCCCCTTTGCAATAAGCTGCCTTCATCTTGAAGACAACTTGACTCATCACACTCAAAGTCACCTGTCAGCTCCTGCACATATCCGTTTATTCAAAAGGGCTTGGCAGAGATGAGGATTTCTCTGAAGCACCAAAGCCACTTATCTCTCACTCCCTCCCTCTATCCTTCTCTCTTGATATCAAACCTTGCTGCCTGAATTGCTATCACATCCTATTATTCTTCCTCCTCTTTTTCAGTTCTTCTCATTTGGCCTTTCACAGAAAAGTGATAGACTGCATTTTTTTATTTATTTATTTTGCCTGAAAGTTAAGGACATGTGAAGTTTGACTGCAGTCTGAATTTCAGACGTGACTTCTGCAAATGGTGTTATAGTTTTTCCCATCCTGCCCAAGTTAAACATATAAGGCATTTGAAACGTATTGCCAATTATAAGACTGCTTAGAAATGCCATATTAGTGTATTCTGAAGCACATTGCAAATAACATTTGTAGTAGATTATATAAAAAGCAGCCATCGTTTTCTCTTTAGCTATACAGGCAAATTCACCTGCTGTTCCCTGTATAGCAATGAAATTCATAGTGATAAACAAAAACTCCCAAGTTCAGACAAGATGTCTCATTACCATGGCAATAATGTGGCCGATACTATTAGAAACTCGGTCTCTAGCTACATCCAGTGACTTCTGGGGAAGGAACAAATTACTAAAAATCAAACAGCTCCACAAAGGTCTATTGAGAGACAGTCACCAACAAGGACCAGATGAAAAATTTTAGCTCTTTTTATCAGTGAAAGACACAAACCCAGAGCTTGCTGTGTTGCTCTGTGATGTCTTATCACAGACAATCTGCTTAGATAATACACACGGTTCAGCTGGTGATTTCTGCTTAGAGGAATCTCCCCAGACTCATGGACTTCTTATTTCAGGATTGAAACTCCTATCTGGAAAGTGTCTGTGTGTGACATTTTGCACACTGCCTTGCACACCTGGCTAGGAGTCCCTGGACTCTGGGATGTGAATATGCAGCACATACTGTGTGCACCTTCTTCATCTTTCAGGGGAATTTTTTTTTCCCCTCAATTGACAGAGTCAATGAGTGCAATGTCTCAAAGAAAACTTGGAACTACATTTCCATTCTAGACAGAGGGGAAATCTGAGTAAGGGAGAAAACATGGATCAACACTCATGGACTTAAATATGACCTCCTAAGGTCCCTTCCAACCAGTTATCCTACAATTCTCTAATTGTTTCTAAATGCAAAAATCCAGGGTAGGAAAAGGCTTCCTTCTTGATTCTAATTTATGACATAGTGGCTGTTGCCAATTATGCTTTTTGATAGTTATGCTTTCTAGTGGTAACTATAAACTGAAAAATCAGAAAAATATTTCTCTCCCTGCACTACCAACTCCAATTGGCTTCCTAAGCTACAGACACTGATTCACACCTGTTTATAGGTCTCTCACTTAGTCCTGTCTGCCTCCATTTGTGTTATCCTTCTGTATCTTCCAATCTGCAGAATAGAGGAGGAAAGAAAATGTCAGTAGTTGAAAAGCCTAGTTATTTGTTTCTCAGTACAATCTTTCTTCAAGGAGAAGTAAGATCTTAGGCTAAAGATAGTCATAGCTTTCATCAAAGTTGGCTTTAAGTAGGAGCATTGTGACAATAACAGTGGATTTACTAGGTTTGTACTGCATGACCTGAAATTTTCTAGAATTCAGTTACTTCATTACTAAACAACTTGTTTTGTCAGTTGTTTCAAGGCACACCACTAAATTTAACCCAAAATACCCATATTCCAGAATGACTTATTTCTTTTGTTGCGCTTTCTTTACAGCAATAAATTCTTAGTAGGAATTATGGAACTGCTGAAAAATCTGTTTCTGCGGATTAGGAACAACCCAAGCCCATAATATGTATGCTACTTTCCAGTGTAATTCTTTTTACAGCTTTGATTTAGGTCTGGTAAGACACAGACTCCCTTCTCATAGACTTTGCCATGAAAAAGACACCAACCTGCTTGTTGGCTGCATCACTTAACCTATTTCAAAGACTTAAGCAGCAATACATGATCTTCAAACTACGGGAACACCGTTTCCTTGTGTTGTAACTGTGGTGCAGTCACTGATCTCACACAGAAACATCATCCTTTTGCCATCCACTCCCTACAATATTCCCCTTGCCCACGTCCCCTTACAAAACACCAAGCAACCTCCCTGCTTCCAGCCTATTTCATTCTTTCCATGAGCACAGGAGGTTTTCAATGATGTGTGTCAGCTTTGGCGTGCAGCAATAGCTCAGCTCTGAAACATCACAACCCTTTAAGTTCAAGAGATATCCCATAGTGAAATGCCACAGTGCTAAATCATGCAGTTTAAATCAAAAAATGAGTAACAAGGTTTCTTTGCATCATACAATAGAAGAAGTCGGTTAAATCCAGACATGGGGAAGGGGAAAAAAGTTGACTTTATGAATAAGTCCTCCTGAGCCAGCTCTGACCGCCCAGCCTAGGGCAGGAGGGCAGTGAGGCAGTGCTGGAGTGTGTGCCTGGCTTGTGCAGCTCTGGGACAGAGCCCTGGGTCACACAGTGCCTCTCCAGGTACACACAGCTCCTGGGGATGGCATAGGAATGACACCAACTCTGGGATTGCCTTTGGGTTGTTTTCTACAGCTCCTGCATGACAGCAGTTCAGTTACACACATACCATAGTACAAAGCTTTTTAAGCCTCTCCTTTCTGCTCTGATCCTCTTATATATGAACATGAGTATATCGAACACACATTGAGAAATTCCCTCCCACTAAATGGGCAAATTTTGAATGATTCAAACTTGGAAGAAAACTCTGCTCAGCCTGCCTGGTAAATTATCTAGCAGAGAAAAAATTTCTCCAAGCTATTTTATTTTTATGTGTTTTCTTCATTTCATTATGTGGTGGTTTTTTTTATTTATAGTTTCTTTGTGATGAAAGATGAGTAGCAAATATATTTTCCCTTTTTATGTCATAAATATCTTAGTAATACGGGTGTATATATCAATAACATAGGTATATGATAGAAGTTGTCTTTGATTTATTGATTAACATTTACCAATGCTTTAAGAATCCATATTCAGAATGTGATTATAGGTTAATTGCTTTCTTTATCATCTGCAAGGACATTGACTCTATATTCAAGTTAAACCTTATTCATACTTGCATCACAGCCTGATTTATTTATGATGTATCAATTTACAGACACAGGAGAGCACTCCATGCGACGCTAAACAAAAATGCCCAAAAAACAAAAAGTGGTTGTACTGAAAATGGCAATATAAGTAGGGAGCTCAAAAATCACAAGAGAAAAGTAGGCAAAAGAAATACAAGCAAACAACAGAGATGAGCTGACCAAAATACTGTACTGCAAAGTTTGTATCAGTCACCTTGAAAAGAAATCTTTTAGGTGAGCTTGTTCCAAAGAAAGGTGCCATGAGCTGAAAAGATTTAGGACAAATGCAAATGCAGATGGACTCCTGAGATGGTTAAGAATTGCCACAACCTTGGTTATCATTGAAGGTACAGGATAATATAAGATTATTCAATGATAATTTCACAATCAGTTTCTAAGATCTAGATTAATATATGCATTTACATAGGTTTTTCCAACCATTCAAGAATTTCAGAATCTTAAAGTGGGGGCAGCTGATACTATTTCACATAGATTTGTATATGCAATTGAAATAGTATACAGAAATATTCCATTCACTAGATGCACATGGATATGGACACTTCAGGAGTTGTAACTGGAACTGTACAGACTCAGTGCATGGTCTTGATCAGAGCCTTTTGAATTCAGTAGGAATTACAGATTTTGGTGTCTCCAAAGAACAGTGCCCTGGCTGCTCTGAGACTCAATTTAAGTTTAGGTTTATGTGAAAAAAACTTCCTTAATTACAGGGTCATTTTGCAGATAAATTTCTTAAAACTGTGATTAGCTAAAATGTTGTGATGATAATTACTAGGTATAGATTAGTTGTGAATAGGCTTCTGAATAGAATCTGCAGCTTCTGATTGGACACTCAGCCCTTTTTCTTCACTTAATTTTAAGGTTCACAAACCAAATTCTTTCTCAGTTGCTTCAAGGTGAATATGGAATAATCCTAGAAATCATCATTTAGTTCCTGAAATCTTGTTCTTATACCAAGTACAGATGACTATATTCAAGAGGACAGCAGAGTGCCTATAGTTGCTAAAGGAAAAAACCCTAAATTTTTAGGATATGAAACATGAAAAGATTCCAAATCTGAAGCCAAGTTAAGTTTTAGAGAGTCTTTCAGAAACTTTAACTCTAAAATTATAAATCTAACATTAGATGCTGGAATCTATATAAGCTACACCAGGTTTTCTTTTATAGAGTTCATAATAAGAAAAATCTGATGAAGATAAGCCAAACAATCCCTATTTAAAGATAACTTCTCCAACAAACATAAGTTCTAAAATTCACTTGTGAGAATTGTCTCATCTGCTTTGCATTCAAACTCTTGAACCAAAAATTCCACCATTGACAATCCTGAGATTGTTGCGGCAATATTTTCTCTAAGCACTAAGAAAGCACTTGACCACATGGACTAGCAGTCCATACTCCTTGTCAAAGAGTCTTGGGTGCAATTTGAAGCATGCGCATTTACTGTACTGAAACCACAGGAATCTGTCAGCAAAGGGTAAGTGATGACACTAGAAAAGGGTAGATTAAAACTATTTCCACAGATAAACTATTTCACTCTTCTCTTCAGATAAACACTGCCAAATATTAATTATTATGATACATTAATATTTTCCCCACTTTCATTACAGAGTTATTAAAACTAAAAGTCCATTTTTGTCAATACACTTGATAATTACTGGTATCAAATTGCAATGAAAAAGCTCAGAACTATTCAAGGGATATACTCTATGGTTTTAACCCATCAAAGTTGATACAAATCTTTCCAGTGAGTCAGATAGTGAATAGTCAAGCTAGAACTACATGAAGGTGATATATTCTTGTTCCATTCAGGCACAAACACATCTTTCAATAGGCCTTGTCTGTTCTCTTAGTCTTACAAAATGATGTATGAACTAGGATAAATCAGAAAAAGTTCACCTAAAAATATGTTATTTCCATAGTACTGGATACAGTGTAAATATTTGTGTACTAGGAGTGAAAAAAAATGCCATTTTTAGTATCAATTATAAATCATAGCATGCTTTAATATCCAAAGAGTATCTGACATCATAGATGTCTCTTTAGTTACACATTTTTCATACTGTGTCAGTTAGAAGAGGTACATTTTTGCATACAATATGACACCATTCACTTACACAAATCAATATGAGCTATGAGCTCTTTGCTTATTATGAAGTCAAATTTAAGGTCTTCTTACACACCTCTGTTTTATGCCAAACATGTTTCTCTTACATAAACTAATAAACTAATAAACTTACTCACTAGGCACAAAAAATAATGTCATCAACTGTTCTCAGCACTGTTTCGAGGTTTTGCACATCACCATTACAAAGAGGAACAGCAGGTTTGGGGCTGAAGAGAAAAAACAAAAAAGAATAAATCTGGTAGCATTGCCTGGTATCACATGCTGATTAGCATAATGCCTTAATCCCTTCTTGCTTATGAACAGTCTGGCTCTCTGCCCACTTGAGCATTTCTTGCTCCACATGGTCACCTAAATCGTTTGATCTTGGAGGTTTCTGGACAGCAACAAACCATAATCCCCAGTATTCTGGGAATCCTGAGATGCAATAATTACTCTGCCTCTGCTACACTGACCTATCTCACCAATTACTTTGGCACATTAATGCCTACTGTTGGCATTCTGCTGATAGAGCAGAAAGATCAAGGTACCATCTTACATGCAGGTTGCTAGTGCAACAAAGCCAAGTATTTATTTTTCCCGTCTCCTCATCAATAGAAATCCATAGTTGCTAATCAATCAGCCAGCTCAGCCTAACACAACTCAACAACCTCTTCCAGTCGTTGTCTCAACAGCACCCTTTATAAAGTAGCTATCATGTAGTCAAATACAGATTTTAGCTGCTGTTCACCCTGCAGCCACGGAGAAGGTTTCCACGATTCAGCCATTATTTGTTCTCACTATGGATTTTTTACTTTTTAAAAACGGAATATAGGTCTTCGTCATTTCTGAATTGAGGCTGCCACTGGCATTGCCAATCCTGTGACCCATGATGTTTCCACCTGAAATTCCCATGTCAGTCATGCATTCAAATCTATATCTAGCCATCCATCTTAATGGCACTTTTTCACTGCTCAGGGGAAAAGTGATTTTTACTTTTCATTTGATTGATGTTGCAATGTTCAGAATGAGAACAAATGATTAGAACCAATTATACAGTGGACAAGGATTCTCTCTCAGCTACCTGTTTCCTGAATACAAAGGAATAGCAACATTCATATGCCATAAAAAGGAGCTATGTCTGCACCATTCTCTGCTGAAATCTACCCAAGTATTATACAGGATAGGCAGCACATCACAAAATATCTATGGTGATATAATCTGCAGAGGCACTCACCCTTTTCAAAATGTTACACATTCCTTGCATGACGAATCGGTTAGAATCTGAAGACAGATGATGAAAAGAAACCTCAGCACCAGCTGTCCTAAATGTGAATAATTTAATTTGAAAAACTGTTTGGTGGGCTTTGTTTGTTCATTCGTTTCAAAATTTAAAAACAATCTTTAATTTGAAAAACATCAATTTTGATACGGTCAGGATTTTCCCCTAAGACTCCACGAATTAAAGGTCTTTATCCTGGAAATATTATCTCCACAAAACAGGCAAGACTGAGCATCACATATATCTGTTACTACCCTGTGTCATACCCTCTCTTCATGGAAGTCTGAAGGTACCATACCACTTTTCTGTGAGAGAATTGTTTTGCTATCAAACAGCAGTTTGCTCGCTACAGACGAACACTCTGCTACTTTGAGCTCATCAGCTAAGATACACATCCTTTTTGGAATATATACTCAAACAATAGCAATATATCAAATTCTTTTTTTCCACTGGCTTAAAATATACATGTGAAGAATCATTCTGCAAAGCTGAGCCTAGTATTGGAAAAATTAAAGCCAAGTAACTGGCTGGAATTAACTAATCCTCTCCAATATCACCAAATAATCTTCTACAATTCCAGATACAGCTATCTTGACAGAATACACACCTTCTTACACGAACTCAGAGTGAGATGAGAAAGACAGAAAGGAATACTTAGCTTTTCTAATTTTTCTTTTATATGATGATCACATAGAAGTTTACAATGGAGAATGAATAGTACTTTGCAGAGGGGGAGACTGAGATGGAGAGCACCTCAGGGCAAAGCCCAGGGTCCCATAATAATCCATGACAGAGCTGTGACATTGCAGTTCTACTGCTTGCACCTTTCTGCTTTCAGATCCAGGATTGTCTAACAGGATTCTGCAGGAGTAAAGTTAATAAACTAGCTAGACACACAAAAAAATATATGTTTTCCCTTTGAAGATACAGGACATTTTAATCACTATTATTATCAAATAGAAGATAAATATTATTAATCGTCCTTCATCCTGGTTGTGATCATTGTCACATAATTATATATGTAAAAGGTATGCAAACATGAAACATACATTAAAAAGTATGAAGATCCTGAAAAACTAAAAACACCACCACGAAAAAAAATCCAGTAAAACCAATCAAAAATACAACTATAAAAACAGAGAGCTAAAATGGAGGACTCACCATTTGATTCCCCCTGCTTCTCGTGTGCTGGCTGCTGCCATATGGACATATTCTATCTACTACATTCTGGACTCCCCACGTTTCATGTGAAGGGTGAGTGATCATTCACTGGTGGAAAATTGTATATGTCTAATACTAAGAAGAGATTCAACACATCCAGAGACTGGGGGGACTTTTTAATGGCCCTTTGAATTGCTCCTCCCTCATCAAAACTCTGACCTTAATGAAGCTGGGAACAAACCAATGCAAAGGTTAGCAGGTGAAGCCCAATTGTATGATTCCAGTGGAGCTACAATTCTTGGAAAATGGGTAAAACCAGGGATCATGGAAAGAACTCCTGCTATCCAGCTGCTTAAGTTTCTGAAACACCATTAAATAAGCCTTTGGCATTCAAATGAAACTTCAGGTCTTTCTAGAAAGCAGCAGAGAATGCAAACACAGTCATACACCATCTCTGCTGAACACCTACAGACAACTCTGTTCAGGAGACTTCTGAACATTTCTGAAGGGGAGGATGACTCAAGGAAATGTATTGCTCAAATAGTCTTTTGTCTTTCTTAACAGGCTGTTACTGCACACAGCAATATCAGCCAACAGCTGTGATTATATCACTGAATGCATGTGTCCATAACCAAGCACATCTTAGCATTTACTAGTCGTTTCTTTTAATGTAGGATTCTAATTCGCTAAAAGATAACTGGTTTTTACATCTGATAATGCCCATTAGTTTGTGAGTGGAATAAAAACACAGATTACTCAAATCCTCAGAGTCATCCCATATTTCTTTTTCTCCTACAGTGAAAAGTTGTTGCAACATCAGAAATATTGGGCCTCAAGACTATCTTCACAAAAGTGTGATTGTTTAGTTTGTGCTTATGGTGACAAGAATTGCCTCAGTACCAGACTTTTCCAGTAGACCAGCAACCTGCAAGTATTTGAGACCCTTTAGGAGTCTGCCTATCAGCTCGACTTGCCCGAAGAGGTCTTTCAGTCTCACCTTTATTACATAAATATGCTTAACCTAAATAAGGGACTGTTTCTTCTATTTCTCTTGACCCTTTCTATGCCTCTCTGCTTTAAGTCAACAGGCTAAAGATACTTTTTAATATAGATCTGTCCAAGGGAGTAATGCTAGAGGGCATATAGATTTTCAAAATCCCTCACCTAGAATCCACCTTTGAGTCTAAATTTTTAAAAGTTTACCACTCTGATGCATACTTAAAATCACTAATTTTGAAGCCAGATGTGACTAATATCAGAATGTACTTTGACCTCTTATAAGGAACAGGCTGTAAAACTTCAACCAGTAATTTCTGCATCAACCTTAGAACTTTCTTTTTTGTCACCTTATAGTCCTAATTTACATGAAACATGTGCCAAAATCCACTCCTATCCTTAAATGAATCGGTTCAATGGTGAATTTTCCTCCCTGTTAAATATTAAAAGATTTTCTATAATGTTCAGCCTTTAGTGGCTATCATTGAAACTTTACCCTGTATTTGACTATGTATGAAACACAATCTTGAGTAGGCAAGCAACATTAAAAATAATGACGTTGACCTAAGAACAAACCACTGTAATTTACATTTCAATTCTGGAGTCTTTCTTAGGGATTTACTAAACTCTAGAAAGAAATTTATTGAGGGAAAAAGAATAACTTTTCCTTTATACCTTCTGATTTTTGGTGTCTTGGTCACCAAAAACTGTTATAAAAACACTGTACTATATTGACAGAAATAATAAATCTATTACAACTATATAACATAACTACGTTGTGAAACTCAGAGTAATGTAGAGAACAAAAGTAAACTGAGGCATAAAAGAGACTAAATACCTCCACAGAGTAGACCACCGTTAAACACAGGGAGTAGCAGGCACAGTGCAAAGTAGCTCAGGAATTTCCTCCACAGGTCTCTGCTGGAAGCAGGGGAGGGAACACTCTGGACATGCCCTGTTCTAAAAAACAAGCACTGGCTGTTGGCTGTTCTTGGGAATGATCCACAGTGCTGGACCTACCTTTGCTCTGAGGCCACTTGGTATGTTTAGACAGACAGATCCTGGGGCAAGACACCAAGATTTGTCCTAATGCACTGACTTCAGTGGACCTTGGCTAATATCATTGCCTTCTGTAAGCTAATAAAATATGGTTCTTCTTTTCTAATACATTAATACAATTCTTACTATTTATATTAATATCAGCATATCTCAGTATTACCATACGTTGGCTTCCACCTCAAGAGATCAGCTGAATAAAGGGAAACCTAATAGCACTCATAATCTTCAGACAGATGCAGCTTGTTAAGAAAAACCATCTGCAGCAATCAGCTCCAATGGGTTCTTCTGTTTATTAAAAATATTTTTGAAAACATTTCCACAGATATAAAGAAAAACAAAGGCCAGATAGCTTTAATAATCCCTCTTTCTTTTCCAAAACATTTGTTAGTTATAAACATCATGTAGCTCACCATGAAAACAAAGGCAACAACAGTTCAACCCATGCCAAGACCACTCCCTATCAGTCTGACCAATTCTTTGCTTCCCTGTGCTCCCTTCCCTACCTGTTTCTCTTGATTTCTACAGAGATTACAATCTTCTGGGGGCATACCCTGTCTTTTTGTTCTGTGTTTGGACACAGCATAACAGGGTATCTAATCTCTTCTGTGAAGTACAGCACAAGTGTACTAAGAAACTTTGCTGAAATAAAAATAACGAGCAATTAGCCCACACTAGGTACAATTCCAATTCAGTGTCCTAGATCAATGCCAGATTTCTTTGTATGTGGAGATATGACATATGCTTAAATATAAGGAGAAAATCCTAAAACATGGACTACCTAACAATTGCAGGTAGCACAGCTAAAGCAACACTTTCAAGAGATGGAGAAACCAACATAGTGTTATCTCATGTTTTGAATTAAGTTATCACATTCCCCATGTTGATTCACTGTCTATCATGATTGGTTTCTTTCTGCTTTGCAGAAGTAATACCTGGATAGGCTTCTGCCTGAAAATTAACATCAGCCTGGTGAAGAGGAGTGGTCCAAACATCAATCCACATCCCTGAAGAACTCCTCCCAAGATGCTCACATTGAAAATTCTGACCTTCACATCCCTATCAAAGTATTTAAGGCAGAAGATAAAGGTGAGTATCAAGACACTAACAGCTTTTACTAAATTCTGTGGAACTTGGAAACGTGCATTATTGCCTGTGAAATGCTGTGCATTTCTTCAAATCAAGCCCTAGTTTAGGACTGGCAAAGAGGACACAGGTCTTTCTTGTGTCCCTAGACTATTTACAGGAGACTGGTTTAATTTTTAAGCAAGTGAAGTAAGAGCAGAGGTTGGCACTACTACATAATTCATTCAAGACTTATTTAACTTTATTCAACAGGGTCCTTGGCTACTGAGGTCAAACTATATGATCAAGGAACAAGCACTGTTCTGCTTAGGGAACCAAAGACTTCAATAACATTTTTGTCCCCTCATTTTTGACATTTGTTTTCTGCCCATGGTTAGATTTTGCTGTAATTTTGTCTCTGAAACAAGGATGATACACATTACCAAGAAGTTTTTTCACAGTAATTGCTTCAGAGCATCTGGGGAAAAAAATAAAGAAAAAAAAGTGCTGTTGTGATAATATTGGCTCAATTTCTCAGTGTTGGCAGATGACTGGAAACATACCCACATTAGTGGAGTGGTTTCTTTTCCTTTAATACTGTGTTCATATTTGTCAAATGAAGAGCCCAAGTTTCTTCCAGATGACAGAAAGTCTTAGTAAAATCAATAAGAAATTCCTAAATAAAAGAATCTGTGCACATGATACCATTTTTTTAATAACTGCTTCATTTCAGCAAGGCACAGACAGATTGATAGAAGATCCATACATCAGAATTTATGTATGCCCAAACAGTTTTGTTAGTTTTTGAGATGTTATTCCAATGAAGCATTTGAAACTGGAGCCAAAAAGTGTGTTGAGTTTACACATCTAGGCCATTCCTCATTGACAAGTTGATTATCTTTTGCCATAAACTTCTCCAAGCTACTACATGTACATTCAACATCATCCAGTGTGATGAAAAAGACAAATTAGTTGCCGTTTTCATCTAAAATATACAAACAATCATCATAATTAAAAAGATGATTATCAAAACAAAAATATATGTATTTTAGAAGCATGTGGCTTATTCTCTTAATACCTTTCTCTTTCTTCCTTGGTCTAGATTTGCTCTTGAAAAAGAAGCTCAAGAATATGGAAATGAGAAGTAGGGAAAAGAGTGAGGGCTTTGTGTTTCTTTTTTTTTTTTTTTTTTAAAAAAGCAGCATTTGTTATAAAGTTCTTTAGGGTTTGCCCCCCCGGAAGTCAGGATTATTCTTCACTTCTTTTCTATGAGTCTGCTTTTGCAAGTGGTTTTTTTTTTTATTTCTCCTTTTTTCAATAAGGGCATGTCCTGGTTTTGGCTGGAATAGAGTTAATCTTCTTCCTAGTAGCTGGTAAGTGCTGTGTTTTGGATTCAGTGTGAGGATAATGTTGATAACACACTGATGTTTTAGTTGTTGCTAAGTAGCACTTACCCTGAGTTAAGGATTTTAGTGCCTGTGTTCTGCCAGCAAGCAGGGGCACAAGAAGCTGGGAGGGAGCATGGCCAGGAGAGCTGACCCGAACTAGCCAAAGGGCTATTCCATACCATAGGGCGTCGTGCTCCGTACAGAAATGGGGGAGTTGGCTGGAGGGGACGATCACTGCTCGGAGACTGGCTGGGCATCGTTCAGTGGGTGGTGAGCAATTGCATTGTGCATCACTTGTTTTTCTTGGGTTTTATTTCTCTCTTTTTTTGTTATATTATTTTTCATTACAATTATTGTAATATTGTTGCTATATTTTAGTTTAATTATTAAACTGTTACTATCTCAACCCATGAGTTTTATTTTTTTTCCCTATTCTCCTCCTGTCCCACCAAGGTGGGGGGAGGAGTGAGCGAGTGGTTGCGTGGTGCTAAATTGCTGGTTGGAGTTAAACCATGACAGGGCATTTTAACAGTGTGCTGAGACCATATTGCTGTCACAAGAATGCTCACAGAAGAAAAATGAGAGTCATAAATCCATTCAAAATTATTTAGCCACTGTTTCTAGAAAAAAATTAAAAACCACCTATTTCCTATGACAATACTGATAGGTATTTGTGTTATCAGTTTCATACCAGTATACCAGTGAACCACACACAAATGGAAGAATTTAGTTGTAAGAATACATTTCTGCCACTGTAATCGTGTCCTTTTTAAGGACTTCTGTTGACAGAATGACACAACATGTCACCTCTGAATAATATCACTTTGCCAACTAAAAGCTGCTGCATATGTGTGGCCTTATTCAAACCTTTGTTTTATTTAAACATTAAATGAAGAAGCAATAATTGTTCTGCCACGAAATCAGTGTGATTAATGAATATGCCAAAGTTTATCAGCAGACAGTTCAGGTGCAGAGACAGAAAAATTGTCTGTGGCAAATACTGTGCCCCATTCTCCTCTCTAGAAATTATATCTCATCATGGTAATAGTAGAAATTATACTGCTACTGAGATTTTGTCACTAGGTTTAGCTGTTATAGTCATCTTAAAACACAAAGGTCAAATCTCCCTTGGAGCAAAACTTTTAGCAGCTAATTGGAGGTTTTTTCCAACAAACAATAACCGGTTAACATATACTGCTTCTACTTTTCACTCCTTGACAGAGAAATAGCTCTTGGATGTTTCCTTCTTGTTAATATGAATTAGAACTTTTTTTAAGGGAACAGGGAAATAGAAACTGTATAGCTCAGAAGTACATATCATCAGGAGGGGGAGAAAGTGGCATAAGAGTAACAGACTAAAGATTTTCTACAAATTTAATTATGGTGAAGGAGTTATAAGGTCATGCTGTTGCATTAACATGTAAAGATCAAGCTTTGCTAGAAGAAAGACCAGCTGCCTGCTGGCAATGCTAAAGAGACACCTCGACCCTCAGGACAGCTGTAATCCAAGAGATGTGGGTTATGCCTAAGTCACCTGCTGTCTCAGCCTCCTATCAGCCAGCAGGTAGGGACAATGAAAACAGTTCCTGGAACACCTGCACACCTTGAGGCTATGGGCATTTCTGGCATACAAAGGAAAAGTCGATTCAGATTACAAACCAATGTACAAGACAATAATCTTGCTCTTGAGTAGAACTGTGTATTTCAAGGAATCAGTGCTAAATCTGAGCCACAGATCTAGAGCTGGGTGATAGGGAAGTGTCTAGGCAAGATCTTCAAAACAGAGAGCACATTCTCATCTCTTACATGCAAAGCAGCAGATACCCAGTAACACCTGTGGAACTGCTTTCCCTGAACTCTGTACCCAGACACCAGATCTTCTATGACCATAGAAGAACTCGTTCAGATATTCCACACATAGTCCAGTACTCGACACACTCTAGATGAAGGTTTCTCACTCTAAAAATCATTTATGTATGATGCACCCTGACACAGTAATCCATTTACTGGTAATACAATTTCAGTGGCATGGACAAATAACCCGCATATAGTCATTTACTTTTGAAATGGTGCAGGGAATTTTCACAAGCTCAATTTTTCAAGGCAGATCCCAGAAAATGCATGCAGGTGTCAGTGGGCATGATGGACACCTTATGAATACATTTCCATGCATTAATGGCCGTGTACCATCTCATTACTTCTTTTCAGAAGCAGTCTTCTTTCCATGAAGAAATATTTCCTCAGTAGAACAAGTAAGCTGCAGTGGCTAGCTGAGAAAATCCTGTTCTGAACAACTGACTACTCATTATTAATTATGCCTTACTTGCATATTAAATTCTAGTGGTCTTAGAAAGGGAGACAAAAACATGACTGTTAACCCAGTCATTAGGCTGTTTTCCTCATTAAAGACTTTGCACACACCCACAGGATGGCAGAACAACTACAATGGCAAAGAAAAATATTGAGATGGATCTCATGAGACCCATCAGAATAACCCTTTGGAGATTTGCAGCCACATCACTCCAACTTCCCCAGCTAACTTGTCCTCTTCGTGACTGACACCCCTTCCTGGAGAAATCTTAGAAGAGTTTAAAATGATAATTCCTAAAAAACCTTCTAGGGTATTCATAGCTCACAAGTTTCAGGATAATGCAGTATTTTATTCAGCCAAAAACCATAAACAACTTTCTTTGATACTCCTCTTAGCCCTTATTTGGAGATTTCAGCATGAAGTTGCTTAAATATTTAGCCATTGGTGGCTTTGAAGATGTTCCAAGGGCTATAGAAGGATGCAATGCAGAAATGCTATTAAGATGCAGATACATCTACAGCTATATCTTAATGTTTCCACCAGCAGCACTGCAGAGAAGAGCTCCACAAGGTGCAGGAGCCATGAAATACATACAACATTTTTCCACTTCAACCTGGTTCTGCACAACCCATGTTGATACTGGCTTGCACAGAGGGGTATGGGCGTAGAGACCAACCTAAACCAATATCTATCACACACTTGTCTACTACACAAAAAAACATTGCATTTCTGCTGGCATTTGTTCTGGTACCAGAACCTCTGGCATGTCAAAAACTTCAATAAAACCAAACAAATTAAATACAATGCTGTCCTGTTTAACTGCCTCAGCGTGCATAATCTCTTACCTGAGGAATCCCTTGATTTTTTCAAAGTTGAATCAGGTCTCTCACCTTTTAGGGTTGGAGGTACAGGCTGGTGAAATCTCATGTAAATGGTTTGGAACAAAAAGATTTAGTGAGAAAAAATTTAGTAAATTAATGAGTCTTCCTTTCCAGAGACAAAAATAAATATATCAGAGGCAACATGAAATAGCTGAGAATAAAAAAAATGTTCTGAAGATATAATGGGCAAAATATTTTATCCCAAGGCCAAAGTTCACCAGTTTTCACTTTGATTTATTTATGCATCACCACTTTGGAGTATGGTAAAATTATAGAGCAACAGTCTTCTGAAATTTGATGAATTTGTCATGTCAACAGATGGGCTGTAAGAACAGAAGCTCTGAACTGGGATTAAGGATGATTTGGTCTTGAATGATTCCATCTAAGTGCTAGTTACAGCTAAAACAGCTAGATATAAACTTAGATCATTATCCATCTATTATAAATCATTCTGTTCATGATGTTGCTTGTTCAGAAAAACTACATATATCTCTCCTTGTAAACTTTCCCCCACTGTTCTGATTCTTTGAAAAAATTATGCTGGACATCAGATAGGGAGATTAATATTGGCTGACCAGAAAAAGGGATGCCTTCCCCTCTTGACATTTCAGCCATCACATTGAGTTATGTTACTTAAATCTAATCATAGCATGCTACCTTGTACCATGCTGTTACACCTGATGCAATAAATCACTAAATCCTGTTAGAATCAATCTATGCTCAGCTGCAGTACTGCTATCATACCCCGCTGGTTTGTGTTGTGTTTAAAAGATCCAGCAGCAAACTCACATTGTGGCAGAGTGCTCCATTTCACGAGTGTTGGAATTGGTTTTTGTTTAAGGGGCATGGATTCAGGTGATCCAGACTTCACTTTGTTTGTATTTTGAGGATGAAGAATTCCTGGGACTAAGGTCCTTGATTGCTCTAGGAAAAGTAGGTAGTACTTAGGTGGAATGGGCAACTTTGGGACCCTCATTGACTCTCATGTTTATGAAATCTATAGTAGGTTTGACCTAAAGCTAAACTTAGCCAAAGATTATATTTACATACATTCATGTATCCAAATACAACTCCCCTGGTTTAGAAAATCATATTCTTCTCCTGCATGAACCAGTTCATGGCTGCAAGCAGACAGACATATGAAGAAAGCTTCCCATACACCATGTCATTAATCTGTATCTCCGACTTCTTCTTCCAGTCAATACAACATTGCCGTGCTCATCTGAAACATACTTGTGCTTGTGTAACACTTCATAAGCTACCATTTCCCAGTTTGGTTTTCCAGAGTGCTTCTGTTGGAAATAAAATGTCATATGTCATACATATGTGTGTATGTGCAAATGCTATTTCAAGTCTAGAAATCTCCAAGTACTAGAATGACCTAGAGAAGAAAAGTTGTTACTTCACAGCAAGCCTAACCAGTAATCACACATGACTTTGGACTGAAGCATCAAAAAAACCCCAAAAACTCTACTAGTCTGTGACCACAGCTACCATAAATAAACCTCCAAAACCAGGCAAGGTAATAAAATTATCACAGCTGGCATTGGGGATTACTAATAAGAAAAATGACTCAAATGTTAATCTGTTACAGTACTTCATTAATTAGATCTTCAACTTGCAGAGCACAATTTGCAGAAAATACTGTGCAGTTATGTACAGTAATTTACACAAAGACTGCCTGTCATACTCCATTTGTTTGGCTCATAATTTTCTTCTCTGCTCTGTCTTATTCACCCATTAACTGTTATAATAATTTCCAAGCATGAATCTACTGTAGCTTTCAAACACTATTTGCACACCTCGAGGTATTCAGACACTGCAAACTGTATGGTCAATACAAATCAGCTTTATTGTATGTCAATGCAAAGGAATAAAACTTAATCCCAGGCTTTCTGAAGCCTGCCATTGAGAATCTCTCCCTAAAAAATAAACAGAAAAAAGCAGGCCAGCCATTAAAAGGAGATAGGACAATTTCCATCATCAAATGTCAAAAGCATTTATTGGAATCTCCTTCCTAGAGCTAACTCTGCCAGTGCTCTTTCGTGTTTTATTTTTTAACCCCCATAAGGGGAAGAAACATGCTAGACTCATCCACCAAATTAGCATATTTGTGTCTCTGAAGAGCCATGAACTCTATTCCTGGTCATGCTCATGTATCTGCAAGCTAGAACCATCAGTAAAACATGCATTACACACACGTCCATCTTCCAGTGCTTGTCCCACCCAAAGAGGATGAGTATGACCAACCACACCTAGGGACCAGGGATATTTAGCTCAAGCTGTAAAGAAATACAGCTTCCTCCTCTAGCAACTGCCACTGGTGAGGCATATGCTACCTCTTATGTTAGAATGTTTCTGGCTATATGCAAAGCTGTAGGCATTCTTTAGCAGAATTCGGAACTAATTTCAGATACTTTCAGTGAACAAAAATTTCAATGAATATGTAGTTTTCAGACCTTTTTTGACACAGGTCTAATCTAAACCATATTTTAAAGCACAACTGAGCCTATCGATAACAGCCTGCTCTTTACTGGAAGAATACTCTTGTGGTTTGCACAATGCTTTGCTGTACTGCCTCCTTTAGCCTTTTAAAGAATTACTTTGCTGCAGATGGTTTACGTTTGGGATTGCCTAATTCTGAATCCTCTAGAGAAGAGAGGACAGAATGGGTGATCCAAATGCTGTTTTCTAAAGCACAGGTCAAAACAACATAATCAAAGCATTCCTTTGACACATTTACACAAAATGCACAGCAGCTTACAAACAGTCATACAAAGTGAGAATTCTGCATTGCATGCAACTGTTTCCCTCTGCTAAACTGATCTCTTAGTCAATGTGGGGATTTTAGTATTACAGCACTGACCTATGACTCCTGTAACTGTATGAGTTTTCTGTCTCCTCATTCCAAACCAACCTGCAGCAAGCTTGCGGTAGCCTTGCCTTCTTAACAATGATCCAGTTAACCAAGCCCCTGGCCCACCACTCTTTGCCATTTGGGAACTGACCACCTTGTTAGCCACAAGTGTCAGAATATGAATTTGTATGGGGACTGTTCAATTCCTAGCAAAACTGCTCCAGGCCTTTCCATTGGATTGTTTCAGACAAGCCCCTTCCCTCCCCTCCCCCAGACACTGGTAGAGCAGCATTTACCTCCAAGGTGCTGGCTTCTAGGGCTCTCTGGAGCAGGTATCCTTCCCTGTCAGACCATGGGTCAGTAGGCTTAAACAAAAAAATGGAGGTCTTCAACAGCTACAGATTGAGTCACAACATGTGTGATCCCGTGTAAACAAACCTCAGAGGGGGATAATGAGTGCAGAACCGCAAAATTTAATTTGAGAAAAACATGATTTCACAAGAGTAGATGAAATCAGGGGCGTTTTTTGATGTATTACAGAGTGAGATGGAGAAAAGACTGGTTGTCTAAAGCTATTTGTTCAGCTTTGGATAATCTATCCTCAAACAGCATGTTCCAAGTCCTAACTCTTGAGCAAGTAAATATGCTGTCAGCCTTACTATACTCATGGGAATTGCCTGACCACAGCTAATAGAGTTATCAACTGAAACATTAGGAACAGAAAACTTTTTAAAAGTTATAAACAAGACCAATAAAAAAAAAAACAACTACTTCTATCCTTCATTAATCAAGTTCAATGAACTTCCAAGTTTAAACAGGAGTGATTTAAGTTGCAGAAATTTAGTACACCTTTAGAGGGGCATCATTGCAAGTAGATACTTTCCTTCCTTGCTTACACATGCCACTTTTCCAACTCATAGTGTTATCAGTGTAATGTCACTGACATCTATAATTCCCATTTTAATCACACTGGACCCCAAAACTGTATTACATGTGGCACTAGAGAGTGCATTCAGTGTATTCCCAATTAAACCTGAAGATTGACAAAGATGTATGTACTTCTCATTACAAAAATACATTACTCATCTATATCTGTCGTGGAATGATTCATGAGCAATTCATTTGTAAGCTATGCAAAAACTGTCCCTGTTCAGAGTTCCTTTCTAAATTTAGATTCCACAGCAGCACACTTTAAAAGAAATATTAAATCAGTGATGGGATGTGGAACAATATTCTTTTAGATAAAAATAAGTGGTTGTCTGGGGATTCTAATTAGTTCAATAAGCTATGAATGAGTATAACCAACTTTAAATACTAAGAATAATTTTGCATCCCTGCTCCACTAATTAAGAAATACCTTTAGTTGTAGCTGAACTGAAGAGCGCTGTTAACTGTAAGTAATAAGCCTAGGCTAGTTTCGATGACAATTGAGACTAGATAAACACATTAAAACTTTTCTCTGCCTTGGAAACAGTAAAGATTTAGCTTCACAGTCTTGCCTCCAGCAATGCTTTACATAACTGCATTTTATAAAATGTCATCAGCTCTTTCAGTGCCTGAGGACCTACCATGAGGGAATGCCATAGTTCTATATATGTCACATATTCTGACTACTTACCAAAATAATAGGAACATCATTAACTTGATTGACTGCATATGGATCAAGAAGGGTTAAAAGGCTCTTTATACAACTTGACCCCAACATAAAAGTTTAGAGAACAACTTTAGTTAGATTCAAATTTCCAAATGGACCTCAGTTTTGCCTTTGAATGTGTGTTGCAGATCTTGCATAAAATTGCGTTTACAATTGAATGTCAAAAAATCTTATTGTTCCTTGAAATTAGTGTATGGACAAATATTTTCTTTCCTTCTGCATACATGAACCCCAATTAAATATTCCCATTCAACAAGGAAATTGTTTAAATTCAGCACACTTTGATGGCAATAGAAGTCTTAAATTATACTTTACTTGCTAGGTACTTATAATCTCCAAAGTGGTAAAATTCCTAAGGATGAACCTGACACCCACTCAGGTTTATGGGACAGATTATGGGCTGTTGATCAGAAACTTCCTGATGACACTAAATCCCACAGAGCAGCTCTAGCATGAGCCTGCAGACATTCAGCATAAAATTGTTTCTGTCCTAAGCTTCTAGGTTTCCAGCTGTAGAACAGGAGCCTTGGCAGTCTTGGAAGATCCATCTTAAATAGAGCTCTCAGTACTTTTTAAAGTTATTTTGGATGCCCTTTCTGGATACAGGATATAGCACATTCCAAAATATCTGACTTAGTACCTCTAAAACAGATGTTTTTCTGCTGGAAGAGGGATTACTTAACACTTCTGGAAGGTAATTTTATTATAACATTTGTACTTTGCACAAATTTAAACAGAAGTGCAAATTAAAGCAAATTTTTAACTATAAATCAGTAATTTGGGAAAAATCTGTCATGATTAATTAATAATTGCACTCTGGTAACACTGTCAAGAAGGCCGTGTAGGTAAACAGAGATTTTATGATTCCATATTTCCAGAAGGGTGTGGAGGAAAAAGACAAAACAGGGAAATTGCATCTGAGAAAGAGACAGAAAAGTGTATTTACGTGGCCTTTCATTTCTGGCAGAAAACATGGTGATCTGGGAATTCACCTTAGCAATCTTACTATTAGCTCACAGCCTGCCAAAAATGCGTGGCAGACTGTGGAAGAAAAAATGCATACAGCTTGCAGAGAAAAACAACATCTTGTTTCAGTAAGATCTATGTATTGCCACAGGACAGTGACATTAAAAACCAGGAAGATAGCTAACAGCAGTCCCTATAGCAAGTTTATGGTAAGAGCTTGAAGGTATGTGAGCAGTAGAGAAATTCAGCAAGTAGCATCTGCTTCTTTGATTTTGTATTAGGCATTTCTAGTAATAAGCCAAATGAATCTGAAAGCCAACCCAAATCATATCAACTCTATGTTTTTTCTCTTGGAAAAAAAATTTGTACCAGGTCAAATATCTCAACCAATTGAGAATAAAATTGAGAACTACGTCAGTGAATAAAAAAAGAACTTCTGTGATCCTGAATAATCCTCTCCAAATGCAGTTCATAAAGCACAGTGAATAAAGCACATCTGCAGTCTATCCAAACTGCTTCCCAAGGCAAGGTGTCTCATGAATCCAACAGATAAATGTGTGCGAAGAGCTGTTTATTCTCACTCTAATTTTTTTTTCATTGCTTTTTTCATGTAATAGAAATGAGTACACTGTTACACTAGGGGACGCAGAATGTTGCTTTCTTTAAACATTTTATTTGAAAAGCTACATATCCACTCAGGAGTCAAAAGTACCAGTCATTGTCTTTCACCTCACAGGGTACAGGTCAAATCCTCTCCTGTGTCATGCCTCAGACTCATTCAAAAATTGTGCCTGAAAAAACCTCCAATTTCTTTCATACACAGCATTACCCCTACGAGCACAAAAGAGCACCCAAAACCCAAGACACTGGAAAAATCACATACTGGTGATATAAGAGTCAAATATTATAAGCTGTTCATAAGACCACGTTGTGATTTAACCCTAGCCAGCAACTAAGCACCACGCAGCCGCTCACTCACTCCTCCCAGCTCTCAGTGGAACAGGGACAAGAATCGGAATAAAGTAAAACTCAGAAGTTGAGAAAAGAACAGTTTAATAACTAAAATAAAATATAATAATAAAATATATTAATAATAGGAAAAGGAATATATACAAAAAGAGAGAAAAATAAAACCCAAGAAAGACAAGTGATGCACAGTGCAGTGGCTCACCACCCACTGACCGACGCCCCAGGAGCGATCCGCCCCACAGCCAACTCCCCCATTTCTGTACTGAGCACGACGCCCTATGGTATGGAATAGCCCTTTGGCTAGTTCGGGTCAGCTCTCCTGGCCATGCTCCCTCCCAGCTTCTTGTGCCCCTGCCTGCTGGCAGAGCATGGGAACTGAAAAATCCTTAACTTAGGATAAGCACTACTTAGCAACAACTAAAACATCAGTGTGTTATCAACATTATCCTCACACTGAATCCAAAACACAGCACTGTACCAGCTACTAGGAAGAAGATTAACTCCATCCCAGCCAAAACCAGGACATACCAGAAAGAGGAACACCTGGTGAGGGAGTATGCTGCTATTGTGCATTTCCCCAGAGCTGACAGACAGACCATGGAGGACGCTTGGTGAGAAGAATCAGTGGTAGAAACTGCATGGCATTACAGGGCAGAGATCTGCACAAAGGCCAAATGGCCTTCAGCTACTCAGCTCCGCCAGACACTCCTGCTAATACCATTTGGTTTCAAAACTCTATAAAAAAAAAATACTCAAAGGATTTTTAAAAAGAGAGCAGGGAGGGAAGCGAATAACCAGGCCAAGCTCATGGCATACTTAAATTGCCAGAGTCCGATGTCTTTAAGGTGCAACAAATATGAAAAAAAATTAAACTAAGAGAGCCTAAATTAACTAACATTAGTACTGTGCCAGAAGAGAATATGCCCATTGGCAAAGGCAAAGAAAGAGTTCATGGATGATGCAAGTACAGCAGCCAAAATATAAATCCCTATTCCCCATTCGAAATTTTTTTTAACAAATAATTTAGTCATGTCATCAAAGGCAGACATATCTGTGCTTCCATACTGGCTGCCCTACAGAGATGAGAGCAGATGATGTTAGACAGGACTAAGCAGAATTCAAAACATCGTGTTGTGTAGAGTCATCAGGAAACTGAAGTGTTTCTGCTCTTTCTGCTTTTGGTGCTGTGAAATCCTCAGAATTTACTGTTGCCTACTCACACCTTTTGCAAAGGGTCCTGAGCAATTTTTATCCCTAAATTATGCTTCCATTTCCCTTTTATCTTTTCATTCTCTCTTTTTCTAGCTTGAGTATCACAAGACAGGAGCAAAACTTTTTCACATTGATCTTCTTTCTAGACCCTAAGGACCAGACACAGGAACTAAAGAATTGCTATAGGAAAGGATAGGCTGCTGCTTTCAGTTCCAGCCTCTCCCTGCAAACACACTCCTCAAAAGAAGTTAATCTGCCTCTAAAGAGCAGCCTTTTTCATGTAAAAGAGGCAGGTGTGAATTTATAGCACAGGATTTCAGTTCTTGATGACAGTGGGTCTGCAACCAAGCTTGGTAGAAATGAAAGCCTGAAGGCTTGATCTTGAATTAACTGAAAGTTGGTAGCAAAACTTCTATTAATAAACACAGCCCTCTAGCTGACTTGCTCAATCCATCCACCAATACCCACCTTACTCCCTGCTTTCTATGCTTGTAGGAAGAACTTTGAACATTGGCTACTCTGTCCCTTTCAATATCATACTGAAGTGTGCAGAATAGCCTGTCTTATCCAACAGGAAGACTTGTTTAACCTGAAATTTATTCCTCAAGGCAACATTATCCAAAGAAAAGCTTATCATCTTAATTGAAAAAGATAAAAGAGGGCACAGGTGTGTTTCTAACGTCACCTATATCCCCCAAAAACCAAAATGTTACATCCAGATTAAGTGAGTTATAGCTTCCGGGCTCCATTTACCTAATGTGCTGTTGGAGATAATTCCCCATTTTCTGAATTGTTGTGCAGGAGTATAAACTCAGGTTTCATAAAAATTCACTCTGATTGCTAAAGCCATTTAAACTGTCTATGGTATCAATGCTACTAATCACATTTCCCATCCATGTCCCTCCCTCTCTTTTCCCTCTAAAATCCAGTGAGATGTTTCTATATCAACATTAAGTGAATTTGTTTGCTGCCCAGAAGCCAAATTAAATGTGTTCTTTTATATCAGCACTCACAGAATAGGGAGAAATAAGAATAAATGAGAGCCATTAATTAAATCTCACAGGGAACCACATTGCTGCAAATGGAAAAGAAAACGTATTTTTCCCGTAACTACTATTTTATGCTAAATGCATCATAATTGCTATTCAAGACCAGATTAAGAGTTTGTTTTTCCAGCATGCACTTTCTTTTTATTTGTGATCAGACTGAAGACTGACTCTTTGCATTCAAACCTAAACATGAGTTTTCTGAGTCATGAGTATATCTGTGGTGCATGTGTGATTGCAGAGACCCAAGCAACAAGGCTAAGCAGTGTGGTGCCGTATGAGCCTCCCAGCACAGGCTGTCATATAGGATACCATTGTTGGTGTCATTCTATGCTCTTAATAATAAGCCCTTTGCACCATGTGCCCCTTCCCAAGTTAAGGAGGGGAGAGTCTCTAGGAGTCAATAACCTGCAACTGCAGTACAAATGTACCTCTTGTTTTGTACACCTTTGGGCACATAGCTTCATAAACAGAGCCTAGGCCAACAGCTCTGCAAGCCTTAAAGTCTTCTCTAGGTCTGGCCTTAGAAAGACCCTTTCCTTGCTAAAAGCCCTTCAAGTTCAAACGCGGTTTTAACTTACCTAATTGCAAGACTTCCCCTTTCTAAGAACTTAGGGGTATATTTTGTTGAAATATCAAAAATGTCAGTTTTGTTTTATGTTCATTTAGGTATCTGTCCCAGTGCAGATCAGAGAGAACATCCTAAACATCTTAAAAATCACACCTTGTGTGAAACAGCTTTTTTTCTTTTTTTATGAAGAGATAAATCCATACAGTTCCAAGCTCATCCTCCTTCATTTTGTTACATTACACATATATGAAAACTTTTCTAAGCTTGCAACACTTTTATGACATAAATTACAGCAGACCATATAAAACCAAACACAAGACATGCTGGAAAGCACCAGGAATCCCACATTCTGAAAAGACAACCTGTGTTACGAGCTAAATAGGTATTTCTCATCTTGTTCTGGGGCAGTGGAATCACTCCTGCTCCCTGGGCCGGGGATCAAACTCCAACCAAAAGCCTGGCATTACTGTGACCTGCACATCCTTGCTTTGCATCACACAGGGATTACTAACAGACAGCAGTTGAAGACAATCTTTTCCCCATGGGCATGCTCAGCCCTTTTAATCCCTGAAAGGCTCAAATCAAGCTCAAATCAAGTAAGAAAGGATCTTTAATAAAGGGAGGATCCCAGATCCCAGCAGAAAGAATGCAATCCTCACATGCTTGTAATCACAGAGAAGGCCTGGCAGTGCCTGTGAATGTCCCAACAGCTGCACAGATGTTATTTCCAAATTGTACTTCCCATCCGAGCAAGTAGTTAAACAGTATGATCGTATCCTCCAAAGCAAATAAGTTTCAAAGCCAAGTTCTAACAGATGACAGCCCAAATGAGATGAAAGAAAATCTTCCACTGAATACACAGCAGAAAGAGACCCCATAGTTTCACAGTGATGATAAGTGACAAGTATAAACCAGTCTGGAGACTCGAAAATAATACCCAGAAATATGTGACTAGCAAAACAAAGATACTAAATATGTGTGTATGCCCCCAGCTATACTCATCTAAAGACAAAGCTCTCTTTCTGTTCACATGCACACAAAGACTACAAAATCCTATCATGAGTCTAACATTGTGTGTATGTGTGCATGCACGTGTATGAATTCTATAACCAATGATGGGTTTTCCCCATAATTCAAATTGTTCCTGTCCTCTCACAAGCCAGAGGACAGACTTTCCTGTTTTCTATTGCCTTAGGGCTTTTTACCCAGAACTTGCTTCTAAACTTCTTATTCAACAGCCCCCAATACAATCACCCCCCATGAATTTCTCTAATCCACTGTGAATCCCTATATATTTGTCTCTACAGCTCTTTACAAGTGGTTCCATAATTTATACCTTGTTTTACATGAAGAAATACTTTCTTTGCTTTGAACTTTGTGCCGTCTTGTTTTCCAGTGCAAGTCACCATTCTTGGTTTTAGAGGCAACTACAGTTTACCCACATACACAGTCTCTTCAAAGCCCAGTTTTTCTATTCAGAATACCTTTACTTTACCCACATACGGAAGCCACTCCATCTCTTTCATCCCAGATATCCCTCCCCTCTTTTCTTCTTGTTTTGTGAGGTGATGAAGTCAGAATAATGTGCTGTATTCTGCATGTGAATGTGTGAATGCGTTCTCCCATAAAGAGACAGAATGCAACTTTTTGTGTTGTTCAACTTCACGTAATGGTTTCTAAGACTGTATTTAGGTTCTGACTACCAAGAAGCTCAGGACTGATGTTTTCAGAGAAATACCAATAATTCAAGATCTATCTCCCTGTGTGTACACCCCATCATTATCGAGGCATTGATGTATTGTTATTTTTCTACCATGCATTAAGTCTGCATTTAGCCCAAGGTTTTATAACTCAGTATTGTGAGATATACATTATAATTAGAAAGCTTGTAATTCAATTAATGACAAAGGGCCACTGATTGTCTTCAGTAATCATTCCCTTCTTGCAGTTACTCTGGAATAAGGAAAGGGTTGATCACAGCATACAAGAAGAAATAACCTTCCATAGCCATCTTCTTTACAGGTCCATAGAATAACCTTTAAAGTCTGGTAAAGCAGTGTTTTACATGACAACATCAATTCTGTCAATACTTAACTGGCCAAAAAGAAAATAATTTCAGTCAATCACAGCTTAGAAAAATACAATACTATATTTCCTGAGCTCTTTTAACCAAATTGTACCAATAATCTTTAATGAATATTCTCAAGCCTTTAAGTGCTGCACAATTTAACAAAAACCAGTGACTTTTCAGTAAGCTGATCTAATTGTTTCTAATAACACATAAAAAGAGGGAATATAACTCCACCAAATAATTATGTAGGACAGTTGGTTGTTTGGTTTTTTTTTTTAAATGTGCAGAAAGAACATTCTCTGCCAAGTTAAAATCAAATTCCTAATAATTTAGAGATTTTAGGGTAATTTCTACTGAATCCTGTTGGGTTTATCCCTCGTAATGTGATTCCAAGGGACTTTCCAACATGGGATGGTAACATTTTTTACACCAACTCTTCTCATAAGTAAGGATGCACAAAAAATTGCATTTATCAGACAGTAATTCACACATTCTCAAACATCACCAGGAGATCATAGAAAATGATATTGTAATGCATTCAAATCTTCTCAGTGCAATTGCCTTTTAAGCAGTAGTTTTATTTTTGGTTTTCTTATAAAGTAGGATTGATAGCACATTGCAGTGCAGCTCTTGGATCAGTAGCCAGCTCCTGGATCGTGCATACTGCCATAGGAGCAAAGATAGGCTTTTCGAGTGCTCAGCACTGACCTAACCCCAAAGCAGCTTTATTATCAGTTTGAATGGAAGTAGCATTATTTTACTACCAGTTTGAATGGAAGTAACATCAGGCCAAGGGTATGTCAGGCAAAATTAAGAAATATAAGTTAGCTGCATCTGAGCACAGGAGTGCTGAAGACAGTGTGGATGCAGAGCCATAAAGTCTAATTAAAGTCTTAAGTACTTAAAGTCTGATTTACTGTACTAGAAATATTTCATTCTCTTAAAATTCTCTGCATTTCTTTTATTCTTATTGCATTTAATTATCATTTAAATATTTTTCCAGGCCAAGAAAACTGCCACTTGCATGTTGAAAATGTTGAAATGAGATGCTCTCAGCAGTTGAAATCTGTTTCTTAAAGCTTTTTCCACAGAAAAAATGGATCAAATCAGCCCTTTCCCACACAATTCCGGTTTTGACAAATTGGCATTTCTAGATGAAGTATGTTCTTCTAAAACATCCTGTTCAGTTCTATTTAAATACATAAAAAATGTGAGCAGTGAAACTATGTGATGAAGTATATTTTATCTGGGGCTCAAATCATGAAATATTGAACATGGCTACAGGAACCTTATTCAATAACAGCTCCAACGAAACAAACCAGACCAAATTGGTTTCTGGAGTTGCGAGATCGCTTAGAGAAAGTACCTGTGTTGCAAACAAAAGCATTTTCATGTCATTACTTCTCTCACAAAGGTGTTCAGAATATCTGACTGCTATTTCAAGTAAAAGGGGGGTAAAATAGTGTGTTTTTAAACTTGATAGTGTGAAGCTCACTGCTGCCCAAACACAGCCAATTTAGGATGGGGTTACTTACACAGAGCTGGGACAATATAAATAATTATACTCAATTTCTACAGCTAATTTAGATCTTATTACATGTTGCACAAAATAACATTCACAATTAGCATAGCACTGGTTATTGTACCTTAATTTTTTGGATGTGAATTATTTCTCCAACATCCAATACTGGTGACTGCCATAAGCTAATCATATCCATGAGGCTTCATGAGGCTAATCAATGAACACTGAATAGGCTGAAATTTTAATTCTCAAGCATTCCTATTTTTTTTCAGAAATGCATAATAGAGAACATAATTCAGTTTTGTAGATCTTCATAATTTGCTACCCTTCATTTAGTTTAATAATCATGTTATTAATTCGTTTTACAAATTTACTTATTTTTTTTGCTTATTGTCAAATAATATGATTAAAAAATTGTAATAGGCCTCTATATTGATGAAAAGATCTAAAAATAAGTAAAACAAGGAGGCGACAAGGAATACAATGCTTAAAATGTAAAATTAAAACATTAATTTAAATTCTTAATAATGTAGGTGACCTATTATGTGACTAAACCAATAGGAGATTGATAAAAATATTGGAAAAAAATGTAAATCAGGTAACTAAGATTCTCAATCATGTCTCAGGTAATAGACAATAGCAGCCTTCACCACAGTCGTTACAGCAATCAATTCTAAAGAAAGTTCTGGTAAAATCTAAGCTGTAGCAGCAGCTGACTAGAGACCAGTTTGCAGCAGTTTGAGACTGGCAATAAACATTTTCTTAAGATTTTTGAAGATTAAAGCAAAAGGCAATCAACAGAAAAACTCAACCCCTATACTGTAGCCACAGCAGTATGATAACAGGCTAAAATCGAGGAATAAATATCCAAGTACAGAAGACACAACCCTCTTAAATTAATATTGAATAACAAGCTTCAGTGCACCTGTTTCTCTCTGTATGCAAACTGCTAAACTTCGTTAGATATCAAATCAATGCACATTCAAAACTAATCTGTGTGTCCAATTGAAGCCAACCCAGGAAACACATCTCCTGTCTCTAGAAGATTGCCCAGAACCAAGGAGAACTAGGAAGAGTCAACAGCATAAAGACAATAGATATGAACTCCGGGCATAGAAACAGTTGGGGAAAAATCATAGAACATTATTGCAGTAAAACTAAATAAATCACTTCTTGGTTGCTTCTAGGTGGCTTCTCAGTGGTTGGTAAACACAGTCCACAACTGATCTGCCCTGATCTCTCTCACATTACTCTTTCCCCATTTTTCTCAGAGTCTAGACAATAGGAAGAAATGCCAGACATATGGGGAAGAACTTCCACATGTCTGAAAAGTGCTATTGATTTGCAATTGATTAACGATTTGTTGCAAAGGTCACATCAATAAGCTGAGATAAGGAGTAATGATACATTGTGTTGGGCCCCTGTTTCAAGGATGAACTCACAGGAGGGGTCAGATACAAGCAGATAATGAAGGACAGGAATGTTACTCCACTCCACATGCCCCCACCCACCCCTGTCACAAAACGTTTTTGCTCCACTTTTGGGACCTGTAATGTCCCTGCTCTAATTAACAAATTGTCATGGGTTTCTTTGACACATTAGCAAATATCCCCTCTAAGTGCATGTATTCTCTATATACCTGCGTATAATTGTATTTTCCTAGCGCATGCAAAGCAGGATCTGAGAGCATAATGTAGCCAGAACAGTGTCTCTCCTGAACAGAGCATCAGGAAGCAGTCTGCATTGCCATCTAACCTGATACAAAACTCACGACACTCATTTTCATATTTGCTGTTCTTTGCTGTGGATTATATTGTAAATGATTAAATTCTTAATTCCTCAAGCAGCGTTGTCTGCATGATTAGTCAGGGAAGTTGCATGGCATCATTTCAATCCACTTACTGCAGCACTTTTTTTTTTTTTTTCCTGCTGCATGTGTGATAGGGATTCAGACTGTGGTGGTAAAATTACTAATATTTACTATCAAGAGGTCTGGCTAAGAAGTTATCTTTACTAAAGGAAGATTCCCTTTGCCTAAAAGCTAACAGTCTGTGATTGTATCCAACAGCCCTGTTCTAAACTAAGTGAATACTGGGTGTGCCAGCCCAGGCTCCACCAAGAGCCATCTCTCCATATTGTCATATTATTAAAATAGTGGCAGTTAGCAAGGTATTTAAGTAGTCCATCCCACCAGGGATGGATACCTGGCTTTGTTAACATTTAAATTATTGTTTTTCCTCTCCTCTTTCTTCTTACTCTGACAGCATATAGGTTGGGTCTGCAATCACTTGGCAGAGAACAGGGCAGCGGGGGCGAGATGCTGTCCGACTGTTCTCTCACAATGATCTTAGTTAATAAAACTTCTGTCTGACCTGTCCTAAATTGCACTTGCTTTATTACACAGTTGGAGTCCCCAGATTCTCAGACAATATGTAATCACTGTTTAGGAATGGTAATGCATGCAATGTTGAAATTCATACATAAATTATTTATACCACAACTGATTGGTAAATTCACCAGATAAACTACTCGTGATTATTATTCTGCTGGTTCTAAATTTTTTCTGAATTATGTACCTCTGAGAACAGATTGCTTGTACTTGGGAGAGAGATCACTGAACCAGTATAATCTTTACTTGACATGTCAAGATATTGCAAGAAGTTTGTACCAATTCTTCTATGATATAGGAGTGTATATCTAACTGAGGACCCGTGTTTAATATTGCCATTAATAAATATTTTGTAAAGTGCTTACAGGCCAGGATGAATAAATACACGTTGCAGCCTATGAAAAAGTCAGATGTGGAAAACAGGCTATAAAATAAAACAATGATATTCATGAGTGGAAATACCTGTCTGCATGTGCAATTTACTGATTTTATTAGTTTCCATATACCTGTAAAATAAGTTTGACCTTGTTCTAGCCCTCACATTATAGTAGCTTGTGTTTGATCAATCATCCTTTTTATATGAATAATTTAGTTCCAGTAATAGCACATTACTCTGAGAAATATAACTGCAGGGATGTCTGTCTGTACTTAAGTATCACAATAACTAATGTTACAAAAGCAAGCTTATTTTCACCTGTTAATATTTTCAGAACTAGCAGAAGATAACAATATATGTAAATTTACATTAATTTTTTTTTCAAAAATATTTTCATAGTAAGGGCAAAAATACCTAAGCTTCAATGATTTTCTTTTTTAAAAAAAACTTACATATGCAAATATCTCTGGCACAGAGGTGAAAAGAAAATCTGGGCAAATCAGCAATATTCCTGTTTGCGGGACAGCTGGAAAACAATAAAACACAAAGCCAATTTTGTTTGGATCAACCTCATTCAAAGAGCACTTGACCCAGAATAAAACAGTAAGTTGCTTCTCATCAATTTCCATTAACATTTAATTAAAGAAGGAGAACAAAATACATAAAAACTAAGAATCAAACTGCTTAGGAGATTTTTATCATTAAAAGGAAAATCAATACTGCAAGGGGTACAATCTGTCTCTTACGATTCTCTAAACAACACACTTCAGTTTGCTTATTCTTCCAACCACGCTTTCATGAATATTGCCAAAGATCAGCAAAATAGTATGACATTTCAGTGGCCATTGCACAAATTTCTCTCTCATTCATCTATTGGGTCTCCCTCTCAAAGGAACCGCCTCATAATTGCTTCGGAACCGTTATTCTGTCATTCAGCAAGTTACTTAGGCCTAACTTCAGCCATTCTGTACTAAAATGTTCAAATGTGCCTGAAGGATGTAGTTCTGGCTCAGCATGACCCAAGCATCTTGCCTTTTACAGGTTTTGTCTAATAGTATCCAAGACTATTTAGCACTGCATTGAACAGGAACAGAGATATCTATCAATCCCACATCCATTTCTATTGCATCCACAGGAACACCAGCGTGGTTTAAAGTTAGCTCAGGATTCTTAGTATCCTTAAAGTTAGAGTCATCTGCTGAGCTCAGACTGCAACAGCAGACAGCAAGGTGGAAAATGAACATGAATAAATCCTTCAAATTAAGACAGAAAAAGCGAATGAAACAAATAGTATCATAGTAAATACACAAAAACCCTGCAGTGCTTCATCTAGCCTCTGCAAAGGACAGTAGATTCTTTAAATGAATTGCTGTATCTAATTGGCACAGCCTGCAGATACTGCAGGGAAAAACACTTCTAAATATATCCACCATTGATCATATTGGGAAAAAAATAAGAGATTCGGTAAAGCAAAACATTCATATGTGGGTTTATTTTTCCAGAAAAAATGACCAGTGTTCTTAATGTGTTTCTAATGCTGTATTACTAATTACCTTGCACACATACACTCCACACGCTCCCGTGAAGTATTTCTTTTACCTGTGACTCTGGAAACACAAGTACTGAGTTGTCTGGGGACTGGACTAACAAATCCTAACTCACCAGGCCTCTCCTCTGGCCCTGCCGCACACTTCTCGGCTCCCTGTATATCCAAGCTGCTCCTTCACATCTCCTCCTCCTCCTTCTCCTCCTCCCCACCTTCCCTGCCTGTTTTTCTGTAGCAGCACTCCAGCCACATCAGCTGGCCTGCCAGGTCTCAGTTACTCTGATGCTTTGTGCAGTTGTGCACCTACAAGTAAGATGAGCCTCCCTGCACCCTGTTTTATCACTCCTGAGGTTTTCCCTGCTCCCATCACCCTGCACCACTTGTTTTCAACCCTGTCCACTTCTACCTCACTTAACTGAGGCCTGTAACCTCCCTCCCACCACTCCTAGTTTCTAGCTCTCCTCAGCAGGCTGGCAGCCAGCTATCAAAGGTGTCCTTGCCCCAGCCTTTTCCAGGTGGATCCCATCAGGAGGAGGCCCCACCTGGGTGCCCTGCCCTGCCATTGACCTCAGGGGGATAAACAGGAGGTGTAATACCCCAGCGCTGGGCAAGCCCTAGCAGCCTTTCCACAGTGGCCTGGGAGCCCAACAAGCCCCCACACACCCCCAAGGGAGCAGGTCCAGGGCCTTGTGCCCTGCAGGGGGGACTCTGCTGCTACCACCCCTCTCTGCAGTGATGGTGTTGGGGTGTGGCAGATTTCACCCCTCAGTGACTACCAGGACACTGAGCGTCTTCTGCAGAGCTGCCTTTCACAAGGGCCAAGCCGCCCCCATTTTGGGATTGTCCATACCAAGCATGGCCGTGGACCTTCCTGCGCAGTGATGGGGGTTCAGGCACTGTCTGCCCAGGGTTCCCACAAAGATCCTGTCAGTCTCTATCCCCCGCCGCTGCCACCCAGCCTGACTGCCTGCTCCCTCCGCTCCTGGCTCCTCACCCAGAGCAGGACCCACAGGCCAGGGGGTCGCCCAGGCCTGCTCCAGCCCATGTGGCCCCCTCCAGCCTCAGGCCATCAGCACCCATGGGCCAAGGCCTCTGATGTGCCGAGGTGGCCATCCTGGCCGGTGCTCAACAATTCCCAGTGGAAAGTGCGGAAGGCCCCTTCTTGTTCTCATTGATTTCAGCGGTGCCATACTAGACTTGGAGAAGCCATTGATTTAGGCAGGAGCTGGGGTATTGAACGCCTTGCAAGATCAGCCTCTTTCACCGCAAAACTGTTTAGAAGAGCTCATGACATTCTCCAACTTCTAATTTGCTGAGGTAGTTTCAGCGAGTTGGCGTGCATCGCATGACTGCATTTACGAGCCACCCCCAACTCAGGGCTACCCAGACAGATCTTTATCACCAGCTGCATAAGCCAACAATATATTGGTCCAGAGATTTTTATTGATACAAATCCTCCTCCAAGGTAATTTGTCTGGATCAAACTTTGCCATGTCAATTTGTAAACTTAATTAACTGTGGTCTCAATAAAAGCCAAGATTAGGAACATAATGATTAATTAGATCCTTTTAGGTAATGCAATGGTTGAATTAGCTAAATAAAAATAGTGGAGAAGCTGGCAAGATAACGCTCCACTGATGGATGTAGGTTTGTCCTACAAAAGCAAATGCAAGAAACATTATGCATTAGCACAATAGAAATAACTACAACATTAATCATTGGAAGTAAGTTATATACAGCTCCTTTTTATATAAAGGCATAACTATTGTAATGATCTTACCCCAGAAAAAAGGGAAGATTCAGCTTCTCCATATGATGTCAGAATTTAATAATTATCTCAGATAAGGAATCAGGGACCAGTCCTACTAACCTAATATTTCTGAGACGAGACGTTACATAGATGAAGATAATTCACAATTTTTTTCTCTTATTTATGTGGGAGTAGTAGGCCTTTAATTAACCAGTATTGCACATCAATACCAATTATTATTGTAATGTTTTAAAGATGTCCTGAGATTGAGGGTTTTTTCTAAATCCTGGATTATTTTTTATTTATATATTTTTATAATATGTTAATATATGAACACACACAAAATAGCAATTCCAAACATTCTGGTCACTGGCAAGAGCTCTGGGAATAATGCAAACACTGACTGTTATAGCAGAAACCCTAGCAGGTCCTTCCTTTCAAGAGTTTAGAATTGCACCAATGCAGATTTCTGTGAACTGTTATCTGAGACACCAGTTCCTTTATAAGTTAAAGCTCTTTCCTCTAGCTTTTGCAAATTTTAGTTTAAAAAAAAAAATGACTCTATCCTCTGCTTGGAAAGCATCTTAAAAACACAGGGTATTATTATGTAGTTATTAGACGAGTTGCTACACAATGGTCAGAATTTCACAGGTGCATTAAGACTGGTTTACAGTAGTAGTGAGGAAGAAGCTTCTAAAGCTTAAATACTTTTGGAGGATTTAATCAAGCCATTGTATATCTTAGCATTTATCAACTGGACTACATTGGCAAATTGGATGGAGAATATTTATTTAGGTCTGCAAGTAATTGGTAGTAACCAAATGGATTTCGCACTGGTCCCAATAGTCTATTCTAGTTCTGCAAAGACCTTGCAGGCATCATTATTCATTCGTCCTTGTTTTCACTCTCTTTTCTCAGTATAGACAGTTAGCTTGAACTAAAAGTCTTTTTGATCTGGGTACAATTAAACTAAGTGTTTCACTCCTAGCAAAATAAGACTTCAGCCTAACTTAAGTTTTCTTATAGTAAGTATAATACAAATCAGAACATAAAAATGACTGATTACTTTCTATATGCAGGTAAGGCGAGTTTAATCTCCTGCAGTATTTCCCTATTTTCCACAACCATTCTTTAAACTAAAAAGATTTAGAGGATGGATATTTCTCATGAGGTTGATTCACAGTGGTATCTGCCTTACTTTGTTGAAGGAAGTCATGCCACTTGTTTTTGTTCTAACTCAACAACATCATCAAGTGAGTTACGGCGGTATGAATTTGGTTCCAGATGATGGGGCTATTCCTTGTGACAGGGATTGTTCTTTTTACTAGCCAGTACTGAAATTTACTGACATTACTGTTGTAGCATAACTATGCCAAGTAAGTTTAGTTGTGCTTAATTGATTCCCATATGCATTTAAATCTGCAATGGTTGTGATAACAGCTAATAAATTGTGAGACTGAATTTTATAGGTAAATTCTAAAATTATTACAGTCAAAAATGTGTGAAATAGATTGACAAAAAAAAAATCAAGAAAATCACAAATTTTGCAGAGCTTTTTAGGAATAGAAAAGTAAAACTATATGTGCTACCTCTTTTCTTTTATTCTCACTACAAAAACAGAACTGCAGCTGAGGAGCTGACTAACTCTATCATTTGCAATGAGTCACAATTAAATGGAGGTTGCCAGACTCAATTAACGTATCAGTTTAGTGCAGATATTGTTCTGTCAAACTGAAAGGAGAACTGTTTTTTTCAGGTCCCAGGAGTTGCCTGTGAAAAAAACATACTTCATTTGAGCATTTCCACCTCCTGTTGCCACTAACAGTATAGAAACAAAAGCCTAAGAACTGCAGTCTATTAAGACTCCACACATTAAAACACGTTGTCCAAAAACAGGCACAATAAAACACCTGCATGTCTGTCCAAAATAAGTCATCTCAATGTGTTTTAAAGTCATTGGCTATTATGCTTTAAAACTGATTAGTGGGGCTTTTGTGTGTGTATTCTGATGCAGTGGTTGTTTTATTTTTTCTTTAAAGCAACTGTGGTAAACAAATTAAGATTTACTGGAAGTATTAGACTTGCCCTTATAGGTGAGCATCTGAGTGGATTTTATTATGTCTAATAGGCATTGAACCAAGAGTCAAATGCACTCTGTAGGCAACCGTAGGGTTTTCCTCCTCCATCCAGCCACATTTCAACAAAACTTAACATTCTTTGCTAACTGTGGTTCAAACTGGCCAGCAGTTTGAATGTGCAGCGAGACACGGGGCCACTGGGCAGACAGAACAAAAGCCCATAACCCTCCTTCCCTCAAGGAATTGAGCTACAACTTGACAGTGGGGAAGGTGGTCAAAAAACGGATGACTCTACAACCATGTGGCTACAGGAGTCGGAAGGTGCCACAGCAACAGTTGTTATGAGGCTTTCTTTCATTCAAAGGCACAGCACGGGACTGTTTTCCCATAATCAATTCCCAGACCAATCCGTCCACGCAGCAGCCCTACTCTTTTCAAAACAGAGGAGTCAGCTTCTCCAGAAAGTTGAAACCCACCTGTTGTCTTCAGCTACAAAATACCCTACTTCCATTTTCATACATCACCTCAAAAATCTACAAGCAGTTTGAGCATACTTATCCTCCTGAAACACGGAGGAGGGGGGGGACGGGGGGGGAACAGACAGACACGGAAATCCATCACTTTCCTAGCTTCTTTTTGTTAGAAATATTTTACAGAATCTCAAGATTACCACATAAAGAGAGGATGAGCTGCCAAACAATCAAGTCCTAGCATATTGAGAAGACAAACTTGCACTCATAACTCACCCCATCAAGCTTTTGGTTCCATGTTCAAGTCAGTTTCATGTCAAGGACATGAGAAACAGAAGGGAGCATTATCTTCTACCCTAGGAAGGGGTGTGGCAGGACTCTAAAGGAGGAGCAAACCCTGATGCTGCCAAAATTTTTTTTTATTAATTTTAATGTGAAGTTGAACTCCCTTTAAGGCAGCCACATACTTGTAATAAGAAAAGTTGATAATTTAGCCGCTTAGCAGCACAATTTCAGTAAACCTGGCACAATCCCTACTCCTGAAGTACAATGACTAGTGTTATGAACTTCAGAAGAAAGCTCCCTCACCAAATAACTGCAGGGATTTTTTATCTTTTTTTTTTTAATCTGTTTTTGTTTACTTTTAACTGGAGAAGGAGTAGGAGCTGTAGCTGATGGCATTATTCTCTTTATCCGCTTTGGCAAAGAAGACACTAGCATTTCAGTGCCACTTACCCTGTCGCTTTTCATTTCCATTCCTCCCAGCCATACAGACTCCTACTGCTTTCCGCTTGCCTTGTAACTAAGGCCTGTGATGCTCTGTAAATAAGTATTCTGTCTCCCAGCTAATGGTCAGACTCCAAAGCTGACAGACAATTAACCGTCTTTTGGCGACTCTTGGAACATGTGCCTTTGCCAACGTTTGAACACAATCCATTAAAACCAGCTCTAGCTAAGCACAGATGTTTTCTTGATTGCTTTCTGCAGACACAAGAGAACAATGAAACTGGCTGCCTGTGTGCAAGTACATTTCCCAAACGTCCACTGGCCTCTCTATATGAACATGAATTTCATATGGGAACAGACATGAATTGCAAAGGTACAATGTATTTGTATTCATTACCCAAAGAAAATCTGGGAAAATAAAAAACAAAACTCACAAATAGAAATATTTTCAAAAGTCTTTAAAATCTTGCTACATTGTTAGTTTATAATTTATTGAACATTAGAAACTTTCAGTACACTGACCTCAAACACATTAACCCTAGGGAATCTCTTAATATTCATAATAATCCTTATTTCTCATTAAGAAACAGATAAACAATTCAGAACATTTTGATATTACCCTGTCACAGTTGGGAAAAGATTTTTACATTAACTGTTTAAATTTTATGGCACTGTCTGCAGTATTTTCTGCGTTGCTACAACAACAAAATTAAAGGACAGAGGAAAAACGATTCTTTCCAGCAGAACTGAATTCCAGACCACGCTTTAAGGCTCAAATATTATGCACTCATGAAAGGATAATAAAAATCTTTAATAACTACATGGAAGTATGCCCTGAAGAAATGAAATTTAGAAGACATGAATAGGTCATCTAAGGGAATTTCTTCGTGTTTGAAACTAGAGAAATGTTGACAGCTGCAAAGGAGTAGTGACTATGCACATTATCCAATGATGTATTTACACAAAATACTCAGACAGGCCTGGGAACAAGGGCCAGAAGATGGGACTAAGCAGCCTCAGGATGCACCTTCTCATTTTCTAACACTCTTTCTTTAGCAAGTTAACTTTGCATTCTTAGCTGTGTGGCCTCAAATGTACCCTTATCTCACTCGCCTTGAACCTAGGGCTAGCAGACTGCTTTTAGAAGCTTCTAAGTCCTAAACTACATAACATTTGCAAAACAATTAAGTGCTAAATTGAATGTTGCTTAGATAATAAGGGAAGAATGATATACATTCACACGTAATTTTTTACCATTTTTTTTCCCTCCTTCGAGAGCACAACCCATATAGTTTCAGTGTTTTTCCTTTTTATTTTGAAAAATTACTTAGAAAATGAGGAAGCAAAACCTCTTTTTCCCTAGTAAAATAATATCTTATCATTAGTTACTAGTAAAGGATTCAGCTAAGACTCTGCTCACACTACCCCCACACAATATATGAGCATACAAGTGGGCACGCACAAAACCACTGTTGGAATGACTGCAAATGTGAACAAGACCTGTTTTTTTTTCTCCTGTTGTGTCTGCTCACAGTGATCCACTGCCATGTTCTTACATAATGACTATAACCAAAATCAATGGGCTTTCCACTTTTTCTTCTATCTTCTGTGATCATTCATATAACCACTAGGCAACACCATCAGTAACAGAACACTCCTGTGCTCCACACACATTAAAGCCTTTTTCAGGTTTACAGAAACCTATCAAATACCTCCACCTGAGAAGACCAACTAACTGATGAACACCAAATTGTTTAAGCAGGATACACAGTTGAAAACCAAGAGGCATGTAAGGATGTTGCACTTGTTCAGATCAAGGGTCCATTTATCTCAGACTCCTGCCTTCAGCAGCGGTCACAAACAGGCCTTGATGTACTTACAGCTTCAGGTGCTTCATTCACTGTCTGGTATTTATTTTAACAAAGCCACGACATATTAGACAGTTTATAAGAATTCAGTCTATTTTCTGGGTCTGACCACAACATGGGAGATGCTTTATAAAACACAAATGTGCAGCATCCATCAACTTCAGTCATATACAATCTCTCCTAGGCCTTGGTGGCCATACAAGAGCCTCGACACAAATATCTTACATGCAGCTCAGGTGTGGTGTAGGACACTTCTGCTCTTACTGCAGGCCTCAGCAGTCACAAGTGCTGGTGCCAAGGAAACCCACTCCATTTAATTTAATTTCCCAGAAACAAGTGCTATTTATGAGAAGTTTCTCTTCCTAGAATAAAGGAAATTTATTATAGGAATGGAGGCCAAATCCAATAAGACCTTGCTATGCAGATCTTCCATCATGGTTCAATGTACCATGGAGTAATCAGTAGTATTTCCATCTTGCAGGATTTTATACATGAATTGATAAAAGGTTTTACTTCTTTTCAGACAGCAAAGATATCAGTCAGGAAACTTATTCAAAGAAAGTTTATAGTTTGAAATTAGTTTTCCTGGCAGTTATTGGTAACAGAGACTCCAACAGCTTGCTAGTTAAAATGTAATTTAAGTAGTATTCATATTTAAACACCAGCACTACTAATTTTGAATGCACATATTGACAAATATCAGCAAATAACTCACTATTGCAGAGAAGTTAATAATGCAGCATTAAGAACAGGTGTGTTGGTTCTAAAAGGTTCTCATAGTGTAGAAAGCAAAAGCTTCAACTAAAAAGAAAAGGCATGTTTTGAAATGCAGAACACTATTGCATGTGAGGTTCATAAGGGAATCAAATGAATGGATACAGCTCATTGAATCAATAGAGTTCATCAGTGGATTTGTCAGAGTATATTCTCACATATCATTAAAAGGCATTTGCAAATGTATCCAACAGAGCAAAAAATTATTTGCTTTTCCACTAATTCTTCAGATTTGTCCTGCTACATTTGGCAAACAATGAAATTCAAACAAAGGTCTGTCTTCACATACCATATTCATTTACATTCACATTTGGCCAGGGTGCCATAAAAATCAGGTTACAAGCTTAACCAGTTATGCACCTGAACATTTAGAATGATCAGCATTTTATCATCATGTATTTCACTTTTAACTTGAAATCAGTTCCATTTTTCAGTGGCAAACTTGGAATATTTTTTTAAAAGGAAGCACTTCTAACTAATTTCTTTTAAAGCATATAAACATGGCATATAACCAAACAATATTCAATTTACAGCAGGATTAGTGCCAAGCCTTCCTGACAGGTATGATAAGGATGGTTGTCTCTTTTTGGCCAGAAGGCTGTTAGAAGATAGAAACAAAGAGAAAACTGGAATTAGTTGCAGGGAGAAAAAGCAGACTAGTGGTATGGTGCACTTGGAAAACTGCATGCTTGTACAATTAGTATCCCAGGGAAGCCAGAGGCTGTGAGAGGATGCAGTATGTTCTGGAGAGAAAAATGCACAGACCTACACAGGCAGAGGCTCCTTGGAGATGACCAGCATGTAGAAGTCAATAGCTTCAGACTCTTACAGGGGTAAAGTCCAAATGAACTGTAATATAAAGCTTTTCTTCATTTCACCCGGTGATTAGAAAATGCTTTAGCATTTCTGGAAGAAGGAAATTCAAACCTGAGTGCAACATAAGTAATAATAAAATATATATGTCCTTTGAAGACAACACTCTTTCTCTTCTGCTTTCCACCCAATATCTCCATAGCCATACATAAAAAAATAAAGGTTTTTTTTAAAAAAATAAGCTGAAAAGCCTGGTAAAGTGATTTAGCATAGCCAATCTGCCTGTGTTACTATGAGTGCATAGAATTTGTTATCAGAAATAGTCACTTTTCCCCTAATCTTCACTGATTCCTAAGGCTTTCTACATGGCCACATCAAAGAATATCAACACTTAAAGACATTTGTATGATAATATTAATTCACACACAATTCACACCATCTTTTGATCAGGATTACTTTGATTATTATAGACAAGATGGTTTATATTACATTTTTCACACTCTCAACATCATACTGTGTAATTGTTTGCTCACCTAATTGCCATGAAAATCACATCAGCTGGAAATAGCACTGGTAAAAATATCTTAAATCTGATTTAAAAAAAAAATCAGTGTTCCTATAGAGTAAGGCTGAAAGTAGATATACATTCATAAATAATTCCAATTATGACACTAATGACATAAAATGCTATGGATTTCTCCTGGCATGTGCCAAGCTGTTAGATTACAGTGAATGGCCTACAGACACTACAACGTCCTAAAACACTATTCTTACAAACTAGAGCTTCACCATATTTTTTAGGATATTAGTCAACATATCTTTAGGATATGGTTCATCATATGTTTTGTGTGCAGGTGAAGCACTGCAACGTAGTGAACGCAGCATAGGACCAGGACTTAAGTTATGGTTTCATTTCTGTTCTTTGACGCATTTGATAAGTGACCTTACAAAAAGTCTTTACAATCACTTTGCACCCTGGGGACAGTGATACTACCTCTGTTATAAATGACTTTGAGATCAACTGACTGAGAAGTGCTCAAAAATTACAATTGTGAGAGACGTGGCACCAGCAATGGGCAGATTTTGTAGTGCCAGGATGGCACACTGTCAAGGTACATCATGACCAAGTGTGACCTTCTGGCTGGAGGCAGAGTGGGAATAGAGAGCCTCTGTTGTCCCATCTGGTTCACAGGATGCTGTAACTATGCTTGTAGGGTCTCCACAGAAAATTAAGCAAGAATAAGGTGCTCTTCCAATCTACAACTGTACCATTTTCCTACTCTGCACACACATGTTCTCATATTCTAGGAGCACAGGGAAAATGGCCTGAAGAAAAGCTTTTGGTTTCTGAGTGTTCACATTCCTGCATGCAGACTTCCAAGATTCATGGACTTAGAAGGCTCAGGTTCTGGACACTCACTCTGCAGACCTGGCCCTCAGTCAGTGCTGGCTGTGAATGCCACTGACCCCAGCTAGGCCTGTAAAAGATTGTCTGTCAACAGGCTAACCCTCATTCACTGTCGGAGATGGACAACACCCCTCTCACAATGCCACAGCCAGCTGGCATCTCAAAGGGCACCCACCAAAGCCACCATGTTCTGTGTGAAGCAAAACCAAGGTTACTGCAGGGTATTCACACCAGTGTAAAATCCTAATGAACCAAACCTCTGCAATACAACTCAACCTCACAGATTTCAAGTCTTACCTCAATAGAAAGCATATAGGCAAATACAATCACAGATCCACTTTAGTATGCCCACATTAAAAGCACCAGTAACACCCAGCAGCTTCACCAGTTACAGTGCATCAAGGAAAGGCAAACAGCTGGCAGATGGTCCACCATGAGGTCTTGCTCTGAATCAGGAGCTGAATTCCTTTGCTGTGGCAAGCATCTGGCACCACTAGAGAACAATCCAAGCGATTGTATAAAAAGTGCCAACAAGATATCCCATCAGAACAGATCAAGCAATGTCATGCGCAGTTCTCAAAGAGCTGGAGCACATCGCATCCCACAGAAAGGGGGACGGGACACCCATCCTGTCACCTCCCAGCACCATGTGCAGAAAATTACCTGTCTCTGCAGTCTGACACAATCTGTAGAAGTTCTCCAGAGGCAGAATGGACACACTGTTGTTATTAAACAAATTAGGGAAGAGACATATTTAAGACTCTTCTCTAATTTTTCCTCTGAAAATCCATAATAAACTAGCAAAGGATTAAGATTTAGTGATTAGCACCTAAATAATAACAAGTAATTATTTTTGAGCCAAACAAGTATAGAGTATCCTAGGTAATTTATAGTGGGTAATTAAGGTAATGAATGCTTAAGAGTCTATCAAATAAATAGTCCCTAAAAGTGTCATTTTAACAGGGGCATGATTATAGGCAGCACTAAAGAGGACTGAAACAGATACAATGTACCTGTTTCAGACGTGTTTAGAAAAGACATGAATCTCATCACTTAAGCTGTCATCTAAAGTCATCGTTGAACAGGGCCTGTTCCTCTAAGCTTGTTTACATGGGCAAATCTACCATCAAATTAACTGGTATAGGTATACCAGAATCACCACCTGTGTGAACACTTATTTTAGATGCTTTTTGTTTGGCTTGTCTTGCACCAATTGGTACATGATATAATTGGATGAAAAACGGGCTCCTGTAGTGTTTCTCCCCATGGACAGGTGAGCAGATGGAGGGATCCCAGTAAAAGAGTTCATCTAATTTGCTATCCCTTTTGGGATACAAAAGTAATATTCTACCTTTCAGTACAGTGACAGGAAAACAGTGCAAGCATGGACTAATGTTTCCAGTACTGCACTTCAGCAGGATAATAAAACAGGTAAAAGCTATTCAAAAAATGTGTCCTGCCACAGAGCTGTTGTGTACTGAATCTAGCACTGAATCATCACAGTTTTATTTCTTGTGTCCTCCAGATAGGTAGGAGTTGCTTAAGCAGCACTCTTTAATGCTCTAACATCCACCATGGGCAGCAACTCATCCTTCTGAATCCATTTGGGTGCCTTGGCCAGAGAAATGAAGCTGCAGTAATGGTGAGCTCTTGTTGACCAGCTCAGTGAGCCCAAATATTATTATGTTTTATAGCTCTCCTCAGCCAAATTATGGCCATTTCTTAGCACATCTTGAAAAGGGGATGACTCTTCCTCAACACAGAGTGAAGGGAAAACACAGCTACAGTGGATTAAGGAGTCAACGTACATGGCCAGGACCCATCCTTGCACCTGGGGCAAGGATAGGCATGTCTCCAAGTCACTATGGTCTGGGAACAGCATGGGTCACATCACCTAGCTCAGTAATATAACAATGATCAATAATCTGGGCTTTGCAAAGATGCAGTATGTCCCCCTGTGGTAGGACTGTATGTATAAGTTTGAAAGTGATAGCATTTGGAGTTGGCAAGTTGTTGGATTTAATATATTCCTCCTGCTAAATTATATTATAAAGTTGAAAGGACGGACTACATTGAAATTTCCTTAATGAAAAGCTAACTGCTCCTAATATGACCTGCTTCACCAGGAGAGTCTTATGTCCTGATTAATGAGAAAGCATTACTCTCATTGGTTTTCAGAGGTAAGATAAACCTTTAATATTTAATGAAATGTCTAACAAATATTAGAAGAAAACTCTAAGAAGCAACAGAATATCCACTTGCATGACCAACTAACCAGTTTGGATAGGTTGCCCCACACTAGCAACAGCCTTACAAAATGAGGGAGAAGGGGTTTACATTGTTCAGAAGCCAATCTTTGGGTTAACTGCAGGTTTATGCAGTTTTGTTTCACTTCTTCATTCATCTTCGTGCCTCAGTTTTATATGACCTCTTGGTATGATGAGTCTGGTCATGACTGATGGTTTGGAAGGTTTCATATATGGACTTTCATCTCTGCTTTAATAAAATGCCGAGTTTGATGGAAAATTAATTCACTAAGCCCCTTCGATCCTTCCTCAAAGACAACATAATTCTGGGTTTTTTATTACATTTTGTTGACTGATCAGAAAACTGGTGCTCCTCACAAAATTTCTCCCTATGTTTGCCACTTCTGTGTTTGTAAGGGTCTGGTTCAAAATTTTGCATGCCTGTTTGAAAGCATAATAAAGTCTGTGATTATCTATTTCTTCCAGGCAGTTCACAAGTGTTGATGAATCCTTACTATTACTTCCCATAGAAATACAGGAGAAAATAATTCTGTTATCTTAGAAAATACCTTACTTTTTCTCACATAAGCACAAGCTATAATACTCAAAGTAATTTATTTCTGTGAAAAAAATCATATGCTAGGAAAATGATTTAATACGCTAAACAATTAATCACTACGGCAACCCTACAAATATTCTTTCCTAACTGGTAATTAATATATTGCTGAATATTTTTCAATTTGTTTCTGGAAACAGTATTGCAGGCTCCACTATTTGCAGTCAGTAGCAGCACTATCCTTCAAGTGTTCATCTCAACACAACCAGTGGAAATGTACTTTCTGCTCTCTTTCTCTCCTTGCCGTGCACTACACTGTGTAGCACTTGCCATTCCACTCACCGTGAGTTTGAATCCCAGCACTTTCTGGTCAGGTGCTAAAATCCTCAGGTCAAATCAAAGGTGAAGGTGGCAAACATAAGTCATCTTAAGAAAAAAATGGGGGTATTTTATTTTCCTCTTTGAAGGAAAGTATAAAGTAGCCTAAAGTAGGAAATATTCCTGTAATTTGATGTTAGGATTTACATAAAGTGAGTGTAGTTTTGGCAGAACAATAAGATAAAATGAACCATGTAAGAAAGCTCCGCTTAGGTTAAATGGCTCTAATCCAATAGGAGCAAGAAGAAACCAGCAGATTGCATTTGGGAAAGAAAGCATGAGCATTCATCTGACAGTGAGATTTCAACAACTTCATCATGAATTGTCCAAGTGTTAAATGTTAGCTGTTTTTGCAGCAAAGTGTGGAAAGTGTTCCTTAGTTAAACAGCAGATTTTTTTGTTTCTTCATTTAATAACAAATAAATTATGAGGAAGCTTTTGTTTTTCATCATCTTGAGAATTGTATCACTGTTTTGCTGGAAATAAGAGCAGTTGGCATTTTCTTCATGCCAGCATATGCATGTGAGTTGAATTGTCTCAATTGCAAGCAATAACAAGATAGTCCTTGTGCCAGAAAGCAATTACTTACTGCACTGCAGCAAGGTTAATCTTGCAGGTGGAAGCCCCTATCCCACAGACACGTGGTAGCCGCATCTTCAGCACTAAAGTGGACTCTAGGGTAATTGCTTAGTCACTTTAAGAAGTAGAGAACTGCCCTCTGGAAATACACCACCTAATTTTATTAAAAAGAACCATCTTTCTAACCATATGGAGAAAACATAGAAATAAAAGGTGCAACCAGAAGACTATAAATGGATTTTCCTAATGTTCAAAAGGATTTAAGCGCTAAGGCGACTTGCCACTCTCATACAAATGACTTTTTGGCAGCTTTTTCTGTCTATTAGAGACTCCAAAATCTGCTGTGAATTGGGATTTACAAGACAGGCACAAAACTAACTTTTCCTAGAAGGTCAAAACCTATTGAAGTACTAGAGGAAACCATTGCAAACGCTCTCAGTGATGAGGCAGGAAACTCCAAGTCCTGCAGGAAACATTGCACCCTCAAAGCAGCAGGCATAGGGAGGGGGGCAGTAGAAGCCTTAAAAAAAACACTTCTGTTTTCACTAAGAGAGTACCAAAAGTTGATAAACTGTCCAATTAACTATGAGGATGAAAGCTTTTGTTCTGAAGCCTGCTAGCAAGAAGCCCTCCATAACTACACACAAACGTACAATGTATCATCAAATGTATGGATGTATCACCTTCTACCTCTTTAGCAATGATGTCATTCGGGTTACATAAACATGCTAGGCACACTGAATTTCACATCACTGGTGCTGCTTGAAGCATGTCATAACATTTTCCAGTCAAATATATACGATCCTCCAACTAATATACATATATCTTGACTATGCAGTTAATGAGATGCAATTATTCACAGCTGATAAGACTCTTGTTCTAAAACCCTTTACATGAAAGCAAGAAAAACTTGAGTTATAGGGAGACTTTTCCCTTTCATCAGTACTGTCACTTATAATTCCAACATCATGTAAGAAACAGGAGAAATTGGCTCTGATCTGGCTAAAGGTTAATAAATGCAGTGGTTCAGGGAACTAGAGCAGAAGAATACTAATGGCTCCTGCACCTGGAACGCAGCTTCCCTCTTCATCCTAATTAGCTTCTCCCACATCAGTGCATTTTCAGCGCATTTGTGACCAATGCATTTATGAAATAATGCAAGTCTTTGGCTTCAGTAAGTCAAGTTCAAGTCAAACAGAAGAAACAGGGTGTTAACAAAAGACTGACCCTGTTATCACTACTTAGATAGCATAAAATAATATTGACAGTTCTTCTGCTCCTCCATCCCCACTTTGTTTGTTTTTTTTTTTTTAAAAAAAGAGGTAGTTTTCTCTGGACTAATTCACAAATCCATTTGTTTATTTCCCTATGTTAATATTTTTAGATTTCTCTGTAAATATTCTTACTTCTTCTCATGCACCAACAGGTGACAAAAGATTTGCAGAAATGCTATATTTCTTGTGAAACCATATTCTCAACAAAATGTGAAAAAACTAAACTCAATCAAAATACTATAGCAAGAGATTTCCTGGCATTGAAGTGGTCAGGAATACACACATTAAATTAAATGTCTAAGGGCAAAGGCAAGGGAGAGACTTGAGGAGTGATGAACCGCTCATCTCTCACAGTGCTGTCAGCAAGTGCAACAAATTACGTGCAAGACATGCACAGGATGAAACACGGCTCCTTCTCCCTGTCAAAGTGTCCTCCCCTGCGGTGGCCTGGGGTCGCTGCCATGCAGCACCACGGAGCTGACAGTCGGCCATTGCATCCCTTGCAGCCGTGAGATGAATGATCTCTCCCAGACTCTGCTCACAAATTGTCACTTAATCAGCCACCTGCTTTTTGTCAAGTTAGTACCTCAACCGAGAGTGGCAAAGTAAACTGGTCAGAGAAGTTCAGACAATGTTTTCATCATGAGGTGTGCCGCATAATTTCTTAATTCTCATTTTGGGTCTTTAGCTCTATAAATGACTCCCTGGAGCAGGAGTGCAAATCCAGCTCTCCTGGCTGACCACCAGGTTTTGGAGACATGGCCTCCACCACTGGCTGAATAGTTTGTGATTGGTGGCACATGTTCAGGAGGAGAGACACTGCTGGTATAACCAAAAGAGGTTAAGGGTATAAATGGCACATTAAATTAGGTATCAGAGGGAAAGCCAGTGGAGAGAGTCTAGGTTTGGTAAACTGCTTTTCTCTGAGCACTGTCAAAGTGCATGAGATGATGCCCTTCAAACCAGGAAACCCTGAGAGGCAGGAGACCTCCCTCCCCGCTCGCTGGGGCTGCCTTGCACCAGGCAGTGACCTGACCACAGTGGGGCCATGGCCAAGGCTGAGGCATCACCCTCCAGCCCTCCAAACCCCCATAAAATGCCTGCACTATAAGTAGGACTGTTGTTTTCTTGATGTGCTTTTTTTTTTTCCAGGACAGGGAACCCATTCATTCAGCAATGGAAAGGGGATTTATTTTTGTAGACAAGATGCAGAGAGCATCGGCTGCTGCCAGAAGGAAATCATATGGAGAAAACCCACAGCAGCAGCTGGTGCAGCTGCCAGCATTCCCCGTCTGCTCACCACTTGGACCAAAGTCTCTCTTCAGGACTGAGGATCTGCCTCCTCTTGTGAAGAGTGCTTCTGCCAGCACAGCAAGCCGATTCCAGAGGCAGAGGTACATAAAGCAGCAATTCAGTGAATCCCAGGCATCTTTTCTAACTCTAACACCAGGGCAGGATATCTGAGAGTGGCTGAGGGAAATGCAGACCTTCAGCCAGTTCCCAGACATGAGCATGAATCTACTGAGCAAACAAATATTTACCTCTACAGTAATTGATTCCATGTTGCAGTTCTATATAAACCAGCAACTGTGGGTAGGGGCTACTTCAGGAGGAACTTCTGACTCTTGTGAGCATGTAATAGGTATTCTTGCCCTCCAAATGGTTTTGTTAACCCTCTGGAAGGGTTTATTTTGGTAAAGTGTGAGACATGAAACTTTACATACCTGGTGTTCCTGTGGCATTTGGCCAGGTATTTTCAAAGGGTTGCAAGCTTGTGGCCAGTGCTATGTAGAACCAAGCTTTACCAGCGACTTAGATCACATCCTAAAACAATGACAAACCTTTGGCAGCATGCAGATGTGTTTCAAACATGCACTAAATATATTTTCCTTTACTTCTTGACTGAAAAAAACCTAACACCTCCTGTCTCTATTTACCTGATGATGTCAGCTTGTGACCTGCCCCATACAGCAGCTGGTTTCTGCCATCTCTGTACCTGAGGTCCTCAGTTGTTGTTCCTCTCTACCTTCTTCCAGGCACATGGTGAGATACAACCATACACAAAAGTTTACTCCTTGCTATGAAATTAGTCACTGCTGCCCTTGACACAGATTCTTCCCTGCATCATAATGTTTAATACCAAGGAAAGATTAATTAAATTTTGTGGAACTATGGCTCAGGTAGCTCATTAGGGACTTGGTTGCTTCTTTTATTTAAGTTTTCATTAGTTCACATTAAGTTACATTACATGTTGTAGACACTTTCCCCTTCTTGCACTTAGCAGATCAAGTTAGACACTTCTAGGATTGTAAACAATGCAAGGTAATTAGCCCAAGTAACACTTGCTGCCTCCGGGAGCGATTTTTTTTGTGGTGTACCTCCTGCCAAAGGAAACCAGCAGCCCCATGAGCTCTGAGGAGGAGGGCCAGGCTGTGAAATTCCTCTTGGAGGCACATATTCACTCTACAGAGTCAGTACAACATGCATCCCTCTGAGTGAGAAATCCACCTCTCCCATTGTGGGAGGTGGTGAAAATTACACATACCACAACTTACATGTTTTAGAAGCCACAAACTCTGGAGACACTTTCATGCAGCTGGATGCAGTTACCAGCATTTGGGCTCTGTGTAATACCACAGTGTCTTTCAGGCTGAGAAAAAATGAGGACCTAGTGCTTATGGCTGTGCCTCCCCCAAGGCCACCTGATGGGGACACCCCTCGCTGCGGCAAAGAAACTCTCTTGCCTGACCTACTGCTTGGGCTCCTCTGGCACACACGTGTGTGCTGCTGAGCAGGCACCTGAGCAACTGTAACTGACTGGGCTGAGAAATAGCTGAGGAAGAAGTTAATGTAGAGAAATACTTCTTTTTTATCCTGAGTACAGTCCATCTGGTTCATGCCAGAGTGCTTCTGCACATGGGCAGGTCAAACAGAAAATCTCCTCAGTCAAAATATGGCAGAAATACAACTGTTCAGTCATGAATGTGACAGACCTGCCATGTTGCTCTTACAAACTTGGTTGAATGTCTTGCTTTTCCCACAACTTGAGGTCTTGATGGCAGACACATTTTCCATCTGACAGCCACAGTCCCAGACATGGCCCTTTGCACAAACAGCTCTCCACCTTGCAAGTTCAGGGTGAACCAGGAAAGGAAAAAGCCTGGCTAAAAGAAATAAGCAGTTTTATTTAGTTTTTGTTTCCTTTGTGAAGACCATCACCTGTATACCCAGTTCTCTGATGGCCTGCACAAGTGTTTGTGCCAGAAGACCAGGAGCTGAACTTTCCCAGATCACAGGGGAGCCTCTTCTCATGCTGCTTCTCCTCATCAGGGTCTCCTGAACTCATGCTGCAGTTCCCCAGGGTCTAACCATACATTGTCTACCCTAGTTTTTTCAATTTCTCTAAATGCTATCCTCTCAGTTTCTCCCATATCTTCTGTTTTGGACATGATGACCTACTACAGGGGTATATGACTCCTTCTCTCTTCAGATACTTCATCCATCTCTTCCCATGCACTCAGGCCAGCCTCCCCAAGCTGGTCCCATCAGTTCTTGTCACCGCCAACTGGACAACTTGAAAAATGTGTTTTGAGTCCCTGCACTTTCTGGAAGGTTTCAGCTGAGCAGGCCGGACCATAGGGCAAGTGTTGGAAAGAAGGATCAAAATGAGTGCTTTGGTTAAGCAGGAATTTCTATCAACTTGCATTTTGGTGGATGGGTTTATGTTATCTAAAATAATGGAGCAGATGGTTTTCAATATGAGAAATCTATGAAATCTACCTGGTGATTTGCAGGGAGCACAGATGAATGGAGAGTAAGAAACATTATTTAGAAAAGCAAAAAAAGAGTCCGTAATGCCAGAGAACAATGGAGGAATGTTTCCAGGATGGGGTGTTAATGAAGAGTTGCTATGAAAAATGATTAAAAGCTGGTAGAAAATACAGGCTGTGCAAAACTGATGTTATCAGGTTCAATTTCATTTTAGTCATTCAAGGTACTCAATCAGAGTTACTATAACAACCAGTCAATGGTCTCAATGGTTTTCCCTGTCTGCATGTTTATTATCAGTTTTTTCAGATTAAGTCAAGAATAGTGAGCAGCTCATGTTAAAATACAAAAATACAAGGTTATGAGCACATTTTTTATAGGTTATAAAAACTGTATTTGCCAGTCTTCCCATTGTCACGTTGCAAAGGAAAAAAATTAGAAAGCGTAAATCCGTTTGCAGCTGCACTTTTTTCCAAAAGTAACCATGTGGGAAAATACAGGACTTTAAAACATCTGCTACATGGTACACTCAACAGATAAGACATCCACACTGGGGAAAACACATTTTCAAAGTTTTTCAACCTGACACAGAAGTCAATGGAGTCAACGGCATCCTTGGTACCTGCCTGAGCAATACACGCACTTTAGCTTTTTTCTTACACTGCACACCCCAGCTGAACACAAAATCTGACAAGGCCTTTCATACCCACCACTTACAACCTACCCTGGCACTGTCTGAACTGGAAGATTTTGTTCTCTGTGCAACTTGTCCTATTTTTTTTTCAGGATCTGAATTTAGTGTTAGAAGAAAGAAAGTAGTTCATTGCTCACAGCTTAACTGAAGTATTTCTGCATCGGTACCTGCGTAGACAGTTTCTCTCAGAAGTATGAAAGGACATAACATCAAGGATGGCTGAATAAAAACCCATCCCTATGATGCTCCACCACAACTAGGACAAACCTGATGTTGCCAACAAGAAAACCACAGGTGAGAGCATGAGTCCCATTGCACGAGGCTGAAATTTAGTATCACATCACCTATGCACAAACCCTGAGGTGGTCCTGCCACCCCCACCTGCTGTTTTTCACCAGGGCCTCATTTCATTAGTTATTGTTGGAGATTTAACATAGAAGAAATACATATTTGAAGGTGGGTGCCAATGTTTTCAAATTATTTAAAGGTCCATGACCTACCTGAAGACAATGTTGCCAGAGTCCACTGCATACATATGGCTCCTAAAAACTTACCATGCTGTCTCTGTCTGTCAGGATACATTAGTCTGTATTCCCAGGAGGAGGTAAAGTATCACAGGAGAAAGGTTACTGGGGAAAATGAAAAAAAAAAAAAAAAAAAAAAAAAGAAAAATTAAGTGTTATTAATTCTGAAAAACTTGGTTCTTCAAAAGAAAAACACTTAATTTCATTGAGAGCTAAACTTCTTGATGACTAAGAAATTTGCCACGTGTCTTTTTCTTCCCCTCTATACATCTGAGGACAGCAAGGTGCCATGTATTGAAACAACTTAGGCCTGATTATATTTTACTTGAAATTATTTTTCACAGAGCTGGGAAGTTTGAAGAGAATTTCCACAAGTAGTTAGACTGCACTAAACCAGCTTCATTAATGTAATAAAAATTCAAAGTAGAGAATTTATTCTACCTGTAGCAATCAAAATGTAAATAAATACAATAATTCAAATAAATAATACAAATATTTGGGGGCATTATATCACTTTTGGGAGCTGTAACACACCGGCACATCAGGGAATGGAAAACTGGCTCATTCACACTCTGGAAATTCATCTGAATCAGACGGCAGCACTATTGAATTAGACGGTACGTAGCAGGATGGCACTACACCTCCCACTATTCAGACCCTAAATCAGTACTGCTGTTGTATAACATGTTCTGCAGCACCTCTTATTCAAAATACAAAAATTTTATTCAGCAGTTGGAAGCATTGATCAGTGTAAGGAGGGCTTTCTTCTGCTAGCTGTATGGGCTGAATGCTATTTTCCTTATTTAACAGAGAAAGTTGAGAGGGCCACTATCGGGTTAGATGCTATACTATGAGCAGCTGCTGTGTAGCTGCTCCATCCTGTCTCCAACACTGTCATGCTCTGACCACTTCTCTTTCTGCACTGGGAAACAAGTTTCAGTAGCAAATACAACTTCTTACTCACAATTTCAGTACTCCTGAATCAGGGTTTCTGCTGGGGATTCTTTTTTTTTCTTTGAAAAGCCATTTAATACTTTATTTTCTGTCAGTGGATGGACGGTTTGCGTCAACCTGTTGAGCTACCCAGTGACACTCGTTCCTCCTGTCTGTTCCTCCTCTCACCTGTCTGTTCAACGATGGGCTCCATGAAAAGATGCATTGTGGGTTTTGGCACAGGTGGTGCAGGGAAGGCAATTAAAAGACATCACAATATTAAAATAGGACTGTCACCATCTTACATCCACAGAGAGGTTTTCAGTTTGATTGGTGGACCATTAAAACGCAGGCCCTTAATGAAGATGTAACTCTGGCACAAAGATGGTTTTTGGAATATGAATCAACTGTTCTGATTAAATCTCTGAAACCACTACTACAGGACTTTTTATAACCTCTCTCATAAAAAAAAATTTGGATCCCTCTTGTTATAGTTAGCTCAAATTCTCTCATTAAGTCCTCTTTTATGCTCATTTTTCTCATGCTGAAGCTATTAAGAAGAAACAAAGTTGTTTCCTCCAAAGGGCTTTTCCTTTGTGCCCTTGTAAGGAGGACAGAGCAATAATGTTCAGGACAGCTGCTCTGCACTGTACACAGCCAACCAGCCAGCAAAAACAGTGAAAAATGAAGCCAAAAAAGGAAACATTTTCATATTCATGGGTCCCTGAGGACACTTCAATGAGTTCACAGGGCTCTAATAAACACCAAATGTCGCAAGCATGGTTCACTGAAAATATCATGTGGAAAAGTCTTTAAACAAAAATGATCTAACAACATAACTTATACAAGGTTAAAGGAAAATGAAGTTTCTGTGTAAGATCAGGACAAACAGTCCAACAAAGTTCAAAAAGACTAGCGTTCTCCATGTGTTGCTGTTAATTTCAGGTCTGCAGCTTTAAAAACGGTACTTCCTCCATCTGCTCACACTGCAAACATGTCTCTTCGGTATGAAGAGCAGCATGGTGTCGGTCCTGTCGAGGATTTGCAGTTTGTCTTGCAGGTAGTTGTGGAATGACACCAATTTGGAGGCTTACCTTTGTTGTTATATGGCTCCAGATATGTGCTCTGCTTTGTCACAACTCTCTGTACATTGGGCTTCTGCTGACCAATGGTCAGATACAGTGAAGTTATGCCAATAGCCTTCAAGGTAGGATAAAAATTAGTAATTGGGTATTTTTAACTATTTTATAGCTGGAAAGGCATTTGACCTCTGCCAAGACTTTAGTGTCTACTTCATATAATAAAATGGAAAGAGACAGTAACTCCAGCAAAGATCTTGCTTGCAAACTGAAGAGGAGATGGAGGAAAACCAAAGAGGTGAAGTGACTCACAAGATCCCATGACATGGCAATGACAGGACCAGCATTAGAAACCAATCTTTGTGATTCCCAGTCTGGCAATCTGTTTTGCTCCCAACCATAAATGAAGCAGGACTTTCATAAAATCCTACAGCCAAGAAGGCACAAGATTTTATATCTTCATCCCAGACCTACTAGCAGCATACAGACCAGACAGCTGTCCCTGGCACCTGGCATTCTCAGGGTCTGTTCAGCACACATAGGCAAAGTTCCTCTGGCCTTACTGACCACTGAGCCATCTGTCCCCCTAAAAATCATTCATATAATTGCTGCTAAAATCAGCAAATAAGGGTCTGTACTGGAAGCATTGCATTTACATTAGAGAGGATTTGAGAAGCTGTTTCTTTAAAATATGCACACACACGCACAAGCATGGGCACACACACACACAGGCACTAAAATATGGGCAGTCCTGACTTAGTTTCAATAACAATCACATTTCTAGACTGCTCAAGCCCTGCAGTGCCTGGTAAAGACTAAGAATCCGGGACCATGTTTTCCCCAGGGTACACCAGTATGATGAAGCCAGTGGGAACACTTTGCAATTAGGAGGATCGAAGGGTTCCCAGGTCGTAATTGGTCTTTGTGCACATCAGCGCAGCCGTTCGTGCACGGGCTGCCGAGCCAGAGTTACTCTGCATGCTCACTGGGGTAATAGACTGCAGTTCACTCTGAGTTAATCTGTATTTAATTCATTATGGGTTGCCCATGTGTAAATAACTACATCTCAACTTCCTATTTAAAACCATGGGATTTTGTTGTTACAGCACTGAGGCAAATATGGTAGCAGTAGACCACAGGCAGCAAGAGGGTACAAGCATCATGCTGCAGATAACCTCACATCCTACTTTCCCTCTCAGCCTCAGGAAGAAGAAATGTTTCCGCAGAAGTATGCAGAACCAGCTGGGGAATACACTGATGTGAGCAATGAGCTGGCATCTCTGGTTCATATACACTCCAATCTACCCACCCACTCCTCTGAGAAATATGTAAAAATACCACGATCAAATAGGGCTACTTTCACCATTGACTCAATTTCACCCTATAAGACTGGTTCTGCTACCTGCATACAGCTCCCTAAAGAAGTAAACCTATGATTTTTTTAGAGTGCAGTGTGAAAGAACTGAAAACATGTGCCATTTTCTCAAGGCATCAATATTTAATACCTTTCTTGATAACCTAAACTCATTCTCTGACTTCAAAGCATTTAATGGTCTAACCCAGTACATCACATTACATAATCAAGACTTTTTTTTTTAATGCTGAACATTAACTCAGAAAGTCCTCAGCACATGGAACGAAATACCACAACACATAGGCATTCAGGTCACTGAAGTATGTAAACCTATCCGACGTCCCTTAAAACACACAACTCCTAGCCCAAGCCCTGGTCTGTAGATGACCTGCCATTTCTTTGCTATTCCAACCCATACTGATTTGAAGGAGATCTAAAATGACCTATCAGACTCAAATATTAAGGAAAAAATATGTTAGTGTTTAGAAATGCCAGAAAATAAATACAAACAAGGAGAAATAATTTAAGCTATCCAAATGTTTTGAGTGCAAAAATAACATCTGGAAAAAAAAGGTTATGGATGTCATTATGCTCTGAATACTGAAATCATCTTCTCATTGCAGAGTAGCAGTGCAGAAATAATCAAAATGTTAGTTTTTATAGAGACAGAAATAGAAAAGAACATGGTGATTACAATGCTTTTAACTAACACATGGAAATGTGCTGACCATGCAGGTCGGTTCAAGGTGCAGCTCACACTTCCATGATGTTCTATCAGGGACAGAAATGGAGAAAACTGTTAGGAGTAGACAGAGGGAATGGGAAATAAGAAGGAAGGTGATAATATCAGAGCTGTTTAGTTCAGAGAAGAGACATGTGAAAGCAAACAGAAGTACAAATATAGTTAAGGTCACATTGGGTGGTCCCATTTGCTAAGATAATAGTGCATCCCTGGAAAGGAACAGCAGTGGATTTAAAGCTGAGCAAAACAGGACCTGATTATCATTCCAGCATTTCTATTTAGGGTAAAAATCTAAGTGGAGTAACAATTTGAAATTTGATTTTTCATTAAAAATAAATTATTTTCTTGGTTGGTTAGGACCTACTGTGAACTGTTCTTGCAGGTGAGGGGCATATTCGAAGAGATTTATGCCATTTTTTTGCAGGATGTTTAGAGTTGTCTAGAGTTGTCTAGCCCTGTTTGAAAGTTTCTCCCACAGCAAAAACCCTCAGCATCCTCCCCACCCCTATTTTTAAATATAAGCTCTTCACACACATTTACATATAAAATAAAAAGGGTAAAAGGAATTAACATGCACTTCAATTTTCAAAGCCCATATTAGGAAACACTCACTGTGGCCAAATCAATGCAACAGCAGTTTTGTTCTTAGAGGAAAATCAAAGTTATTCTAGTCATCCTCATTCCTACTACTTTTATCCTCTCCAAGGTACACAAATGGTTCTTCTTTTATAACTACAGTAAAAGAGCTCGGAGGCATTTCAGCTGCAGGAGATTTACACAATTTGCCATATTTCTCTTGCTGGGAAAGAGGAGGGTAAAATCAGCATCGTGATACTGTGATACCACATAGAAGCTGTTTCTTCATTTGGCAAACCGCTCAACTGATAAAACTATCCCATCTCAGAAATTGTCCAAGAAACGTCCAAGGTCTCTGTTTTCCCTTGAGCACAGAGAAATGCCTGTTATGGTTCCTACTTGTTTTGCTTTTCCCTGTGCTGCTCACAACCAAGCCTCTGAAATGCCAAACATCATCAGTCCCCAAAGTTAATAACGCTTCTATAATGAGAGGGTCTTAGACTTTCAAACCTAGTTAACTGTGGTTTTACTCTCTAGAGTCCTGGGCTCAGATTTTCTGTTCTTTGTATGTTTCATAGCTCTTTACATACAGTGTAAAATGTTACCAGCCGGACTGCCAGTATGCTGCGTATGTGGTCTTTGAAAATGTTCAGTGATCTCACTGACTGTTGCATCTAACTAGCAGGCTAAGGTCCACTCTAAGAAGGGAGAAAGAAACCACCAGACCTTGTGCTTTTGCAGTACAAAGGCGTTTTTAAGGATTATTGCTGTGAAATTACACCTGGAGCTGCATGGAGACCAGCGGAAAATGTCTTTGACCTTGCAGTAACCTTGTGTAAACAATGTTAATCATGACTGTTTTTCTGTGTTACTGTCCCCTGTTGCCTACTCCAAGGCTAAGAAACTTCAGTGCATTAAAATAGTTATTGCCATCACTAAGGAATGATCATCGCTTACTTTATAAACGTAGAATATTTTTAATAAGCAAGATTTGAGCATACTGATTTAAACAGAATGCAGTCCACCTCTGTAATGATCATTCTGTGTAAGCTAACTAGTTGCAAATAAATAAATAAATAGACAATAAATTACCCCCACAGAAAGACTTTTGGGGAACTTCTAGAAAGAAAATATGGAAATCAATGCAGAGACCTTCAGTGTGTGGTACTTCCTTTCTTCAGTGGAAAGAAGGACCCAGTTACAACCTGTGCAGTACATTGGGAAACGCCTGCTGAAGCAGACTGCTAAGTGGGAGAAGAATAGCAGTGACAGAGGATCGCATATTAGATCAATAATGCAATTTGTGGAAGCCATGGTTTGGGTTTTGTACTGCAACAAATCTGCAAGGGGAAACTAATGCTGACTGTAAACTGTTGGAAGAAGCAGAGAGACAAGAGGCTAATGTGATCAATGGGAAAACTCACCATGATAAGTAGGGTGGATGGTGTTTCTGTACATAGAGACGAGCAGACTTCATCTGTTGGCCTTAAAACAGGTGGTTTTGCGTCCAAATTACAGGAAGACACTTGCATTCATACCGGGTGAATTGCTCAGTTTGCTATGAATGCTGCTGGCAGTGCTATGCACAATATGTCAGACTTAAAAAGCTTCTGTTTCCCAGTCGTCACTTAAATTTTATTTTTTTTTAGTAAGTAAAGTCTTAGAGGACTGATAGTTGCCATAGACACATCAGCAAAGACTCAAAAGAATGATCTGGGAGAATATGACTATCTGTGAACTAGATCCCGAAGGGAATCAAAGCTGAAGCTGAGATGACTCATAGACACAGACAGAGAAATCGGCTACCCTGGCAGGTAGAGCCAGCCAGAAGACAGGAGTCACAACGGTGTTTCCAGATTGAGTCACAAGGGCTGTGTCCTGCATCATTCATGTCCTACAGAGACTCCTGTTTCTTTTATGTAACTGAAGGACTTGAATTGGGCCTTTGGTGGACATCACTGCAAGTGAACCAAAGCCATTCAGATTACCATGTGTTATTGTGCAGAACAGATTAGCCTGTCCCTTGCATAAAACTAAAGATTCAAGATCAGATAAATATTCTATAACCTGGGCACACTTAATTTTATTTCATTAAATGGGGATGTTTAGATAAAAATAGAGTGGGGTCCCTTTAAAGCAGCTGTCTAGCAGAGGACTAAGCCCAGCAGTCTTTACTCATTAAAAACCCCATTAAGGACAGAATTCCAATTTTATATCTCATAATATTTGTGCAGTCATGTTTATCTTGGGAACAAATAGACGGGACTGTTCTGCTGTGAGACATCTGTGAGTAACCTTTCACCTCCTGTCATTTTTATGTTCAACACAAAACACATTTATCAAAATGATGCTTTGGATTTATATAATGACTTTCATCCCACTGCCTCAAAGAACATTATTCTACTTGCCAAGGGTTTGTTTATGCCCATTTTGTGGAATAGAGGAAGATTTTCATTAGCTGATGAGACAACCTGGAAAATGGGGTACTACAGAACCACTTTGGTGGTCATGTGAACCTTGCTCCTCTAGCTCCCCTGGCCAGACAAATGGCCAAATCTTAGAAAAGATTTTAATTGCTCCACTGAAACCTCTATTTTTATTTGAGTCTTGATTAACAGATGTTAAACAAGCTTGCTGATATCAAAGTCATAGAAGATGTGAGACATCGCTGACACTTTTCCACCCCCTGCTTTGCTCTCCCCCATCCTCACCTGATTGACCTCCGAGAGCGCTGCCATGCCAGGAGCACCCCGCACCCCCAGCTCTCCAGCTCTTCTCAGGGACGGCATCATGCCTGGCAGGACACCGGCGCCTTCTCCTCCTCCCTGGGCTGGACACTGTCTCCACAGTTGCCCAAAGAGCTCCTGCATTTCTGCAGCCAAGATCACCTCTTCCTGCAGGCCCACCGTGTTTTGTGCATCTGATGTATTTCAGAATAGGGGAAAATGGTGCCACAGGTTAACGAGCCATCCTTCACTTAGCTCCCACGGCTCCCTCTGCTGAGGGACCACCATTCAAAGTAGACTTCTCACACTGAATGAATTTTTCATAAGTTAATTGTCTCCATCCTTTTCATGAATTAAATTAAACTGGGAACATCAAGCATATACTGTCAGCTTTAGCTTCAGGCATCTTCACCTTTAGATAATTTCTAACAGCAAAGGATGGCTCAAAACATGTGGCTGTTAACACCTTTCAAATCAAATCAACAAATAATGAAAAAACAAAGGTAACCCTTGTTCATACAGAACGCTTCATCTTGTACCATTTAACAAGGAAGACGGACAAGAATGATACCATTGTTCATTTTCATATCAATTGGCAGAAATTATCTTTATTAGAAAAATGAATTTTTCATATATTTACAATTTTTACATCATGTTATACTTGGCACATGTGTTTTCCCCAAATAGTTATATACATTTCGGTACACACAGACATTCGAGTCCCCCATTCCCTTAATGTTTTTCTACATATTTAACAAAAATGAAGAACACAATACAATTTGTAAGACAACCATAATAATTATATATTTCTCTATCGTAAAAAGTTTGAAGCAAACATTTTTTTTTAGATATGTTTCAAAATATTTATACAGTATTAGCACTCAGTCATGCACTGGGTTAAAATATGGTCGGGGTGAACTGCTGTGAGACGGTATGCGTAATGCGGGAGAGAAGCGTGTGACTCCCAGCTCCTTCAAGCTGCAACGTGTGCTGTTGGGTAGATCCCACCACCACCAGGATTTCAAAAGCAGGGACAAGGGGGTGCAGGGGCAGCCGGGTGTATGCGTGTCTCTGCAACACAACAGTTAAAACTGTGTGTGTACAGACACTTGGGTGTTAAAACTCATTTCAGTTCGCTAAACCTATCTAATAAAACAGGCAGTAATTGGAATGTCAAAACTGGTTTTTAATTATTCTCTTTTTTCCCCAAACCTTTTCTTTTGAAGAATGCATTAGACTATGAATCGTATAATGAAATTCTGGATTCCCTTAAACATTAATTTATTTCATGCTTGATTCCAATTCACCAATATTCTTTTATTTCTACTCTAACATCCTGATTTATTTCCCCAGGTGTTGAGAGGTCTTCAAACCTCTACTATTCTTTGCTATCAATTGGAAATTTATTACTTACCCTTTGGTTTGAAATATGACACTCTTGAGAGTGTTACAGTAAATTGCACTAGTAAATAACAGAAGTGATAGGCTTTTTAATTTACTGTGTATGGAATCAAATGATTCTAAGATTTCTGGTAAGATGCTATTTATGGAATGCAAATTTCTTCTACTGCAATGTAGATTAGTGCTCTGTGTAACCAGTACAAATTAGTACACTTGGAGTTTTTTTCCTCCCATCAGAACAAGAATACTTTTGCAACTGTACTAATAACTAATCTTCTTTCTGAGCAAAATCCTAAATTAATATTGTGAATTATTACTTTCTCAAGATACAAATGAAACTAAATTAGTCTCAGGATGATGACAGAAGATCCAATACTAATTTTGAGTTACATCTCATTTTTCAGAGTTCAACTGCAAATAACTTCTAACCAAACTCAAAATAGCAATACATTACTTGAAACTGCTAATAAATGGTTGTAAAATCTTTGTCACAATGCTGAATTTTTGCCTTGCCCCTCATTCTCCCCCAAAACTTTATACATATACATATATATAAAGCTTATCTATAGCTTATATATGTACATGTATGTATACAAAGACTAATCAGTACAACACATTAAATTTACATTATTCAAGTAAACAGGTAAAAATATTTTTAAAAGTGTAATTTGAGATTCTAAAATATTTCTGGTGGTTTTTGTTTAGCAGCACAGAAATATTCGTGTTTCATCTAAGCCAGCAAAAATCATTAAACAGGATGAAAGGAAGCACAAAATGCCCTTTAGGCTTTGTGTAAATTTGAATCTGATGAATTAAAATTAACATTATTAACTCACAGGTGAAGCGCTTCTGAGAGAACCTGATATGTATGGATGCAAATTTTGCATAAAAATAGTATACTTAGTTAAGAATCAGGTAGGAGTTTGCCTAACACATTAATGAATTCTGTTTGAACCTTCTGGTTTCAACAGGGAAGACACAAGATATACTGTGCATGTGCACGTGGGTGTGAGGTGTGAAGACAGAGAGATCAAGCTGTTCTTCATCAGTGCAAAATGGACGTTCTGAAATGAATAAGACTATATCAAAATATTATAGCTGATATGAAGTATAAACTGTAAACAGTTCTTATTAAAAATTGCACTAGTTACCTTCCTATCTGCACACAATTTTACATGATGCAACTTTCATACCTTTGCAACATGAGGTTTGGTTTTGTTTTTTTTAATTCTGAGCATGAGCTATACTAAGGATCTGCTCTCTCATCACTTAGACCTCCCTATTTAAGTCAAAAGGTATTTCGCCCAAGTTTGGAATCCAGACCTAGGCCAGGTAAAAATGAGCTAACCAAAAATTTTCTTCTTGCAGATGAAGGACTTGGAACCAAGTTCTTCTCCAAGACACACTTGTAACGAACTGTAGACGAAATTTGACCCTACAGAATTTTCTGTTTCTGGGTTAAGGTGGAAAAATTAATAACTATCCAACTCTCCCTTTGAACAAAAACTCAGGAATTACTTCAAAACAAATGATTTCAATGTATTTTTTGTCATAAGTTTTGGTTTAGAGCACTGTAAATTTAGAAAAGAAGCCGAATACCACAATCATCTCTTGGTCAAAATCTCTACATCACCAGTTACAGCAAGCTCGAAAGCCTGTGCACTGAGAAAAGTGATTGTGACTTAAACACCACTGCTAAATACTGCCTCTGTGTGCAAAACTGATTTTGAAAACGGCACAGTCTGCATGGAAGCATATATGGGTGGCCACTGGTACACACACCAGCTGATCTTTCCTGGAAAGTTTTGGGTTTTGGGTATCCTTCCTCAGCTACCTTAAGTAACACGTTTAATGACCAGATGATCTCATAAGCTGACACAGAATTTTAAAGTCAGTCACCAGGCCAACAGACCCTCTCTGGCCATGAATCTTCAAAACAGTATGAGAAGACATCATTTTCCTATGGCTGTGTTATTTATAGTGAGTATCATTTCCAGCTCTTTCAGACAGGAACTCTCCTCTGACATGTTTTCATGTGTCCTAGCACAATGCAGTCCTGATCCCAGCAAGTCCTTTAGTCTCTGTAATAGGTATCAAACACTACAACAATTTCTGCCAGAGGCTTTGTGGATCTAGGAGGTTTGGAAAAGAGAGAAGAGAATCATTTAAAATAAAGCACTGCTGAAATGTGTCCCACGGCTTTGGGAGATTGCTCACACATGACTAGGTTGGAAAGTGTATGCACGCACATGTGTGTATACTGTATATATATTTAGGTTAACAAGTTTAAACTATTAATAAAGAGCTTCTTATAGTATTTGGTAATTAAAATATCAGGCTTGTATCATTCAAAATAGTGCAACCTACATAGCAATATACAGGAAAATTACACACATTTTTTCCTATTACCATTAATATGCTTGTGCATATCAAGATGACAGGATACCCTTTTCCATAGGATTAACCTTTTGCATATTTAATTGTATTCTTTGGCCCATTTTCCGGTGAAACCTCGTATGACAACGTAAAGACTTTGGCTTTAAAAAAAAGAAAGCTCCCATTTTTTCAGTGACTTTCAGAAACTTAAGTAGAATTCAAATCACTTTAGTTAAAAATTATCATTTCCTCCAGAAACCACACACCCCGCAGCCTGTCACAGACCACCCACTAGTGTAGATAACTGTGAACCTCCAATTTAATTTTTTTTTTCACTTTTGAAGATCATCTACACTTCAAATGTTGCACAACACATCCTCCAAAATTTTTCTCGACTCCTCTAATCTCGTCCCAACAGTGAACAAGAAAGGTCTCCTTCCCCAACAGCACGGGAAGGCACGGCCACATCGTGAGGGCCTTTGACTGCATCACTGAGTCCAAATACAGGGTTTGCAAAGTGAAACAGAAGCCAAAATATATTCCCAAAAGGTTTTTGCCATTAAATGCCATTATTAAATGGGCTCAATAAAAAATTATCAGACTAAACAATCCTGTAGTAATGATGTAACACAAATCCCTTCAAAACAGCTACTCTTATGTACTGCAATGCACAAAACAAATTTTAAAATGTATTCTCATAATGCATTTGCTGAGAAAAACATACCATTTCTTCTAATAGTACTAGAAGTGCAAAACAAGACATTCTCCATTAAAATTTCATGTCACTGTAAATATTACCATTTGCCACATTAAAGCTTAGTACCATTTATGAGAAGTGAGGAAACCTTCATCAATTCCCAAGCAAAGTATCATCTCACTTGGAACTTTACAGTGCACTGAATAAGTATCACAATATTTATTGGTATTTATTTTCACAGTTTTCTAACGTGCACATAGAAATATAATTTTTGAAATATATTAGTAAAAACAAATACTAATACAAAAGGGAAAGGACAAAACATCTAGGAGTATAACTGCTTATCACCACTACTTTTTAAGAGTTGGAGAGTCAAAACCATATCTCTTTTAAATATGTAATACTATATTTAGTGTGGTTATCTACTAATAAAGGTATTGCATGACAATGTTACAGCATGTTTATATTCTCTACTAACTTAGCATTGTTTTCAATACAGGTAAAGAATTAAGCAAAAGGAGTAAAAAGTGTCATTTAAGTGCTAAACAACAAAAACCTGGTAAATAGTGAGGTAACTTAATTTTACTTCTATTATTTCTGGTTCTTAAATTATAGATATGACAAAATCATCACAAAATCAGCAGTGGATTCTTACAGTTGTTAGACTGGCATTCATTTAAAAAAACCCAGTTTCAACCACAGCAGATATATTCTGCAGTATGTAACAAAAAAGCTCAGGAACCTGCAAGAAGAACGAAGTGCATTTTCACTGCATTGCAGGGCGATGCACACTTGTAATCCTGACTTCCAAAGTTGCAGGACATTGGAAGAGCACATATTTTTAGAGAGCGTACTCTGTACACAGGTCAAGAGAAGCAGGGCAAAGAAAAGTTAAAAGCTTGACAGGTGAAATAAATGAGGAGCTTATTTACAAAGAGTGCAGTAACCCTCCCCAGCAGAGAAGAGAGAAGCAAGGCAGGATTTCTGCTCCCATTTAACAGGGCAATAGACACCAGAGAGCACAAACAACCACCTCTCCATCCCACAGACATCACTGCAACACTGTAATGAAGGTGAACATGGGATTAATTCTACAATGAAAGCTGAGCATCAACAAGAATTTTACACTATGTACAGTATGCGCACATCAGACAGAAAAGTCTGCATGATCAGAGGGATGTAAGAGAGGTGACAGTCTTGAGGATACTCCCATTTAACCACAGCTTCACAGGTGACTCCAGCCAGAGCAGGTTGAGCCTTTCCTTTATCATACCATATACCTGTCTGTACTTGCATTCATGTCCACAAATACATATACAGCTGTGATTAAACTGCACTCCCTCCTAGTGATAGTAAATATTAACACGTTGCTAATACATTTAAATAAGACAGTACAGGTGAGTTTGGGCAGGGCAATGATTCATATCACAGATCATACTTTAAAAAGCCTTTATGCTCTTTCAGAAGTTCCTTCAGCACTGTTATATTTTGAAGGCTCAGCCCTCAACAGAAAGGAAGTTTAGATTAAAAAAATAACATTGGTAAAACAAACAATTTATCACTGGAAAACTGCTTTTATGTTGCAAACCAGATTGCCCTACACAGAAAAGATTTCTACTTTAAGAGGACTTTTGAGCTAAGATAGGACTAGAGCTGGGAAAGGAAGAGTTTAGCAAGGGATGTATGACACTCCATTTTGAAAGAAGCACATGATGTGATGATCAACACTTAACACAATCTAGCCAAGCCACAGGAGTTACTGTTCTATATAAACTGAGAGAATTTTGCCATAAAAGGTCTGTTTTCACTAGGTTTTATATATCAAACATCTTAAATGCAATGTAAAACAACAAAAAGATTCACCTTTTGAATTCTTCCTAAATCCAAGCTGACTCTCAGACCCTTAGATTCGTACCAAAATTCTATATTGATGAATTCAGCAAGGGAAGGAATAGTACCAAAATCTTCCCCATCACTAAGATGCATATGCTACACTGCAGAAATAGGAAAATAGCAAGTTATTCTACAAGGAATAGATTCTGACACTTTTATTTCATGCTGGAGAGTCATGTGGAATAAAGAAAACGATACCAACTAGGCTGTGAGTACTGCAGAACCCACAAACCCAGGTGCTACTTTAGTAACTACTTGCATAAGCACAGGAACTTATGTGCACCTGCAAGGTTTAACTTGGTACTCACTTGCAGATTTAACTAGCAGATTTTTGAGGCTGGGGATAAATGGACCATTACTTTTTTAAGCCCACCTAACTGAGGTTTCTAAGTTAGGAGCCTATACTTTCTAAAAAGTCAACAGAGAGGTAAAATCTTTCAGGACACATCACACACACAACTGCTCCCAAGCCTCTGGTGCTCTGAATTACCTTCCAGAGGGAGCTTTCTCTCTCTCTCTCCCCACTGGCAACATAAGGAGCTTAGCCTTCCAGCACAGAAACCCGAAGCTACACACACAGCTTTAGCTTTTGCTTCCTTCAAAACTATGTTAAAAGATTTCTTTTCACCAGGAAAAAAACCCCACTCCTGACTTCCCTTGTGAGCCTTACTTCACCTCCTAAGTGTTCCTGAAAGATCACAGAGAAAGAGACACGTATTTATGAGATGCTGCCAAAACACGGTGAGCTGGCGGTGATTTCATTTCTGTTTGTCCACAGCACTTTTTCTCCTAACCAAGCTTCTTAGATAGCAGAATAATGAATTCTGAGCAAAAGCTGCAAAACATTAAATGAAATTTTCCAGAAATACAAAAACTCTTAATTTTCCTTAGTTTTATCTTATATATTAAAATATCTTATTTCCATGCGTTTAAGTCAGTGGGTGACTACACTGCTCTAAGAAACACAAGCAGAACACAAAATTCATTTCAAAGGAAAAAGGAAAATTTACTGTGGTGAAAAGGGAAAGACAAAAACATGAAGAAATTCTACAATGTCTTTAAAAGAGGAAAAAAGCAAGAGGCAGGTATGTCTATGTAGCTGTTTTTACCTCCATGTACCTACTCCATTCCTCAGCAATTCAATATCCTGCCTCCATAAAAGTTGTCGTCCAGGAGCAGTGTAACACTACAGGACATGCTACCAAGAATGGCCCATATCATTTACAGCCTGATTCAGTTCCAGCTGGAGTCACAGGAAATCTTGGTGATAGGAATGACCAACAAACTGCTAGAGCTGTAATCAGGAAAATGTAACAAGTCACCAGCACCATCCAGAAAGGTACAGAAAGGATGGCCACTTATGCAGGAAGATTCTTTTCTCCTCTTCAAGAATAGCAGCAGCTGGAGTGAGAGAGAGGGAAATACAGAAAGTCTTGATCTCAGTTTAATTGAAAGTCAGTGCAAATATATCAACAAAGCTCAGGCAATAATCCGAACTCCACGCGCTCTATGGCTGAGCCTCACAAGCTGTGGCTTGTGGCTGTACTGTTGAAGATTTTTCTTCAACTTCTCAGCTTCTTCTTCTTTACACATATACATCTGCAACCACACCAGCTACTCGCCTACAACCCTACACTTTAGCCTCTTCTTCCCCCTTTATTCACTCATTATATTCCAAGATCAAAACAACAAATGCATGCAGATTCTTATTCCCTCTACTTTCAGTATCTGGGGGTTTTTTCCTTCCTTTAAGGCAGCATCTTTTATTTCCATGTGAACAACTGCTGTGCAACATTATCAAGTCCTCCCTCTGTCTCTTTAATTTGTTTTGGTTTAGGGGAGGTGGTTGCGTTGCATATTTGCGGTTAATAATAATAAATCTCTACAGTCACCAGAAATCTGCTCAAATCAGAAAAAGCAAACATTGCAATATATTTCTTTGTAGCTAATTTGCTTGTACATTTCACCGAAGGATAAATCCACCTGGGTTTAGGATGTTTACATTTGGATCTCAACAGTTTACTTAGAAAATGTTGTAAATGGGAATTTTTCTTTCCCACAACTTCACATACAGTACTTAAATATATATTGAATTATGTGTGTCTAGTTAGATAGAGATGATACAAAAGACTTGGAGTGATCAGCAAATATTTTGAGAGCTTTAAGATGATGCAAAAGGCAAGAGCCACTGCTGAGTTTTATGATTCACTTGGTAAAATTCTCAATGACTTGCATGGTATTTTTGATATCAAAACTGTCAGTATGCTATCATAGCACTATAATATAAGCAAATACCATATCTGCTGAAACACAACAGATAGTGCAAACTACTTAATATTTTAATACACTATGATTTGGAAATTAGAATTTGCCTGAAATATTTTTATTAAACTCATTACAACAATATTCATGCCTTCAGTGCATTTGCCTTCCTGTAGACCTAAGACAAACAGTATACCTATGTCTTTGGGAAAAGGTTTTGGCTCATAAAAAGTGGTGTTCATCCCATAAACACCCTAGCCCTGCATAGGTCATACATCTATTCCTAAGAAATGTGAATCTCTCTAAGGGCAGGTAAGGATCTTCTGTTTAGAAAAACCACATCCAGTGAGGAATCAGAAAGCATACCATGTGAATTGGGGCCAATAATTGTGACCAAATGTTGAATAAAGAATACTCAAACCATATTTGTTTTGGACAGTGTATAGCTACCCATAGATATGCTTTCTGAACATACTTATAATAAAGTATACTGAGATTTTTGAAATCTGGGAAGGGACTCAGAAGCCCAAATCTCATTACTTTTCATCCCTTCAAAAATATCGTCCTTCACCATCATGGTAAATGTATAAATACATTTGTAAATACCAAGAACTCATTCTGGACTGTTTGGTGGTTAAGTCAGCTTAAATCTGTTTAATAAAAAAATGTAAGCCAAATTCAAGAAGCTATACTTTGTCTATCCCTATACATCTTTTCTGTTATCTCCCATCTTCGGAATGCTATTCCAAATTAAACAACTTGCATACTGTACCTCTGGCATGCAGATACTACAATTACAGCTGACAGGCATGATTCTGTTGAAAAGAGTTTCAGTTTAGAGAAAAGTTGGGGTAATATTCCCATTTTCCAGTTCACAGTGGTAATGGTTTCCCTGCTCAGTGTTCTTCAGTGAAATTGTAGGGAATAATGCTTGAATAATCTAAACTTCCTCTACACAAAAAACCCTAAAGCAATTCTCAGAGTAGCAGAATGGGAGAGCACCACCTGTTGAATGCTTTCAGTATTTAAATATATTAGCAATTGTATTTACTTCTTTAGTTTAAATTAAATTTACAGCTGTACACTCTACTCATGAAAGGCTTCCTCTCTTCTCTTCCACACTCCCTCATGGTTAAAATCTAGCAATTTTTTTTTTTTTTTTTCCAGTGAGGGTGAGGAAGGGTGTGTAGCAGATATTTTATTTGTGAAATAATCTGACTGAACTTTACTAGAAGTAAAAGTCATATAACAATGCATCCCTGTTATGTGAATATCTTTGTATACCAGTAAGTGATAATAAAGATACTGTTCCCTAGTTATGTGTGCATATATTCAATTTATATAACAGACTTGATCAGAGAGTTTAAAAAAAACGGTCTGATGTTTGACAAATATGCACAATATTCTCGAAGGAAGAAGTCCCTCAAAAGGTGTTAATCCTTCACTGTATATGCAAATAAATGGTATTGCACTCCTCACTGATTACACTGAACGTATGGCTGTCGGTGTTCAATACTGTATTAACAGCTTTAATACTATTAACATACAAATAATTAGATGTCACTAATATACTATGAACAAAGAACTACAGTTGGTTGGGATTTGGTTTGGGAAGTGAAGGAATAAAAGAAATACTATACAGCCCTGAGTAATCACCAGTAAGGGGCAAATGCAAACTTACGTACACATTAGGCCTCAAGGTTACTAATAAAGTCCACAGCTCTATAGTAAGTGCCATATAGTGATATCTAAAAATATATACTCTGGATTAGGCAGCTGTGAAATTTCTGAGAAGATGACTGCAGACTTTTCAATGAATTAGTTTGCAATGGTAAGTGCATGTGAAATATAAGAAAAGCATTTGTACATTAACATTAACCAATATCCATGGGGCTTCCTTTTGGTACACAGCAGTTCACATGTTTGGCCCTACAGCCTTCCCTTTTATTTTCTGTTAGTCTAGAGTGAACAGACTAATTTTGTGCTAACACACTGTATCTTATTTATTAAGGTCCTGGGGTTTGGGGTTCTTTTAATTATTATTTGGCTTTGAAAATGATTATGAAGCTAAAATATATTTCGGAAGTCTAGCTTTCTGTTCTCTTTGAGAGTCTTGCTTTTGAAACTGTGCAAATACATTCCTAATTCTTTTTGTCTGTGTCATACTACATGCATACCGTATTGCTTATCCAGTACTAGAAAATCATTAAACATTTCTAAGGACAAAAGTACATTGAATGATAGCAACATAAATTAGAATAACCAAAATAGTAAAATCATTAGATACAAAACAGCATAGTTGCCAACATATATTGGGGCTATTTCAGCACAGCTTGCCATTTATATATAAAGCATACATAAATGGCTGGTTTTTATCCTTTTCAACAACACATATTTTAAAAGGATAGTTAAGAGCATACTAGTTTACCTATTCATGTACAAAAGTACATTGGGAAAGGGAGAGGTTTACTTATCATTTACCATAGCAGGATACAGTTAAAGGATAAATTCTCCCTCTAAGATGGTGGCAACTATTTTTTCCCTATAGATAAAGTGATCATGGAAAATTTAAACATCTGATTCAATGCTAAGCATTTTCTTATACACACGTCTATTGCTACAGGAATTTAAAACCCTTGGAGTTGAGTACAAGCTATTCCTATTTGCAACATAAGGCAAAACATGCTCTGAAATGTACATGTCATTATGGATCCGACCATCCCTGGAACAGTATGATGCTGTAGACTTTATGGATGACCTTAAATAATTATCATTTCTTCCTCTTGTTGGTAATGAATGTTTATAAAGATCAGCTGGACTTCGCCTAAGAGATAAGTGCTGCTCATCACGATACGAGTGCAGAAAGGGATTATCATCCGAGTGAACAGTATACAGGGACTTGCTCCGCTTACTGTCCTCTAGAGTGTGAGTTAAAAGTGAGGCCTTGTTGCTCAACAGTTTGCTTGAGGGAACACTAAACATGCTTGCATATGGACTACTTTGTAGAAATTTCTCTCTTTCTTTCAAGCTTATACTACGAGAAGGCCTTCCACTATCCATTTCCCTGGACTTATCAGCGATATTATCAAAAGAATGTTGCCTGCTAATCCTCAACTTATTTTTTTTATGATATTGCAGAGCATTATTTTGTGACCAACTATGCTGGTATATTTCTTCAGGAAGTGATAAGTTCGTTGTATCCTGCAGCATCTGATCTTCTTCAATATCATAGAGGTTCCCCATCCGCAAGCATGCGTCGCATTTATAGGGAGATCTGGTCGTATAGTGTCCCGCATAAGTGGGCAAATTGGAAAGACAGCTCCTGCAGTGGGTAGAATTCTGTCTGTATCTATCATTCATGTCAACTAGGGAAGTATTTTTTTCTTTTAAAGTGTAGTGTTTTCCATAAAGTTTATACTGGTCATTATTTGGAAGACTGTCTTCATTATGCAAGGGAGTCCTGTTAGCATGTTCTGCTTTCCTGTAGCTGTCATTGTGATCTTGATAAACATCAGGGAACTCTATAGTTTCTGGAAGGACAATGTTTTCAATGTACTGAGGTGTGTCCAAGTGGAATCCTGGCTCCTTGTCAGCTTCAATTGTGTAGATTTTATCCCGTGGAGAGCTCTGTTTGGTTTTCAGATATGTCAGTTCCACTTCACTACAGTCTTTTGGGTATTTTGATGCTACTGTCCTTTTTTTAAAATTGTCCTTGGTTTTGTGGTGCTTGTTGTTGTTTTCAGGTTCCATATGGCAAGTAGCTCGGCTTGAAGTCTCTGATACATCTGAATGGACAACCTCTTCAGGAAGGTATCTTTGGCTTTTCACTGAAAGCTGCCTGTTTTCATCTGACTCATTTTCTCTCTGGGAACCTTGGCTCTGACGTACAGATTCTTGACGTAAAGATTCAACAGATTTCCTCCAAAGCTGCCTGGGTCTGGAGTTCACTTTTGCTTCTGTTGTTACTGCAACTTCTACTGTATTTGGATTGGACTCATTCAGTGTGAGAGGATGCTGGCCTTGGAAAACATAGTTGTTAAGATTGTCCTTGTGTCGATTGCCAGGAAGTGTCTGCAGTTCACTCATGTTGTCACCAAAAAAGTTGTCCTTTGTCTGAAAGGATCTGTTATCAGAAAATATCAAGTTTCCCTTATCCATGACCATGTCCATAATCAAGGAACCCCTCTGAATAAAATCAGCTGTTCTTTTGGGGGAGTTAATTCTTGAAGGATTGATATTGGTCATATTTTTTGCTGTTCGCAGTAGTTTCAACATGTTGGTTTGGGAATTGGTCAAAGTAAAGTCAGGAGACTTCTTTTTTTCTTCAATGTGTACTCCATGAATGCAGCTGTAAATACCCTGTAATGAGAGTAATATAAAACAAATTAAATCACTAGGTGTAAATTTTAAATACTTCCATTCTATTTTTAAGTAGCAATAAAAAACAATTAACCATTGCTTATCTAATGACTGGCAAGATTAAAAGTACATATCTATCCTTTTAGCATTTCCTTTCATCAATATGGAAGAATAATTTCTGCCATAGTGTTGGAACTGTAGAGGAGAAAAAATTGTCAGTATTTAACAAACCAGTGGTTCATGTTGGCTTCCCTTGCTTATTCCAGAAAACAAGATTAGAAGGGACCCCAGAAGGTTCCCTAGTCTCATCACAAAATTTAGCTAACCTTCAGTAACAAAAATTCTATTAACTTAAACCAGTGATTAAGTTACCCCTCTAAACAAGTCTGCAGTCAGGCTATTTTCTTGGAAGTCAAGGTACTCTTCACTTCCACTGAAATAAAAAGGCTTCTAGCCATCATATTTTAGCTTTTCTGTTTATTATCCTAGTACATATGAAATAATCCCAGCTCTTTCTAAAGCCTGAATTTGAGTTCATCTTGAGCCCATCTTTTAACTTCAACCTCTTCGGTCACTCCTGTGAGCAAAATTGATACTTCCGACACTGTGAACTTGTAATTCTCAGAAATTTGCCTTTGAAATAAGTAACTTTTCTCCCCCTGCATTGGTTAGGAGTATTTCACATGTAAAAGGCCAAAAGTTCAAATGTAAAATGTGGAGGGTAAAGTGTATATGCTTTTCTAGACAAACCCCAACAGGGTAGGGCAGAGTATTTTTAATGCAGTTCCAATACGGTTCAATTTACTCAACAGGGTAATTTCAGCACATTTTAAAGATTAGGCATTTTAGTATAATTTTCAATTCTCCTCAGCTATATAAAAAAATCTAGCAAAACCTACTACCTAATGAAAGTAGTATGCGTTCAAAAATAAAAAGACAAAAACCAACGAATTTGTCAAAAATACAACAACAAGCACATACTTCCCTTAATTTACGACAAGTATCAGTCATTTGGATATGTAAATCCACTTTGGGTTAGGTAAAGATGTCATTAAAGCCTGTCGTAGTGTCTAACCAAATATAAATGATACTTGTGTTTGACCTTTTCTCATATAATTTATTCAAGTTTGCTATCAAGAAAGTTTATAAAAATATTCCAGTATATTTTTAACACTTAAAATCCACTTGTTTAATAAATACACAAAACTGAGAGCTATGTTTGTCATCAATTTAGTATTTATTTTGTTTGGATTTTTTTTTGTGGAAAATAGTCCATTTCCTGCATGTGAACAGCTCTACCATTTCTTCAAAATTCCCCTAAATGTATTTGTTTTCAGCATTTGGTTACTGATTATCCTGGCAGATGATAATTCATAACCTAGAATAATCCAATGGAGAAAAGACTTCCCATGGAGTGCAAGTACATCCTAAGCCCATCGACTAGAACATCACACTGATGCTCTAACATGTATTTCAAATGTCCAAGTGGGATTAAAAGGAAAGATAATGTTTTAGGGAGGTAGCACTTATTCTGTCTGTTGCCTGAAGGGGGAAAATGAAAGTAATACTGACCCTGCTGATTGAGAACAACAATCCCGGCCTATCTGAGCAGACTCCAGTGAAGCAGAATCTAAGTTTCCAGTAAAATAAGTGCTCCCAGACAAAGGTTATTAAACTGAGTGCCATGGCTGCTGCAAGCATGTAAAACACTCCTGCCATGTTGTCAATGTCCAGCTGGCTGCTCATGACTTCATTCTTCTCATTGTGGCAAATACCAGTCAGCCACAGGGTTTCTAACTCTTCCATTTCCCCTAGGGAGAGCAAGGAGTCAAACCAGTTAGAATGCAAAAAATTACTGCTCACAGTATTCGAAAATCAGTTTAAAAATACAGCACCATTTAATGCTTCATTTGTGGAGCACTTTAGTCTTACCTACTAAGGATTTGCAAATATAGCAGATTTCATGTCGCAGCACCCTAGTTTCAGATGTCCTCAGATTTCATAAATTACGTGGGAAGCTGGCTGCTCTAGAAAGCAGGATCTGTGATTTGGGTAAAACTTTCTTCTGCTTGCTATAACTAGTATCACTTGTTCCAAAGAGTGGAACTGGAGGGTTCCCATCCCAGGGGATTCCTCCACCCCATCCACGAGAGCTGCAGTTGGTGCACACTCAGACCCAGGAGGCTCCTCCCATCCCAGTCCAAGAGGTGCCACCAGTGCTGCTCCTGTCTGCAGGTCCAGCCGGCAGTAAGCCTGCGTGTGCAGTCCAGAGGTGCCGAGGCACACACAGACCCTCACGGACAGCAGTGTGTTAGAGCACCTACATGGCACTCAGAAACGAATACAGAGGGCCTGATCCTCCTCCTCCTGCCCAGCTGATGAGGACTGAAGTTTGCTAGTGAAACATGCACACACCATCACTCATGTGATTCACAAACATCAGTATTTACAGACCCCTCAAACACCAGCATGGGCTAAATCTGCAATATCTGTGCCCAGACCCTATACACCCCTTACCCAGGCACCAGCTTGGAACTCAGGTCTTTACAGAGCCCCCCTGACAAATCACATCTGCCCCCATACTCATAAACACCAAACAGAAAACAAGATTACATCAAAACCAGCTAGGAACTGAGTTTAGTAAAGGGACAGGCTGCAGCAATTAGACACAGGGCTCAGTCAGACAAACATCCTGACACACAAACAGACCCTTTTATGCCCCCTCCTCTCCATTTTCCTACACTTGTTTCTCCCTGATCCACTCTAACCTCTCCCTTTGGTCCTTCCCTTATACATCACAAAATAAATTTCACATGTTCTCACAATCCCTTTAAAACATGCCATAAGAAGTTTGTTCTTTCTCGTGAGACCCATGATAACCTTATTTCCTCTTTTTGTGTAAGTTGCAACGTTCTGGCTGAACCTCTCCTGACATGTCTGGTCTCTGCTATTGTCTCTGGCATTTTTTGTTGCCTAGGGTTTGGGTACCTGGGGATTTGATTTATTAGTGTTCTGGTCTCTTGTTTTATTTTTTATGTTAAAGAGGCACTAAGCAGATAACCTTACAATCCAGGTATCTACATATCCTTTACATCCACATACCCCTTCCATATTTTGACTTCAGCCTCCCAGTCCAAGATGTTTCTGAATGTTAAAAGACAGACCATCCAAAAAAACAAAGATTAAATGGCAAGTTTAAAAACTCAGCACAAGTTTGGCTGCCCCTAGATGCTGCACCGGGCCATCACTGCAGCAGTCATTAGTCACATTTTCTCTCATAGTTGGCTGCATTTCAGTAATAGGTGAACTGATTTGGAGGTGCAGTTTTAAACCACTTTCTGATCTGCAAGCACTTTAAAAAGAAAAGACATTATTTAATCAAAACTTTCAGGTTTTCTTCCCCATAATAATTTTAATTATGGCAAAGCAATGACGATCACCAACACTGGATATAAAATCACCCAAAGCATTATGTCTGAAGGTTACAGTAATGTTACTTTGGAAATGGAAAGCTTGACTAGCTTTACCCGTACAACACATGCAGCAAGTGAGGAAAAATACTTGTATATGATACAGTATTAACAAAATTTACTGTGTTTCATAGGCCACCTGCTTTTCTATAGAAAATAACTGTCACTTAATGCCTGAATACTTCCAGGAATACAGTATGTCCCCTTTCCTGTTTAAGTTTCTTTTTTAAAAATGTAATTCTAACTAGCACTATCTTTCAAATACAGTTCTTCTCCTGGCTTTCTGCCCCTCTTCATTTTTTGTTTTCCCCAAGAGACCTGGGTAATGCAGTAACTGCAAACCCTTCTGATGCCACATACTGCCTCTCTCTCATGGTCCCCTGGACACCTCCCTCTGCTCCTTCCTGGCCCTCTGGATCACCCGGCCTTTCTTCTTATGGTCTCCTCTGGCCTGCTGCTGCTGCCACTGCCTGCTTCTTGGGCAGCGGCAGAAAAATAAGTAGTATCATCACATGCCTGAAGCAAAGCATCCCTGGCTTCTGGCTCTGGTCATGCCACATCCTTACTGCCATTAAAACATTTCATCTACTTAAAGCTATGGAAGCAGATCCACTCTCTCCCTCTGTTGCACATTGTTAGACTTAGAATCTGTATTTCACCGACGAGATCTGGCCTCAGATGAAGGACACTATCACTTAACAGTGGTTGTTACTGCCAACATGGACAGAGGTGTGCAAGAAATTGTAACTGTTCCTGCCAAGATTGCTTTTTATATTGCATGATATATTAATTTTCAAATGTTTAGTGTTGTTCTTACTGAAACATTGCATGTGCATACATGCCTTTTTACTCTCTTTGGGATATAGTCAGCTGAGTAATTCTATTATTATTTTTAATTACATAAACTTCACTGTTTCTAGAAAATACAGCAGGCAACACAGAGGGCCAGAAAGTACACTATTAACTGGCTTGGTGTGTTTCCCAGTTTAGGACATGGCTTCAATTTGGGGGAAGAATTCCCATGCCACAGATCCCGAATCCTTACCCAGTGATTAGGGAATACATTTTCAGTATTATAATCCCTACATCATTGAAGTAAAGATCAGAAAAAAATGGCTAGGAGCTATACTGACATTTCAGCTACCTTCAAGCTAGACTAGAAGATCATTGACCTGCTGTGCAAGAGCATTTTGCAGGATAGAGTGCCAGGGCACTAGGAAAGCTGCAGCCCACAGATAATTTGGATGTGCAGGTTGAAAGTGGAACACAAGACTGTGATAGAGAAATTGCTTCTCATGGAATGTGAAGGAAAAATTGAAGTAAAACGTAAAGTACTGAAGCACTTTAGCAAAGGCATTCATTTCATTTCAACAAATTTGTAAGAGATTATTTGGTTCCTCGTTAATTCTAAGTTTAGTTTTTCCTTGAAGCATGAATTGAACCTCTAAATCTGAAAAAGACAGTGTATCTTCTCCCAAGTGCTCCCAGCACTCAATCTTCAAAACACCTAAGAGCATCCCCAAAGAAGTAAGTAAATCCTAATGAATCTTTAAAAGTCTTTTAATCCAGGACATAGGGACAATGAATTATTAATTGTAATGGTATAGATATGGCACATTGTTGCTACATAGATAATTGGGGTTCATTATTGCATTTCCATGTCTTAGAACATTTGGATTTCTTTTCTTCTGCTAAACCTCAGTGGACTGTTCCCCTTGATTCTCTTTCAAGTCCTCCCTAGGGTCTGCAAATAAAACTCACAGAGGCTATAGAAAAGAACCCAAGTCCAAAGAGAAAGCAGTATTTCTGGTTTGTGCATTAGTAGCTGAAGCTCTGACAATCAGCCCTCATTACTTCCCACAGGAAAATTCACATCTCCCAAGATTGTCAAACATCAACTTAATTTGACTGCTGTGCCCTTTTACAATTCATAACAAAATTCACAAAGGAATTTAAACCTCTTTTTTATTACTGTTTCCTCTGCATTTCTTTCCCTTTGGCATGTACATCTAAAGTAACTATTGATAATCCACTAACCTTTCCAAAAACATCACTACAGAAACCAAGCAAGCTTGTTTTGAGACAAGATAAATGACAGTGCCCTGACAAACTACAAAGAACAAAACATCCTAGAGTCTCGCAGATCCTGCTGCTGCAATATCCCTTCCATTATATCTGACAATGACAGAAATCACTGTTAATTAATACCCCAAAGAAATCCACAATGTTATAGACCGCAAAGCACTGTGTTGCATTGTCATATTTATGAAATGATATTATCTGGGAATGGACAGATTAGGCTGGTAATTCTGGTCTATATATATAAATCAGTTAACATTTACAGTATATATTTATATACATGTGTGTGTATACACACAGAAACAGGGACACACAGACAAAACGGTTACTAATTTAACTGTAATACCACTTCAACATAGCTGACCCTATAAAACCAGCAAAAATACCCAATCTATTTATTGCTCTTCCTGCCCATTATGTTTTACCCAAGGTATTTACAGAAGGCATAACATTTTTATTACAAAATCCTCAGGTATGAGGAATTTTTAACTGGGGTGTTGATTCATTCCTTATAAAAATCAGTCACTTTCAAACACGGCCTTGAGTTGGAATTCAAAACATTGAACTTTGAGACCAGTTAAACTTCAGTTCAGAAAAAAATATTTAAAAGAATCAAGTCCTTCTGGAAGAATGCTGTTCTTTCAAATCCTTTTGGGTGGTCTAACCTGTGAGGTGAATGTGTAAGGTCATGATACCTATAGCAATATACTAGTCTTGGCAACTGAAAGGCCAATAATTTCTGATCACCAAGCACTGAAGAGTTCAGTTGTCTCCATGTGTGCGTAATTCTAATTGGCAAGTAAGAGCTCCAAACATTCCACAAGAAAGACCTTGGAAATCTGAGTCAGCAACCTCAATATATATAAATGCCAGGCCTCAATGAACCAAGTGTTAATGGAGTTCAAGTCTGCATCTAATAGAGGGGGTCTCAAGTTACTTATAAATATTAATCAGATTTATTTATTGTTTTCACTTCAGGCACTTACTAAAAGGAATGTAACGCCACAGTCATTTTCTGCCTTCATCCATGTGTGGACTAGATTAACGATTAAATGAATAGTTGCAGATTTCAGCAACAAAGTACATCATGACACCAGCACAAGATTAGAAAATGAAAAGTTCCAATATATTTGACAAAAAAATAGTGTTTATTTTCTGTTTAATATGTTCATAGTATATTTAACCTACAAAATTCACAAATAACTGCATGATGCCTACATGAAGATATTTTTAAAATTTCTGTAGCACTGTACCATAAAAAGTCTGCCTCATTGACAGTGTAAGAATCAGTATAAGCAAGTATTTTAAAGATCCATATTTCAAGCAGTGTTGAGCCTCTGCATTATTCACTCAAAACACAGTATGGTCTTCTCTAATAAAATGCAAAATTCTAGCGCTCTCAATGGCAATTCAAGACTATTTACAATGTTTTTAGGTTACAGTGCAAGCAGTACTTGGATCCCTTTGTATTTCTCTTGGGTTTGTTCCTATGGCTATGGTGCTCTCTGCTCTGACTGCTATTTGCACAGAAACGTGCCAGTTAGCCATTCTGACTGAATATCTCAGAAGTGCCTTTCCTTCTACATTTTAGTGCAACATTTCTAGCATATTTCACACTTTATCATTCTGGGAAGAAGTGATAAACTGTCCAGTGTATCCCCTGAACAATTTCTTCACAATAAAAACATCATTATCCAGACACAGAAAAGATACAGATCAAAGGGTAGAATTACATGCTTTTCCTCATCATAGTTCTTAGCAGCTTTTGCAGGCTGTGGTCAAGTGTCATCTGTCCCTGTCACCATCCTCTCAGAGGTGAAAAACATGCTGCCCTTTTGCAGTCTCTGCCATTGTCTCTAGAGATGTGTCCATTCTCAGCGATTCTTTTAATCTGGTGTCCCCAGATTCCATTCAGTTCCTAGGCTCAGCATCTTGTAAGGGTCTGGGATCCTCCCTTGGTTCTCAGCTTTTTCATTAAACCACCTTCCTGAAAGAGGCAGTGTCTTCCCAAGCGATGGGCCAGCCTTGAGGTAATGACAGTTAAAGCTGTCTAACTTATGGGTCATTCCACTGATGCAATTTTGTTTTCTGAGTGCTTTTTTCCTCTATGTCTACACGTGCATCCAGGAAGATGCACACATACTGAAAATTACATGTTATTTATAAAAAAAGAGAAATCTCAAACCCACATAACGCATCATTCTCCACATGTACTTACAGAAAAGCAGTTTGGGGTAAGATTATTTTTTTTTTTTTTGAGACGGAATAACAGTTTTTCAATACTTCCTCATGATTAGTAAAAAAAAATAAGATTTTTCATTATCACCCAAGTATGTCCCTAATTACAAACTTGCCAGAAAGTTTTATAATTACATCCAAAAAGAGAACAAACAGACTAGGATAACCTTCTTTGCTGCTTATTTAAAAAGCAAATAATAAAATCAACTTGCTGCTCTATTCCAGGAAAGAAAACAACACCTCTGAAGCTTGAGTGGCACCTGAGCATCTTCCCCTCTCCCTGAGGATACAAATGTGGGGAAAAGTGAGAGAGATGGGGAATCTAACCCTGTATCCTCCTGACGGCAAAACCAAGAGTGTGCATTGATAGTCGGTAAGTAACAAGCATCAGAAGTGCTGCATGCCTGGTAGTGCCTCCAGCCCCCTACTCCAAGCCACAAGGCTTTTATCCTTCTCCTCCCCACAGCTGCTGACATGCACCAAAGGGCACAGTCCCAGCCAGTACAGTCATGGGTTGAGCTTCATCCTGGTAGAAAAACTCCCCCAAAATCAAACAAAGCCCATGATTTACTTCCTTTGATCTTCACTCTTGGGAAGCCAAGCCTGGGCTGGCTTTCAGTGTGATTTGGGAATACAGCCAGATTAAGCCAGACTCATGACAGTCCAAAATAGCAGTCAGAAGCCTGAGACACCGCTTGGTTTTAAAAGGTGTGCTGCATTCAGCCAGCTCCAGGGGAAACAACACCAGCAGAAGTTTGAACAGGGTTTGATGGAGGGAACTTGAAGAAATAATAACAGAAATATGACTTTGGACCTACCTCTACACATGAAAAATGCCTGTCAAGAAGCTATTGAATAAAAGTTATATGAGGGAAGAATAAGCAGCAAAATATAAATAGGGATTACAGTCAAAGGATTGACTAAGTGAAAAAGGAAACAGAAATGGTCCTAGTGAAGAATTTACTATTTACTTGTGTTTCACTTATCTACATTCTCTGCAAGAACAGTTATCCTATCAGATGAGTAATTACATTAATTTTATCAGATCTGTAATTGGAAAATCAACTTTTTAATTTTGATTCTCTTATTATCCTCCAAATTAAATTGCTAAATAATTTGGTTTAATATTTTTGTAAGCGCTAAAGTCTATAATTCAGAGTTCTTATTTTCCTTCTTTAAAAGACAGGTGGTTTTCTGCTCTACTTTAACCATGTAGGTTAAAGCCATAGGTTCCTGGAGATAATCACTGATGGTTCACAGGCTGCCTCAACTACTTCCTTAGGTACTCTGGAGGGGTATTTTCATCAAGTTCTTACCTTAATTTTAACCTTTTTAATTATTCTCATACATAAAGGGAGAAGAAATCTATTTTATATGTCCCTTCTGGATCCAAGAAAAAGGCGTTTAACAATTCATGTGCTGTTCGGAAATGACAGTTTCAGGGTGGTTCAGAGTACCAGCCTGTACCTTCCCCTTATCGCAAACCAAAACCTGGCACTGAGGTGCCAACAGAACAGAAGAGAAACAGCAAATGTAAAACAAACTGAGGAAAAAGCAATCTAATGGGGGTTTCTCTGGCAGTGGCATTTCTAAAATGGGCTACTGTTCCCTTGAGCATGGGTGAGAGATTGGGTTTACACAGCGAGATCCACCGCACAAAGCCCGTGGAACCACCCGAGCTGTGAAAGCCCCAGTGCCAGACACGCCTGCACCAGTGCCAGGCCCTGCAGCAGGCGCAGCGGGCAACCGCCGCTGCACGGAAAGTCATCCTCCTCTGACTCCAAGACACATTGCCTCGCATGAGTGAGAGCTGTCTGCAAAAACTAATTCTCCCCTATATCGTGTTGCTTTACACACTGCAACCATCCCTATCTAAGTGTAGTCTGCGTATTTCGCAGGAGCATGCCTAGGACAAGCAAGGAAACGATGCTTTGTCCAAGCTGAGCTGCAGCTTGACGTCTTTGTTGTTTTACTGGTCAAGTACAACAGCCCTCTTGTGTCAGCCCATCCCCTAGACTTGTATAAGGTGCAGGGCAGGGGGAGGCCACCCCGCAAGAGGTCACAGTGCATGTGACAGAGCAGAAGGTGCAAAAAGAAACAGGCTGGTATTGACGGCATAAGGGGTGGTGACTCTTGCGCAAAGCGCTAACCTGAGGTTCAGCCTGAGGAGCCACCATGCAAGTAAAGAAAACTGACATATGCAAATTATAGATCTTGAATAAAAGAGTTAAATATATACTTTCAGATTGGTCAGATGTAGGGCATCATCTTAAAAAGACTGTGGCTGCACTAGCAGAATCATCTGCTTACTCAGACTGGACAAACGGCAGTCTTCAAATTTAGGAACAGTTTCCTACTTACTTTGGTGAGAACTCCCACTAAGCAATGGAGGAGGAAGGCAGCACCCCATCACTTGGAGACCCTAAAATAAGAGGGTCTTTCCACTGAATATAGGAGTCGGAAGCCAAATGGGTTACTGTGCATTTGGCTCAATAAGCTCATCAATTTCAATTTGACCTAGTTAAACATGCAGCATGTTTCATAGAAAAGATTATATAAAAGCACAGCAACTTTTTGAATTCAGTCTGGATCCCCCCAAACAATCTCTCTTACTCTTGTTTTCTGAGTTATTTACCCCCGTAAAAATAGCAAGAGGAACACAGATGACTGACAGCAATAAACTTATTGTGAGTTAATGACTGCACTCTAATGCCCCCATTAGTTAAGGATGAATTAACAGAACTGCTAAGCACAACTTTCAATATTACAGTCCCTCTAACTCTTGTACAAACACCCTCCACTTATACACTCACACTCTCCAGTCACATTTGTTCCACCCACTGCTTAAGGAGGACACTAAATATATAAACAGAAATCACTGGGATTGTGGGTGTATTCTGCCTGAGCAGCACGCACTGAAAATATGTCCTTATAATCGCATATGTATTTCCTTCTTGGTCTTTAACAGCCAGCGTGAGTCACACTGCTACACTTCCTTATAATCTAGACAGTGATTTGGAAGGCTTATGTTAAAATATGAAAAAAATAGCAATGAGCTTTCCTCTTACAGATGTAAGGGGGCAAATCTCATTTCCACAGTTACCTATTACCCATAAGGAGTGGGAAGCAATTATCCACCCAGGAAAATAATTCTTAGTGTACTAAGCTATTCTAAAAGCATATAAAGTTTAACCAGAACTGAAAGTTATTAGGAAGGGGATAACAGACTCTCTGTGGAAACTCAAACCAAAACCAGTTTTCTTCTTTACATCTCCGTGTCTCTAATTGCTTTAAAGGATGCAGCTTTAAGGGTTAAGGGCTTAATACAGGTGCCCCTCTTTTCCTGGAGATCTCTTCCAAGACCTTCTAAGCTCAGAACCTGCAAGCAGTGCAATACGTTACAAATACCTCACATGAGTAGATGCTTAACTTGGCCAGCTGGCTGATATTCTCCCACTCCTCCCCAAACTTGCTCTCTTTACCCAGCATTTTTCTGTTCCTCATTTCCATCCATTTCTGCTGTTATGCATCTTTCACCCCTCTATTTCTGCTGCCTCCCCCATAGCTAAAGGCTCCTTATTGTCTTTCTCTCCATCCCATGCACACCCTGAAACCTGCTTACCCTCTTAATCCCAAAGCAGTTTTGTCATTTGCAGTTCAATAATCTCATTTGCTCACAAATGAAACAAAAAAAAAAAAAAAAAAAAAGAGAAAGAAAGACAGGGAGAAAGACAGAGACAGGAAAGGGAAAGGGAAAAAAGGGAGAGGGTGGGGAGGGAGGGAGGGAGAAATTCTTCTCACCTACTAGGCACCAGTGATTCTGCTCCAAATCCCAAAGACGCGATGCTATAGTTTCAGCAATGTCTTTTGAACTACTTTGCAGAATATTTTTTGAAAAGTACCACTCTGCTTTAAATGGCACCATGCAGCCCAAGCCAGGGGACTATTAGCAATACTTGGGCCTTCAGACAGCTGGCCAAAAGTTCCTACTATTGAAGGCTGGAGGAGCATGGGTGCCTTCACAGTATTGCAGTCCAGCAGCTATAGACTGGCTAAATTACACAGGTGGTGTGCCTGTGCGTTCACTGCACTTATCAAACGGCAAGCTAACACAAAAAAGCAGTTGACAGCTGCTAGGGTAACATGCTGGATTCTGGGTATGTCAGCCTGCCCAGCTGCACTTTACAGAGGTTTATAAAAGAAATCAAAGCACGTATCATGCGACTCTTCAGTGCACAGCATTTCTGTTCTGACACATTCCTGTGGCTGTGGGCGGAAGATCCAAACAAAATGATGCTGTTGCTTCTTAGCAGCCATATCATTTCAGTTGCTTTTGAACTCCTGAGTGCTTCTATTTCTCAACAGAAGATTGAGAAATAGTCTTCTGTGTCTCAGTAGAAATATTTTTATTTCTCCGCTAAAAAACAATTAAAGTTTTGTCTTGTGACCACAGGAAGCCAAAAAAAAAGGACAACCACCACTGCGCTTCAGAGAATTACCCTGATCATCAACTATTTTAAACAAAACATCAACTGGAAGTTTTTGCAGATAATGAGATGCGATGTACAGATAACAAGATGTAAAAAGAAAGAAATTCACTAGTAATACACTTATATCCTTTATACAAAAAAAAAGCAACTCCTAACTTTACATTAAAATGATTCAGTGTTCCAAAGCAATTAATCTTATACTAAGAAATGCATATTAATCTCAACTTCCTATGAACTGGGTTATGTATATGAACCTGCAGAGAAGCAGTGATGAAACATTTTGGGGATAATTCTATTTCTGAGACAACTGAGTAGCTATCCTTTAAATTCCTCAGCAACTCCTTCCCATCCTCCTTCTCTCTGTCTCTTTTCCTCTTTGTTAGAGTAACAAATTTGGTGTCTTGTAGCCTGCTTCCTTCCACTGAGACTTCAGAGTCACTTTCATAGTGTAATTGTTAATTGTCAGTATAATTTGTCTACCCAGTAGAACTATCCTCAGGATCAGAACACTACTCATGTAGATATATAAGTCACCCAGTCTAAGCTTAAAGCTATCCCTACCACAAACCTACATCCCTCTGTATTTACCTTATTTTTTTTCCAGTGCCAACAAGATAAAAAAGAGGGTTCAAAGCCTTTGTCTTTAATGCAGAAAAAGCATCATGCTCCTGCATGAACAAGTCATTAATACTTCAACTGGATGTTTTACATTAGCAAGGAAGAGGGAAAAGGTTCCTATCCACTGTACAAAAGTTTCATTTCAATGTGTAAGTGAACTGGCTTTGATAGGCAAATGATATAGAGGAAGCAGGGAAAAATCAAATGGGAAAAATCAAATGAGAAAAATCACAGGAGAAAGACACATGCAGAGGAAATCGAAAGCTCTAAAACACATTTCAAAAGGCTATCTTAGTACTGTGTAAATGTGAAAGAGAGATGAGATCATGGCTTTTTGTAGGTGCAATCAAGTATACTTTTAAACAAATTACTTGGCCTTATCCAAATATCTAGTTTCATCCAAAAGGTTCTCTCCTCTTATTAACATAACACTCATCTGAAGAAATTGTGTTTGTTCAACTCATCAGTACTTTTTTTCTCATGTTTATGAAACTCATTAGATTTATAATCATTCATTGAAATTATTCAATACTGTGATGAATGTTCTATAACATATGCTTAATAATTCAATACTATTAGACACTTTCTGGTTTATAGGCTTAGTCTTAGAGAATAATGAAGGTTGTAGAGGTTGCAATTGGCTATACATGTGAAAGAAGTATTTCTGCCTTCATTTGTGTTTGTCTATTTACTTAAACAACCTCATCCAGACCACACTGAGGTTTTCCCAGGAGTATCATCTTAGGATGAAACTTTCCCCCCAAACACACTTGCTTTTAGTCTAGATAACATCAAAGAGATTTTTAGTGACACGGCAAAGTGATGTTGGTCTGCACTCTAGGTTTATCCCTTCTAATTCACCAAAACAGAGTTATGTAAATTCACAGCTAAAAAGATTACTCCTCAAACTACTGGTTGGACATAGATTACAAAATCAGGTATTGCTAGTTCCAAGCAATCACTCTTTACACTTAATTTGTTGGTGTTTTGTTCCAGTTCACCTGCAATGTACTTTATAAATCAGTAGAAGAAACTTCAACTTCAGTATCATTCTTAGGGGGTTTTTTGGTGTTTTTTGTTTTTTTTTCTTTTTTCTCCCCCATTTGGTTGGTTGGTTTGGTTTTTTGTTTTTTAAATTATCACCTAGATCTGTGACACAATGAAGTGAGACAAGGTAGCAAACATTTCTGGGACTAAAGGAAGCATATCTACAATGATTCCTACACATCGTATATCTCCAACTGTTATTCTCTTTAATAGTGCCCACACCATTTTCTGAATGAACTTATGGATCCTTTACAAGAGAAAATGAACATTTTAGCATTCATGGGTTGTTCAGAGTACCTTCTAAAGGTACTGAAAAATACCACTGAAAAAATGCCATAAAGACATTCACAATCCCCATGGTTTGTGCATTCAAAATTTTTGCTTATCTTCTGAGGTAATATCTGAGCAAGATGAACATGGGAGAAGACATTTCCTGACAAGGTTTCATTCACTTGGGTGCCATCTGTATCTACTGCAATTCTATAAATTATTCATCTGGAATTTTAATACTGAGTTTTGTACACAATTCATTTGTGTTATTTTCAGCAACTATAAATGGGTTAAAGATATAAGCATTCATATGCTATGTAAATCCACAGGTGAAAGTGTAAACAGATGATAAGATTTTTCCCTCTTTCCTCCTATCCATTTTGTTTTTTCCCTGATACTCGAAGTGATGCATAAAAATGCACTACCTTTGGTATTTTGATGAGCTTTTTCTTGAATAGCTTCGCATACTTTCCCTTCTATTTAATTTATTTTCTTTCCCTGTGATTTCATTCCTTTTTGTTGGATGAGAAGTATCAAAAATGATGAAAGAGTAAGCATGAAGAAAAAGCAAGGTGAAAAGAATGAAAAACTTCAGGGATGCTCTGGCAACATCTAGAGGGGCTAGCCCAAAACTGAGAAAGACACCTCAGATCCTCCCTCAGGCTACAGAAGCCTTTTTTTCTTTAGCATGGGACAAATAATTCAGCTTCTCTGATTTAAGTTCCCCATCTAAATATGGGTCAGATTTACAACATCTAACACTTCTTAATAGTATTACACAAATAGAAAAATATTCTATTCACAAAATATTTGCAAATTGGAAAATAAAGCAAATATTTTAGCCAATTGCAACTTTTTAAAACAAGAATATGCAATTGATTGAAACCTGGCTGTTATAGGTCATAGATTCATTCCTTAGCAGAAGTAAGCAATGTTTCTTTAATAAGCCTCTCTAAATCCAACAGTTCAATAATGATGACACTAGTATCTCTATATGTACACCAGACAAAATGCATCAGTCATGATGATTACATCTCTGCCAGTTGTTTACTATTATACTAGGAATAAATCCATGTGCTGGAAGACTAACACACTCACTGTCTCCAGTCTGAAAACTAATGTCTTGGTTTTTATGGAACAGGAGGCCACTATGCTAAGGTCTGCACTTTGCCATTTAAACTGTCCTATTATACAGAAATTTACCACTTAGTCTCAGTGACATGGTATTGGTGACCTTAAGTGCATATTTATTTTTCAATAAAGCCCTCTTTTTCACTGACAGAGAAATGCAAAGTTAACACATATATCTATGTAAAAAAAAAAAATATCAAAATTATCATGTAACACACACCATAATTCCAATCTGATGGAGAATTTTAGTCAGTCATAACAGAAAATTTTTAAACCACCATATTTTTATTTGCATGCACATATGAAAGGCATGAAGTTTCACTGTGGCAAAGACACATTTCTACAATCAAAATGTAGTTGAAACACTACGTGGAGAATGAGTCATTATTACTGTCTACAAATATATCAAAGATGTGCAGTAAGTTTTCTTCTCCTGCAGGGCAGAAGTGCCAAGAGGACATACAATTCTCCTATTTTTGTGTTGGAATGAAAAATAGGTGTTTGAAATCCAATAAAACCAGTCGTCCTACTTCAATTCCGTAAACATTCTTTTACCAGAAGTTTAAATTAATCCATCCTGGATTAGGGATCACTCACACCAGTTCAGAACTGAGCTAAACACTTTTAAATAGCAAAACAGTCATGCTGAAAGATCAGCTCATCTACCAAGTGAAAACTCCTCCAGAATTGCTCAAAGGCAAAAATAAAAAAATAAAATAAATAAATTTAGAAATGCTCTCTAACATTGAGGCCAGTGTTACTTTGTGATGTATATGAAAACACTTTCTGAAAATAGATGTCCGCCGTCCTTGGTGGTGAGGTGAGTTAGAACAGAGTGGAAGAGAATTCCTGTCTCAGCATCGAGAAATAATTTTACTCATTTGTTTCTGTTTTTTTTAAAGACTGTAAGAGAACAGTAGTAAAAGGCGCATAGCTACTAAGATTGAATTAACTGTGCATACATAGAGAACAAAAAGAAAGGAAAAAAGATTGGTCCCTACCATCTCCAACAAACTGAAGGAGGGCTAGATCAATTTGTCTCTTCCAAGGTGATCCTTTCTGAAGTGCTATTCCGTAGCCCGTAGTGGCAAAGATGTATCCACTCCCTATTGTCACAAGTTTGCAGCCTTCATCTCTTCCAGCCTTGTAATTCAGCACCGCTGCATCATAGATGAAAGCATCCAACTTCCTGAAATAAAAGAAAACATTTTACAAACCAAATCATCAGGGACAGCTGTTGTCAGACTTCTTTTCTCCTTGATGTTAGGACCTTGTTGAATATCACATGGATTCTTTGATATCATTAATACATCTACTGCTCCACTGTATCTAAAATTAACAAAAGGCATCTATTTTAGTGAGGGGAAAGTAGGACACACAGTTTTGCATTTCTATTTTAAGGGATGCTGTTAAAAAATACTGAGCAGGAGAAACCAAGCTACAAAAAGTCTTGCCCTGTTATCTTTGTATCTTTGCTCTCAAAATGGATAATAAATATCTTGAGGTGCAAAATGATCTCCAAAAACAACAGAAATGACAACAGAGAATTTAGAATTGAAACAACAATAACCAATTAGCTTATTTAAAATACTGAATGAGACTGAAAATATGACTTCACCAGTTTTACACACACTCTTATTTTATGTCTCTTTCCAAAAATAAACAATGAAGGTGGAGGTTAAGTCCTTGCTAAGACAGATGAAGGTATTGGAGCATATCTGATACAGCTATCTAAATCCTGCTTAAAAATTATAGAAACTATTTCTTTATGATTCGCCGTTCCAAACATATTATTTTTGTACTTGGAGCACGGCAGGAATAAAGGAACTTGTGGAAAAGGTTGAAGCCTTTCAGCCCATCTTTCAACTCCTATCCATCTCACGTTAAACCAAGAGAAACACCAGGAGAGAGTGAGGTTGTTGGACTTTGTCTGCTGTCATGAAAAAGTACTGTAGTTTATTGCTTCCCTACTTACCCCGACAGTCACCATTCAAGTCATCAAATTGGAATTCAGTGAAGTAGTTAATTTAGAGAAAGTACAGGTGGCTCATGCAACCATTAAAAGAAATATCTGGGACACCATTTCCTTTGTTTTTCCACTCTTCCCTAAAACCCAGTGCAATCCTCAGCCTAAAAGTCAGTTTAGCTCCATCAGTGCTAAAAATCTGACTCGCTCATTCCTTTAAACGGGTAATCTAACATAGAGAAAACAATTGCTAAACATCGGTAGGTGATGTGTCACAAATTCAATCTGGAAATAAAATATGGATGGCTACCTAGCACTGAGGGTAACTAAACTGGAACTAGGCAAGAGGGTGCTGGGGTACTGCCCAAGCCTGCAGTCTTCAACACAAGATCAGACAGTTTTCTAAATGATGTGCTTTGATTCAGCACTTGGAGACAATCTTTGGTTTGTGTAGAAAGAACAAAAATCCACATCCTTTGGGTAGGCACAGAAGGGAAGAAAAAAAACCTGCTTGCCATACCCTCAAGCTGCTTATAACATTTCTGATCTACAGCAGACATTTACCATAATCAATACAACCCAATCTCATGCTTTTAGACCTCCACAGTTATCTGTGGGGAAGGAAGGATACTTCCCCTCTCAGTGGCTGCCTTTGGCTCAGGCAAGGGATTGGAAGGTAATACTCCTCTCTGTGGGTACAGACACTGCTGCAACCAGACAACACTATGGAATTTGTCATCTGTTTATTCTGGGATTTATAGTTTTGCAATGTAAGCATATAAAACACATGCTGGTAAACACAGAGAAAATATAAAGAGTCAGCTATTCTTCTGTCAAAACAGACTCCAGTTAGAAATACAGAGGAAAAAGATATCTTTGCTAAAGACTCCAGGGCAAAAGCCTTGTGCTCCCTCAGAAATCATGCTCTTCGTATGCAGTTTGCCTCCTTAGGTATTGGCCAGTGTAATAAAACCTTGTGACAGAAAGACGAGGCACAATTGCAGTTTCACTCACTCACTGTGGACCCACATCCCCAGCTTCCCAGAGAGTCAGGTGTCAGCTGCAGTGGGTACACACAAGGAAAGCAGGTTCTGAAGATGCACAAGGCTTTACTTCTGAGGGTTTTCTCTATACTACTTCTATAAGGTCACAATAAATCTCAATACACAAATCGATTTAAAAACATGAGGTACTTTCTTGACAGATGCTGAGTGCTGAAAGGTTCTGTTATCAGGTGCTGCCCAATGTCTGAACTGTAAATCAAAAAGTTGATTGCCCTGAAAAAGTCTGGCTGTCTACAAGTACAAACTCATATTCAGAATACATTTTCTCCATTTCCAACATAAATCTTATAAGCTCTCAAGGCTTAATTATCTCTTCATCATGTGCTGATTACACAAGTACTCTTCCTTGCAAAGCAAAGCTTCAGAACATGATGTACCCCTGCAGTGTGGGCAGGGAGTAACAAGCCACGACTGAAGCTCTCAGATGTTAGGGCATCCAACTCTTCCACCACTAAGAGGTGAACTTCCCAACACTCTGAATTTTTAAGAAATTTCAGGCAACTTTAAACATTCCTCGATAAGAGTTTCCAAAAACTGAGACAGCAAAATCTGGGCAAGTCTGAAAATTTGACCCCTTCTGAGTTGTTTGCAAAGCTGGCAGTGAGCATAAGCTCTGAAGACAAAGCGGGCATTTGCACAGGCCAGCAGGCTGCTGGGGCCACAGAGGACTTTCCTTCCTGCTATGTCTGCGTGGTGAAAGCCACATCTGCTGTTTTGCTTGGCACTGAGGGAAGAGCCAGGCTGCATGCGTGGCAGGGATTGCTGGACGCAGTAGCACATCCTTGTCTTGTCATTCTCAAGGCAGGACTGGCAAGCCTGGATCTGTGCTCCAGCTCACTCCTTTCTTCTTTCTCTTCTTTCTCTACAGATGGGCTGGCAGGCCCCAGGATCTTTGTTCTTGTGGCAGCAAAATTCAACTGTGCTACACAGCTGAGAAGCTTTGCATTGGTCTGAGTGCTGACCACTCTGCTATTTAAGTTACATATTCACTGTAAAACAGCTTACACACACTGAGTACAGCTCCTCACAGCAAGAAAAGCTCAAAGCCTCTTGCAAACCTTAGTCATGTAAAAATGAATCAATTAACTTGTCATTTCAGTGCAGCCACTTCAGTGGGTGAAAAGCTTTGTCATATTGTGTAGGTTTAAATAAACTGCTAAGAATTATTAAGAAGATGAAAGAGAACTATAGAAACTGGAATGCAGCAAGAAACAAGATTTATAACTGCCATGAACGAGCCAAACGCGCCAGGCATCTTCAATGAATGCAGAGGAACAGGACTACAGTGTTATGACTCATCTGAGCAACTGGCAGGTTTGTAAACTTCCTTGGAACTACTGCAATAATCCTAGCTAGGAGAGAAAATAAACATTTGGAATATTTATATAAGAGAGACCACAAAGGCAAATGTCCTTCATTACCTAGCAAGCACAAAGAGGAAAGGGGGTGGGGAGAATTTTAGCTCACACAGCATAGGAGAACATCAGGTGTTATAAAATTATGAATTGGAATAGTTCTAAAAAAACCCAAAAGAGTACTACTGAATGTAACGATTTGAAGTTGGAGATCTGTGAAAAACAAATGTGGACAGTCTTGTACCTAAACATATATGAGTCACCAAGAAGTATGAGATCTGGAAAATCAGAATAGCTATTGCAAAACCCCATTCTCTGAAGTGTAGCTGTACACATTCAAAAATGCCTGTGTAAAGAAAATTAAAGGTAGAGGAAAAGGTACAGAAAAGCAATTTCAGAAAAGCCGAAAACACTTCCCTATAATTTTCCCCATCTTTATTATTGGCACATACTTTTCATCAAATTCCTATAATGAAAATTGAACAGCAGGATTAGGAAAATGCTCCTTTATTAGTCATAGCTTATTCCTCAACAACAGAAGCATAGTTCGCTTGGAAAAACGGTACTTTGCTTCCTTAACTATATGATCCTTCAGCAATTTTGTTTTCTTGATGGAACAAGAGGGAAAAATCTAAAATGGCAATCTGCTTGGTAGTTCTGGGGACACAAACAGTAATCCAGCACACTAGAAATCAAACTCTTTCAGTTCCTTTGTGTCCGGCTACGACCTGTGTCTTGGTACTCAGAAAATGAGAGAGATGCTTTAATACAGTCCCGTTTATTCACATTCTTCTATTTTACTGTCAAGCACTGGAGTCTACGGAACAAATGATGTGTTTCCATTGAGGATAAGAGAAACTGCAGCATGACTGAAGTCACCTTCCAGTTTTCAACTACCGCAGTAAATCCAAACATACAATATCTACAGCAGAATTAATTTCTTTCTAAAGTGGGTACCATTCAGTGCAGTGTTCATCTGTCAGATCCAGGACATTAACTTCAGAATCCATTTTTCCCACCCTCATTTCTTTATGTTTTCTAACACCCTAAATATGTTCTTTTCATGGCCAGACAAAAGCTGTGGATTATTGCTAACACAGATTTGACTTACACAAAACCAGAATACATGTAATACATGAAGTGGACCATCACAGCAATTTGCTTGCACTGCATTTTGCTGTAAACAGGTGTATCGCAATGACTTTTCTGCATCATTTTTGATGAAGAGTACCTTTTAACTCAAATATGCACCTTCTGGGGCTTGTTCTGAAAAATCAAAGGTCAATAACATATTTAAGAATAAGTATTCATTATAAATTATATAAATTTTATTCTGAGGAAAGATAGTTAATGAAATCTGATCTATTTTTTATATTTGCCTTGGTGACTTAAAAACCTAAGACATGTTATTCCTCAAATTTGATTGCAAATAAATGCAAAAGAGACTACAAAGATTGTTACATATAAAGTGTCATACCTGCTTACCAAGGCTCCAGTCATGTCTTTTGAAAGAACAATATTTGAAATTACTGTTTTATTAAAAATATCAGACAGCAAGTCAGTGACTCCTCAAACAATAATTTTAACACCACCTTTGCCCTCACCTCTTTAGCCCCACTTGCACCATCAAGAACACTTTTACCCATTAAAGCTTTGTCTCCTGAATGTAATTTTGGAGAGACAAAGCTCATTTTCAAAACATTCTGGAAAAAAACCACTACTTTTCAGCTTTTTTGCTTTTAAAAATGAATTGCATAGTCTGCAGAATAGATGCCTTACATGACCCTTAAAGTAGTATTCATAATTTGATATTAGGCAAAAAGCTGGTAACCACTTAAGGCTGAATTAAACACAAGCATGTATTTTAGAGACCATCTATACCATTGTTGGAAGGCAGGAAGCGCAAAAATATTGGTTTTAAAATATGATGGATTTACATTACAGATTGTCAGATGTACTACAAATTTAATAATTTACATTTTATCCCTTCTTTATCCAGAGAAGGAATAAATGAAAATATGTCAAGAGTGCACAATGAGAGACACAACATCATTTGCGCATCTCTAAAACTATGTCCAGGGGATCTAATGCCAACATTAGATGGGATGACGCAGCAATCAAAGGGAAAGAAGGCTGTTCTGAAGATGAGGCTTCAATGAAAATGCTCTAAAGTGACACTTTGATATTGCTGGAGCAAGAAAAGCAGATATTTAACATTTAGCGTGAAGGACTGAGTATTTCTTTTATCCAGTTTTGACTAAAATGCATTTCAGGTTATCTGATGGCACTTCATCACCAGCAGTGACTTTATCTTTTAGCACATATTCAAATAGCTCCATGCAGATCTTAAGTTCACATGCAGTGGATGGATTTCTTGACATTGCCAATTCATTAGGGGAAAATTTAACAACCACCCCCCTGCAACAACGCAGGTTAGCAAAGTTTAACCCAGTTAAATGATGAACTCATTAGCAAGAATGAGCTTTCAACTTTTCTCCCAGCTCAAACTGCCCTCACTTCAATCTTCACACAGAAAACGTAGACACAAAATTCGAAAGAGCAAGCTCTGACAGACATCAACACCATCATGAAAGATTGTGGAGGCTTCACCTCACCTCTCAGGGCAATCTCAGGCTGCCAGAAAAGCCACTGTGAACCCTCCTGCACCGCTTGGATGTGGTTGCCTGAATGGACAACCCTCTTCACTCACAGGAGCTCCCATTCACCACCCCTCTGAACAGCCACCTTCCCAGTCTCTATAACATTTCCCTTACAACAAAATAATGGAAAATTTAGTATGCCTTTGTGATTAATTTATACTATGGAATAGTGTCCCACTTCAGGTCTCAGAAGCCAAGCAATGAAGTACTTGCAAAGCATCAGTTTATCAAAATATAAAATTTGAAAAGTCAAGTAGGGGGAATATATTTTTAGATTAAAGGTTTTGTCCCAGTTACAATAGCATAATGAAGGATAAATTCAGCACATTTCATCAAGCACCTGATCTCATCCCCAAATCAAACAAATATTAAAACTTAGAATAGCTTCTCGAAAGAAGAGGGGTTAAATGGGATATAGCTACTTTCACCTGCTCATTTTATTTCCAGGTATGTTGTAATATTTAAAAACATTAGATAGATAACTGCATTACCTAAAAAACGGTAATATAGACATAGGAGATAAGCTTTTTAAAAAAAAAATAAATTAGAAGAGCACTCAGGTACTGAGTAAAGGAATCAGAAATAAATTACTATAAACCATTTTTTTTTTTCCTAGAGGCAAGTTGCTATGGATCAGCTGAACAGGAAAGACAGATTTTTTTTTTCTTTTTTAAAAAAAGGCGGGAAAAAAAAGCAGCACGTTTATATTATGGCCATGATGAAATTCCTGAGAATTGTGACCCAGCTTAAAAGGACGTGATGATGTCTGGTTCTGTTTATAGATAACATGAAACTATTGAGGTATGAGCTTCCCCAGACATTTCAGTGAGTGCCTTCTTAGATCTCAGTAACCCTCTAAATGCCAATATTAGTGTTCGCCCGTTCTTGAAAGCCTGTAAGAACAAACCTCCCCCAGAAATTCCCCTGGAACAGCACGTTAAGTTCTACCCAGTCCATTATTTATTTAGACTAAACACATGTGGATGAAATATAAGAATGTGAGAATAACTGCATTTCCTGAAAGGACAGTAAGTGACGGGGAAACAGGGATCAGCCATCAGAAAAACTGATGCCAGAAAATCCTGCCACAAATGGAAATGCCATAGGAAGTCTTATCTCTGTGCTGCCAGCTTGTTCACTTGCAGTAAAAGCAGGAAAGCTATGCTGATTCAGGCACACATTTATTTTAAGTTATTAGCTTCCAGAATTGATACTTTAGCGAGCAGATCATCTGAAAAATGCACCTAGATGGAAGAGCAAATTTCAATGGTTTCATATCTCTGCAGTCTTTCGGCACAAATAGTAGTTGCCTAGTTGCAAACCAGCTTTCCAATTCCTAGCTTGGGTGACTACAGTTATAACATCAATTGAAAATCATTCCCCTCAGAGTGCAATACCAAAATGAATCTAAGAATGAACACGGAAACAAATATTAGATTGAAGTCCAAAAGAAACATCATAAGGTAAGTAGAAATTAAGCTACCCCAGCCATCTGATGCCAGACTGGATGAAGCTATTGATTGCAGAAGTTGCCTGAACACAGTCAACCAGGAGAGAAAATACTGAATGGGCCAAACTAGTTTTTTTACAGAATGTCAGAAAGAAAATCATTACTCACATTATTAGCTCCTTCAGATGGTTTTAAGGAAAGTGTATTTGTACAATAATTTAGTACTTATTGTTAATATTGGTAGGGATAAATAGACATTCTGGAGCACAGCAAACATCTTGCTCTCCCAGGTAGTGTTGGATCTTTGTTCAGTGCTGTTTGACTGCTGTTTCCCCAGAGGTGTATATGGTTAGGAACACCCATACATGGGCAGTAGATCCTCACTGGCATAGACTTAGGTCCCAATAATCTATGACACTAGCAATAAATAGATGCTTAAGGAGGAATAAAAGAAACAAGGCATAATATGGATGCTATTGTCACTGAATATATCTTCTTGTCTTCAGATGAATGGGTATTTCATGAGCTACAGGCTGTATTAAGCCCCATCAAGTTTAAGAGCTGCCAAATGATTCACCTTCCACCAATTCCTTCAGTTTCTTTCTGAGCTTGTTTTAATTTTGGTATTCACAACACCTGATCTCTAGAATGTAACTATGCAAATTTAACTCCACAAATGCAATATTCTATCAACCACTACTGAACTTTACAAAGGTCTGGTGCCAACCAAGGAAAAGACACAGACAGACATGAAAAGAGAGAGGAGAGAGTAAAGATGAGAGACCGACTGATGTTCACTTTTACTTCAAAAAAAGTCTTCAAGTATTCTACAGTTGTGATTATTTCAACTTGTCAGAACTAAAGAGTACTACAGAACAACAATTTCTGAAAGTATTTTACATTTCTGTTTCCACTACAGCTATGAGGCATAAAGTATTAAGGCATAAAATATGATACTCCGTATACAATTTATGGCAAAAGTTGCCTGAACTTAGTGCTTCAGATGCAGTCTAGCTCGGTTTCAATTTTCATTTGACTGAGAAAATTAAAGTTTGGTTCAGCTTTTTTCTAAGGAGTTCCCATGGCCCTGTCTCATAGCTCTATTGATTTTTTTATTTTGTCTTTCAGACCAGCTGCAGAAATGGATGCTTCTAAGTGTCAGCATCCAAAAACGTCCAAAAGTTATATCCAGAAAAATGGTCTAATGGGTGCCTTTGTACAGAAGTAGAGCAATCCAGGAGCTAGTTAAAACACTCCTCTAAGTTATTTTATATTCCTGACTATTAGTTATAAGTACCATTGACAGTGAATTATCTGAAATATTAATTTCTCATCTTATGTCACACATTCACATTTTGGATTTATCACCTGCTTGAAGGAATGATCACCTGGCACAATAATTTGCCCTTTCAGGGTCTGGCAAAAATCTTTTAAATTAATACCCTACAGATTTGATGAAAATATGGACAATAATTTTCTTAAACCTTTCTTCTTAATGAAATAACATTTAGAGATACAAATTGGATTCATCACTCAGTACTTTCCTTTAAAAAAAAAGGCTAATTCCTATCTTAGATTTTAAGTTTTGTTGTAATAACAGCTGATGCAGACTCAGAAAATTATTTTTCCTATCACATGTGAATAAACAAGTTTCCAATTCAATAGTTTAAACTGGTGAATTTTGAGTATCCCAAAAGATCTCTAAGGTTTTCATACTTTGAAAGACACCTTGAAAGAGGAGAACATCATTCCCTCTTCATTAAGATCAGTACATAGTTCCATTACAGGCTGCTGTTTCAGTGACATCTTAAAAATGTGACTGGACCAAGGATCACCCATCTAAAAACTGATTATTTCAGTTGCTGTATTTGATTTTTTAAATCTTGTTTTTGAAGCTTATGAGAAACAGGAAACCCAAGCAGGCTCAGAATAGAGAACTTTGATGAGTAGGCCATGAGAAAGCAGAAAAACATCCAATTCTTAGAAGGATAGCTGGATATTAAGGATTTGATACATCATTTTAAAATTCAGTTGCATAAAGTAGTGCTTGTGCTAAAGCTGTCTCCAGCATAGCTTCCGTATTCATGTATCATAACAGGCATCCAACAGGGTTGCAAGCAATAAATTATTACAGACTACAGACATCTCACGCTGCCCACCAACCTTTCCCTTTCTCCCTCAAACATACTTCAGAGTCAACCATCTCTGGCAATTTCTTAAAAATTTGGTAAAAGAATTGCTATATGTACTGCAATTAAAAGTCTAAGAAAAGAGTGAATATTCTCCATTACAAATACTGTAAGGTGTTGTCAATCAGAAACAGCCAAAAAATATTGAGCCACTAGATTAAAAGTTTAAAAATTTATGTCTGCTGAACATTTCTTTGAGTTCTGGTTGCAGGCTGTTATTATCTGCCCACAGGAATGATGAAGAACTTGTGCTTTTTATGAAAAATTAAAATACATAATTTTTCTCGCAAACAGGTAATTTCTCTCATAGCTTTCCCTCCTCTTTTTAGGTGAAAAGGTATGAACCACAGAAAGAATAAAAACCAGAAAGCTTTTCCTTTGATGAAAATTTTTATGACAATTTTTCTGTAAAAATAAACTGAAAATACTGCAAAAAAAATTGAAATTGTTTTTGCATCCAAGTGGAGATGTCAGCTGGTTGCTTAAAAGACGAGTTTGTTTTGTGTTTTACTTTAGGCACACCACCACTTTAATTGACAAACCTAATTAACAGAAGGACCTGCTGGGCACAATCTGAAATGTGTTCCAGCTGACAGAAATGGAGATGTTTGCCTCCTGGTTATGCCTGTGCCACGCTGCGGAAGCTGCCAGCACAGCCGCTGACCAGTTTGTATCTGCTCAGCAAACAACAGAGTGTGCAAAGCTGTGAACTGGATACAATTATAAGCACCGTAAGCACAACAAAAAGCTAATTCAGGCCGATAAACATAAAGACTGAGGGTTAAAAGGGCATCAGAGCCTTCTAGGGTCTTTTCTTGCACTTTCTCTGCTTAGTACCATTAAAAAACCTCAACATGTTTCTCTGCTTAGTGCTATTAAAAAAAATAATTCATAATCATATTGTTGTTTTCACATGGTAGAGTGTGCTTCCAGGGAGGAAATAACTTCTCACGCCATTCACAGTGTTCAGTTAGATACTTTCAGGTGTTTCTTCCAGCATTATTATTTATCATTTAAAAATGCTGAGCATTAGAACTATTACATGTTCCTATCAAAGCAACTAGCAGCTCAGGACACGTTTGCAGGCCGATAGCATCTTCTCAAAGGACAGCTCAAATCTGATAATCCCCTGCATCTGAGGCCATCGCTGCCGAGGCTCCGGCAGGGGAGAAATGCCATCACCACAGCATTCCTTCCGAGCAGCTTCGTACTTCCACCAGGCTGTCACAGACGACTAGGGAATAAGGTATTAAACTTGATGTGTATAAACTACCAAGCACAGCAATCTTTAACAGGAAGGCAGATGGAGTCCCAAGTAAACTTTAGCATCAAATCCCTGAATATATAGTGACAGCTGTGGCTGTAAATAAAAACTGAAAACAACTCACGACAGCAAGGGGGTCTGCAGCTGTACAAGGGGCTGCTTGCCTGTGGAACACAAGGGATTCATTACTGCAGTTTCCATGAAGCAAGTTATATTCTTAGCTTTTTGCAATGAAACTGAAATAAAGTCCTCACATCAATATGCTGCTATAACACAGCATCAGTTAGACCATCTCTTTTCTTGAAACAAGATATACACTGTGTGATACTCAGCTGCAGTCCTCATATCCAGGAAAATTAAGGAAGTGAAGAAAAAATTAGATGGATTCATCAGTGACAGGCTAGAGACAAGTGAAAGTTTCCCATTTTAACTCTATAGTAAGAAGAGACTTTCCCAATTAAATTTTCTAAGTTCAGCCATTAGCAGTTAAATCCCAGACAATATTCCAGTGTAGGTGTGCTGGGGAAAAGGCAGGAACACGAAATGCATTTCCAGTTTACTGCCATTGCATTTTCTCCTCTTGACAGTTTTAAAGCAGCAAACACTCATACACAGAGAAACACTACATGCAAACTCAACTGCTATGAGCTCATACAGCCCACACCAAAGAATTACAACAGGTAAGGTTGTTCCGCTTGCAAAAAGATAGCATTCTTCACTACAACCTCTTCTGGAAAAATATAGCAAGGCAAACAGAAGCACACAAACCCAAACAGCCACTGTAAACATAACATGATAATTAACTACTTCCTATTCAAAGACTTATTCTATCTTCAAAAAGCAAAATCAATAGGATCTGTCTCTCTGGTACACAGAGTTCTAGAAATGTAGATTAATTAAACGCAGCATAGACAGAAATGCTTGCAATGCATTTTTAGAACTTTATTTGATCAATAAACATCTGAAGAACACAGAGGAGCCCCTGCAGCTCTAACAGAGCTGGACTTCACTCACCAAGGATACATTAGCTAATGTCTTACAGACTTTACTCTTCTGAATAATGCTCAGGAAAATAACTGCCATTTCTGTTTTCATTAAAGAAAAGGAAAAGAAACTCTGGAGCATTCCTGAGCTCTTCAGTCCTGCCTAAAGAGCAATCTGAAGCTCTGCAGGTAGCACAGCACATGTGGTTCAGCTGATCCCTTATATGCATGAAATTTAGGGAAAAACACCAGTACATTTTTTGACAAGCTTGTAAAATTGTGATTACTTTCAGTACTAAATTGCATTGAAGGAGGGACAATATTTTGTCTTTTTGAAAAATATTAAGTGTTACTTGAGTAACAAGATGCATGAATTTTGCTCCCTTTTAACAGGCCTGGTTGCAAACTGACACCTTTAATAAATACAGAAAGTTCTGCTGTTGTTCAAATGGTATTTCAGCAGCTTTCTGAGAACTGTATGTGCGAATGTCAGAAATAAGACACTATTGACAAGAGGTAGATATTACTGAGACTTTACAGATAATTCTTTTTTATTATTTTCAGAAAAAAAGGTTGATTTCTTATCAAACAAAGGGGAAAAGCCAATATAGATGATAAATTTGCCTTCACCATTGATAGCAACAAGCCTTCATGAGTAAGCTGCAATGAACCCCCCCACGGGGATTCACCTGAAGGAGTAGGTATATTGTCAATGCCAGTCTAAAGCAAAAATCTCATTTCCATTTTGATTTGCAGTATTTCCTAGTTGATTCCTTTCTAGAATGATCTTAAACATTTTCAATGCTAATTGAACAAGATAGGTCAAAGCCTATTGCCCATGTAGTGAAGTTGTTTGTTCTAATTTAAAAAAAAAAAAAACAAATGCAGATGCTTTCCTGGTAAGTAAATTTTTGAAACACTATTAGCTTCACCTCTCAAAGATGAAAACAAAGGGGCTGGGGATTTTTTTCAAGGCTTCCCAGACACGGATGTGTGCACACATCTCTGCATGTACAGCAATACTCCAACACAAGACCTATCTAACCCCTACACCAGACCAGGAAATAAAGGCAGGAACATAATTTATTTTATGAACATTTCTATCTGTATTTCTGCCCTTGAGGTTTTTCCTGGCCACATTAGCGACTGGACTGAAGCAGCTGACTTTTGACTTCTTGTGAGAAAGCAAGATAAAAAACCCAGATTGTTTTTCAATTTGTTTTCAGAATGAGGAAAGAGACATAAGCATGTCTCCAACAAAAAAGAAATCTGAGAGAAATCTGTGCATCTGAAGGTTTATGTTTGTCTCCTTCCCACCTTCCCCTTTCAGTTCAACTCAATAATATTATGTATTAAACACAATGGTCTCAAGGATCAAGATATTCCCATACATCTCAAGAGGCTAACACTAATTAAAGCTGATCGAAAGACTTAAGAGTTTGAGATACAGCAAAACCAGACTGAACTGTGACAAGAGACTACTCAGTAGTTTGATTCTATTTAGATCAGATGCCACGTGTAGCATTATTCAGTCATTAAGTATTGCCTGATTGCTAGTATTTTTTGCTCCACTTTAAAATTAGAATCAAACACTATATATAACTAATTAAAGGGGACTAAATCTTATGTCTCCAATTAAGCAAAAATAGTTTTAAAAGTGAGATTGGAAATACATACAGGTTATACAAACATTCTTCAAGAATAACACAGGTACTACTTGTTTTGACTCGCAGCAGCCGTTATCAACCGGACAATCTCTGCAAGTCCTTCCCAGGTCTATAGTCTATGACTGTACAACTACCAGGTAGTTCACATGTAAGAAAAATTGCTTCTTGTATGCTACCAATGATGAGGATGAAAAAAAAGACAAAAGTACAGGAATAACTTTAACAACAGATAAAGATGAAAACAGTCAAAATAGCTGTAATAAGGTAAACAGAACACATCCATACTGAAGAGGAAAACAGAAATTACATATTTGCTTAGAAGCAGTTTGAGGAAGGACAGACAGGTCATCCTCAAAACAGAAGTGGCAACATCAGCTCCATGGGGCAAGATGTATTAGAAATCATGGGATCAAGCAAAGTAGGAAAGGTGAAAGCTTGCTCAAGTCTAGATAAGGATGAAAGGGCAAACTTTACATGGAAGAGACACAATCTGATCAAATAAGTCATGAGGGAGAAAGGAAGAAGATACAGCATGGGTATATAAAAAATGAGGAGTATACTGAGGAACAGAACAGAAAATTTGGTAGAAAAAGTGAAAAATTATGGTTTTGAAGAATATGAGTCTAGAGAAGAAGAGGTAGGGACTACCAAATACCTATTCATGCTTTTATATTCTCCTCTCTACAGAGAATGCAAGTTATTACAGTCCCACATTACACAGTCTCACCTCTTTTGCTCATGACACTTTTAGCTCCAGAGATCCCTGAGGTGTCAGTCACGTGAACTGCATCACATCCTCACTAAACATCTTAGCCAAAAGGAAAATGTGGGTGGGCTCAAGGTGCAAATGACAGGTGAGAATGACAGAGCCTGATCGGTTTGGACACCTAAATGAAATCATCTTTCCAGAGAGAAACAACTCTGAGGCAAAAAGAAGGTACAATCCTGCTGCACGATCCGTAACCAAGTTTACTGCCCACAATTACCACATTGATTGGGTCTTTGCACAGTTCTTGCTCTGCAGAAACTGAAGGCAGAAAATATGTAAGCCCACTTGACACTACTCTCCTGCTGGAATGTCCAAACCTGCGATATAAGCAAACACAAAGTGACACTTCTATTGTGGGAAACTGCAGCAGCTGATGGCACGCTGTTTAATCCTTCTGTAGGTGCCATCAGACAAAATACTAAGGAGTGCAGCTGTATGTAGCAGTTACTTATATTGATCTGGAAAACACCGCACATGGCAGCTTATTTGCACCATCTGCTGCAGAAATGTCAGTCACAGGGAGCAAGGCAGACACCTGAGGGTGTCCACACTGAGAAATCACTTAGAAGAGGAAAGAAACTCCAGCAGGGGAAAAAAAAATCTATAAAAAATTAATAGCTTCTGCTGTCAAACGGACTAAAGCTTTTGAGGAAGAGCAACTGGCACAAGAGCAGCCAGCCTGAGTTTTAGTGAATGTCATGAACTCCCCTGCAGTCAGGTAGCAACCTCCCCCCCCAGCCCCTCTTCATGCTTAAGTGTCTGACAGGTGGCCTGATTTTAAACCTAACAGCAGTTTTCCAGGGCTTTCAGTGGCACAAATGGTTGGTGAAAAGTACAAGGAATATAAATGCCCTAAACAAACTATCCATCCAACTGAAGAAGCCCTAGCAATGGCTGAAATTAAGGATATCATCTTCTTTAAAAATTCACAGCTGGAATGGTAGCATTCAGCTGACTATCTATAATGCCTAATCCAGCTGTCACCCAGGAAATATAACTTGCACAGGCTGGGGCAGAGCAGGAGCTCTGCCTCCAGTTTGGAGGACCTTGGCCAAGGTTCATCTCACGTTATGTTACGTGTCTATGTTAGGATAGGACAAACTGTGACTGAGAAATGCCAGTCGAGCATGCCGTGAGCAGTGACGACAGAGGAAGTCCAGACAGCAATATGGAGACAGCAGAGAAGGAAACAGTAGGAAGGATAACTTTTTAAAGAAGGGAACTGCACTCTAAGGAAAGATTTGGGGACTTCAGGGGTTTTTTCATAAGAAATATGTTATAATTCCCTACATGTTTGGGAGAAGGAGAGTAAAAATTAAAAGGACAAGCAGTTACCAAAAAAGGACCAAAAGTGACAGCTTAATTTAGTATAGGAAAAAATGTGTCCTGTGTTCACTGTAAATAATAGCAGGTGAGATGTCCCTGCCTTGAAACAGTCACTAGAGTAGATGTACTTAAATCCACTATGGGTAATTTAGCCTTCCCACTTCAAAAAACCTAAACAAACTATATTGATAAATTATGATTATTGTAATGCAGTATTATTAACAAAAATACAGTCTATTATCAAGCCTATATGTTTAGAAAAGATTACTAGAGCTAACACATTCCTGTCACCAAGATGAATACTGATACAAGCAGTGAGTCACTCTCATACTTTTTGATGATTAAGAATGAAAATTCAGACTCTTTGTCCAACCAGGCAGAATGGGCTATTCCAGAGGGATGGATGGCACTCAAGCCTAAATCTCAGATCTTAAGGAAGAAGGACAATAATATTTGCCTGAATATTTACCAAGATTGCCACAAGCAGGATTAGATCTCAACAGATTTTCTGAAGATCAAAGTCAATACTTCACATGTGACAGTAAATGTACAGGGCCTGCTAATTAGAGGAGGGAAGAAAATGTAAGAGTGGACCTAAAAACATACTGAAGGGATAGGAGGTTGAAAAGAAATAACAAGTAGTTGAACACTGGCTAGACAAACAAGCTTTGTCAGAAATTCACCCTGTGAAAGCACATTTCTGAGAGAGTTCTGCAAAGGTAATGAGGGACTGTGCTGTTGAGCTCCCACCCAAATCCAGGTCCACCTGTATCATCTCTCTGTAAATTTGAGAAATACTAATTCTATCCTTTGAATCTATTTTACATAGGACATCAAAGCTCCCATGAAATTTTAAAAGTCATACGAATCACAGGCAATCATTTTCCTTTCTGATATCCATACAGTGCAGTTGAAAAAAAAAAAAACCAACCCGGTCATGTACTACACAGCATGCCTGACATCAGTCTGTTCTGCATCACTTTAAGTACAGATCAATATTTCTCAGTTTCTGCAAAGTCTACTGTATTCTTTAAAATCCATGGAAAAAAGCTTACCCAGTTTTCAAGCTGACCAAAGCATCTTCAACTCCTTTCTGGTTATACTTCGTCATGTAAAGGTGCATATCAGGGTAGTTGTTTCTGATATTCCTCTCTGTGCTTCCATTTGGGACCGTTCCAAATCGAAAAGGAGGTGAATAATCATGCGGCCTTTGAAACTAGAGAGAAAAGGTAAAAGCAAAGTGTTTAAGGCATTCAAAACGTGAAGAAGGGCAATTTCAGGTTGAAAAAACCCGGAGTTGTATAAGCTGCCTCAAATTTCTTCTAGGCAAATGCTGTGGGTTAATTCAGCAATATTATACCAGAAAGTGTGTCTTCACACTGACTGAACTTACAGAAACATCTACATCCAAAGTAAAAACAGCTCAATTTTGCCACTCTAACGTGACTTTCTCCCACGCATTGTAATATGGCAGGACAGCAGAAACTGGAGCAGATACTGGAAGATGTTCCTCATCCGCCAGCATCTCCCTAGAGAACTCAAACTACAAGCAGACACACTGGTAAACAGCAATCAAAAGAAAACTATTTTGTTGATAGTCATTTCGCGCTACCTTCTCAGTTGAGACATTGTGGGTCCCCACACAAAGAAGGCAAAAGGATCATCTGCACTACTTGAAAGGGACCCTAACCCACTGCTCCCAGAGGGGGCACAGGGTGAGGGCTGCCTTTCCTTCCACCGCCCTGATTCAATGGGAATAAAAGTTCCTGCATCTTCTGAGGGGCTCAGCAGCTACATCACTTGACAAGAAAAGGGTTTCTGAGACCCTCACACTTATAATCCCAGTCCCTATTTATTCCTACAATTTAAAACTACAAATTATTTACTTGAGGGCACACAGGTTTATTCTACAATTTTACTCTCTATATTACTATTGTATCAGCCCAGACAAACACGCCAGGGAATATCTGCAAAGGAATAGCAAGGCATACTCAGATTTCAGATTTGGAAATCATTCAGACAATCTCACATAAAATTTTGCTAACAGACCTGAAAATTTTATATGTGCCTTTTCAATAACTCCCTTTAAATACCAAGTGACACTTTAGGATTAAGTTAAAATGTCTCTTTAAGAAGTAAATGAAAAAGGCCGCTCAAATTAGGGAAACTATTGGCTAATAGTCACCCATGAATTCCACAGTAAAATGCACTCTGTCTTTACTGTTGGTTAGAAGAGCAATCTATATACCCTGTGCTGCAAGAGACAGCTAATATTTATATAGCTGCTGCTTCCTTTGGGCTACATAAGTAACACTTCTCTTTTTAAAGTTTGGTCTAAGGGCATCAAGAATTCCCAGGACTCAGTGCCAGTTTGCAAAGAGAATACAAATAGGCTTATACAAAAACTGGGAGTATTTCAATTCCATCAAACCTTGACTGTGAAATTATTGCTGCAACAATATTTTCATGTTACAGAACTACAATTAAATGCTTCATTTCAATTAAGCATATTTTGACAAAGCATAAAGGAATGAACTCTACTTTTCTCTATTCGTTTAGCTAACAGATGTCTTGCTTTTCTCATTTTCCCTTTTCACAGCTTTACTGTTTAAATTATTACTTTGCTTCTACTTTACACATACTAATTGACCCATGCACTAAAATTACACTGTATACTAGTCATGGTTCTTAGTCTGTATCTGCTATCTCCTTTTTTAAGTTTATTATGCAGCACTGAAATAAACCCTGCTCTTAAATATACGTCCAGAGATTCTACTGATACAGATGTAGCTTGCTATTAACTTTATTTAAATCTACAGATAATTAATCCCTGAAGTAGTGAGATGGCTTCCAATATCTCCCAATATCTGTATCAAATTTGCCAGTCAATAGAACTGGAAAAAAAATAATTAAAGAAACTACGTCTATTTTAAGAGCTGTAAAAATTGCTGCTGCTCATACAGCTGACATTTTTTTGAAATTCAGCTGTGGTGAGGATTCTGCAAGCTCAATTCCTAATCCTGGGGTATATCAGTGGAACTGGGGGAACAGGGATATTATGGTGGAGTACCCTGGTAATTCAGAAATGGAGTTTGGTTCTGAATATTCTCACTTTTCAAGGACATTCATATGAGTTTAAGATTCTGGGAGCAGTTTCCTCCCATAGGAATAGTTGAAGGAGCTGAGGTATCTGACTCAAACTGAACATTTGTGGAACACAAAAATATTTTTGCAGGAGAGCAAAGATTAATAAAAAGTACTAGTTCATTCAAAGATCACAGGGATCACAAGCAGATGAATAGTTCCAAACACCATACACAGACTGGAGTTTCTTGGCACAAGACACCCAACCAAAAAATTTTCAGAGTCACAAGGAGATTGTCTGTTACTACTGCCTGCCCACAGATTATTTGTAAAGAAGAAAGGGTTTAAAAGCTTTTTAGTAACAATGCACTCATATCTAAGGCGTACAAAGTTCTCATCAATAATTTTGAACTTATATTCTGTGAACTGACATGTCCTGGAGAAGCATATAGGCTCTGTGATTGTAGCAAAGGTCTACATGGCAGGCATGAGACAAGAAAGAAAAAAGGATCAAGTCTCTACATGCACTCACTTTCCCTGAAGCCCCATGATGGGAAATAAAATATATCATCACTGCTAGGAAGCAATTTTCTTCCTAGACATTTTCTGAAACTTTTATTTTTTTAAAAATCATTAATAAAATCCTTAAATTGAATGCACAACCCCTGCTTGAATCATAATTGTGGAGATATCTACTGTTATTGAGAAGACTAACCGATTTGTTCTTGTATCCCCATGCTCTGCCAGCTGCTAGACCTTGGCACATGGCAACAAAACTCTGATATTTTGCTTTTATTTTGTTTTACCTATATGCCTTAACAAAACTGACAATTTCATTAAATCAGTAAAGTGATCTTTCACAAACATGAAATACTGACTTAATCTGAAGTTTTGCATGCTTGCCTGAAAAGGTTGGTATTCAGAGCAATTGTTATCTTTCTGGAGTATTTTAAGGAACTGTGGAAAACATTACAAAAATAGTAAATATTAACCCTCTGCTAACACAGATTTTAGCAGGAATTATGGCTGGTTTGGAGTGATAGAAAAGCACCCATATTTGAACTCTTTCCTTTCTTCTTTTACCAGATGGAAAACACTGACAATCTGATCTTTGTGATCCTTGAAAAATATAGCTATTAGTAATTCCAAGACTATTATTATAATCATCATTTACTGAAATGCAGTTGATATTTATGCCTGACAACCCTCAAAAAGCCCTGTAAAGGTCTAATGTTGAAGTGGAGAGATGGACTGGGGCAAGAGGGTCACCCTAACTACCCCATCATCCATGCTGCCCGTTGACCTCAGCCTGCTCTGTTTTCACACAGATGTATTTCTAAGTAACTATAGAACTTGTGACATCTTATTGCACAAAAATATAATGCCAAACTGCAAGAATACGGTGAATCTTGCAAAAATAAGGAACCTGTAAATGGCATAATTAAGGCTTCCTAATAAGGTTGAAGAGAATCCCCTAGACCACATGCATGTGGGGCACTCTTAAAATGTTACTGTGCGGAGGAATCACATCAGATAAACACTCTGCAAGAAAATTCTGTCCACTGCTATCTACTCTCCCTTAGTAATCTTGTCTCTAGTTCATTGCATGAAGGAGGCGTAAGTGATCTCAGAAGTAACAAGTGCTATGAATGCCAGCTTTGCTGGATGCTTTTGGACTCATTTTCTGTACCGTTTTGTGAGCACAAAGCTCTTAAAAATCTTTTACATACACAAGAATGTCAAACTATAATTTTCTTCTCATTTTCTGAATCATTTGAGTTTAGGAACACCCACCCCTAGTAACTCCAGTACATGCTGTGCCATGTACTTCTGGGTGACACATAGATGACATGGCATTCAGAAATTCATTAGCAACATTATGAATGTTGAGGAAACTATCAAGAAGTCTTAAAGTGAAGAAGGGTAAATAGCACGTTATCATGTGTTCAGCAAATCTGGTGAACCACATGCTAGAGCATAACACATTTCCTGAATGGGATGATATTGACTGCTGAGGGTCAGGGATGACTGCTTCAGAGAGAGAAGGGTTTTTTCCTGGCTCCTCTTCTCTGTAGTCTATCACATATGGAGCTGGACTGAGAAACCCCAGTATCTCTAATTTGGAATACTTTATTGCATTCACAATACAGCACTGACAAAAGAGCTTGACTCTTCAGTCATGGCAGTAGGAAAAAGGGGAGAGCAGAAGAAAATCAGGTATCAGTAAACTGATTTACCAGCCCAGAAGTTTTTTTCAAAAATTTATTGAACTCCTAGATATTATTTATTTGAAATTAATCTTATCCATACTTCTGGCCCTTCTCATTGGTCTTTGCCTACTACCGCTTTGCTTGAAGCAAGGATCAGAGCTCTCTGCTGAAAAAAAGTAAAATTGTTGCAAATTCCTGAACTGTTCTCCTACTAACAACACTGCAGCAACAAGGCAAAGAGGGAAGAAAAACAATATAACATGAATCAGATTATATTCCCATAAATTATCCTAAATTATTTGAATTTCTAAAATCCGAGAAACCACGCAAAACCTGTGTATGACAAGAAGAATGTTTTGAAATAGACCCTTGCTTTTCTGGACTTCTGGCTTGTTAAATTTAATCAGAAAAGGCATGGCTCCCCTGATTTATCTCTATATGCTTCAGGCAAAATTTGAAGAACTGTAAAATAAAAACAAAGGTAGCAGATCAAATAAATGATCAGCAGACCACACAAAAACAGATGGTATTTTCTGATTCAAGTATTTTTCTATTTTTGTTTTGCTTTTTGTGTAAATAACATCCTACTTAGGAGAGAGAACAGAAAAATGACAAAAATAAGGAAGTTATTAGCCAAAAGCTACAGAACAAATACTGCCATTTTCCCAGCCCATAGGTGAGAGTGGCAAACAGCCAGCAGAGAGAGGAAGATAAGGGTGCACTGGCAGACCCGAAGGCTAGTGCTGTGCCAGGTGCAGGCCAAATCCTGCCAAAACCTAGACTTCCCAGGAAACGCTCTGTACTTTCTCACAAACATGAGAAAGACATTTCTCAAATTCTTTCTTTTTATCCTCAAGAGAATACCTTTTATCTGTCTCTTACGAAGAATGTTATCGTGAAATAGAGGTATATTTAACAGTCTTCATACTCTTTCAAAGGTTTTGCGACAACACAACTTAATGAAAACAAAACTACTATCATTTTTTTTTCTTTTTATCTGTCTTTCCTCTAGCCATGCTTGCAATTCATGCTTTGATACTTCAGGCAATCAATCAAAGGCTGGTCATAAAAAGCAGTTAAAACAAAAAACAGACTCAAGGCCATCTGAGCTGTTGCCTTCTTTTGAATAACAATTTCCTTTATTTTCTGTCTTTTGAGAAAAATCCCTTTTGAAGTTTTCCCTTGCGCTATACTCAATTTAAATATTACTTCTTAATGTCAATATTTAGTTTCATTTTAAAACAACTGGGTACAAACTTGAAAACAGCATGCCCTTCATGTATTTTGTGCATATCCATCACATCAATAATTTTCCAAATGGACTTCAATCCCTGCATGCAATACCACTATTGCAAAGCAGCCATACAAATGAAATAAAAAAGAAGTGATTGCTGGGTTTCTGACTTATAAGGCTATTGATTAAAATCCACAAGTACAAAGATCTGGGAAGTATACCTTCAGCAAAAGAAAGTTCAGTCAAGCTAGAACACTATGAAAAATAAGCATATTTATTATTTGTTATTTTGTGTGAAACTCAAGTAGGGTTTAAGTGAACTATCAGCATCTACTGCTCAAAGTGAAATTCTCACAAAAGTTCTTGAATTAGGAAAGCATCTTCCACAAACACATCAAAATTCTGTCCCTATCCTATGTAATTTACATCTCACTTCAATGTGATAACACAAAACCTGAACTTTTTGTATGTGTTTATTTTTCCTATTTACTCTTGCCATTTTACAGAAGGAAAACATCTACACACAGTATGTACCACTTTTGATCATTTCTCTCTTTTTTTATTTGTGCTGGCACCACTTTAAATCTGAATTCTTTCTATTACTTCCTTGCACACTACATAGAAAGCAAAAAGACATATTTTCAGGAGATTAACTGGCTTCCAATAATTACTGGATGGTTGCTGGTTTTATGAATATTTTGTCAATTAATATATTATTAATATTCCACACAGAGATGTTCAAGTAATTTTAAATATGCCTTCCCTGCAATCAGACTGACTTTTTCATTTTTCAAGCTTTGGTATATTGGTGAGGCATTCCTTTTAATCAAACAGGAATTGATTGCCGTCACACAAAATAAAGGCACTTTTCAATTAATGGAGTTACTTTTGAAAAGGCAACTCAAAGACTTTGAAAACAGTCTGATATTTGCATGCTTTGGGTTTCAGGTTTGTTAGTAAGGGGTTACACTCAGAATGAAATCATCCAGTTTTAGCTTATTGTCTTGGTCACAGTTTTTTTAGCACAAAGTACAAATTTGTAGAAGGATTATGAAGAATGGACTCTGGCCTCTTTGAGCTGGAAACTTACCTTTTTATCACTCAGTCCAGTCACTTGATCAACAAATTCCTCTTGAATCATAAATGCAGCTAAGTTGGCAGTATAACTGGCCAGGAAAATAACAGCAAAGAAAGCCCAAACTGACACCATGATTTTACTCGTTGTCCCTTTGGGGTTTTGCACAGGCACAGAGTTGTTGAATACCAAGCCCCAGAGTAACCACACTGCCTTTCCAATGGTAAAGGATGGTCCATGGGGATCTGTAATGGCAAAGAACAGTTATTGTAGTTACAGTTAAATCAAAACTTGGCAAGATACCCTACATAATAACAACAAATTACTCACAAAGACACGATTAAAAGATATTTCAAATACATATTCACTGTACTCCCAATGGAAACACAGGATTTACCATAGGGACTCTCTATTGTAATTAATTAATTTCCATATTTGTAAAAAAATAATTCAACATTTTTCTATGTGGTATTTAGTTCAAAAGTTTTAAAATGAAAATGGAAAGCATAGGTTTGGAGGAGAAGCAAACTGGTATGTCTCTTGCAGTAAGGTGTGTGCCATGGTATTGCCCCTTTCAGTCTTCTGTGCCAGTGGACATGGAAAATGGAAAACTGTGGGTTTAAGTCTTTATGCTTCAATTCTAGTACTTTTCTTGCCCAAATTATTTTTTGTCATCTCCAGTCTTCCATTATGTAAACGTATTTAAGATCAAAATGTGTGAATACATCACCTACTTTTAAGCAACTTTGCACTCAGAGGGTAAAGCAGTAAGTCAACACAAAGGAGCTACCTGTATAGACACATAACTTAGAGCAAACCAGACTCTGGTTACCTCACATGTTCAGAGTCAGTTCTGTAGCTTCAAATGTGTTAGCATTACAGGTAAGAACCTATCCCAGCTAGTCCATTCCATAATTTTTGTTATTCCTGTTTTCAGTCCGCTTTCATTTCATCCCAAATCAAGAAGTGGTCAGCACAATGCCCTCACGCCTGCATAGTGGCAGAAGTGGATTAGCAATGCTATTATCCACGTAAAAGGCCTTATTTGTAAGGCTCTATGAGAATAAAGGGAATTTTGTTCTTACCCAGGTAAGTACAGCGCAGTCATCACATATTGCTCGTCATCTGGACTCCCTTTATCCTCAGTGGAGAGAAACAGGCCTCCCCTGACTGTGATTCATTTGACCTTTTGATAAGTATCTATTTTTCAATTAAATGGCAGTTCAGACAATAAACTCTAATGAAGACACCTGTACTATCACCTCCTTCCCCACCCTCTGCCTTTATCCAAGGGGATGCACATTACAAACTCAGATTTAGTTATTAATTTAATTATATTTTATTTTAATAATAATTCCATTATTGTTAAAAGAATAAAACCCAAAGTGGGTATACTCAGTGCATGTTCTCATTTCAGTAGAAATGCTCTCTAATACAGTGCAAATCTTTCATGATACAATCAAGCACATCTTAGATTATCCTCTTCCTATTCTACAGCAGTGCTAAGAAGATAGAGTGCAGTAAAATAAACACAATGGTGCTGACTTTTGGTTTATGAAACTACCTTCTAAAGCCATTTAAGATTGAGCTGATAAAGGGATAATATGTATTTTCTGAGCAACAATGATAAGGAAAGTATATGCCATGAATGCAGTCCAAAGTTCTGTTTATGCTACTTGAGGTTGTATTACCATTGAGCTTCATCCTGCCAATGCGTAAGGAAAGAAATAACCTACATAACGATTCCTGTTCATTTTAAACTTCCCACATTTCAAATGAACAGCAGCTGGATTCATGGCAAGTCTCTAGAGCTAGGTTAGGATGGGCTAGTGCCGTAATATGCCTTTATAGCTGTACGTACACTAAATAATCAATTCTGGAACATGAGGTGGTACAGAAAAGAACAGCCTAGCCCCTAGATCCCCAGTGTCTATATTCACCTTTGATTTCCCATTCCTAAACACAGTGTTTATTTTGGACAGAGATTACACGTTTACCACCTTATGGAAAGGATGACATCACCTGAACATTACAATAACCCCCTTTTTCAGAGAACAAGTCAATCATAATCTAGAAGAAACCATTAACTTGTAAAAGTCTCCAGAACTGTGTTCACTAAGTTGGAAGATCTCTTCTTATAAAATGGGGAAAGTATGATTTAGAAGATAAAACCAGGCTGTACTCTCAACTGTAAGTAAAGAAAGGGAAGGATGATGGCACCACAATACATGGAATCCTCATTCTCAGGTCAAAGTACTGATAATATACAACTGAAGCTTTCACTGAGAAAGGCAAGCTCTGTATTAAATTTTTTGTGCTGGTATATTTTGAAAATGAAGTTTCTATAACCATGGATGCTACACAGAAAAAAGTGATGCCTTTCTGCCACTGCCCTCATTTCAAGGCTGAGTTCATAAGATTTTTTATAGGAACTACATAAAATTTTATACAACGTAACTGCTATTTTTCAGATTATCCACCAAACCACACCACTTTAGCTCATTTTCTCTGAACTAACCATGAATTCATGAGTCAGGAGTCTGTAGAACTTATTCCAATCCTTTTTTGAGCTGACACTCTACAACTGATACAGTGTACTAACCAAACACTGCCTGAATGCGACTCTCTCTGATATCACTTACCCTTCTACATGTCTTTATTTCAATGAATTAGAATACAAACATGAGCATATAAGCCCTCAAGAAATGATATTTTAAATGAAGAGCAAACATAGTTTCATAGCTGCTTTTACTGCTTTATGCCTGTTATTTTAAAAAGATCGAGGGCAAGGGATGGGAAATACATGATTTTTTTATAGCTTTAGGGTTGTGTAAAATGGAAAGCTTACCTCTCCCTTGTGCTAAGTTCCTGTTATATCCTACAGGACTGAAGTACTCAAATATAAAGACAGCCATGGCGGACACAATGAGAAGCATCACAAACATCATCACCCAGACAGAAGCACTAAAAGGCTCTGCAGCAAAACAGACAAGAGAGACAGAAACACAGTTCATTAAACCAGTCGCAGCACAAGAATTCTAATGTCTTTGGCTAGGCAAGCCCAGCAGCTTTCTTTAAATTAGCTTTTACCAACCAAAATGCTAGCAAATAACTAAATAGCAATATATAAAGAACTGCTGTTAGTATATACATGTAAAATTCATAAAGTCAAAATCTTAAATGTAAGTTGCAATTCAAAAACAAAGGCTGCACACTTTTCTTTGACAAAGACTTCACTGACACTGAGTGGCAAATAATTGGTTTGACTCGCTGCTTATTCAGTCTACAATCAGGTAGCCCATTTCTATTCATCCTGTATGTTATCAACAGGATGGTCCAACCATTATGACTGTGTTTCTGCACAGCAAAAGCAATTAAGCATATGTTTAATACATTTGGTAATTCAGTGAAGTAGACTTCTCTCTTGCTTTCTATCCAACAAAATGTGTTAGGGAAAAAAGCTAAATAATTGCATTCAAGCTAATTTTTTTTTTTTTTCCTCTGTGTTCACTTTCTATCTGCAATGAAAATGTTGTTTTTACCAATTGCAAACACATTCTTTTGAAAGTCTCATTCTCATCTAGGAGCACGTTTCTGAAATCAAAAGATTTTCATGGAAAACTGAATGTCAGTTTGAATGACATGAAAAACCATGATTAAGTAAAAGAAGTAGGTTGGAACAGAAAATTAAAAGCAGTTTCAAGTATCAGACTAAGCACCAACTTTTTGAAAGGATTGGATATGGTAACTGTATGGGATAACACAAAGTTCTTAAATGTCATCTTGCCCAATCACAAATTCTCTGTCTTTTCAAGAGTCCCTGTGGTAGCTATCATGGTGTAAGTGTATATGTAAGAAAGGTTTTGTATGGCAAAGTAATATCTCTTTATCAAGGCGGATTATTTGGGGGCATTTTATATCCTAATTTTGGTAGATAATGCAAGTGTGAGTGTGGTTTGAAGTTTGAGAAAAAAATCTTAGTATACTATTTCAAATTAGGACAAAACCAAGAAGCACTTGAAATTACAAGGAATTAGTGTGTACCAATGCTTTGTCTGTTTTTGAAAGCCCTCCATCCTGACTTCTTTGTCTTTGAATTTAAATTAAGATTTGAACTACTGAAAATTCTTCCATCATTGCAGGAAACAACTATGAGTGAGAGTTGAGGTGTGCTAAACCCATATGAACCTTGCCCAACTTAGCACGAATGATTCACCCAGAACTAGAATGAAGTCTAATAATTTGAGCCCAAGCATGGAAATCTCATGAGATCATTTGCCTTTACCAAAAATTTCTTAAGAAATTTGGAACCAAGAAAAGACCAAATTCCAAACAGCCCCAGGTGATTTTGGATGCTAAACTAAACTGGAACTAAAAGGGCAGGGAAATTTTAAGCCACTTTTTATGGAACAGCATATTTATTTTATTTTATTTTTAAGAGAGGTTATGAAGTTCTTTCAATTACTATAATTATTTGTTTGGAAGAGAATAGTAAGTTTGCAAAATAACAGAATTCTTAAAAGGCAAAGAACAGGTAAAGGACATTATGTAGCCAAATAGAGTTAATTAATAAAAAATATTCTATGAATTCACATATTAATTCTATTCAGTTGGAATTAACATAAAACTATCATACAATTTTGACAGCATTCTCATAGAAGAAAGCAAGGCTGATAAAATTTATCAAAAGCAACAGTGTAGAAACAGCAGCAGTAATTTGTCAAAATCTAAATAAGGCAAAGGCCAAAACAAGCTGATGTGAAAAAGTGAGCTATAAACAACAGTTTAAGCGGAATGCTCTTTAATAATTTAAGCAGTCTGGTAATGAGGTGGAGGATTAAAAGGAGCAACAGGAGAATAAAAAGCTATTTAGAATAGCAAGCAGTAAGATTGAACAAGTACAAAATAAACTGAATAACAAAGTCGATCCTCCTGTCATATTAGAGATCAAATTACATATTCAGCACTGTTCTTTGATTCTCAAAGGACAGAAAGAGAACCTCCCTCAGGCAAGCAGCAGGTTTTATAAGAATTTTCAATAAAACTATGATTCGGCAGAAAAATACTAATATATGACTTGCCAGTGTACATTTCAAATGATTGGCAATGGAGAATATTGAGCAATTCAGAAAGATGTCTTACTCCACTAACTTCAAGTTTTACCTCCCACCACCAAAAGTAATGCTTAAACAATACATCAAATAAATGGGGGCATAGATTTCCTATTCCACCATTGCCTTCAAAAAAGAAAACTGACCTCACCTATGAGCTTTCTCCCTCTTAATATATAGACATTTGTATTTGAGGTTTCCCTTATTTTGTTTGTTTAAATAAGGTTGAATCAAATCTCCACAGAATAAAAAAATGTATTTGTGGATCTAGTCTATATGAATGTTAGTATGATATGAAAATGACTTAATGTGGATAAAATTCTCATTTGAAGGAGACACCCACATCAGAATCAGAACACAGCAGATGAGGAAGAGGCTGTCAGCCCATCAGTTACTTAGATCTATTGGATACAACCACCAAATGGAAAATCTAGTTCAGATAAAATCCTGTATTTGTCTACATTCATAGTAACAAATAACAAAACCAGATATTTCATGAACTCTAATCAAGTGCTATTTAAGAAAAAAATATTGTATTTGACAGATTTTTAAAAAAATCTTCTAACAGGATTATGTAAGATGACTCTGTTCTTAGACATTCACTTAATTGAAACAAAAATCAGTCTGTGAATAAATTCAGTTATCTGCCTGATAGTATTTTGCATAACAAAGCATTTTACTACTATGCACACCTCATCGAAACACACAGTCAATTCCAGTAAAGTGGCAGTTTCATCAACATCTAAAAAACCAGAACATACTTCGGAGAGCACAGAGTTGATTTATTGGTGCACTAAATCAGATTTCTTCAAAGTAATGCTATTCTATAGAGCTTTATAAGAAGGGGTTATTTTTACTTTTTGAATTATATGTACACCCAGCTAAACCAATAACATTAAATGCATTTTAGAAATCTAATAACTATGTTGTTGTGAAAAATGCAAAAGCAGCCTCTCTTTAGATGGTAGCTGTAAGCAGATTTTTAAGAGGTAAGCTGAGCCCGTGATAAAAATCAACTGCATTTGCAGCATATTTAGAAAACACCCCAGTACTTATATTTCAAATTATCATTTCAGCATGCTGCGACTGCAATTTAAAAAATGAATTCACTTTACAAGTCAATGACTTATCAAAATGGAAAGACACTATCTGAATATTTTCATTAGAAGTATAGCCTCTTATAATTTCATTTAAAAGTCTTTCATTCAGTAAACAAAAACATTAGCCACCAACAAAATCTGTTTAGGTATCACCATGTTTGGGAAGTTACTTGATTACTCACTGTGTTATATTTATTTGCATCATCTCTGTAATGTGCCTTTATGGAATAGGTATGAGAAATAAGCTCTGTGGCTAATTGATGATTCTTGTGCAAGAAAACCCAATTATTTGCTCACTTGTAGCTGACACTACACCAACAATCTGTTCCTCAATGGCTACAAGTGATTTCAGTGGAACTGAGGAATGTACACTTAGCAAGAGTGTTTCTTAAAAAGAAACCACATAATTGGCAATGCAAAAACGGCATCACTGCTGACCCAATGGACTTAAACGTACTAAACCATTCTATAAGATATCTGGAAAATACTGGGTGTTCTGGGTTTTGGTTTGGGGTTTTTTTTCAATTTCACTTAAATTATTTTAGTGTCACTAGCATTATTTTCCTGTGCAAAATATCTTTAAAAATACTGGGCCCAAATACACCATGAGGAACATAACAGCATTGTGGGCACTTTTGATCCATCTCATGGCTCATTCTCTTTTCAGCTTCAGGTAAATTCAGGCTAACCACCAAATACAGAAGTAAACAATAAGCACTAGAAGAGAAGGAGAGGGAAATAACGGAAGGAGAAGTGAACAATTGAAACAAGAAGCAAACAAGGAAAGAAGACCAAAGTCCTTGTTTCTTTATATCCCACCTCCTTTCTGCTATATCTGCACTGTTTAACTGCATCATCACAACTCCGCTGCTCAGTTGCATCAATGGAGAAAACACTCAGAAGTTCTCCAGTGAAGTATAATGGTGTTCAGAAGCCAGAGGTAACTGTTGTCAAATTAGCTGTCAGATCTCTTCTAACCATAAGGAAGTCTCTTTTGCTTAGCTATTCTACAAGAGTTTTTTAAATTATTTTGTAAATGCGAATGTTAAAAAGATATGAAACCATTTACAAAGAAGCATAAATTAGTTTGTAAAGAAGGAGTTTTTGAGGAAGTAATTTTTCCAGCTGAAGATTTTGGGGGAATTTCTTTGCATATTGAAATCGCTATCATTGGTTTTCACTTACTGCATCTGAAACCAACAGCACTATCTTCTTGTGCTAATAATCATGTTAATCAGCACATCAACACAGTACAAACCTCCTAATGTAAAATTCAAAACTTGACAGAAACATGTCAGTGCACTATATAGCTTAAAGAATAACAAAACCTACCCAACTCTATAGAAATGCAATTAAATGATCTGGATGGGTTGGAGAATCATACCTAGAAAAGCAGATGGTGAAACTGTGCCATTGCTCCGTGACACCATGACACTAATCCCAGTCTCAACAAACGGTACTGAAAAGTCAACCACTTCAGAGCGTTCTTCATTAATAGTGAGAGACCCCACAGCCATAACTGCACGATGATATACCACCTGATCCACAAAGAGAAGACACCACCAATATTACTCAGTAGAGAATACCTCATTTCTCCAAAAGAATTAAAAATAAACATTGCTAGGTTCTTACTTAAGAGCTCTTTTACCTAACAGAACTTACTTCACCAATCATTCCATTCCACACATTATTGACTTTTTTGCCATGTTTCCCATTAGTCACCAAATACAGGTCATATGTGAACTTGACAGTTTTAGACAACTTCTTCAAGATATCAATGCAGAATCCTTTGCAGCACTTCTTTACATTAGTTCCCTCATTAGTTGAGTTGCTGTCAAGAGAGAAGAAAGACATAAACAATTCTACTGGGAAAACAGAAGAACCACAACAGCAAGATTCAGCATACTGCAGAACAACGTTTTGTCATACTTGTGAGTGACCATGTTTTTTCTGAATTGATGGAGAAATTATCCACAGGATGATTTATATGGTGTTTGTAGCTCTTACTAATCATAATGCAGTTGCTTAATATGAAGAAAATGGTAGACCTTGTATAACATTGTATGACCTTGAGTATTGTGTCCAGTTTTGGGCACCTCAATACGAGAGAGATATAGAGGTGCTGGAGTGAGTGCAGAGGAGGGCAACGAAGCTGGTGAAGGGCCTGGAGAATAAATCCTGTGAGGAGCGATTGAAGGAGATGGGACTGTTCAGTTTGAGGAGGAGAAGGCTGAGGGGAGACCTCATCACTCTCTACAACTACCTGAAAGGACATTGTAGAGAGGTTGGTGCTGGTCTCTTCTCACAGGTGATCAGTGACAGAACGAGAGGGAATGGCTTTAAACTGCAACAGGGGAGGTTTAGACTGGACATTAGGAAAAAATATTTCACAGAAAGAGTGGTCAGACAGTGGAATAGGCTGCTCAGGGAGGTGGTAGAGTCACCATCCCTGGATGTGTTTAAGGGTCATTCGGATGAGATGCTGGGGGATGTGGTGTAGGGGAGAACTTTGTAGAGTCGGGCTGATGGTTGGACTCAATGATCCCAAGGGTCTTTTCCAACCTGAATGATTCTATGATTCTGTGACATGCTTTCTGCTGCAGTATCCAGCCTACTGCACTTCACTTCTCCACCAAGACATAGTCTTCTCTTACTAATGTCTCTTTTAGGCTCAGATTAAACATTTATTATTTCTACTCTCAAGACATAAGACTACACGTCATTTAGCAATTGCAGAACTTCCCAACATGTAAGCTATATAAAGGCACAGCAGTTCACTGTAATGAAAATATATGCTGGACCTTTTTCTGCACTTTGAGAAAGCGAATTTCAGGCTGTCCTTGAGTGCAAAGATGAGGGCTTTCCCTTTATTTTTTTCTGAAATGTTCGTTTCATGACCTCTAGAACCTTTTAGAATAAGAGACTTCAGAAGCCAAGGCAATATTTTATGGCCTTTGAAAGAATTCAAAATTAAAATAAAACTAGTTTAGAACTTGACTAAGTACAGTTATGTAAAAAAAAAAAAAAATTCTCTGGACTTCAGGAAGCATATGCACAACCATTTAGCAGAAACAGGCATTATATTCCCTAACACCTGCTCAGTAAAAAAATGTTATTATAGTCAGTTCATAAATACATAGACTGAAGCACAGAATGGGTGAAACAACACTGATAAATGCACAAAGAGAAATTTTCCACTGATTTCTAACGACTGCTCCAAAGTTATAGAGCAATCAAAGCAGGAGACTTTTCTCTAGATGGTACGTCACAGTGATATTTAATGCTGGAGTAGTTTATCCTGTACAAAATTTCAGCATAAACATACATTTTCAACAGGAGACATTCTCAAATTGTTAAAGACTAATTAAAACAGGCATATTTCAACATAACTGGAAACAATTCAAAGAGGACTCATTAAAGGAATCCTATTTTAGAACAAATCTTCTTTCATGTGACTGAAAAGGGCTAATTCTAGTTGACTTTGAATTCACTATAAACTTACTGTGTTGTCCTTAATTCAATGTGACTTACATGTATATAACCAGAACCTTTCAACTTACTAAAAAGGAAGATGTGCAAACAAGAGCATACCATGTGGTAATGGGAAAAAGAAGGAAGAAATGAAATATAGAAGGAAGAGCAAAGATAGGAAGCAAGAGAAAAGGAACAGCAAAGTGTCAGAAAACAATTATACAATGAAAGAAGCAAAGGAAAGAATTAGTGTGAAAATAGGGGAATATATTTTGCACTAAGAAAAAAAAAAAACGAATGCTGTATATTTACTTACTTAATTTTGACAAATTTACGACATGGCACAGTGTTTTTTTGGCAACTTTCCATCAAAGGATCCACATCCTCAACAATGACAAAGGGAGCCTCCTCCAGGGTGACAATACTCAAATGGTTATCATCTGGGTCGCTGTCTGCGAAAGAGCTGTACCTTGGCCAGACAGAGTACTTCAGGCTCAGTGAGTTGTTCTCCCATTTCCCCACCTGAAATGCCAAGACACACAGGCTGCTGGTATCTGCTTGCTTGTTTTCAACAAATGAGATCTAATATTAAATGTGCTGGGATATGGGTACAGGAAATTACATTGCAGAGACAGTTGTCTTGGGGTTTTCTTATCAAAATTATCTTAGAACTTTTTAAGTAATTGCATGAAGTGAGAAAATGCACTGTGGTGCAGACAAATAAGGTGCCATTATTTTAAAAGATAACAGCTTTATAAAGACTGGATAACATCAGGTAACACTATCTACCACCTGGCTATAGTTGCACTGAAATTTGATATGCATCATTTCCATCTGAGCCAGAACCCCAATCAGATACTCCATTTGTAATCAGGACCAATTTGCAGTAATAAGAAATCAGTTCTCAAAAAAATCAAACCAAACCAACTAAACAAAAAACCCTAACCCCACATCCACATACACATCAGACTGATAACCAAAGTATCATATCATTTCTATATCTTCTCAAAATAGAAGACTCTTCTATTATGTTTTGAAAGCCATTGTGAAAGCCTTTACCTAGGGTTCCATTGTACCTGAGTCAGGCCAAACCACGTTTTTAGTAAACACAATTCAACTGTGCATGATTTTGTTTTTATTGGAAATAATGTATTTTATTTTGCTTTAGTTAATGCCAACTGTTTGGGAACTTTAAGAAAGCACAGCTCACTTTAAATTAAAATTGTCTATTTATTATTACAAATTATCCCTTCTAAATTAATGTCCTTTTCTTTCCACTTCCAGAACACCAGAGAGGACATACAATTTAAATATTTTGAAAACTCTAGCATTTTCTTCCTCAGATTATGTTTAACTACTTTGTATCCATAACGCTAATTGCATGTTTTATCCCAGTAGCGATGACAGATAATATAAATGAGCTAGCAATCCACAAAATTTATAACCTAATGCATTTTAATAATTCTTCAGTCGCTTAAGCTAAACAAATTATAACAATCATGAGACTGCTAAAATATTTGTTTTGCAAGGAAAATGGTGGGAATTAACAGTACAATGAGACACTCAGGTCCTAAAAAAAAAAACAACACATAAAAAAATTGTCACCTACCTTCTGTCTTCTAAAGACTCAAAAATGAATCACAAAAATTCCCAAAGAACATGATTTATATCCATTTCTATTTAGGGAAGCATATAAGTACATGCCCTTTGCGGTTTCCTTTCCATCCTGTTTATAAGTCAAGACGTTTTGCTGAACTTTAATGTAGGAGGCAGAAATGTCAAATCTCTACACCCTTAAATTAGGAAATTCAAAATATCTCAAGGGAATTAGGAATTCACACCTAAATCAATGGGAACCAGGCACAGGATTTATACGTACAGTTCCAGTATGAAATTTAACCAAAACACAATGGATGAAGCCTTTGTGAGAAAAACTATTTCATCACAGGGAAATAAATCTACTTAACTCTCTATGAGGCAGTTGCATTGCAAAAATAGTTTAATTGTCAAATTATGGTATATAATCGCATTCACAGCAGAGTCTGTGCTGGTTTACGTTAGCTCACACAGTGTCGTTCATATCTATGCCCTAAGTGCACCATGAAGTTGGCCATCTGGAATGGGGACATTTCCAGCCAGCTCAGTACTTCAGTCAAACAGCAAATGTGCCAAGTAACACAATGAATTTCAGAAGTGGAAAATGCATCCGACCGTCTGCCTATTCCAACCCGCAAGAAGAAATGAAATGTGACTGAGGCCCCATTGCTTTTGGGTGTTCAGGACTATACCAGGGGCACACCTGCCCTTCAAAATCCCTCGCTACAGGATTCCGGGAGGAGGCAGGTCTGCTGGGTCCTGAAGCACTTCCCTCTGCAAGCCACCCCCTGTGTTTGCATCACTGTCACACAGACCAACAGGAACACGAGTTGCCACCACAATGTGAGTTCATCTGATCCTACCAAAAATACAACAACTGTTTTGATGCTGTTTAAAGAGAAATTGTGGTACTCTTTCATACTTCAACTGGAGTAACTGCCATTTTATTGTTCTGAGGGGAATATAACCGGTCATATTTTTAAAACAGCTGAATTCAGAGAAATGCTAATTTCTTTTGACATTTGTATCTGTATGGAAGTGTTACGTGTTGAGCAAATCTCTGAAGTTAGGTCCAAAATCTTCTATCTGTTGCCTTCCATGGAATTATCTTAATATTCACTTCTTGTATCCTTATTTTTAAAAAAATTATTAAAAATTAAAACCTTGCCTTGGGTCTTAGGGGCATCCCTACTTCTCTGTCCAAAGAGGTCTACTGCTGCAGTCCCAGGCTGTCGCAGTGACTTCATCTGGGCTTTATATGGTGCACAAATCACATGTCTGTTGCTGGTCAACCCTGCTACCACCAGTACAATGAGTAACCCACAGTGTCAGAAAGCACAATGAAAAAAAAAAAAGTACAAGAGAATGATACCAATGTCAAGAAGAGTGGTAGAATAGCAAAAGGCAAAAAAGCTCTGAAAATCCTCACTGGTGGGCTGAGAATGGCACATGAGGAAGAGCAGTAATTAGAAAGAATCTGTAGGTCACTCCTTTTGTTTGGGAAATGTTTGTGTTGTGTTTGTCTGTTCTAATTAATAAATGGTTAGCACAGCCGTTGGATTTGCTCTGCTGCTGATGCTGAACTCACAAGTGAACTCACAAGTTCCCATGTTTATTTGGTATTTTGATTTTAAAATAGTTATACAGTTGAAGATTACATGTTATACTTCTATCATTCTGCTACAGTTTTGAATTATCAAAACACTTTTTCATTTAAGTGGAGGGAAAGAATTTAGTTCTACACAATTAAAGCGAGTAGTCAAAATATGGGAGGATTTTTGTATTTGTATTAGAAGCCTTTTAGATTGTGCAGAACTAATTATAGCATTGTTATTAAGAATATGAATGGTATTAATTATTTACACAATGTTTTGTATCTTCATATATTATTTAGTTCTTTCAACATCCTTATGCAATATCTAGTATCCCTTTTTTACAGGGTGAAGGGTTGGAATGACACAGAAAAATTGTAGAATAAGAAAAACTAAAATATGAGCACGTTCACGTCGCAATAAAGAGAATTTATGAAATTGCATCCATATGTAGGTGTCCTGCAGGATCAGCATTTATGTCACTTATGGAAGTCAGATCTAGTATTAGATCCAGTCCATATCTGTTTTGAATACCTTTTAAACTTCAAATGCTTAGGGAAAAAACAGCAGGTTATAACAACTACACATGCTCGCTGTATTTCAGAACATTATAAAGAGGTCTGCTTATGTGCAAACCCAAACGTTAAGTCCTTATTCAACACTGACTGTTAAAGTGGCTTATCTATGACAAGAAAGTGAAATATGTGAGTTGAGAAAAGCATGCCAAATCCTGGTTTCACCTGTGAAGGTCATTATAAATGCTGTAGAATATGAAAAAGTTTATATGTAAAATATGAAAAATAGAATATGAAAAGTTCAGTTTCTGCTCTCAGTAGGAGACAATGGTGATATACAAATAAACCATTTCACAGTGAAATAGTTTACCAACCTGGATAGCTTCAAAATTCAATTACCTCCAGTGTTTTGCAGCACTCATTTTCCGTGTGCTACTTCATGATCATTATAGCTACTGATGAAATCAACTAAACGTGGCATCCTCTGACCAAATCCAAGCATCTAGATTTGAAGTAGAAGGGGTCTGTGTTTGAATTAGCATACTTACCTACCTAGTATTGGTATCCCTGATACAGAAATTCTTTATGCAGCATCTTCTAAATTTAATGACAAAATATTTGAACACTAAAACACATTAACTTGCAGGTGAACCTACAAACCTCCAATATGGAACAGTAGTGAACAGTAACTCTACATACTCTTAGCAGAGACCAGAAACAATTTTCATAGTCAGTCTATCAAAGACTAACAGGTCCACAAAAATAAAATAGTGGTAAATTCACATGTAGGATGGAAACACACTGCCTCTACTGTGAAAATATTATCACTACAGTGAAAAATTACTATCTTATTCTTTCCATCTGCAGCCTAAAACTTCCTACTTGTACTCAATCAATCTCAAGGGAACTCTTTGCCATTCAGAAGCTTTTTCTTATCTCCTCAGACTCCAAGCCATCACTGCTTGGAAAAGGGTAGCCAGAAGACAACAGGGAGTTGAAATACTGCATGGGTCTGCCAGGTTTCCAAAATTATATTTTGACAGAGTGGGAGACGAGTAGAAGAGAATCGTTTCCATTGTCCTAATTTCTTGAAAGAAAACAGTTTAGAAATTGGGCTTTTTACTATTCGAAACATAAAACCACCATTTGAAACAGCTTGTAAACAGAAATAAAGATGTTTTAATAGAGACATTGCACTTATAGCTCTGGACTTGCTATCTAGAAATACATGCTAATTTATCAGAATAGGTAGAGATAAATTTGAGGTGAAAGAATTTCAACTACTCCATTCTATTATTTTGTTTTGTTTTGATTACCGATTCATAGAAATTGAATTTTTAACTTTCTTTTCTCTGAAACAGAATGGAAACATTTTTAAGATTTCAAAACTTTGTGTCGGTCAGGATAACCAATTCCCCTAGCTCCTGGAAACAAGACTACTGCCCCAGAGAGCTCAGCTGAAAGCACAGCTCATTAACAGTACACAGCCAGAGACAAGTTCCTACTGCATTAAGAAGAATCTCACGTATTTGAGTTGGTGTGGCAGGCCCAGCCATCCTGAATTTAAAATTAAGCCAATATAAGATAAAACATTTATACTTGGTGTAGCCACTTCCTAATGACAGGAAATTTAGCTGTAGATAAATCAGGGCAGTTTGCTCAGTCCTACCTGCACCCCTTTCCTCACCTATTCTTTTCCTCTTTCCTGGAAGATTAAAAATATTTAAGATCCCCATCAATCCCAATTTTGGTGTAACACAAAGTCATCTTCATGTTCAACCATTTGCTGTTTCAAAACCTCACGTGGTGAGGAATTGTTTCCTTAGCACCTTTAGGCACACGTAGCACATGGGAAAACTATAGCTATTTTTATAAAATATGTTCTGTAAAGTCTCTTTTTCATTTAGGCAACATGACTTTTTTAGAATGACAGCCATTTAATAGAGCATTAAAAAATGTACAGGAAGAACATTTGGACTTCTGGATTATGCAACCTAAAAGATGAAACTACTGAATAGTTCAAAGACAGGTCTGAAAATTTGATTTATGCTCCAACCTTAAACCCAATTAACTACATTTAGTTACGGTCTATAGCAAGTCAAGCAATGGAGAAGAGAATAGCATGCTTAGAGTGCAAAGAGCACAAAAGTGTGTCTAGAAAGAGAGCTCTCCTGCTTAGACTTCCTAAGAATCCAATTAGTAGAGAAAGTAAGAATCTCCTACTAGTAGAGAAATTAAAAGTGAAAATGAGCTTACTCTCAGCAGATACAATGGAATATCTGTGTTGCTAGATTCAAAAATGGAGGGGGAAGGTAAAATGGCATTAAGAAAGATTTTAAAGTAATAAACACAGTAGTGTGTATTTGTAAACCAAACATTTTTTAAAAAGAAAATTCTAGCTGAGGATAATGCTCAAAAAATGCAGACATGCTCTATTACAGAACTGTCAAAAATCGCATGCAAATACATTTACTCTAGAAATGACACAAAATATCCAGAGATATATGATAAAATTCTGTCATTCCTAGTCAGACTGATAACAATGTGGGCTCAATCCCAGAGAAATACAGAAGATGGCCCTCACTTGAAAAGAGGGCAATAGTACAATTTTTGGGAAAGATCTTCGCCCAATTATAAAAAAATCCTTATTTATGGCCAAAAAAACAGGACTCGCATAAAAAATACAGTCTCAATAGCAAATCAAATCTTTGATTCACTATTGTATGTGCAAACTCAGCTTCAAGTACAGACTTGCAGTGGTACGCGTACCACCATATTTCTTTTGAACGTGTACATTCTTCCCTATTTTCTCCATCTTCAAATGCAGTCTGGAGTATTCCCTTTGGTTTAATCTCTACAGGATACAGGAAGGAAAACAGAAAATAGCTGAGAGCACAGAAGAGCTTGTTTGATGTCAGACCGAATTAGCAATCATAGGATCCTCATCTCATCCACCATTGTCTGAAGCACCTTACAAACTCACTGTATTACATACATCGTTTGACCACCTCATTTATTTGACCGCCTATTTATTTTTTGAAGATTGCGGCTGAGGAGGGCGATAATGAAGTATTTGGTGTGTTTCTGTGTAACAGCTAGATAAATATAGCTAGCCTAAGACAGTCAACTTGCAAAGTTACACATTTCTGTACCTCACAGAGACCCCTCTCCCACTGCACTCTAAAGCAGTCTCTAAATAATACAAGGATGACTGACATAATCCTAACCACACAGCCTCACAGAGACCATCAAATCCAAGAAAAAGAGCAAGGCCAGATCCTGAGCAGAGAAGGAAAAGAACAGAGCATGTTCTCCCTTGCGTGCCAATGCTGGCATGAAAAGAAAGTCTGTCACACCAGCATATCTCACAGAAAACAAACAAATAACTCGGTCCTATCACCCTCTTCCCAGCAGATGGGAAATGTACGCAATACACAGTCATCATCCTTTTGTAAGGAAAAATGTTACATGACAACATGGATACTAAATGCACTCCCAGGACTACTCGACCAAACCTTTGAAAAGAGAAAAATTCGCAGGGATATTCTTTCTACATTAAACACATATTGCAAACTTACTTTTTGAGTTGTCTCACTTTTGTGAAGAAAATAAAGCTGAGCCAATGCAAAATCTAATTCACCTTGATTTAAAGACAAACTATTTATCAATTTTATTTCATCACACTTTTCCACTTACAAGGAAGAGCTACTCTGGCAAGTTTTAAGTCAATAACTAGAAAGCATAAATTGAGTTTGTTGGGCTAGCAAAACCAGGCAGCTGCAGAATAAAACACCAGAGCAAAATTCTTCCTCCAGAAGCAGCATCTGTTGTATACCTTCTGCTGTAAACCTTCGTGTCGCTTCGTGCTTCTGAAGGTCCATATTTCACAATGACACTCTAAATTTAAATGACAAAATATGATGTGAGCACTTTCATGTCTTATTAATAGGGAGTGTTTTACAGTCCTGTGTGCTTTGAAGACGTCCATTTAAAGACTCTGAAGTTTTCAAAATTTGCTGCAGAATCCCATACGGGGTATGCAAATGTATCGCTCTTCCCTCACGGCTGCTCCTTATGCTGACAGGAAGGCACCAATGCTGTGACCAGCAGGGCTCAAAGGCAAACACAGTATCCAGAGAGATTATAAACAAACAGAATGAGAAAGAAAAGCTACCACCTCCTGTAGCCTCATTTTTCAATACAGAATTAGTAATTAGCACTCACCAAATCCTCAGTGACTGGTATAGTTTTGGTACTGGGAAATGTCCCAAGTAACTCCATGTAGCGCAGGAGTTCAAACCCATGCCAGGGAAGCCATTTAAATGTTGATTATGTCATTAGAAAGAAAGAGAGCTAAAAAAATTGACAGCCCTTTCCTCCACCTCCCAGCTATGGAAGACTTTTTGTCACCTCTGCACTCAGTGAAGATCTTACAGCTCTCCAGAAACATCCAGATATCCATACCTTTACCTCCAGAGAGGAAGAGCTGCCCAGAAAGTCTTCCTACTCTTTAATCTCCTCTCTAATATTAGCTGTAAAGAACAGGAGCAAAGCACACTCTACCACTGCTTTCCATGGTAGCCGCAATTCCTGGGAATACAGGATTTAAGAAATGCTGTATAATAATTGGTGTAATTCAAACAATTCAGTATAGTAAAGGCCTTTAGGCTAAGTAAAGGAAACGCATTTAGGCTAAGTAAAAGCTCACTGGTACAGAAACAATACACAATTTTCACTCGACAGTAAGTGTCAGGATAGGCATATTTACAGGAAGACTAAATACACTAAGCAACAAGGATAGAACAAAGAAAATGACAACCCAACAGATGTTAAAGAGCATGCTGTTTCTGCTATGGGCAAAGATAATATACCATGCTAGGCCACAGAGCTACTGACAAAAGATATACCAGCAAATGGATGATTAGATCGTGCAATTTCATCTGTTCTAGTTAAAATATATGCATTTCTTCATAACTTTTAGGGAATGTCTATCATGAGGCATAAGGATCCTTCCACTGTCATAACCCTTGCTCTGAAATCAACAGAGATTTTGTAAGAAACTACCCTGTACCATCTCAGTGACCTTTTATTATCACAGTATTCTGACAAAAAGTTCTGTCAGAAATCTGATCAAGTGTTAGGTTTTTGTCCAGTGAAGTTTCAGCTACACCATTAGATATGATAGCTGTCTTTTCTTGGCTACATGATGGCGGAGTTAGTAGCCAGATGGAGCTCTCTGTGAAGACCTTGGTTCATTTATTCCAGGCAGGAATCACACACCCTCTGCCCACTCATTCCTACTTAGATACAAATGTGTACAGCCTCACACAGAGCTTGTAAATCTGGCATATGCTACATAATCAGAGCAAAATCAAGTTCTACATTAAATCCTGCATTAATAGAAATTTAAAGATGATTCATTACATTTAGAATAAACCTGGATATAAGTAATGGTTCTCGCAGTGGCATTTAACTAGCAATTGTGGTACACAGTACCTGCTACTCTTGCTTCTTGTAAAAATTCATTGGCTACAAAAATGCAGGACACTTATATCTCACAAATTCACCCAGAATATAGTCCACCATGATAATTTTAGCTGTATCTCTCTGGGAGCAGCAGTAAAAATTGTTTTTACCCTGGAATTCATCTTTACACATGGAATACACTCATCTTTAAATGCTATACAGTCCTCCCTACCTTACTTAATGTATATGATATGCACAGCTAATTAAACCACCTAATTTTGCCACTGCTAATTATATACTATTTTAATATTGGATTGATTGGTTTTATTTCCACATTAAAAAACCTAAAAATAAGAAAGACTAACAGACTGTGACGTTCACAATTCAGTGAAGTTAATGGGCCGGGTGAGACACCCAGGTCACACCTCACTGAGATAAGCTTAATGGGGGAGTTGCAGCTGGTACTGCTGGACCTCCGAGGATTTTTTAGCCCTAGCACAGTGCTCCTGCAGTGCTTTGATGATATTTGGGCAACACTGTTAACTCCGGCAAATTTATCAAGTTTCACTGAAACAAGCACATTAAGCTTGTCTTCTTAAAAATCTCTTGCCTGAGAACAGCAGCCCCTTTGCCTGTCAGCATTAGCACCAAGAATATGAATGTTGATGTCAGAAGTTTGAGCAGCTGCTATAGGATCTGTCAAAATATCTTGCTGGATGCCTGATGAACATGCCCAGAAGTGATTTTCAGTCTTCAAACCATTATCATCCAACCAGCTTTTTTCAGAATCTGATATGGGACAAATCCCTCAATCAACCCCATTTACATGTGAAGTTACCACTTCAAAGTTTTGATACTGAATAATTTGAAAAGGAAAAGGAACTTATTTTCCTAGAGGTAAGATGTACGCTCTTCAACTATGGTTGAATGGATTTTCTATAACCTCAAGCCTCAAGTCAAGTATATCAATTTGGAGACCAAGGAAAAATTGTATTTAAGAAAAAGCCGATTATTACACTAAAACTAAAGAGAATTGAGTTTTAATATTAAATCTTGTATTTTCAGGAGAATATTAGGTAAAAAAATCTTCATATAAACCACAATTACTCTTTCTTACATAAAGTAGCTACTCGCAATCTCTATGTACATTAGTTACATTACAAGGATTAGCAGGCTGATGCATTGTGAGTTTTTCCATGAGTAAATCATTTAATTAGATTCTAGGACTTGATGTTTTACATATAAGATTGAGGATGTTTAAGAAGACTTCAATAAAACAATTCTGTGATACTCATTGCAATACTGTAATTGGAAGTAAAAGCATGCGCCTGGCTGGAAACTGAGAGCAGGAAATGTTAGTTCTCAGATGAGTAACTTTGACAGTTTTGAAATTGAGCAAAACAGCGCAGGAAGAAAGGAACAAGGAGACAGAAATTGGCTAAGAGATACGGGGTGAGAAATGCAACTTGGAAAGAATGTCAAGACGACACTGGAGAGATGTTCAAATAAACCAGGGGGTGGGCAAGGGACTTCTCATGTCTCTAAGTCAGAGGAACTGTCCTATTACTTCTGAAGAGCACAGTGACGCTCTGCTGATATAAATGCGGGGTGCTCCGAGATAGCCGAGAGCTACATCCAGCTTGCCAGGAAAATTGATTAGTCAGTTTACTTGTCTTCATCCACAGAGGCAGGGATCAGCTTGTGGTCAGAAGAATAATTCTGGTGGTGACAGCCCGTTCTTGGCCGCAGTTCACTTCTCCCCTCTGACATAATTAAACCTGGCCCCCTTCCCACAGTCCTACGCCAGAGCAGCAGACACGGAAGCCGCAGCTAGGGGCAGGCTGTCTCTGCCCAACTCCTCTGACCTGCTACCAAAAGGGCTCTAAAGCAAAGGGGCAGCTAGGAGCAGATGTATAATTTTTTTTCTGGGCGGGAGCCTTCCTTCAGTCACTCTTTTATTCCTCCTAGGAGTCCCTCAAACATGACAATAAGCAGGAAGGGATTTATCAGATGGAAAATTGTGCTCAGACAACGTAAGCATCGGCCTACTGAGAGTCTTGTAGCCCAGCGCAGCAGGTGGGGCGTGCGCTGCTGCTGTACAACATGCACAGTTAGATACAGCAAACCCTGCACTAAATCTTCCATTCTCTGATAGGGCAGACGCTTGAAGGTTAAAACAGGCTCAAGTTATTTCTTGGAAATAATGCCAGTTCATATATCGGGCATTTCTTAGCTGCTGTTAGCTCATTTTTCAAAAACATCAAACCTATCTCCCCTTGTCCTTTGAATGGTCTCTTTAAAGAAGTTTCAAGGTACAAAATGTATTAAATCATTATACCATAAGCATTGTTGGCTGCCTCTCTTAACCATTTTCTCCCTTTGGTGCCTCATACTAATATTCCCCAAGTAGTATAATATTCTTTTCCAGAACATTATATATATGCAATGCAGACTGCTGAAGAATTTTAAAATAGGGTAAGAAATTTTCATAATGGTTACTGAGCAAAAGATTCCTTCAAAGATTCTGATTGACACATTTGGTTAGGATTAAATTCATCCAGAGAATTAAATTTGCATCAAATGAACATAAAGAATTACATAGCATAATCTAGGACTACTCTCTGTGTTTTTGCATGACTAGCATATTTACTGAGATGTCCTTCAGTAATTCTTATTTTGTCATTATTATTCAACATCATGAAGAGTCTTGTGGTTTTATAAACTGGAGTTTTAAGTTGATTTTATGGGATCCTAAAACTATAAGAAAAAGAGTTTATAGATTTCAGCAGCAATTTAGATAATGCAGCATCATGTTTTATGAATTTAAAATACAACTGGTGGATGATAAAGATGTATTTTTTCCTACAGTCTCATATCATAAACATTTTCTAAGGTCCCCTGTTTTTAAAACATGGGACCACAGATAGCCTGAAAAACTCAGAGCCGAAACAATAACAAGCTGAGGTGTGAGTTTTAAAGAAAAAAATGCTCATGATAAAGTCTTTTCTTTTATTACTCGTATCTGTGATTATCTCTGATATTAAGACACTTTTCCTTCTAGCCTATATAGAGATTTACGGAGATCACTTGCCTACCAGGAGAACACAAGTCAAGATTCTGAAATTTTTAGGCAAATGTTATAGGGACTATCTGTCAATTCAACAGGAATTTCACATTCAAAAAAAAAAAAGTGTACTTTACTGTAAAATCTGCCAAAGAATACAAATCCAAGCAAATAAAAGGACTGGAGGCAATCCCAAGCACAAACACAGGCTGGGCGAGGAGTGGATTGAGAGCAGCCCCAAGAAGGAGGACTTGGGGGTGTTACTGGATGGAAAACTGACTGTGAGCCAGCAATGTGCGCTCGCAGCCCAGAAAGCCAACTGTGTCCTGGGCTGCATCAAGAGCAGTGTGGCCAGCAGGGTGAGGGAGGGGATTCTCCCCCTCTACTCTGCTCTCCTGAGACCTCCCCCTGCAGTGCTGTGTCCAGCTCTGGGGGCACCAACATAAGGACACAGACCTGCTCGAGCAGGGCCAGAGGAGGCCATGAAGATGCTTGGGGGGCTGGAGCACCTCCCCTGTGAGAACAGGCTGAGAGAGTTGGGGGTCTTCAGCCTGGAGAATAGAAGGCTCTAGGGAGACCTTATAGTGGCCTCCCAGTACTTGAAGGGGCTACAGGAAAGGTGGGGAGGGACTCTTGATCAGGGAGTGTAGGGATAGGACCAGGGGTAATGGTTTTAAACTGAAAGAGGGTAGATTTAGATTAGATATAGGGAAGAAATTCTTTACTGTGAGGGTGGTGAGACACTGGCACAGGTTGCCCAGAGAAGCTGTGGCTGCCCCCTCCCTGGCAGTGTTCAAGGCCAGGTTGGACGGGGCTTTGAGCAACCTGGGCTAGTGGAAGGTGTCCCTGCCCATGGCAGGGGGTTGGGACTAGATGATCTTTAAGGTCCCTTCTAACCCAAACCATCCTATGATTCTATGAGTTGTCAAGATATACAAATCTATCCAAATTTAGGTAGTTAGGCCCAAGTTTCTGGACATTTTTCAGTCATCCATTTTATTTTACTAAATTGTAATAATAAATGCAAGCGTGTTTCACAGAAATCTTCTGAAATGCACATGGCTTATCTTCACTGATACGTTGCTTTCCCTTAGACCGACTCAGAATAAGGTAAAATTATCTTTTCTGAACTGTTGTGACAAACCTGCTACAGTAGAATATCATCATTGACATTCATGACATTAATCTGTCTATTTGACATTAATAGGGTTCTACCAAGTCTCTCCTATCTCCTCTCACGTCTCTTACCCAGAGGTCATGCTCACCTTTTCCCATTCACGATCGTTGTTCAGTACTATCACCACCAGCCTGGGGTGTGCCTGATAACCATCTGCTGTGAAGGACAAATCTTTACCTTCCCAAGTCACATTCATCATAAACCTAGAAGGCAAGGAAAAAAAGTTCATTGAAAAATTAATGAGCTGTCCAGCAGTTAATGAGCAAGCTAGTTCAGTCATCAGAACCACTGATGAAATACATGCACCGAATCCTGCTATTGCTGTGAAAAGCCTAGGTTTGCAGCATGGGGACTCAGCATTTCAAGGCAGTCCATAGCAGAAGACAAAGGAAAATACTGTTTACATATGATTTTTAATGCAGACATAATTTTTAAAGCAGCTTCCACATTATGTATGACCTGTACACTCCATGAATAATCTTTCTGGCACATTGCACAAGCTCTCCAGTTTTTCAGGATCATTTTAAACATGTCTACATCAGCTCTGTATGTAACATTATACTATTATCTCACTAGACTAATACATAGAGTAAGTGCATCTCCTCTGGCTTCACCTGCCTATACCTCCAGGAGTCCTGTCAGCCCTTTCCGACACTGTAGCTACACATGGTGTCTTTGTGACACTTGGATAAATTCCACTAATGCCCTCAGCCAAAACCAGACATGAAAACTTTGAGGAAGTTGATAACATTTCAGTTCAGTAATTTCAAAAAGAAAAAAGATACATAAACTTTTCTTGTATTTAGGTTAATTTTCAATGGTTTTCAAAAGATACATAAATTAATTAGCACTTTGAAGAGAAAAAAAATATTAAAGGGACTCAGAATAAAATGTACAGGAGGATTTTTAAATTTTTGTTGAAAATGTCAGTTCAATCCCAAATTTCCTGCCTTTAGACTTAGCAGTTTGAGCATTGAATCAATAAAACTGTTTATTTACCACAGGCTCTTTGTTCAGCTACAAAAGAAAAGACTTACTTAACCAAAAATTTTGTACAAATTTATGACAACGGAAGGAAATTACTCAGTGCTACAACAAGAGGTACCTCTCCTAAGATGTGCTACAGTACTCTTTCTTGCTTTCTCTGTTGTCCTGTATTGCCACGCTAACATGCATGTTCTAAGGACAGAATACTGCTTCTAAGTAATCCTGTCATTAGCAATGATTACATCACCTCTACTGAGTCATTGCTCTGACCTGGGCTGTGCCCTCAAGGGACACTTGTGAACTCGGTGAATAACACCACAGGTGGCTTCATGAACACCAGCCACGGGCCAGAAGTGCTCCACAGCCAGACACTGCCGAGGACCTGATCTACCCTGGGGTAAGGATCTCATTACTCTACTCATCACCTTAAAGACATCCTTCAACTCTGTAGATTCCTACAGCTTTTCTAGCCATAGATTTGCCCCTAAAGGTCTTAAATTCCTTACTGAGTTTATACAAATTATAGTATAGTCTACTTAGTTCTTCCATTTCCTGATTAATATGCATAGTTTTTAATTTCTAATTATTGCTTTCCATTCATCACTGAACCATGTACCCTCCTCTCCAAAGCACTGTCCTTTCATTGATTCAGAAATGCCAGCATTCTGGCCATCTAACAAAATTTACTTTCCTCAAAAATAATTTTCTCTCAAAATTTTCCACAGACTTATAGCATAAATCCATGTTTACGTTTGCTCCAGTTCCACATAGCTTCAGTGTTTCTCAGTGAGAACAGATTGTTTCCACCGCTCCAGGGTCAGAAAGAGTGATGAGAAATTGCAGTTTTTATTTAAAGCACAAATACAGGGAACTTACTGCCAAGAATCTGAACTACCACAGCACACAGGTCAAGCTCCCCGGACTGTGATATTGAAAAAAATCTATCATTTTATACATTATCTGAAATTCTGTCACCTATGAAAATCAGGCATGAAAGGGAAGAGAGTAAAAGGCTGGTATTGGCATTGGTGTTCTTTGGTCATGTTGAAAAACATCAAAACTCTGTCTTGACTGTCAATGTGAGCCTGACAGGGCTATCCTGCGGGTGAGAGGTAAAACTGCAATTCAGAATCTCGGAGATCCCACGACACAACCAGAAGATAATGTGCCCTCCCACCTCACATCCATGGTCTGAAGTTAATTGCACTGAACTGCACTGAATTCTCAGCATATTTCATTGAAAGAAATTCAGTCCAAGTTTTCACCTAGGTGCTCTCCCTTCTGGAATTCAACTCAACACCAATATTATTCAATCCTGTAGACTGATATGTTTTGAAGGGTGTTAAAAGTACTTTAACTGTTCTTCGTACATCTCTCTGTAATATTTTATCCACAAGAAACTGATACTGCTTTACATGTTTCTTTGTTTCATTGTTTTTGTAGCAGTAGTAGTAGCATGGTCTCCTGGTGAATCTGACATAGGCAAAATTCTTCAGCTCCACACTCAAAGGAGAAGGCTTTGAATTGACACGGCTGCCCAAAAATCCCAATAGAAGCAGCACACTAAATAAAACTATATAGACCCAGAAGAAATAATGGCATTGTATCATATCAGTTAATAATTAAATGTGCACTGCCCTAAACAGCCATATTAACATCATTCAGCACTGGTTTGACAGCAATTTGTAAATTCACCCATCGTAATAACTCATATTTTGTGGCAGACTTTCGGCGTGAAAATTTTCCCCTTGGCAGAACTTTGCTTTTCAGTTGAACTAATTTCTCATATATTACATTTTTCATCCAGCACTGAAAGAGCTTGCTTAGGAATAAAAAGCTTGTTTGCCACCTTGAAAGGAAGTGGTGAACCACCGAACAGAATTTGCTTGTGCACACATGTAAGAAACCAGCATAACGTTTGCTCACTTCTGAAAATCAAATGCATTGTGTCCCAAGGAATAAAATGCCCAGGAAGTCACTGCAAGGGGAAAACAAGGACATACTGTGAAAACGTGTACTACTTGTATTTGTACTTTTGCACCCTCCCTCACAGGTTCCCTCCTAATTCATACATGTGGAATAACATCCCCCACAATGAACACATCCTCTTGTGGGGCCAGGCAGAAATCACCTAATTTCAATAAAACTGAAAGCTGAGCGTTTTGTGTCCTCCTAAGGGCTGGACCACAAACACACATGCTCTACTACATCAGGCTTTTGTGTCCAGCTGGGTTTTTAATTACATTGGTGCTTGGACTTCAGTTGAACCCGTCTTTCATGTAGTTTGGTAGGATCACTACCCCAGATTTCAAACACTCATCATACTTTGGGATTAATTTCCAAATGCTCTAGGCTAGAAGCTAGTCAAGGGCCATCACAAGATGCAGTGCTGTAGTTGCAGTGATGCTCAAATGCTGCAAAAAGAAAGATGAACCACAAATCTAAACTGAAAAACTGAACTCAGTATATTTTTTAAACTATGTGAATTTACCAGCCATTTAGTAGTGAAACTACTAAAACTTGCAAGTTAAAGAAAAGTCTCTAATCTGTAAAAGTCTCTTCAAATTGTATTGTCTGAGTCATATACAAAGGTACCAGTGAGTACCAGTGAGTGATGCAGTCTGAGGTACCCCAGTTTCTCAATGTTGCAGCAATAAAATAGGACTTGTTTTCCCAAGCACCCTTCTGTATGAAATCCATCAGCTGCCTGAGTTCTTCAGAAACCAATGCCTACAATCTACATTCCCTTTTAAATTGTCATATTTCTTCCACAAAGGACAGAAGACCTGCTCTGTTTTTACTGGCCAAGATCCTAAACTGCTTGTCTCTACGAAAAACAACCATGTGCTTTTCTGTTTCTGATTTTAGGAAGAGTGAGGAAAAGAAAGTATTTATATTACACGTTATGCTTCTAGAGTTTTAAGTTTGCCCAAGATTAATTCTGTGCAAGATGTCTTTGGCTTCTGAATTGGTCAAAAGGTATTTCTGAAGAAGTTTTCAAATTGCATATTCCTGTTCTTAACTAAATGAGGTGCTTGATTATTTAGGCTTGTTACTTTAAGGGGGCAATTCAGAATACACCTTGGATTAGTAGTTAATCTGTTTTCATACCTCATTAATGCTGTAACCTTTGCAAAGACATGATAGCAGAAAGCCTTGTGATAGTATTATGACACTGAAGTCTTAATTAACTTTTGCAAAGTTTGTGAGTAATATTCCTCAGGTGATACACGTATGAAAAATGAGATTTTTGGGGGCAGAAATTAAGCTACTCTCACACTGAATCCAAAACAGTTTTTTATCATGCAAAGAACCAAGCCTGTACTATATATTTCAAAACACTTTTAAACATTTATACAATTCTTTTTTGCTTGTCACCTTCCCCAACAAAACTGAAAAGATAAGTGTTGAAACACCACAGCAGAACATTTCCATTGTATTTACAGCAAGCCTTTGAAGCACCAAGGTTACAAACCACTCTCAAGGTTTCCAACTTAATTTTTATAGACTCAGAAAGAGTAATTCAGATAAAGCCTCAGATTAAGGCCAAAACTGTGCAATATTTATCCATGTCAAAAGTATGACTATCCAGAAAGACAGAGCATGTTTGAATAAGGTGGGTTTTCCTACCCTGTAAATATTATATTACAACTTAATTGACTCTAATTTCCATTAACAAATGGGGGAAGACTTCGCCAAAAGGATCAGACCTCAGTTTTTAGAAGACCATTTGCTAGGGTACAATATCACTGAAACAGAAGCACCTTTCTGGGCAGTCTCCTTACAGAAGACATGGACTTTCTTTGCCCATAAGGTGTTTGGTGAGGATTTCCCATAATGTGTGAAAACAGTTGAAACCCCAGCAAAACCGTGACCAGTCCTGGAGCAGACTTTCTGCTTCTATGTTATACAACAGCAAACAAGTTTGCAAGCTATGGGATTTCTGTTGATGTTTACCATATATTTTTATATACTTATATGCAAGATACACAAGTGTTCCCCTAATAGATGCAAGGATTTGAGAGCAAAAGCAAGAAGGTTTAGTGGTTCTGTGGTGGGCATTTTTTTAAGGAAAAAACCCAACCATGTAAATTATAAAGATGACTTTGTTTCAAACGAGGATCAGTCCTAGTCCTGGCTTCATAAAGTTCTGTGGGGGATGTGAGAAAACAGAGACAGAACAAAAGCACAACACTGCACAGGAGAGCAATCCTGCAAAGCTGAAGCAGATGCGATGTCACCTCTAGAATGTCACCAGCGATGGTGCTCAGGGAAGTTCCCACCCGGCAGCACCCTCCACTTGCTGTATCTCTAGGATGCAAGGCAGGGAGCATCCTCCCAAATATTCATGTCCTCAGGATGGGCACTCTCACGCCCACCCACCTGTGTCCCAGAAGACCCTGCAGCACTACTTCACAATTTATTTCTCCCTCAGAGCAAGCCAAGCTTACTCCTGATGACCCTTTAAGAGTAGTGAGCCAAGAGACTTATCCCCTTGTTTCTCCCTTTCAGGGTAACTTTTGCCACGGGCAGCAGCATATGAACCAGTCCCTGAATCTACTGGCTTGTCCAGGGGTAAGCCAAGCTGAGGGAAAACCCTGGCCAGAAGACAAGGGGAATGCAGATTTTTGAGATTTGTGGGGCTAGAAATAAGTAAAAAATATGGAATACAATCTGGAACCATCCCTCAGAAGCATTGCACAGCCAGGAGGAAGTGCTGCTGTAGAGACAGGATAAAACTAGTCTACACACTGAATCAGCGGAACTCTGTGCTTGCTGAGGCCAGACAGGTCTACTTATGCTTAAAATAAAACTGAAATACTCTTCTAGAAAGATGCAAGGATCATAACATTAAAAAGATGTCATATGTAAGAAAATACTTTAACAAATGTGTAAAATTTCAGGGCATCTAGAAAAGACCCAGATTTTAAAAGCTAGCAATTGTGTGCATGTACATACACTGACCCAGGAAGTCCTTGGAGCAGTGCAATAAATTAAAACTTTTTAATTAATTGATCCCTTAAAAATAAATACACACAATGTAGTTGTGATAATTATTATACATATGACAAAAAATGCTCTCACCAAAACTAAACAGTAAAAAAAAATTCCCTCTTCTCCCATCCAAACTGTTCATTTTCATGTTTTCTCCACTTTTCTCTATTTCACGTTTATTTTCTTTCCATCTATCCACTGAAATACAAATATGAAACTGCCTGTGCTAGGATCAAGTTGTGCAACTGAACACAATTAGTAACAGCAGCTGTTTTTCCTACAGAAAGCATCCTTTGGTTTCTCCCCTGCCAAGGTTTAAGCCGCCTTCTTCACTAGCCTCTTTTCATAACATTACAGTATCTAGCAATAAATAAATCGCCAGACTAGGCAGGGGGGGAACACGTTGAATTCCCAGGGTTACCTTTAAAACTTTAACTGTGGCGGGTGCAAGTGTGATCATGAGGGAAACCGTGGAAGCAGCAGGGGCACCCCAGGGTGCAGGGGGAGAGCTGGCCAGGGGGCCTGCAGAATGGAGGGACTGCACCCCATACAGGAATTACACCTTTAGAAACCAAAAGGGTCACGCAAACACCCTCAGCAAACGTCCCCGTGGTTTTAAAGCAAGTTCAGAGACAGGAAGCGCAAACTGGCTCAGATGCCCTTTCTTTTGGTTACTCTGCTATTTGCTCCTTCCTTTTCTGCTTTATAATTTTATACAGATTCAGACTTTAAAAGTAGAAATTCAGACTCACTGGGCTCAGGAACAGAGCCAGCTCTCTGATAACAGGCTGGTTTATAATTAGTGTGAAATCCACCTAGTATCCAGCTCCCAAACAGACCACTGCCTGGGAAAAATATAATGGGTGAGGCACAGGCATTAATGAAAACATATCACTCCTAAGCTACCTCCAAAGAAGAGAACTTAGTTACTAGACCTGTAAAATAAAGCATGCAGGCTGAGCTGCAGGGAGCAGAAAGCCTGCGGGACTCCCCATGGCCTTGAGTTGAGACCCACATTTCCTTCCCTCATCCTGCAGCCCAGATCAGATAATCAAACTTGACAAATTCCTCAGGTGCCATCACTGGGGACTATCATTTTTTATTCAGTCCCTTCTTCACCATGGAGCAGTGTTTCAAATCTGTGACAATCACAGGCAATGAACAGCAGAGACTTAGGGAAATACAGGTTTCATAAAAGAAACTCCCCCTTCTCTCCCAAAGAAGGAATTTCCAAACTGAGATTTAAAGCAGATAAAATGCCTCACAAGCAACATGTCATCTGGTGATATTTCTCTTTCCTCCAAATAGTATGAACCAACTATTTTAATAATCTAGACAGCCAGCCTGTCTGGGTTTGGCATTCACCCAGCATCATACCTAAAAAAGCAGGAGTGAATCCAAATTTTGTCTTTTCTTCATCTTGTTGAGGCTCTGAACTACTGAACTTCCTTACTATCATTCTACTGTGAAATTTGAAAGATACTTATCAATGGAAACCCCAAGACAAATTATTTATCATTAAGAAATAGATTTCCTAAAAAGGTCTATAAAATTAAATCAAGAAACCCTGAATGTAGACTATACAATGTGTGGTCTGAAGTCCATACAGAAATAGAGATAGGTCTGAAACTGATCACTTTTAAACAAGGTAGCAATACATTTTTCAAATAGTGAAGCTTTTTTTAAAGACAGTTTTAAACCTTAGGCTATGTAGGACTTTTTTTTCTAAATTCAAATCCTTTGCAGTGATGCAAAGAGAATCCTCTTTCTCTTTGTGCGTACTCCTCCTCCTACTCCACTTCCCCCAGGCCTTGCTCTCCTGAATATAACTCCACAACGATACCCTGCTTTGGAGCTGTATCTCCCTAGGCCTTGAGCCAGCATGGATGAATTAAATTTTGGGAACAATATGCTCAGTGACTGTCAAAAGGGAATGGCATGCCAACTACTTGCATCTCCTGCCAGCTGCTCCTTAAAGCATTAGTTGCCACTAGGTCTGGAAAAGTCATTTTGCCCCAATTCTGCCAGACAAGTGATAAAACTCTTGGGGAGTCCTTCTGAAAGGGAGGCAAGGGCAGGAAGCAAAATTAGAAAGGGCCCAGCCCCCTGGCAGGGTGCCACAGACCAGTGTAACTAAACACCAGAAGGGTTAGTGAGTTAACGTTATTATTAGCAATAACATTTCATAAAAAGCACTAATATGGTTACATTTTGCTACACCACCTCAGAAGCATCCCAAACTCTCCCCCGTGAAGCCTGCTTGGCTTCATGCAAGGGGATGGTGTCTGCAGCAGCTCTGTCTCCCAGAACCTTCACTTATATTTTAAATTTTACATCTTGAATTTCAAGGCCTGCTTTCAGCCCTGCTCAACTCCAGAACAGAGGCCATGCTTGTTCTCTTGTTTTAAATTTTTTTTATCACAAAAAGGTGGAAAATGTTCTAAAAGCCCCTAGTCTGGTAATTGTTTGGTACCTTCTGCTTCCTAAACTGACCTAACCTGGGAGAAAATTCTGATACAGACTTTCCATAATTTCTTGAATCACTTCATCAGTAAACCAGCACCACATTGGGATCTCTTGGGTGGAGTGTTTTCTTCCACAACCCCTCTTTTGTTGCTGGTGAAGTTTAGTTTTACTTTTGAAGGAACATGACAACAGTTTCATAATTCAGTTCCTGCGGTTTAATGTAACTATATGGAAAATGCCCTCATAATACAGAAGGGCAATTACAGCACATGAACTGCAAATATCTAGTTGTTACTGTTTAAAATCTGCTCATCAGCAGTAAGTTAGAATTCGTGTATCCCTATGAACAAATCCAGCTGCTACAATACTCTACTACTGGGTGTCCTAATCAGAAAACATTCCCACACAAATTAATGAGGCTAAGTGGGATCCTGCCACTGATAAAATTTTTTCTTGTCTTGAGTATCTTTTGTCATTCATTTTTTCATGTTGACAATAATAATTTCTTGTAATTCAGGACACCTGAAATTAGTTGTTAACATTAAACCTAGGATTGGCAGCTTGGTCCTCATCTGGAGATGCTTCCCTAAATATATCGTCCTCCCTGGAAATCTGCTGGTCCCTGCATCCCTGTGGCCTCGGCGCTCCATGAAGGCTTGCAGCGTTTAGGTGCATCATCCTCATCTGTTTCCACAGAGCAGCATTTGCAGTAGCGAAGGAGAATAAGCAAATCTAGCAGCATGCAAAACCTGAAACTTCCTCAAGCTTTAAGTTACCAAAAATGAAGTACTAAATTGAAAATATACTCAAATTAGCTGTTTGAGTAAGCAATGTAAGTGACTACTGAAGCTTGGGTTACAGTCTCAGATCGTCACCCTGCATGCAATGCACTCCTGTAAGCACACACTGGTTCCAGTAAAACCGCAGTGGGATCACAAAATGGGAAAGACAAACAAAATATCCTGGAGAGTCTGAAAGTAAATAACATTGTTTTTCTGCACAGCAAGTATGCTACTAGTGAAAAAGCATTTTGCCTCATATATAATTAGTTAAATAATGATACATCTTCAATCATACAATAAAGCAGATCATACTTATTTTTCTCAAGTCTTTTTACAGAACTTAAATGAACAAATCCTCTGTAAATTGGCTGTTGATCTGTATGCAGGAAAAGATTAAACAGATTTGCTGGATTATTCATCAAACTATTGTGTCCATTTAATCCCTGATTTTGCTCAAAAGAAAAAGAGGAAAATTTATCTGTCACTGCTAAAAGCTGGAATCAAAAGACTGAACTTGATGAATGAATATCAGGACTAGAGAGACAGCACACCCTTGCCCTCCGAAGAAGACGCTGTTTCGTAGCCATGCTGTAAACTAACAGCAGCACATCAGCAAGGACAAGAAAATGAACTGTGCGGCTGTCCATGGAAAGACAGGAACATTGGGGAGCACATTTCAAAACACTGTTCCCACCAAGTCCCCAGGTTTTTAAAGGCGGGTGACTCAGGGCAGGATCAACTAATGCATTTGCACCTGGCCTTTTGCACTTCACATTGCTCCTGCTCGGGTGATGACGAATAAAGGAAACTATGCTTGGGAAGGGTATGAAATGACAGCCTGCTCAGAGCAGTTTAGACAGCTTTCTAGCCCTACACCTTCACTACTGAAAGTAAAATGAGTCTCTAAATTGTGCATATTATTTGGTTGCATTTGGTTAACTGAACGTAACCAAATATAAACACGACGTGGTAAACGCCTGACTACCTATGGATAGACACATCTTTTTGCTTTTCGGGATAATGACAATAGAGCAGCAGCTTTGTCATCCCCATCCATCCTTGTTCAGATCAGAGCAGTTGGAAATGTTGTGAAATGTATCTCCCAGGGTTATGACTTCTATACGCAACATGAGTACTCTTCTAGACAAAGTAGAAGCATTTCTATTCACAAAGCAGCAGCATTTTTCATGGCGACTGGCAGGGTTATTTTGTTTTGCTGTTTGTTTGCTTACTTGTTTTCCTTTTCTGAGAGAGAGCAAGCATTTGTTCAACTGACATTACATTAATGAGCTGCTAATTCTATGTATCCTGCTGCGCTAGTGCCAGTATTTCACACAGTAATATTTTCCTGCCCTGGGAGAATCTGGGTCTTACACAGATGGGAGAAGATGATCTGAATCAATAGATATATATATATATGCATGTTTTCTTAATGAATTGAAAATGATCCCTGTATTTTATTTTAAATCCTTTATTCACAGGGAAAAACTAGTTTTCCCATGTGTATCAGAAATAAACATTGATCAAATCATTTCAAAAACTAAAGCAAACCTGATTTTTTTCTGGATCTAGAAAGCCAATAAAAGCATCTTAGAACTGTAGCAAGAGGGGAAGGATAAATTGTGTGCTTCAAAGCATATATATCTTCAAACCAATTTAATACTCAATGGATTTGAGAACGAGGAAGGAGGAGCTTTCACTTCATGGCTTTCTTTACATAGAATTTCTTCATAAATGGAGATGAAAATCACTATCTAGATGTGGGAAGTCACACATAAAGCATTACCATCTTCCATTTACAAGCAAATTAGTTATTATGGCATAGCCTTAGAATACTATACCGGGTTTAAAGATGAATTAGACTGTCATTATAATGGAGTCTAAAAATTCTGGGGTTTGTTCCATTCTTGAGCTTGGTTTTGGTCAAGCATCACCTTATAGAGCCTTTTCCCTGATTTCCACTGAGCTGTCTCCTCCTGAGCTTGCAAGAAGTGTCCCTTTGTGCAACCCTACTTCTATGGCACCGATTTCCAGCATGAACAGGGAGGCACAGTACAGCAGATCCCTAGTCCATAAGCTGTTTATAATTACTTTAGCCCTTTTCACTGTGAGGATGTTCCAAAACCCTTTGTTCAACTTAACTCCGTAATACAGCATCATATACATTTATCTTGTAGTTTAAAATACAAAGCTGCACTACCTGTGACCTGAAACTTTGAAGATTACATTTCAGGATAAACCTCCAATTTAGGCATTAATTTGACATTTAAGGAAGAAACCTACAATTTAGTGATGAGGATAAAAAAAGTACAATGAATTTACGTAATCCACCTTGGCATGGAGAGACTGGTCATCTCCCAGAGATTACTTAGCACTGCTAAATGCTTGTATATACTTGCTTTTCTTGCAGATTATGTGACAAGAATAGTCTTGGAGAGTTATTACATAAGAAGGACTACTTAAAGTTTATTAATTTTAGTGTAATTCTGACATTTCTAAATTAAAACCAGCCTGCTTCTTGTTCTTGTGGTGTCAGAGAAGCTCAACGTATCTCCAGTACGGAAAGTATATTCTCACTTCATAGCTCAGTGTTTCACTTTGGGAAGTGACTTTATTAACCACAGTGCACTATATTACAACTTCTCCTATTAATAATTTCTATGTGCATCATGCACTGCACACTGCAGAATCTCCTGGTGAAGTCTAATTTCACTGCCCTAACACTCACAAGTCATATTCTCGTAGTCGTACGGATTTAATGAGAAAAAAAATGATTGTTTGAAGGAAGACAACTTATGCTGAATCCTGAATACCTAATTCAAGTCTACACTAGTATATTACCCAAAAAATGGGGTAGGAGTCCTTTTGAAAACAGGTTCAAGTTTTTGTGGCCCTTCCAACTGAGTCACAGTATCTCAAACAACAACACCTCTGACAACAGAATACTAAACAGAATTTAACTTTCAGAGAAACTAGTGTTCAAATATTAATAGTGGACTTCTTTGCCACTGTTAAGGCACAGAATTTGGTTAATGGGATGCTATTAGCTTTCACTTTTATCTGGCATTGCCAGCACATGCATTAAGAAGCACTACAGGAGGATCACACACTAGGTGTGGGTAGGACAGTCATCCTAGCAGTGCCTCCCAGCTGCTCTGTCCTGACACGAGTGACCGTGTGAAGGCTTTCCCAGAGCCATGCTGGACCAGAGAGCCACCCCAGTGCTGCCTCCCGGCACTCCCCAGGGGCAACTGGGGCAGCGGGAAAAGAACTGCAGATTTTCTGCAATGCCTCCCATGAATTTGTACAGTTTTAGAGGCAGAGGCTTAGAAAGAGTAAAGGGGAGTCCAAATAGAAGTGGAAATGTCATACCAAAGGCAAGTCCTCTCTAAGGAGAACTGTGCAAGTTTCTGAACTTTGGTCACACTGTTTATAAAATGCATGTATGAAATGTTAACATCTATTTACTTGGCAATATTTGGCTTTTAAGAAAGCTTCTGAAGAATGCTGTGCACAAAGAAGCCATTTTCATGGAAAACAACTGCTCCAGGACATCATATGGCAATCAACTCCTAATCTAAATATGCACGTACATCTCAGAAGATTAAAAATGTTCCACAATCTCCTATATGAAGTCAGCACTGACTTTCCTTCTTGTGCCAATGTCATCCTGCTTTTCTGTAGAAAGCACTTCATCTGCAATATTTGATCAGAATAAATTTCATAAATACTGCTCAGTAGCTTCCATATGAGATATTGTGAGGAGTTATTAAAAAATATGCAAGATTCCCTTCACTTCCTCTCACAAACCAGATAAAGAAATATATTACTGTGTAGTAGTAATCAAGAGTACCACGTCTAAAAGGGATAATTAAAAAGGAAAAAAAAAAAAGCAGCAAAGAATCCTGATACAAACCTTGGCAGTTCCTATATGACAAACTGTTTTGAGAAAACATCCACATCAACTTGGACTAATGCAGATTAATTTTTGCAGTTATTCTAGTACAGGTGACAAAAATAAAGTCCTCACAAGCAGAAGTGACAGATTTTAGTCATTAGGTGACAAAAGCTGCCTAACTCATCTAATACTTCCGTAATTTCCAGGGACACCTCTTTAATGTTGCACATCTCTTGTCTTCTAAAATACTACCAGGTTCCTGCTGATGCGATTCAGGCATCGACTCCAGAGCATTTTGGCAATTCTACCTCAGTTAAAGTAAACAATGGCACAATTTTATTAACTCAGCATCATATTCTCTAAGACCAGTTTCTGTAATCTTCTACATCAGATCCAGACCAGTATTTCTTCTCCACAGCACATGACATCATTTACATGTGCAGAGTTACTAGTGCAACACGTCCTCTTGCATTGGAACACCTGAAAATCATTGCTTAAAAAGGGCATGATGGGATTAACAAAAACCAATATTCTCCTCCAAGAAACATATAATGGCAATAGAATGGAAAATTACCAAGGTTACATATGGAAAAAAACCCAAATCACTAAGCCTTACTTGTGCAAGGTGTGAGATGGCCGGTCATTTTTCTCCAGTTGTCCATAGCAGCTAGTTTTTGCTTCTGGAATGAAGGAGTATTTTTCCAGCATGGCTGATGCAGCAGTGGCAATAATCCCAAGGCCATCGCGTACCCGAGCTTCTAAACTGTAGTCCCATTCATCATAAGATGCTGAAATGAGTCCTGAAGGAAACTCCTTGGGAGTGATTTCTGTGTTACCACTAACAAGGCTGGGAACTATCCAAAAGAAATCATAGCCAGTAAGGCCCAGGGAACGAGCCTCATCCAGTATATAGACAGCTTCATCCTTGGAACAATACAGCAGGATGACAGATGAATGGATTTTCTTCAGCTGAATTTGGGTCTTGGCATCTCCAAAGGCAGTATCGAGTACGATGACGTTCTGCATGTCCCAGCCCACAAAACTATTTTCCACTGTGGTCTTAATGACATTGATGAAGTCTCGATATCCAGGGAATGTGGTGGTCACCAGAGAGAACACATGCCAGTCATAATCTTGCATGATCTTCAGCATGATGATGGCTTCTTGCTGGATGGAAGCCCCAAACTGGAAGAACGTGGACATCACATCCTAGAATACCAAACACAATGAAAGATTTTGTACAAGTCTGAAGGGAACAGAATCTCTAATTCTTCTGCTCTCTTTGGTCCACCATTGCTACCAAACTTATGTTGCATTCCAATAACTTTATGTGCCATATCATATTCATATCATTAATAAACAACACTGATCATAAGTACCACAGCTAATTGAGATACTTGCCAAAAAGTCACAAACAGATATTTACGTAGGAAATTTCTGAGTGCCTGATCACTTGAAGACAACTCAAATCAGTACTTACTGAGGAAGCTCCCTAAAGACAGCCACCCACTGTTAAACAACCCATCTCCAGCAGGCAGCTTTAGATTCATCACACTTATTAGGATTGCAACCCAATAAATTCACACCAATTTTTAGTTACAATGGAAATAAATTGCAATGCACATGCTGCATATATATGAAGAAGCTCTGTACTTCAGGGTCTAATTTCTGCGGGAATACTTCATTTCCACAGGTTCATTGGATTTGGTGGAAGCTGTCAAACCCTGCAGTAGATTTATCATCCCCAGGTACTAAGTTCACTACTATTCCTGGGCTCGCTACCGATCATGCCCCATTCAGAGTACATGGCCCATTGATGCCTGATGTAGAATTAACAGGACAGGACTCCAGGGACAACCAGCAAGCTGCCGGTGTCCTTGTTAAAGGACTTAAATGGAAAGAAATCCAAACAATGGCCTCACAGTCTGTGACTGGTAGCTGCACTGCCTGACACAGCTGTGCTGTCAGTTTGCTAGGAGACTTGTTTCTAATATTTGTCTTAGGCTTTTACAGTATTCATAACATTTTATACAGCAGGTGCCTTTTATTTTTAACAACATCTATCAGAAATAGGCAACACAATAATATATTCTGTTGGCACTAAATTTATGAACATTTTCATTGGTCTATTTTTACAAAATTACTGTAAGATCTAAATTTATTTTTGAATTTTACATTCTAGATTTATATACATCACAATTATTAGAGTACCAAAACTATACACAGGAAACTATATAATTCTTTATTTTTACTTTATTTCAGTATTTATTCCTGACCAGTAGGGGCAACTTATGTGCATCACTTTCAGATAAAGAAAGCATGAACTCCTGCTGAAATAAAAGCTTACGATTTAAAAACTAAGATATTAACCATTCAAGATTTCTTACACAGCATTTACAGGAAAGACACACATGGTGCTTTTAACTTAAAAAGTTTTATGAACATGGTTGCAAACTGCTATCCTATTTTACACATGGGAATAGAAACAGATTAATTGACCTGGCAAGATGGTGTTAAACATACAATTATTAGTGAGAACAGTAACTCAGCTCTACAAGTTCTATATCTTATCTATGGAAACCTATTCAGAGCAAACTGAGTGCCTATTTTTTTTTTTTTTAATAGAAGATGAGGAGTGTTATTACTTTCCAAGTGTTAAGAACCTGACACCAGGATTTTACATAGCTTGACAGCAATAAAAGTCTTATGACTTGTGTCAGACCATGAAGACTGATATCAAAGGTACAAAATACACACTACCTGTGGTAATGAAATCATTTGCCATGGCTTCTTTGGTACCTCAAAGATGTCATTTTGAATGCCAGTGCCAGATCTGAAGTAGGTTTTAGTTAATTACAGATGTTATAAAACATATTTGGGAGATGAATTGAATTAGGAAGATTTGATAGCTGAATCCTTCTAGGAGCTATTTCCTGGTGGCCTGCACTGTATACTTAAACAAAGAAACAAACAAGCTTTTTCTCTGGGGATGCATACAGCTAAAGAAACCCAGCACACAGAAAATATGCTCAGAGTCAGCATTTAATGGTTTAATTACTGATTTACTATTACAAAGTAAATTAGATATCTAGAGACAATGCCATGAAACCAAGTTGGCTGTAGCTTCCTAACTGAACATAAAAAAAAAATTGTAATGAAAAGTCAATCACTTCAGTTTTCTTCTCTAGCTCTTATCCTGATTTTTACTTGATATTATGCTAAATAACAGTAAAAGTAAGTAAAATACCTTACAGTAAATTAAATAGATTATTTCCATCACATCCTTTCACTCTACCTCATTTCTATATGTGGCTTACGGCTACTAATGTAGTGGAAAAATTCTTTCCAACAATACATACACCTTTGGTCCTTCATGCATCACAAGGAACTTCTCCAATAAGGCAACTGAAATGAAGTCTTTTAGCGCAAAAAACAATGCACGTGGACATTGCCAAGTATGACCATTCTAACTAGTAAATACAGATTTTTAACCTAGAGAAGTCGTTGTCTTTCCTGGCAAAGAACAACGGTCTCGTGCACAACAGCCTGTGTTACCATTACAGGAGTCTGAGAACAAAAGAAAAGTACTAAAAATAAATCCTTTCCTTTTGTAAACATTTTGTTAGAAAAATCGTTTACGAAAGGAATTTTATTTGAACATTTTTGTAAAGTTCACACCAATATTACATGAATCCTTTTCACATAATTGTGAATGTGAACTTTAGTCAAAATCAGGCAATTAATATCAATTTGTGATCAGAATGGTGAAAAAATTGTAATTATATGGTGAAAACAAGCTTGCATTCAGGAAAAGTGGAAATACAAATATCACAAGCAAGATTCTCATCTGAAGAAATTCCATATAGCTCCACTGACTTCATGTGATGCTTTTATAGAGCTGAAGATCTGACTATATGTGTTTACAATGAATTTGAAACAGATGGAAGATTACAAGCAAGTTGCAGCCTTAGGAACTTCAGCAGATATTTAAATTCCTATAAGGAGAATATTCAAGGACATATTATCCATTAAGTTTAGGGGAAACAAAATAAGAGGAGTTTAGTGAAGATCTAGCAAATAAATAAATAAAAGTATAAGGGATTCAACTATATATTGTATCCTTAAACGTCTACAGAACCGTTCATTTTGGGGTTTTTAAAGCTCCACATTCTTCCTGAAAAGCATTATCATTCCTCTGCTTTATACAGACTTAGTATTTTGTGACACATATAGAATTTAAATTCTACTTTTCTATATTCAAAAGCAAACTAAATTGATGTTTGTAAAAAAGCAAAATTATTCAGTTATTTTCATTTAACTGCCATCTTGTCATCTATCAAGACATCTAAGTCATTGCTGAAATAGGAACACAGATGTAATATCAGATGTGCTTTAAATGCACATCAGAAATATGTTGTTTTGCTTCCCTCAGTGGCCCCATCTATTGACATTATCCGTGGAGGATGGAAGGAAGTTGTACCACTTATCCAATACAAGAAACTTTTATACAAAGGAATTCCACAAATAAATCTCAAAGCATGAAAATCCCGAGATGTTACACTGATATGAACAAAAATTTAGTTGTAGTTGCAGAAATTATTAAGTAATGCTTTATTTGACTTTTCTGTTCTAGTTTCTTAGCTGGATTCTACCACAGCCATGTAAACAAAAAACAGCAAAGAAAAGAGAAGGAAAAGAACAAATGAAAACTTTTTGTTTCTTTCTGTCTTGTACATGAACACACAGTTTATAGCAAAACATCTCCCCGTATGTTTCACACCAGAAGGAAGTAATCCTTCAATTGCTTCTTGCTTAACATTATTCGTGAATTTTGTATACAATATAAAATTCTGTCATTTCAGGAGAAGAGCACTTCAACGTTCCCATGCTTGTGCACAAAACAGAGCAGCTCTTTCTGGTGTTGTCATTTCACAGATTAATATAACAGAGTAAATTGGTTTTTAACTAGTGTACCAAGTCTATAATCTGTCACTTGTCAGAATTGCACATTTGACTTCCCCAATTCCAACAAATTACAGGAGTATTTCTTTCGAAACCTCAACCTCAGCTATTTTCATGATATCTTCGTTTCCTAGCTCTAGCGTTTCCATGAGACCAGCAGGGCATATTCACAGCTGCTCTAACAGCTGAGGTAAGTCCTGACAGCAGTTTATGCCTACTAGGGAAAAAGCTGCAGTAGCTGGTTAGTTAAGGAAAGAAACATTTGTTATCTAAAATAGTATACCTTTTGTTAAATGAAAATTAAATTCTAAACCAGAACAAAATAGGGGTCAACAGAAGACCAAATTGATTTTTCACTTGGCAGACTTGTTGAGGACAGTTGTTTTGCTGGTAAAACAATATTATGACAGGAAACAAAAAGCAATCCAGAGGATGATTTTATTCAGCTAGAAACAAGCTTATTATGACAGGACTACAAGCAGGACTTTAAAGTTATCTTAATTACCTCATTCTTACTCACTCTGTATCTTCCACAGAGATCCAGCAAAAATTATTTTTCTCTTATTTTAAACCACTGTAACTTAGATATTCCATTTTTATAAGAGATTTAAGGCATGTCGTGCTAGGTCTACATATACAGTGCAAGCTGTTTCCTGTTTAATGAATTATAGTAGTTATTTGGCATTTTAGGAAGACTCAAAAAACTGAAAGCCAGAAATTAGTCATGAATTTAAACTGAATAATTTAGCATCACATCAGAAATACAGAGAAGGAAATTATTTGTACCAATCTCAAATGTAGGTAAATAATGTAACTTGCAGTGTGTTAACTTGGTACCATTTCTCTTGGATTACTTTAAATGATGTGTTGATCCCCTAGTAAACATCAAGTGAACCATTATCTATCAGCAATATCCAGGTTTCAGCCATACAATCTTCCTTTGTGGTACTGTACAGACCCATGCAAAACTTGCAGTAAGCACAAACACTGAGGTGGAGGAGCTGAAAGGAAAACCTTTCCTCCCAAGATACCCTGCACATTTCTAAACTCTTAAGTTATTAGATTCCTGCCTCTATTCATTAACAGTATAGAACATGCAATTCCCAACACAAATATCTCACCGAGGCGCCCAGGGAGAAAACTCCCCCATTATCACCATGGGAGCAATTTGGTGGAAATTAAACAAAATTATGTACTTTCAGGCAAAGCACAGCAACATGTGAGGGTGGAAATAATTTACTAGTTATTACAAACAGCAGAAGTGACTCGCTTCCCAAGGACCTGGCAACTCCCTGGCCTCACACATGGCAAAAACATGCACGATCCCCACTGGCAGGTTTCTCTGCTGCTACCAACCTCTGTTTTAGGAGCTGCCCCCCTGCCCTCCCACATGGGCTACAAGCTGCCTGGACCCCAGGCACCCCCCAACAGTGCCCTGCATGGGACCCCCCAGCTGCCATCACCCGAGACAAGCCCAGCTGCAGTGAGGCCCATGCCCAGCCCCAGTGGACACTGACGTGTTCCTTGTACTCAACCTGGAGCCTGACTCGTCTCCCCATCCTTGTCCAGCATCGCCTGAACCCCCCCATGCCAGCCCCCTGAGGCACGGGCTGAGCTGGCTGGGACGGAAGGAGGGGGCAGCAGGGCAGGGTCTCTGCAGAGGAGGGTGCGTGGGCTTCTGCAGACCTCACCCAACAGGTTTTAAGTTCTCCAAATCTGTCCACATAGACCTGTGAATGTGTTACGCCATTTGTCACTGAGAAGACTAAGGTCTAGCAAAGCTAGAAAAGGGATAGAAATTTTCTTACTTTGTAATTTAACTGGTGCAAATGCAGAACCACAAAATGTATAAAGGTCAACAGAAAGGATGAACCTAGGCCTTACTTTTTATTTCAAAAGTTTGCTCTTGGAGAAGAACATTCAAGTTAGAAAAGGGCAGTAGCAAGCAAGGGAGTACATTATGGCTTTCCAACACCTGACATGTCCCCTTTTATTATTTCAAGGAATAAATATCAGAGAAACATGATTTTGAAAGGTTAGCACCAGCTTAATCAAGCATGTTCTTTCCCATTTCTAGAAGGAGCCTGCAGGGATTCATTTTGCAGAGGCTTCTGTATTTTCAGTTCATGGTTTTATCCTAAGAAATTTGCTAGATAGGCTTTGTGGTTGTTTTTTTTTCTTTAATACATCCATTTAATTTTACACTACCTGCTTGGCTTATCAGGGCCTGCTACAAGAGTTGAAGTTGGTCACTATTTTTTTCTATACCAGAATAGCAATTAAACAAATACAAAGGAATATGAACAGGGTTTCTACAGATCATTGCAGAGTCCACTGGTTTTTGATCCCTTACATTCTTTGAATAACACAGTGTCATGTCTAATGAATTAAAGTAACCCAACATGCCATTACAGTGAAACAACATAACTTAATTATGGAAGACAACTAGCTTTGCACAGAGCTCATGAACCATTCCCTAGGCTGCAGCGCACTGTCTGCGTTTTCAACACACCTGGGTTTTCTTTCACAGATTGTTCAAACATTGGAAATTGTGGTGTCTCAGTCAGAACTCCTATTCAACCAGGACAGGCAAGTAAAAAATGCTTTCAGAGGCTGAAATGACGTCAACAAGCCCGTGACCGAATTTGGTAATATCCTGAAAAGATTCATGCGAACCAGCAGGGATTTTTGTGTGGTCATTTGGTGGAAGGTTTATACATAAAATGCCTCCTTTCTAGATAAATTTCACCGTCCACAGTTTCAGAAATGTCTTACACTGTGAATATTTCAATGAGCAAGGGCAAAATTGCAGTTCTACAAAAAGGCAGTGAGGAGCTGGCTGTACCATAGCTATTTGGATGAATAACAGCTATTGTACAGCTTTTGTGTGAAAGAGAATCGCAACATGTAAGAAGTAGAGTACTGAAGCCTGCAAGAAAGATAAAGGAGAATAAGAAGTATTTTCAGACAAATTATATTTGCTTTATATGTTCAAATATTACTTGAATATAAATCAGTCACTCTTTAACACATACAGGATCATGTGGTGCTGCACATCAGTGTAAAGTGTTAGCATCATCCTAAAATATTTTTCCTTTATGAAGAACATTAGATATGTACAAAAGTTTCTCATTTCCTTTAAGTATTTCACCGTGAAAATAAATATTGAAAAATGTGACCTAATATATCAATTAGCCAGGAGGACAGATTTTATGCCATAGACTATAGCTGAGTATAATTCCTCTTATGCCCCTTGTCATGACTGCAGATAAATGTTTTGACATTTTTCTAAATTTAGGCATCTGATTTCCTCATGGTTTGTACAAGCAGCATCCTTCTGCCTTATTCATGTAATTAGTCAGCACTAAACTAATGCAAGTAAATAGTGTCTTGAAGAGCAGAAAAAGACCTCTTTTTCCATGGGAAAATGACTTTAAATTAGCCATGCAGCACATCTTTCACCTCAAGGAACACCTGAGTTCATGTGGAGAGCTCCTGAGTTTGTCACAGAATCATTCAGGTTGGAAAAGCCCCTCGGGATCATCGAGTCCAACCATCAGCCCGACTCTACAAAGTTCTCCCCTACACCACATCCCCCAGCATCTCATCCAAACGACCCTTAAACACATCCAGGGATGGTGACTCCACCACCTCCCTGAGCAGCCTATTCCACTGTCTGACCACTCTTTCTGTGAAATATTTTTTCCTAATATCCAGTCTAAACCTCCTCTGTTGCAGTTTAAAGCCGTTCCCTCTTGTTCTGTCACTAATCACCTGTGAGAAGAGACCAGCACCAACCTCTCTACAACGTCCTTTCAGGTAGTTGTAGAGTGATGAGGTCTCCCCTTTCACTGTCCTTTCAGTGAAAACTCTCCAAATAGTTGTCATGAATGATGGGGCAGCAATTGGGAAAGTTAATGACTTTTCAAAGACAGAGAAGGCAATTGCTGTGAAGATACTCCAACAATGCTGGTGAAAGTAACTGGCTTTCTGCTGTATGGAAACATTCATCTGCCAACAATTCACATTCGATATATCACAACAAAGTTGTGGTGACAGCATTAGAAGAAAAGGGGATCCTGTTCTTGTTCTCCCCACAGCAACGTGAAAAAGTTTACAACAAACTGATGATGATATCTTCTGTACAGGTTACCTACCTGGATGAGAAAAATTAACAATGAAACAATGCAATAAAATGAGGTAGAAAGAAACCCAAACCATGATTTTACCACAAAACTTTCAAAATGTACTTGTTGGAAGAAGGAAAGCTTAGACTTATTTTCAGAAAAAAAAAAAAAAAAAAAAAAAAACACAAAAAAACCAAACCCACACCATTTTTCAGAATCATAGAAAGCTTTTCACGAGGTAACAAATAAAAAGCATTAAGAGAACAACAGTGAGCTTGTAAATTAGCCCAGTGAAAGGCCGAAACTAAGGAAATCCAGCAGGGATAGACACAGATGTCCAAGGAAAGGAAAAGTCTGGATAACTTTCCTCTCCTAGTACTGGTATTTCATTGTAACTCACATAATTTACCTCTAGAGATAAAATACCACAAAGACATCAGATGGATGAAGAATAGCAGCCAAATGAGCCAGCTGGGTTTCTGGAAAATAAATAAAAATCTTGGTATATAGAGTATTCATCCCCACTATCCTGCTCTCTTATATTCACACTGGGGCTTTATTTACCAATGGTCACAGTTTCATATCAGTATTGAGATACTACATATTTTACTAACAAAACAACATGCTGGGCTATGTGGAATTTCTCACCTTTCTCAAGTTTCAGTCTGCGGCTATAAAGAATTATCTATGAAATCAAATAGTTAATTTACTTTGAACCACATCTGCTCCTGTAAGGCCATCAGAGATGAGCTTCTTTTGATTCACTGGAATTTCACTGGGAACTTTAATGGATATAAAATCAAAGCATTTAGGTTACAGTGAGTTATCTCTTGGAGCAGACAGCTAGTTCTCATCATAAATCTTGAAAACAATCCCACTGTTAACGGCGGGATTACTGAAACACTTGCTGAAAACAACCTTGTATATGGGGTTTAACTGTCCAGTTTCAGAAGGAGTCCCTGATAGCCAGGTTTCGGTACAGGCAGATGGATCTCTGACACAAAGGAAGATTCTAAAATTTCCAAGGAACTCCAAAAAGAGAAGCAAATGAAAAAGCAGTGGTTTATATTCCTCTTTCAATAAAAAGTGAACCTTGCTAATCTGTATTTTTTAAATTTTCAGTAAATAAAATTTCATGCTAATAGTTTAGGCATACATATTTTACTGCCCCGAAGGATTATATCATTAGTCTTTAAAAAGCGCAATGGCCATATTTTGTCTGATTAACAGCTTTTTACAGCACCAGCCTAACTAATTATTTTTTCAAAATCAGTCACCTAAATCAATTTTGCTCTATCCCAGCTATAGGTTTAAACATGCACACAAATTACCTTGAGCCATCCACAGAATATGCTGGAATCCAATCTACTTGACATCTTTTTGGGTATCTGCTAAATTAAAATATGTAGATCCGGTAGTATTTTTTCAGTTTAATGGTAATGGTTTAGCTAAGCAAAATTTCATGTGTTTACATTATTATTGCTGTGGAATTCAAAAAATTATGTTTTTTGAATAGCTTACAGAAATTTTCAAGAATCAATGCTATGCAATAACTCATCCCTGAGACAAATTTTCATTTCAGCTATTTAGTGTCTAACACACTAACCATTTCACTTAACTGTAAGATGACATTAGAGAGTAATTTAGGTATATATTGTATACCCCGACCTATAGGAAAAGTTGTTCAGAGCAAGGATTTAGAGTGGCTGAGGACAAGTATGATTCTCTGTTGAAATTTTCTATCTCATCTAGTACAAGTATTGCACAAGAAGACCCTGCAGTAACAGACTGGTTACAGCTCATGCATCAACGAAATTTGTGAAAGAATTTTCATACGGTTTTTGCCATTAGGAGCTTTAAAACCAACACCATCCAAACTTATGAATCCTGTAAACAGAATCAAAACCCTATTTACCCACAATAATATTTAAATATGCTATGGCCAAGAATCCAGCATTAAATCCAGAATCAGTAGCAATTTATCATTTAATGGCAGCTGAATCAAGCCAAATAGGCTGATTACTTATAGTGTCTATTGCATGTGTGCCTAAATGCCATAAACTATATAGAAAGATATGCATAATTAAATATCAATAAAAATGCCTTAAGACATCATCTCCTTATCTGAAAACATTTGGTCTCAATTGAATGCTAAAATACTTCTCACTTGTATTGATGATGAGAAGCCAGAAAACCATTAACTAAGTCATTTCCATACATCTACACTTAACAAGTAAAAATGAAGGCAACAAACAACCTCCCCCTCCACCCCCTTTCACCAAATGGTAAGTATAAAATATTAAGCAAATAAAAGAAATATAAAGCAAATTTAATTTTTACTGTGTGCTTGTAACTGTGTGCTTTTCCTTTATGAGCCAGGACTCTTGGACTAGTCACCTCTATGTACCCAGACTGCTTCAGCAACACTGGACTGAAGAGAGAAATCCAAGAGCAAGAGGCTAGCTGGGGAGGACAAAGAGATAGACAGATGGGAAGGCAATTTTTTAGGAAGAAGGCTGAACAGAGTTCAAGGAGCCATTCAGAGCAGCTTTCCACAGCAACAGAGATCTATGGGATATATTCAAGTAGCAGAGGAAGTTGATGATAAAATGAGAGATTCAAGATTCCTGACCTTTTCAAGAACACACATGTATTTTGGTTTCCCAGGTAGTTTGGGTGCTAAACAAGATGAGGTGCAAACCTGACTCACCTGCCTTTGGAAGGCAAAGTCACAAAAACACTGTAACTTATCCAAAGCCTGCATGCTGCTTTGAAATTCTTCTAGAAGGAAGCGTTTCAGAATACTTGGTATGCTCCTCTGCTCTTATGTACAATCAGCTGATCTGAAGAACAGAGGGTACTCAAGGGAAATACCATTTATGCTTATCCTTTATATTATCCTCTTTAGGCATCATCTTTGGCCTCTGGGCAAAGCTACAGCTGCTCTTCTGTTATGCTAATAGAAATCACATGCTTCCTCAGAGTGATCTGCCCACCAGTCTAGCAATGAATATCCTTTTCCATTGTACATTTAATAGCAGCAGGTCAGAAGCAAATTCAGTTACAAAATTTCTGATATGTATGATCTATATCAGTATTTACATATCACCCTAGCTCAAGATGAGAGGGTGGATAACTGTATATCTTATCACAGAATCATAGAATGGTTTCGGTGGGAAGGGACCTTAAAGATCATCTAGTTTCAAGCCCCCCTGCCCTGGGCAGGGACCCATCTTAGAATGAATGCTACTGATAAGAACATAGCCCAGAGTACACCAACAATGGATGATATTTCACTGGTATTCATTGCAGAGTCTTTGAATAATCATAGCTGAAATCACAAAACAAACCACATTTGTGTTAAAGGAGTTGCAAAGTCTCCAGTACTCAGAGCTACTGCATCCATATGAGAAGGAAACAGGAAGAATGTGGAATGAGGAAGAATGTGGAATTCAGCTGTAGGAAGATACAACAGTTTTGCAGTATCAATGTGCTAACCAGAGGAGGACATAAGCATTTAACATTGCATTCTGTGACGGATGATAAGTAAGGTAATATAACAGATCTACAGACAAAAAAAACTGTTGCACCTACTTTTTCTGACTCTACCCACACTGTTCCACACCTTTGACTTAAATCTACATTTTCTTTTTGGCATTCTGTTTAAGGATGCATCAACTTATTTAGTCACAAGAATATCACACATCAAGAGATTTGCCAAGCATTACTCCCATGAGCAAATAATATTCTGGGCAGAAAAGTTTTACCAACATATATTCAAATTACTGATGTTTTTATATGGGCAGTAAAACTATTTCTTCTATGAAATAGCTTAGCTCAAGTTACTTTTCCTTATTTAAATAGAGGCAAAATATCTTTAAGCATGCTTCTGATTTACAGTAAATATCAGAGGGAAAACATAACTTCAGGAAAGGAAATGTTCAAAATGCTAAGTTTAGGTCCTTACAAGGCATAGTAATTCTTTCTAGAAATTATTACAGATTTGACAGTCATACTAGATACAGTAAGTACTGCACTGCTATAGCAAACTGAGTATCTCATTTCCAGCTATAAAAAACCATGTTTGTACAATGTGCAGTACAGTGTGAAGAAGACTGAAGCCATCTTCCTTAACATGCAGAGTATATTTATACTTTGAAGAGACACACATAATAACCCTTGTACTGAATACAAATAAGTAACAAAGCATATTATTTGGCTTGATGTTTTTAATGCTTTATTCATTGCATTTGGCAACACTATGCATACAGCTATTTCCTAGATAGGTGCAACACCACACAAATCAATGACTTCTATAGATTCCTATGAAAATATAAAAAGAAACTTCAGAGTTTTTCTAACCTAGGTAGGAAACACACAAGATTTTAACTATTCTCAGTATAAACTACAACAGTTAATAGCTTTCAAGTATCCATAATGCAACTTAATTGTAAGTAGCCTCACATCTAAATTCAACAGGAGTTCAACAGATTCCAAAGGCGAGTATGCTCGGGCAGAAAGGAGCATCTGCCCAGATGGGAGTTCAGCCATGCCCATTTTATTTACGCTAATACATGTGTCCTCAGAAAAGTGTTTAAGTACTCAGCTAACTGAAATAGATTGTCTACCAATATGAAGTGGGGGTACTTGCTCATTTTCATTATGGAACCGTGCACCAAAAGGATTTAGATGCCAATCCTTTGGGTTCCTTTTTTTTTTTTTTAAAAAAAAAAAAAGCCTTTTGTGTAGGAAGGCTAACAAACAAAACACCTGTTCTTACAAGTTGTTAAGTGCCTTCAGTTCCACACATAAAAGATGTGTACTCATTACATTTCAGGGACCTTATGTAACATAGCTTGTTAAGAAAGTTGCAATTGCAGGTTAGATTTCAGTGTAATAGGCACAAGGGATCGTGCTTTGCCTTAAACTAGTGTATCTTGAATTGTCTCCATTTGTGTTCCCTAGTGCTATACCCTAGAACAGCAATTTTAAATTTAGAGACTACAAGATTGCTCTTCTTTTGCAGGTCCTTTAGAAATAACCCATGGACCTTCTGATGTCCACAATCCAGTATGAAAAAATACTGAGACTCGAAAGCAGCATCCTAGCCATTTCAATCTGACACTTGCTATTCACAGAAGGGATAATATTTCACTATGATTAAACTTCTTCTTAAAATAAGTATTTTAGGATTGATCCTCAAACTTGCCATGGTTTACCGTGACACGATGTACTACCAAAAAGGAAAAAGAAAAACCTGTGACCTGATTCTTTGCAATATAAATAGACTCCACCAAAACTCCTGGAAGATGGGTGAAATGTGGAAGAACAGAGGAAGACTTCACTGCACAGCTCTCACTAGGCAGTTCTGGCACTCCCTTCCACGAATCATAATTCTCTATATAAAAGCAATGTGACCTCGAGTTTGCCAGATGATATTTCATGGCCAAGAAGATGAATAATGAAGCTGAACTGAATCTCCCCCTTTTGTGCAAGGAAGATGGATCAGTGGAGTAAGCAAGGATTGTCCTAAGTTCAGGAGCAGATACAGCTTATTTTAGGGAGAAAGGTGTTGATTTTTCAAATCCCTACTAAATTAGGCAGTCTTCCTGCACAGTGTGCATTGAAAATTGGGAAAGAAAAGAAAAACGAGATGCAAAAACTATGCCATATCGCTTGACATGCTCCATTCCACAGAAAGTAGAATTTCTCCCACACATGAAAATCTTCAGGAGATGGATACCTGGCTGGCTGGAAGTTCACATGAGTTTTGTGATTCTTCTCATTGGACAGATGTTTGTTGCTACAATTGCAACAGTCTGTCAGTTCATTAGAAATCTCAGAGAAATAAGCAGAAACAAGCACATGTAGAGAAAAGCTCTGTTCTGATCCTCCCTGATTTCTATGGGAGTAAATGCAGTTGCTGAAGATCAGGACAGGAGCAGGTACTAAGAACAAGAGTGTCACCACAAAACATGGAGAGAACAAATGACCATGTTTGCATCACCAAACACATGCTGCAGGGACTGGGTCAACATCCCACAGTGTGCATCTTTTTTTCTCTACTCAGCTTTCCTTGCACAGGGCAGCCTGTCACAGACCTCAAAATCACTTGCAAGGAATTCAGAATCACTGAGCTACCACAAAGGACCTTGGATAACAGGAGTGGAGGAGGGGAGCAAAATTCCATCCATTGAAAAGTGAGTAGTGCCTCAGCATAAGCCTAGACAAGAAGGGGAGCTGTTAGAAAGCCCCACAAGAGACAAGGAGTTGGGTATGCAAGTACCTACTGACCCATGGGCTGAGCTTCCTGCTCCTAACAGACACCTTGCTAGGTATCCCACAAGTAAAAATTTCATCTACAACACTGCCTCTGAAAGCCATTTCTGGTGACAGATCAGCTATTTCCATCACAACTTATAGCAGTTCTGCTGTCGAGAGCTGACACAGAGCCAGAGAAAAACATCCAGCATGTTGGAAACACCATTAGAAATAGATGAATAGTGCATAACAAATTATTAACTCCCTCATGGGGATCAGCAGATATTTTTTTTCTCTATTTGTGGATTATGTATTATTAATAAATATTTGGACAACCACTGGTCCTTTATAAAAATATTAAGTATAAAAGTTTTACCCAATTTTAAACAAAACACTTTCATTTGAAAACATAAACTTAAAATCCTCTGTCACTTGAATTCGTACTCTCAGAAAATATAAAAAAGCATAGAGCAGAAGTAATACAATGTGACAGGCGACTGGACACAAATCACAAACAGTTAAGGAATACCATTCACAAAAGCCCATTTTCTTAAAGTTAATCATCCTTATTATTAAACAAATACTAAGAACAACATGACTTTAAAGAAAATCAGTGAGGGCCAGTAAAAGTTTAACTCACTAAATTACAGCAGTAATTATCCATTACTCTTAGCAATGCAGTTTAACCAGCAATAATCTATTGCTTCAGACTCTTATTTGCACAATGACCATATCATGAAAAGGCATTTTCACAAAAGCTGCAATTCAACAGCTATCAATTTTCAGAGATACAACAGGTTTCCTTTGTAATAAGAAGTACTGCCTTAGAATAAGGCAGTATAATGCATTTCCTTGTAAATCTGCTCCCTGGAAGACTTACTTATCCCCAGTGATACGTAGTACAAGTCATGTTACAATGTCACACCTCATGAAATGTCTTTAAACCATCCACACAGTAATAGTTTCTAGTCTCCTCTTTCAAGTGACCATAAGTCTGGTCCAAATGTGGTTTTACTACTACATATGGATGATCATGTGTTGCTATACATATTCATAATACAGGATATAACTTTACAATACAACATCACTCATTTTATCTCAGTGTATCAAATGATAACACATTATCTGACTGCAGAATAAAAATTAAAGCTGAAAAAACTGTAACTTCCACGGTAGTCTGATAAAAAATTCAAACCTGTAAAATATACTACGTATAGAATTATGTACACTGAAAGGCTTCTGCACACTGAGTGTTTCATGCCTCTCCAGAAGGTTAAGCAGCACATTTTCCTTTGATTTTTTTTGCCCAACCAATCTCATAAAGGAGTTATATTTATTATTATACAGTCACTTCATAGAAACAAGACACACTAACTATTTCTTGCTTACTATGAAAATATCAAGCAGCTTGTGATGATCAGTTAAAATACTCCATTTGGTTTTTCTATAAAAAAATTGTTTTTCTTACAACCTCACCTAAACCCACAAGAAAGAACAGATTTTATGAAGTATTCATGAGCAAAATTCAACACAAAGCACAGAATTAAGTAGAAATAAAAGTAACATCATTAAAGTAATATACAGATGCTTGGTGCTATGGCAGAAATAAGCATATATAGAAAACTATTGTCTGCTCATAAGAAAGGACTCAAATTATTACTTGAAAATGAGACTACTACATCGAAACAAAAGCTCAACTCAGCAGTGATATTTGTACCTACATTGGTGCATTAGAAATGGATGCATAAGGGATATTCTCATCAACTCATTCATATAAATTGGTATACAATGTGCAGAAGAATTTGAGAAGACAGTGCTAGAACTGATTGTAGTTTCTTCATCAAACAAGCAGAAGAGATACAAATGAGATACAAAATGGGGCATGATTGCTAACACCACTATCTGGGAAGACTTTGTCATCTCTTCAGCTTCTTTCAGAGAATCAGTTAAATGCACACAGGTGCATTATGAAGCCCAGCTAGGTGCACATTCCTACTCATAAATATGAGGTAATTTCCCAAACTAATTAAACATTTTCACAGTTTCTTAAGATGTTTAACACAGATCTCTTCCTACCCCCACCAAGAAGCAGCTGAAGAATGTGTTTATATGAAAACAGAAGCATCTTTATTTACTGCAAAGCTTAGGACAAATTACTGCCCAATTCAGAAAGATGGTGCCCATGCACTTAAACTCTTCAGGATGTCAGACAGACTCAGGGTATTTGATGACTGAGAGGAGCAACAGTTTAGTTAGTGAATGTGATTCAGTTGGCTATATACTCTTAAACCAGTTTCATTTATTCCCTTCACCACACAAATCAGAGAAGTCAACCTCTTATGCTCATCCCCTGGTTTTCGGAGCCCTGTCTTTACACAGAGACTAGTATGTGGTCCCATACTCACCAAGAGCTTAATGTACGTTTTTTTGAAAGGGTATGTTGACCAACTTCTATGTACTTGAGTACTATAAAAAACTGGGAAGGGGAGGGTAGGGATTGCGACAGATAGATGTCAAATCTAAATCATTACAAGTAAGCCATGATCTTTAAATAACTGCTGTGGGAAGGCATAGCAGTCACACCATTACCAATTTATAACTAACTGTAGGACATCTTGGCTGAATGGAACTTTCTACAAATTATGTTAGTCTTTGTATTATTATTTGGACTACCATTACTTTCTTGGCAAGGTATGGGATTCAACCACTAGACCTTCAAAACAAGTCTTCTGGCTTCTAATCAAAGTTTGGGAGAGCACACTGCCCCAAGACCTTCTCAGTAACATGTTTTGCCATTGCACAAGTTCTGTACTCCACGATATATCTTGTAAATCATGAGAACAGAGAGCTTGGCAGACTTTGCTCAGATTTCTCAGGCCAATGAATGATAATCAATATTAAAGCCTGTCGTGTTTAAAATTATTTATCCGATGTGTCCCATCCTTCCCTTTTTACTGACTTCTAATATGTAACATCCCATTGGCAGTAGTCACCCTTGTAGTGCAGCTGAAAGATTCATCTGAATACTCCTTGTTTGCTTTGGTGAAAAATCAGTCAGGTTGTCTTAAACAGGCTCTTGTGTCTCATTCATCTTAAAAATGGGCAACCCTGCTCTGAAGATGATGAGGGGTGTGCAGTGATTTTCAGTGCTGCCAGAGCAGTAACCTCGAAGGAGAGGGATGATACTGCGCACTGCAGGGACTGGAGCAAGGGATGCAGACTAGAGTGAAAGAACTTCTTTCTGCAATTATTATCTGATCATAGACTTAGTCTCCTATTATTGAAATTTATTAAACTAATTACACCTCTAAAGTTTAGGTTAGATTCAGAGATTGTACTGACATTAAAAAAATTTGCTAGTGATTATACCATTACAAATGTCAGATTCTAAATTACTAACTGCAAAGCAAAGCAAAAATTATATCACATTTCAGTTCAAAAAAATCAGATCAGGCAGACTATCTCAAAATCATGTCTGACTATTTAAACTCATATTCAGGATTTATATCTTCTATCTCTGAGCTGTAGCACAAAGGGACTATTTGGAAATATTAAACATATGCTAACACTTTAAATTTAAACAAGCTTTGCATTTATTTAATGCAGTATTTGCAGGTAATGTATTACACATCAGCTGTTCAGCTTCATTCTGCTTTGCACTCTTATTAAGACCTTGAAATCAACAAATAATGATTTCATTTTTGGTTTTCCTGCCCAGCATATAGAAATGACATCCTCTTTTCATATTCTGAACAGACAGTCCAAGTAATGCTGTTACACTAGAAGACAGCACAGGTCTCTGACCATCCCTTGGTATTTCTAATTTGGCTATACAGACCAGCCTAAGAAGTGCCTTTTTTGTTTGGGGTTTTTTGTTTGTTTTTTTTTTTTTTTTTAATATCTCTGCAGAGAGATATGAAAACCAACATTTAAGAACAAATACTAATGATGCAACCAATTAATCAATGTAACCAACTGAACATGCTGCGTGAACTACATGAAAAGAATAAGCCAAAAGAGAAACAAATGTAATTTCCATCAAAATATCACAAAATCCATACACCTTCCAAACAAGTACTGGTGATGGCTGTGACATAAAGTCATGACATTAGGCATGATTAACATACCTCCCTCTTGCATAACTGAATGCTCACCAGTATCCAATTAATTTGAGGGTTATGAGTGACACCAGCTAACTGGAGTTATAGGACTGAAAGTAAAGACTACAGCTACAAGAACCTCTGGAATAATCTGTTCCTCAACCAAGTTCTACCTTCTGAATGGTCACAAAGCTGTCCAATTCCCTGCAGGATACCCTCAGTCTTTTCCAAGTCATGTCATCATATATAACTAGGTACTACTACTACTATTACATCCAGCATTTGGAGGCCATGTAATAAAAGTCTGTTTCAGAACAAATTTGTGGACTCTATTTGTTACATAATATAATTACTGCATATAAAAAATATGAACAATAACACATAATATACAATGCACAGACAGAATCCCTACATATACCCCAAAATACTTGTATGTTTATACACACACTTATATACACAGAGCAACACATATTCCTCCTGTCATACTAACTCCATCATACTAAGTGGTGTCTTAGTAGTTGTTAAGTAATTTGAAGAAACTATGAAACCACTGCATAACCAAAGAAGTTTACTACTTTAGTCATTAAAAGTTTAAGTATCAGACTTTATTGTAATCAAGCAAGCTTTATAATGCCAAAACTACTGGGGTTATTTTCCAGTAGAGGGCAAAACCAGTGATTTCTAGTTCACTTACTACCAGAAGAACATTACCTATAATTTACCATCAGTCAAATTAAGCACTAGAATAGCAATACTAATCTAAATGGATATTTTGAAGACTTGTGATGAAGGTAAGCAGTGATAAAGCATTTTGTTGCTTGCTTGTTTGTTTTTTTTCAGAATCCAGATCATGTTCTGAGCTCTGCATGTATTCCCTCTCCAATGCAGGCCACAAATCCTCTCCATATCCCAATTCCCCTTCCACGACCCTGCTGCCTTCCAAGTTTCTTTCCAGATTACACTTCAGACTTGCCAAAGCCATTTAAAGTTAATGAAGGTGGACTGGCTGAAATTTTCTTCAGGCTACGATTCTTCCACAGTGCTTTCATCCCTGTCTCTCATGTCAGTAATACTCTATCTACTGAGAGAAATTTAACTTAACTTTACTACACTTGCACATAGGCAGATTGATGAAATACTACAGAGGGGAGTAGCAAGTTTCATAACATATCATGCAGATCAAGCATACGAATACACACCTAAGATTGCAGGGATGTTCTTTCCTTTAACACTGGTAAGAAATTAAAGACTTCATCAATTTCCAGAATAATATTTCTAGCAGTTTTTCAGAAGCAAAATCCTAAAACAGTCAAGGCCTGATCCAAGATCTCAAACAGTTCTACAGCTGGTCAACATCCCTGGCCATAAAACCTGCACTTCTAATAGTAAATGGAAAGCGAATACCCGTCTTACTATCTGTTACAAATTATGCAAGCCTTTTCCATGATATTTTAACCTAAATGATTTTTTAATTTCTAGATCTATGAGGGATCCCAGTAGAGTCGTTATGTTAGGAGTATATTTCTCCAAAATACAGAGGCCTTTTTCTTACGATCAATATACCACATTCATCACCAATAACAATATCAGAGGTGTTCAACTGTTCAAATTTGTCTCAGGAAAATATGATCCAAAAGACCAGATAGTGTCATCAGAAGGTGGCAGGGGTGACAGTGGGGACTACTGGAGTTTAATGGCAGAATTATCCCAGAACTGGCATACGTTCATAACAGCTTCCAAACATAACCCAAACACATTCTAAAGTTTCTTGACCAGGAAATGCCATATTATGGTTCATTTATTGAATTAAACTTCAGACAACCCTTTTTTTTCCCAGATTTTTCAAATGCACATGAAAGCTTGCAAAATGGTATATATAAACAATAAGTGGAAAAAAACCCCATTTTTTCTTCATCTGTGCAGATCTGGCATGCCCTGTTTTCCATACATGACAAATCTCAGATTAGAAAAATCTGACATTCCAAACTTAAATTTAAAGCCTTGCAATACCTGAGTGCTTAGCTGGTTGACATTGAGGAATAAGAAAGCATTCACTTTTGCTAAAGAAAAGCAAGTATCTGTCTCTCTGTAACAAAAAGGGTGAAAACCTCTTCCATAAGACTTTAAAAATGTGAATCTTAATTTCCAGATCTGTGAGGGACCCTTTAAAATCTGCTGGCATGATGTTTTCTTGGGTGAGGAACCTTGCTGTTTTGTGGAAGGCATTTTCTTCTGCCATTAAAAGGCTATGATAGAAATCACTTTTGGGCTTTTTGCAAATAATGAAGAGAAAATTAAATTCCTCCTCTTTTAAATGAGTTGTTTTAATTAGAAGTGAAAGAGAGACATAGCTCCCAAATGACCCATAGTGCATGGATCCTCGTTTGAGACAAACAAAAATATCATCTGCAGCAAGAAAAGCCTGTTTGTGGGTGTTGAACCCCACGTGTGCTGAGCCATAACGATGATTTCTGGAGTGCTCACAGCTAATTTCCAGGCTTACCATAAACATAGCATTATAGTGTTTGAATGATTCCTAAACATAGAGGAGTTTATCCCAACACGTCTGTCTGTAATTATCATGTTGAAGGAAAGCAAAGCAGACAGAGTAATCACATATTAGAAAAGTGATTCCTGGGAAAATGCCATATAAACCTTTCCTATTTCTGTCCTCTCTTCCAAAGCCATTTCAAATTTTTTGTTACTTAAAACATATTTAAAAATTTCCACTTATTACAATAAATCCTTGTCTTAAGTTTAAAACCACTTGAGTTTTGGGGGGGAAGCTCATTGTATAGGGAAAGGTCTCGCTAAGCACATCCACCTTAACGATCAGTTTGAATCAGAACCCACATCGCACAATAATTTCTGCCCTCACTTTTGCTTGACCAAAAACTGGCACATGCTAAGTTATCTGTTTCTTGTAGGTTAAGATAAAATGTCTGACTGGAATTGCTAATTTTTTAGCAAACAGGAAACCTTCATTTTTAGATTGGAAAAGCAGTGCTGATTAGATGGCAGTGATTATAAAGTGGCTCAGCCAGAGATGCAGTGTTTGTTGCAGATACATGGAAAAGTCTCTCACCAGAATTTATTATACTAGGCTGTCTGGATCAGCCTGCTCCCAGCCTTGCCAGGCTGTCTAATGGATCCAGAAAAAGACAAAGCAAGTTCACAAGTAAAGATGAGAACGTCCTGTATCACTCCCATCCTACTCCTCACTAACCAGGTATTTAAATTCAGAGGGCATATGTCTAAGCTGCACAAGGCAGCGCTTCGGCTGAAGGGCAGGTACTAGGGGGGTATGAAGCACACCAGGACTCCAGCAGCTGCCGCTCAGCCTCCTCCCCTTGCGAGCACAACTTACCAATGTGGCACATTATCTCTCACCTTCAGAGACAACCCAATCGTGCTCACTACCACAGTGCTCTGGGCAGCATCAGCCTTAGTATACCTCCAGTGAAGATAATTCAGAGAACTGCAGCACAGTTTTTTATTTAAAATTTTTGGGGTTTATTTTTTATTTAAAAATAAACATGTTGGCAGATCTAAATCATATACCAAAAAACTTGACTCAGTTTTTACAGGAACTAAATAGTAGGTAGCTAGGTTTCAACTCCACGTTCTACTTAAAGAAAAAGTTCTCAGCAACTTCAGCATCTGTCATCTTTGCCTCTAGTGTACCAAGGAAAATATATACTCTTTCCATAAACGTGCACTTTTAAAATTTATTTATTACTATTTATTTTATATGACATTATTTAGTACTTTAGTATAGTACTAAATAAAAAGTAACAATAACGTATTATTTATTATAGAATTACTACTATTAACAGAAGCAGTTAGTGTGATTTACTACCTCTGCTATGCACTGAGTTTTAACTATAGCGTTACTGTATCATCACACCTTTGATTTGGCTGCCCAATTCAATATAACAACAGTTCAAGCTGACAAGTCAAGCCAAAAGAAACACACACGCTCAATGCTTAAGCTGTCACCAGGTCTTCAGGCAGAATAGAAGGGATCTCTTGCTAAGAAACACTTGCAGTTCTGTTCTCTTGCTGGCATCCTACTCTTTGGTCATTGCCCTCTTTAGTTCCCTGCTGCTTTCCACTATAGTGGAAAAGATATAAGTAGGAAAAAAAAAAGTAAGGTTTCAGGGTTTGCTGGTTGGTTTTGTGTTTGCATTTTCTCCCCCAATTTTCTATGCTTTCATATACGGTTATCCAAGTAAAGAGGCAAATATAGCCACTTAGCAAAGCACATTCAACAAAGAAAACATGATTTTAAGAATGTACCTGTCTCTTCAAAACTGTGACCAAACTGCTCTCTCCATTTAACATTCAAGATTCTTTACATCAGCTTGGAAAATGAAGAGGAAACAGGCACACAAAATTAATTAGGTTGCATCGAACTTTCATTATGAGAACGTATATAGATGCACCTTTATTCAAACCAGTTGGAAAGTTACTGATTTGCCACATTTTCACATGTGGGAAAAAGCTATTCCATAATACTCTCAATTTCTCTCTCAGGGTCCTCAACCATGAACTTTTCTAATAGTCCACCAGCAAAAATCGCCTTCTTCAAAGCATACATTCCATATATTTACATACATAAACCTTCCCTATATACATTGCATTTTTTGTGAAAAAAAATTCTAATAACAGAATAGATTCTAAAAACAGGTATTAAGCGTCCTTTTATAACTCTAAAACCTTTTTACGACTGCATAAATTAATTTGGCAAGGTCTGTAAAGCAGCCTAAAAATCGATCTCTTAGAATTTCAGAAGACACCTACATATTTATTTGTGCTTTTGCAAAACGCTACATCAATGCTGAACAGTGCAAGAATTTAACATGATATTAGTTTAACATAGCATTGCTCCAATCAATAAATAGAATTAGAATAATTTACTCTCCCATGACTAAATGCTGAATTTAGCAGTTTTTCCAAATACACAGCCAGATGAGACCAGAGATTTAATTTCATTAGGAGTGCTTTTTGCTGTGCTCTTCTAAAACTAAATCTAACTTTTCCATGAATAAATGCAGCCATTAAAACTGCTTTGTAATTTTAGAGAGCAGTGTTAGAGCCAAACTGTCCATCAGAATCAGGTTAACAGCAAATAGATCATATTCACTTTTTGTTTCACAAAATAACATTCAAAATAATAAACATTTAAATAAATAACTCAAAGCATTATTTACTTAGTGTTAAGGAAAATGTCACATTGGCCCCACTTGGCTATGATGGCCCTTGAATGAACCCCATTATCTTAGGATCCACAATACTTTAAATTGCCATCAGCATGAAGCATCACAAGATCAGCTGTGGTTTGAATCAGGGCAAACGAAAGAATTTCTGTGCCACCATTTTCAGCATGGAAAGCTTTCCTCTAAAGTAAGATGTTGTCTGTCACTTGGCACAGCAGGGAGACAAAACTGTCAAAGAAACCATCTATCCTTATCTTTTTCCTTTGATACTTGTAACTCTGTGCTTTGCACTGCTAAAGGCTTTAAATTCTTTTCCCTTTAGGAAAAAAAAAAAAAAAAAGAGTGTTTTACAAGAATAAAACATTATTTGGTTTAATTCACTCTACTGGAGAGAAATTCCTCTGAAAGCTAAGTGCTGTTCTCAAGGCTACATGCACTGCAGGAGTAAAAGGTCCTATGGGCTCAAGGCTCAAATCCTTGAAGACATTTAGGTAGGTGCCTGGTTTGGTTAAGTTCAAAGGGATATTGGAGCCCAAATTCCTTTGGGATGCAGGCCTTGGTATATTCCTAACACATACAGTATTTTCAAAAGTGTTCTATGTTTAATAATTGTCAGTATTCCTCTGAGAGAAATATCACAGTTATCTAACACCATCTACGTGTATAATTTCAATAGAGCCAACAAGATACAGTAACTGTGAAAGCTGGTGTATCCTATGGATTACATTGTAGCATCCAGGGAAGTAAGTGTATAAAGAATACAGATCTTAGGTGAATCCCACAGCTGGCTGCTTTTGTAGTGGAGATAGAGTTTTTGAAAGTTGCCAAATGGCAACTGCAGAGCCTTAAGGTCCTTAGAAACTTCAGAAGAGGGACTGGTATAAACAAAGCTGTAGACTTTACTTTGGAAATCCTCCCCTATTCTTTACTGTTAAGTGTAGCTTTACAGATCATGACATCCCTATGAGAGCCAACTGATATCACATACTGCTATTTATCTTGTACTGGACATACGCTAGAAGCACGACATGATTAATTACAGGTGGTTTTGTACTGCCACAAGGAGTTTTCAAACCAGTTTTAAATATGACAGAGTGGGGCTAGAAGATAAGGAAGCACAAGCCTCAGAATTACAGAAATCATAAGCTGACAATTAATCAGTGCGTATAGAGAGCAAACAACATTCATCTGTTGTGCAGGTATCTCCAAAGACCACCAAAAAGCAGATCATCTTAGTTCACCACTCAACTTGTGTGAAAGTCAGACCACTTGCAGAGAGGGATGGCTGGAAATAAGAACACACAACTGAGGTACCAAGACCTCCTACCTCCACCAAGGAAACTGATAGTATGGTCTTTTGATGTCAAAATTGAATTCATATTAAATCCTTCACTATTAAAACAAGTTGAAAATAGCATTTCTTGCTCTTATGGGAATACAGTAAGCATAAGAGCCATTCACAGGGAGAAATGTTTCAGCAGAAGGTTGGAACTAAGCCAGAGGCAGGGCATAGTCTCTTCCCAGCAGTCAGCAAAGCTCCTACTGAATAAAAGATTGAGTCATGGCTGTACTGGCCAAATCCCTATCACTTCCTTGTGCTACAGGACTGAAGAGCAAGAGAGTAGAAATCCAGCATTCCCCATGTTATGCAAGGAGTCTCGCCAGCTCCTTTGATTGCGTTGTAACCATTGGTTTAAACACTGACAATGCATCTTCGTCTTTGCAAGAACTATCTTGGTCAGCAGACGTTGTGCTAAAGTGAGAGAAGAGCCTTTCTCACCAGCACATAAGCCTCCTGGTATGAAAGTTGGGATTCTTTCCTGGACATGACTCTCCTGTGAGATTGTTAAAAACACTTTAAAGCCCAGGACTGTTGTATGCAAACTCCTCACAAATTAGAATTAGTAGTTGCCAAGCAACTTTGAAAAGATTACCATAAAAATTGTATAGAAAAATAATCACTAATGCATACAAAAAGCACTGGAGGAGTAGAAGAAAACAAGGCAGAGAGAGGAAGGACACCAGCAACACTAAATTTTCAAGCTTGTCTTAAGCATCTACTGTCACTAAATGCAGTTCTGTAAACAAACCACAGCTCCATACCCATCTAAATATTTGGAAATTTTGCCAACAAACAGGAATAGCAAGCTTCTGAACCTTAACTGGAGTTCATGCTTTTGGAAAACAGCTGCTTAGCCTTCTCAGCTACTACTGTCACAGATCTGTATCTTAAACACATATTGAGATATCTCTCTCTCAGTCCATCCCATCAATCAGTCCTTAACACCTGCATTTATAGCCTCATCCTCCTTCCCCCACCCTCTAAGCTGACTTCCCTAGGGAAGACCTGGAATAAACCTAAAGGAAGTTCAGAAATGGCTAACTCAATAACTACAACACCTTTTTTAGAGATTTCTACACTCTTCTTGGAGGTTACTCAAGTTTGAATTACATATATAGGCATTTCTCATCCTCAGCTAAATCCACAACTGTTACTGCCCTATGGCCTCAGCATTACTGCCACTAAAAGGACAAATTTAAGTACATTGTAATGCACAATCTGTTCACTGGTATGCTAAAATGGTTTTAGAATGAAAGACACCATCTCATAAGACAAGGCAAAGGACAATGGGCTTCAAAATGTTACAAACTGATTTCTCATTAAGAATCTTACTAAAAATCATTCCCAATAAAAACCAGTAATTTCTCTTGCAATAAAATTAAAAAAAAAAAAGCTTTTCCTATTCAAAGAAAGGAAATGCTTGAAACATCAAATAAAAGCTAAATGTTAAAATGGAAAGGTTACCTTTCAGTTTAAAGGCGAATCAAGACATGGATACGTACGTGTCTGAGCATGTACAAAGACTCATTGGAAGACAGAGAAAATATACATTACTGACTAAATAGCCAGGACCACAAAGTACACTGTTAAATTACACGCTTTCCAGCCAGGCAGAACAATTCCTCTGGAAGCAATATGAACAACCTGAAGCTTTTATTACCTCATTCCAATTCCTTGGGGCCTTAAAGAGAAAAGAGATACCAAGGAGTGTATCATCTGTGTGTCCTGTTTCTTGGATTTTCTGATCGTTTTGCTAAGCACACTTTGAAACAAGAGTCCATAACACACAAAACGCGTTTTCTAACACTGCAATAGAGGCATATTTCCTTGCTCCCACTTGTCACCATTAAAGTAGCATATGGTCAAAGGGGAAATGACTTTGAACCTGCCACTTAAGGACTACTGCCCTAAGCAGGGGATAATATATGCCTGAAAATAGTCAGATGCAGGAGTGCTTGAGAGCAGCATGATAGAAGAATATTAACCTGAACAAACTTCAGTCACCTCATCTCTGCTTAACTTTTATTGGTGCTGAAATTCAACAGGTTCTGAGGTTATATGGTTACATTAATCTAGATAATTTGTATTTTCACAAGAGGGCACACAAGGAGGTTAATATTTCATGCTACTTTCGGGAGGACCAAATGTTAAAATCTCAAGCTTCTAGGTCCTTGGGGCTGCAGCTGTTACCAGGCTACAACATGTACAACAAAGAGGAGATTCTGCTCCCTCAGCAGAAAGTAGAGAACTCAAATCAAAACAGCACAAATCAAATACAGTACCAAATCTTATTTCTTATCCCTGGCAAGAACTGAAGAATCCAGGCAGTACATTACCAGCTACCCGGGTCTAAAAGGCTATGCTGGTTGCCAACTCTTCTTGACCTGCTTCTTCATAACTTGCCAGAAAAGGAGAAACAGTATGAGGCATCTGATTTACTGTCATGCAGGGTATAAATGTTTGCTGACTGCATAAGGTATAAATTTTCCCTCTGTTCTTCATATATATTTCAAGGTGTTAAACTGAATTATCCTCAGTAACATAAACTGTGCATAAACAGAGCATTTGTGATTATAAAGTCTGAAATAGACCATTTTGCAATGAAATAAAAGGTTGCTATTACGAGTTTCACAAAATCAGTCTCACTTGTCCAATGTCTATCTTTCTAACAGCTGGATGCTTAGAGCAGAAGTGTTTATTCTGCTTTTTCTGCTAAACCTTCTGCAAACAATTTAGCCTCTGGTGTTCTAGTTTATGCAAGAAAGAAAAGTGTCATAATACTGAGATCACTGCAGTCAGAGCTACAGATAGATTGCAGGGAATCAGATCTTTAAATGGAAGTACAGCCTTGGTATCTAGATGGAGAAGATCAAAGAGAACCTGATAAAACAGTAAAGCCATGTAAGTGTGCAAGCCACCTGATCTCCAAAGTCAGCATTGCTTTGAGCAGGTGATTGGACCAGATGACATCCAGAGGCCCTCTTGAAGCTGAATTTTCTTTGATTGTTCAATCTACATATCAACTCCTCAATGACAAAGGAACCCTTTGTGATCAACAGAATTTTGTTAAACTTGGAGACTTATATACAAATGTGTTGAGCTATCACAGTACTCTGTTTCAAAATCTTACAATACTGCCCTATTTTGACACCCGCTGCAGTTTTACATTTACATCATTGAAGAGGGGTAGCTAATTGCAGTGTGCTTACACAGAACCATTCAGAGGACAGCACAAGAAAAATCAGTTCTTAATCAGCTTCAGAAATACTTCCTAAGCAGTCATTCTATTACACCAGAATTTCAAATCATTTTAACAAAGGGAGCATATATCAACAAGAAGTGGTGCAGCATCCATAACTCCTATGAGTTGAGCTAATTTGTCAACTTAAATTTGTGGAAGCCTTTTCAGCGCATGGGAATTTAAATTATGATTATAGCAGCATGCAAGCTCTCTGCAGAAAGTTGCTGTCACTGAGGTGACACACAAGCCTCCACAACTCAGAAGGTTGGTGCTCCTGTCTCATTTCACAGTGATACAGCAATCATCTGCAATGCCAACACAGAATGAAGCCCCAAAGATGATTAGTCCCTATAGACTAAAGCTATTGTATTTGGCTGAAAAATGCTAGATTTCCTCATGCAGTTTTTACAGCTATGTGCCTCCACAGCTTCCAAAGCTCTTCATTCTTCCAGCCTTGGTGCCCAGTTTTGAGGCATGATCAGGAGAATTACTCAAAAACTCTAGCAATTATCACAAAAAATAGTTACTGAACTCCCCAGGACAGCAATGAAATGCATAGATCCTTCCTAATTATTGAGTGATATTCCACCCATCAGCAGACGGTATAAATGGCTTAACACCCATCCAAAAACCACTGGAAGGAAAAATACAACTGTAGCTGAGTTGGGGGTCATAAGACAAAACAGAAAAAATATCTTAGCTGAGAATGCAAAATGGTTCAAAATACTGGTCTTAGACCTTCAAGGATAGCCCGTAATTGTTGAATATATTGTATCAGTATCAAACAATCATGCTCAAAAATAATTACTTTTTCTTAGAATATTCATACAGACACAGAGGCACAGAAACACAGATATAGATCAAAGCACCGAGAAATTTGATGCATTTGGTATCCTGTCACAGGATTTCACACACATGAGCTGCACACGAGTGAACAACGTTTCAGTGACAGGTGAACTCAGCCTCACCCCTTCCAGCTCAGAATATTAAACCGTTCCAGTCCAGTGAACCTGGGCAGTCGAGAGGCTGGCCACAGGCTGCTCCTTGGATCGGTGTCAACTGAACACAAGTATCTGAAAACAGAAATCTCCAACTGCTGCTTTTATACTCTTTTTAGTGAGAAGCAGAACAGTTGTGGACACCAAGAAGCAAGCACTGCCTGACTAATTTTAAAAGTCTAAGCAGGTCTTTTTGGAGTACAGAAGGAGACTGTCTCTAGGAAAGAGCTACAAGGGAGCAATGCTTTAATGAGGAGGGTCAGTGGTAGAGAACAAAGTGGTAGGAAAACAGTATTTTTAAACCAAGTAAAATGTGGACTGGATCAAATGCACAGTATATTTGACTTGTGATGGTATCTATCAACCCACTATGAAAAGCCAAACATAGCATTCAGACATCAGCGCTTTTAGGATTGCTGGATCCTACCAGGCATGGTAAAGAGAAAATTACCATTAGCAATGTAGCATTATTTTTAATTGACCCAAAAAGCCAGCTGTCAAAATGTTTTCAGTCTGCCAAATGAGTTTTTAGGTGTGTGGGAGGACACCTAAGGACTTTAATATGTTTCTTACAAAGAAAATATCCATTATAGTGGAAAATAGAATGAAAACTTAATCAAATAGATGAGAGTGAGGGAAAGCCTCCAGCATATTCTGATAAATTAAAGGTTACATTCACAAGAGTATTACACTGTGTCTGTGATCAATTCCCATATTAGCTATAGATCAAAAAACAAACAAACAAAAACCCAACTCCATGCCTGTGACATACCCCATACAAAGGTACCCAAACCAAGAACCACCAACAATTATTCTGTATGTAATTTCTTCAACTATGAAGCTTAGATTGGTTGAAGAGTTGGGAGGGAGGGTCAAAATCCACCAATATAGTCAAAGATCTAAAATTAAACTATTTCCTCCACAGGCGATTTAGAAACTGGCAGTAACTTGTGACATCAGTGGGTTTTGGCATTGCAGGGTTTTGTGAACATCTATTTTCGTGAGCATAAAATGTTCCAAGAAATTTTCTCAAAATGATGGGGTCATCCTCACTGTTCCCATCTTAAAATTTTCTAGCCTCTTCCTGTAAAACAAGTGAATGAATTCATTGACAGATGCATCCTCATCCAACATTAACCAATTCTCCCACCAAGACAGAGGTCTCAAATGCTTCTGGAACAGAAGAACTTGGGCTTTCATTTTGATCATGTTACAAGTTCATGCCATACACAGGAAATACCTATGTGGGCACATTTTTCCACAGTCATTGCCTTTTGAAATTCATTCATATTTTGGAAAGAGGCCAAATACCATATACTCTTTACAAGGTTGTTTTATGAGCTAGATCAGTTCCTTGATCTGGTTCACGGCACAGCCGTACAAACATTGTGCTGGCACAACAGATGTCTGGGGGAAGGTGAGGAAACAGGCATGCTTCATGTTGTATTGCTATCAAAAACAACTTACCATGAAGTCATAGCCTCTGTATACAGACAATATACAAATAAATCCAAGATGAAGTCATTTGAAAAATTTACAACACCCTACAGACACAAAGAAGCAAAAGTTTTCTAATACCTTCCATTTTCTGTAAAGTCTATTGTTCAAAGATAGTCAACTGACAACAATTAAGAAGATTCCAAATATTAGCTTAAATGAAAAGAAGCTACACTACAAAAAAAACCAAGGGAATCCAAATGCTATCCTATCATTACAGTCAAGAGGAAAAGCACTAGGCATGAAGGCACGATACCAAAAAATCTGACAACACTGCACATAAGAAGTGATTGGAATACAAATCTATTATATAACACTGATATTAAGCAGGGTTCCTTCTAGCCTAAGATCAGACCATGGAATGTGCTATTTTTGTTTTGTAAAAGACATGTCTATCTGAAGCCCAGAAAAGGCCACTGATACCTAGCAGGCTTTCTCTGGCAGACATAGTCCTTCCTTGAATTTATTCCTACTTGGACTACATTACATACTTTGGAAGGAGACGAACCTAGATTCTCACATTTTCAGTGAAGGAGTATCCATCTCAGTCCATTCATCACATTAGTAAAATCTTCCAATAATTAATCACTCTGAGTTAAAAACTTGCCTGTCTTCTGTAAATTTAAACTCAAATATCTTTTATTGCAAATGTTTGTTACTCAACTGAAGAGAAGGCTCTGTTGTCCATTTAATTATGTACTGTGGTCAAGACACCAGCTCACTTTATCTTGGCAAATAAAATATTATCTTTTAATTTATTGCTGAAGCAATGTTTCCAATTTTTGTAAGTCTTATGGTTCTTGTGGGAAAGAACGGTGTGGACTGGTAGCTTTTCCCCCCACCCCAACAGATTGCCTTACTAAAATCACCAGAACTGGACAGGCAGCTCTTAAAGCAGCTACCCTTGGCCAGGAACAGCTTCACTATTTCCTACTCAGAACTCCCTCACTGTAAAAGACTGTCTTTGCTCTTTCACCCATAGCCTTGGAGTTTCTGGTGGATAATCAGCAAATGTAAATTTTCTTAAGAGTCACTGTTCTGAACACGTGCCCATAATTTTGTTCTAGATGCCCAGCTTAATATTTGGTCCCAGGCCTGCTAGAATTACACCTATTTAACATGGATTTCCATTTGGAATTATATTTTGTCATAGATGACTGTAAGATATCAGTGGTGTTAGTCAACTGAAAGTATGACTGCTGGATGCTGTGTAACTTTTGTCAAGAACTCATCAAGCATAACCAAATTAAAGGTCTTACAGAAATATATTTCATCAATACTATTAATTTCATTACAAATTAAAAGTAGCTTATTTTTCACTTTAATTGACACTAATTATGTTACTCTCTTAATTTTCTATTAATAAGTCACATATCAGGTGTTCCGCTATTTTACCTGGAACTGATGTAAAGCTGAGCCAAGAAAACCCCAGGTCCCTCTCTTTGCCCCCTCTGGTACATATTTAGTGCTCCACAATTTATATTATAAAAAAAACCCAACAACAAAAAAAAAAATCTCTCAGCTGTAACACTACAGAGAACAACTCCTTGCCCACTTCTTGGGTGTTAGATATGTGGAACTACTGATTTTAAAATGTCTTTTTAGTAACTGTTATGTAGCTTGTGAATAACTGTATTTCACTATCATTATATGAATTCTTCTGCCATTTCTCATTAAGTTTGCATGTCCCAAGTTTCAGACAGAGGAGTGCCTCTAAAATACTACAATTGCACTCATAACCTAATTATGTTGATTATACTGAGATCAATTTATATAGGAGATGCATTTTTACCAGTCTTCTGTGCAATTACTCAAAATGTAGGGCTACCCACAACATATAATCATCTCAAATATGATTTCTGAGGATAACAGCTATAGAAAAGCATCTATCCTTCTTGCTGTCAACATGCCACAGTTCACAGGGTGCAGGAGCACCTCAGGGAATGGTTTAGCTGCTGTGGATTTTCCCAGCATCAAAACACATTGCTGACATAGTCCATTCCCTCAAAAGTATATACATATAACAGTAAATATACTGTTAATAAGCTATGGCTTAAAACTGCTTATTACTGATACACAGACTGCTGACTAGGAGAGAAGAAAAATATTCTGGAGGGGAACAAAGAAACACAACCTACTTACCCAGCCTGCCTACAATGACAAGCTAAGTAAAAAAAATATCTACAGAGGCATCAGCTCAAGCAGAAGGTTCAGTACAAATTACTTGCTCCTTAACCTAAAATATAAAGGGTTGTACTTTTATTTTCATTTCTGGAATGCTTAAATGCCCAAACGTGAAATACAGAAATTAAACACAGATTAATCTCTTGGAAGCAAAGTCCACCAAGTGATCTCCTTTAGCCAGAAGCAACTGATTGTACCCAATACATGCACTGGTTATACGAAAAACAAGATTTTGACTTAGATGTACTTTATATACATTAACAACATCCTCATGACTAGAATCCTACCTCCTATGTAAACTATTTCACTGCATAAAAATAATCCTGTATTTAGGTGAATATGGCACAGGATTTTTGGACTGTCAAATTGCAGGAAACACTGCTCTGCTTTGCTTCAGGTGCTAGTTATATATAATTGGACCTTTGATACATTGAGACAGTGAAAGCATTGTTCAGATATCAAACTTCATGCCCTTATTTAATTATTCTGCACCCTCAAGCATAAAATGCATTATTTACACAAAGTGCTTTTTATTCTCTATTGATAATTTCCTGATTGTACTCACTGACTACAGCTTTACACCATGAAACCTTGTTTTTAACTTGTCTATTTTCTGCAAAATAGATGTAAATTATAAGTATCCACTAAGAGAACAAACATCTCTTGAAAACTGTGTGTTTGATTACTAATGATAGAAGACTAAAAATATTCCATACCTTCTTAACTGTAATTACCACAGCAACTGTAAATCAAAATCAGCTTCAGAAGGCAGAAGGAATAAACACAGTAGAGTCCCTGCCTGGAAGACCTTATTAAGGAGGGGCAGGAAAGTTTTTGAAGTAGTTTTACTCACCTGATACTCACACTAGTTAGGATCTCTCTTCATGGTATGGCATTGCACTGTGCAGACATGCCCAGAAAGTAGCTGGTCCTAAACTACCAAAATAGATACTGAAAACATACGGATGAGTGGGAAACCCTTTTCCCATTCCATCAAAAACTTGAGGGGAAGAAAAATCCCAGAATTGGTATGAAAAACTAATCTCAAAATTCTAGAGCACCCCAACTGAAAAATTAGCATATTTAAACAGAAGTGCTCTATTTTAATAATTGTCACACATTCCATTTTTACATTTTCATATAACTAATATTCATAAAAGTTATTTAAACTGAATACTTGTGTAGAAAGTGCATAAAAGGTCTGTCTGGGTATTTCTGAAACTTTCATAATTGCCTCAGGAAATCTGTGGAATCAACGCACTGTCCACTATCCAAGTTCACAGCATTTCCACCCGATCAGCACAGAGACCGACTTTGCCATTTTCTGTGCAATTTTTGGAGGATGGAAGGTGGAGAGAAACTGCTATCACTTCCCTTCTTTACATGGTTTTTCATAGTCTCTACCTACACCTGCCATACTTCTTTTGCTACTGCTTTATTATCTTTAAGACAGTTTCCTCTGAAGCACAGATAACTTCTTTATTTTGCCTAAACACTCATCTAACTAGGAGCAAGAAGTCTCCCACTTCAGAAAATGTCTTGAATTTCAATCCTGTGTTTCTCTTCCTCCTATCCATTCAGCACCTTTGTCCATTAATAAAGCCTTAATACAGTGTTTAATCTTTCATGATTTCAGGAGTTAGGAGTGATTCATTCAGACCTGAGGGTTCTTGCTTGTACTGTGCGGTGCACCAAGAATATAAACCCATTATTGTGGTGTTTGGGTTTTCCATCGTCAGATACTGCTACTCACTTACAGCTGAATTCCCCCAAAGAAAACACAGCACTTTTTTTTTTTCCCTAATAAAGAAAATGTCAAAACCCCTAATCTTAACAAGTCATTTTGGTGCAGAGTACTGCACAGTTCTTGTACAACAGCCTGTAAACCAAGTTCTGCTAATTACACGTTTAATTGTCCCCAGAAAGACTGATAGGAATTTCTTCACAAAAAAAAGTTGGCTGCATACTGTAATAAAAGATATCTGAAAGTGTTACTGTAATTAAAAAGTCTTGGAGACACTGAAAAGATCATGTTGTGGCAAGCATCCAGTATACAACAACCAGACGCCAACTCTGAAACTCCTTAATATATAAAAGAATAATGGGACTGAGAGATAAATTACATCCAAACTCAATCAAGCCTAAAATTAAAAAAGCCACAAACCAAAACCAAAATACATACACCCCCCCAAAAAACCCAACCAGACAACAAAACAACAAAATAAAACCCCAGCCTTTTACTCGACTTGTAAACTAAAGTTCTCACAAAAAATCCCCAACATCCCAATGCTCTGAAAAGACAGCTGCTCTGATTATAAATACAGATGAAGACCAGACATTATTTCTTAGCGAAACTATCAGAATGAGCCTTTTATGTTCATCTCATATCGTCCTCTTTTCTGCTGTGCCCTTTTTGCACCAAGTCATGCCCCGCTCTCAGCCACCAATCCTCTCATGATTGCAGTTGATGAAGAGATGAGTGTTTTCACAGCACTGCGAGAGTGAGGTCCAGACAGGACACATCAGCTGACGGTCTTCAGGCTCCACCCAGATGTTTGATACACAACAGCAGGAAATGTACAGAAGCACACCTGGGTGAAAACAGGCGATTAAAACAGATTTCCTTCCTTGCCACTCAGCATCTTCAGTTAGCGAAGACTGTGCACCTCGTTTAAATTTGAAAAGAATATTTCTGGGCATTCACTATCCTTACTTATTGCTTGTCTTTCCCCACCAGCAAATGCCAGCTTATTTATACTGAGACCCTGACAAAATCTGTGCAACACCTGTCACGCTGGAGTCTTCCCCAACTTTTTCTAAGCAGAAGATTCTGATGTGACTTGATATTATACAAAACTCACTTTCTACTCTGCTACTAAAAACTGCCATGCCAGTTAGAGAATTGCCCAGACAACAACAAAGACTGCTTGAAGACGGTAGTTCCCTGAAGAGCCACATTTTTTCACCATTCTGTGCTCCACACTGGATGGCTCTTCACAGCAGTCGCCATCAGATCTGACAACAGCAGCAGTCAGCATCCGCCTGTTACACAGGCTTCCCCTTCAATAAAGCTCAGAGTTTGAGAGCCCATCCTCAACACTGCTATACCAGGTGTGCAGAACATTTAGCTGGTGCCACACCACTAAGTTTATATGTTTTATCTGCAGACTTCCAAAGATGCAAGAGTTTTACAGAAAGTAATGCCCTTTAGACTGTTTTAATAAAATGATACTATTGCTTTTTTTTAGCAGAGAATGAAATAAAGGAAGGAAAGTGGTGAACTTAAGAGAATTTCTTTCAGCATTGTACTTAAAAACACCAATGAAATAAAGACAACTCATGTAAGAGCAAGGAAGAAAAAGTCAGCATTAATCTGAAGAACAGAGGGTTTAAATAACTGACAAATGTGACCTTACAAAACTTCATACTTATAACAGTACCAGGAGCCCAGCACTGCTCATCTTCCACATACTGATCTGACCCCTTGAGAAAGCATCCGCTTTCCAATATTTACATTATTTGTAATAACTCGGGGTTTCCTTTTCCTAAACCTGTGAGTTTTCTGCTCATATCCCAGCTCCTCAGGATAAATATATTTTAGAGAGAGGATTTCAAACAAATGGAGCAAGATGTTAAGAAAATAAGATGATCAAAAAGGAGACTTACGACTAAAAAAGAAAACCACTTTAATGACTGCTGAGTGGGCCTGGGACCCAGCAGATCTGTTTCTTCTCCCAGTTTCCCATCCCATCACATTAGTAACTGCAAATTAACAGCTTCTACATAAATTACTTCTAAGAGCCAGATTACCTGATTCTTTCCTGCTGAGATCTCCACCTAGAAATGCACTGGATGCAAGTGATTACCTGGTACCAAGAACAGCCAGCACTCGTGGCAGCTGCCAGGCCGACAGGGACCAGGGCTAGGGCTCAGGGGGAAAGATTTCACTGCACCATTGTCAACTGGCATGTGCTGCTTTCTCTAAACCAGGGATTTCATGAAATTTTGTACAATGTAGCTCTTGCAAAACAGAAACAGACATCCTGGTCAGGCATTTTCAGAAGCATGGGGAAAAAGCTTCAAAATTAAGAATGGCACTACAACAGACAATGATCACATCTGCTTTTTCTCCAGGATTCCTGCATTTTAAGGGTTTCCTTGTCTAAATTATCTTAGACTGCTGAACAGTAGGGCATATTCTTCTAGACTTTCAGAGTGGGTTTTTAATTATTATTATATTTTTTCCTCAAAAGAAGGCAATGTCAAGATCTTTGTTTTATTATATCCACAGTTATCACTACGGTCATGTGTAACGTCAGTTCTCATTTTCACAAGGCAGTTCTGTGACAGGCCTAAACTAAGAGACATGCCAGTCCAAACAGAAACACCTACTGAGCATAAACAGACCAAATTACTTTGTCAGTGCTACAAAACCATTTCTGGCTATTTAATAAGGCTTTTTAAGAAAAAAGGCACCCTAGGACCAATGTCTTTTCATTCAAAATTCATGAGCTCTATTAATCTATCAAGTATGTATTTTTATTGGATCTTAAATAGCTCCCTGAAGGCAAGGACATTTTAAAGCTAATTAAATAGAAACCGCCACATTCACTGTACTCGGTGCTCAGCTGAGGATACTGCTTCCATTCCTAGTTACTGAGCCTTTTCCATTAACATGCTACCAAACTTTCTCAAACGACACATAAATATACAAACCGATTAACAAATCAGCAGGTACTCCTTAATTTTTATACATCTACCCATTAAAAATATAATAGTACTGATTTAGGTGATGACCAGAAAATGCTTTCCAATATTTAAACCACATTTCCTCTGACATGCACAGCTTTCTAAAAATAGATATAAAAATGCCATTCCAGGGCTGACATGTCATATGAGGTTCCTGCTCTGTGTGTACGTTTATCTGAATTTCTGAGCAAAACCCCAGCATCATTTCAGAAGGTTGAGAGGACACTACTGTCAAACGCTTTCCCAGGAAGATGAATTGAACAGGTGAACTACTGAAACTGCCTTGTTAATAGTACCTATATAAAAGCCTAAAAAACACATCTTGCATATTAAAGGTATGGAATAGCTATTGGCCATTACAGATGGAGAAAATAAAAATAGGTATTTATTATTTATAGATGAGGATGGGGAAACTCATTTTTTTAATAGACACAGCTAGAATTCAAGTTAGTTTCTTTTCTTCAGTGACAATTTCACTGAGAATTTTCACTAAGATTATAAACAATGGACCATTTTGCTATGGAGCACAAGGCTTCGCAAGCAAGATACCCAACGAGGAGAAATTTTGCCTGTCTGAAATCAGTCCTCATGTAATCAGACTAAACCTCAAGGCAGTTCTACTACTTCCAGAAACTCACTGGCTCACTCAAAGGAAAAAGTCATAGTTCCCTAGCACATATTATACGTGAGACAAAAGTGCTAAACAGCTTACCAAGCAGCATCAGGGTAATTAACATCATATCAGCTCTAATTGGAAGCGATTCAGCAGTCTTAGCTTTGTAGCAGAAGTCTCTTCAGGACTCACTGATGTGAAAGGCTAATACTGACACCAGGGAGTGTATAGTTATCTAGCTCTCAAATCCTAGAAGAAAGCTGTGCAGTAATTGTTCACTGGAGAGTGGTCTGGAGTCACCAGCAAGAGAAAATCGAGCAACTGTGTTGCTATTTTTTTCATGTTACTTTATTCAAACACCCTGTTGCAAGCACACAGAACTACATGGGCTGGCTAAGCCATCTCTGTGTCACTCGGGGGGTCCAGAACAGGAACAAGATCAGAACCTCGGCTCCTTCAGTGCTTGGAGGTCCTCTGTTCTTTCGAAGTTACTTCACGCAATCTGCAATCTAAGACACATATCAACTCAACTGTCCATTTCTTACAGAGTAATACCAATCAACATTTTAATTCGTTTAATGAAGACGTAATTAATGCTTGCATTTGTCAGGTCATGCAAACCGTGACCTGCTTCTTTGCACTACTGTGAGTAGTGAGAAACTTATCAATTTGACAAACTAATTAAAGGTAAGTTCTGATAAGAGTCTTTGTCTTGCGTGTGTGCATCAAGGAGGTTGCCAAAATAAGCAAAGAAAAATGAGACACCTTTAAAATCGAAGGAACTTCAGCAGCCTCTTACTGTCTATTTTCTACATGTTACTGCTGTCCAGCTAAATAGAAAGGGATGATGAAGACTAGCAATATAAAATGCTCACCATCATCAATTTATTAAATCATATTAAATTATCCCTTCCTTGCTATCAGATACAACTTTTAGAGGATTTGTTCTAAAGACACATGAAGGACTGAGACCTTTGCACAAACCCATACAAAATCCTTTAACTTACTGTGCTGTGGTATAAACGTGGCAATGCCTACCTTCCTAAATTAGCTGTTCAGTTAGAAGAGTATGTCAGGGTTTTTCTTCCCCATAGAATGCCAATAGATAGTGCTCAGGAAAACTATTAAACAGGATGCAAAACAACTTAAACCCAAACCAGCTTCTAAACTCGAGCCAGTGTGTTAAGGCATGTACTTAAAAGTGAAGGTATCCCACACCTCTTTCACCCCACAGAAGTAGTGCTTAATATATAAAAAAATTGTTCCAGAAGAGAAGGTCCAGAAGCACTAATGGAAGTCTGAGCTATTTTACAAAAGGATTTCTTGCACAGAAGGAGTACACCACTATAAAAATGAGCTCCAAGGACACATTTCACATTTAAGTAGAGTCCATTATCAAGATATAACATTTTCATGCATCATTTTATATTGAGAGAAGCTGTGTAGTCTGAGAAATGGCAGTGTCTAGCTCTTGCTGGCATAAAAGTCTTCTGTGCTGTGACAGTGATACGAGCCACAGATGAAAATTTAGCTTCTCTTTTAGACCTATTTCCCTATCAAGTGTAAAAGTCCATAATTTTCCAATTTATTTCAGAGACAGTAACAAACAGATGGACAAAACCTTGGATTCTGTCATGGTATTCACATGCCCTGTGACAGCCTAGTCCTCCACTGGGGCATCAGCAGCCCTTCACTGTCACACTTACCCAAGGGAAATGTGTCACACTGAGTGACATGTCATCACAGAGCCCCAATTTCCTTTTTCTTCCATCTCCATCATTCCACAGGGGCCTTAAATATCTACATTAACTGTCTTGTTCCCTATTTGATAGCTATTTTAAGCTGTATTTCAAGATGAAGCAGTGACTCAAAAGACTGAGTATTGCACTAAAAATCTAGATCTAAATTCTAATGCTCTGTCACTTAGAGTAATGCCTCTTGGTCCTGGTCTCTACTGCAGTCCATTAAATCACTGTGATGGTAAAATATCTAAAGTAACGAGGAAGCATATGATGTAAAACATGGTCAGAGTAGAAAGATTAGAAAGGAAATATGAAAAAAGAAATAATGTAAGTCCATCTCAGGAGAGACAAACTGTGAAACTGTGAAAGCCAGACTGCCCCACAGAACACGGGTGATTCACAGCCGCTGCACCTTCCTCGTACCGCAGAAGGCAAGCATCACCGCAGTGAAAAGCTTTCCGTTTTCATGCATAAGACTGATACAGCACTGAGGAAACAATGGCAGAAAGCTCTTAATGCCTAAATAACTTAGTACTAATCCTGCTGAAATCATTTGCCATTTTAGGAAATCCCACTCTAATTGATTTAAGTAATTAGCTCTGCTAATATTAGAGGGTTCTTCTTTTGCCTTAAAATGATGCAAGGTATGTAGAGGGAGCATCACGTACTTTAACAGGGCCAGTCCTCTCTCTAGCTTCATTCTGAAATCCTCTTCCCTGTTGTTTCTCTCCTATGACCTTACTTAAAATACTTCAGCCACGCTATAAAAACTGTCTTAGAAAAAGGCAATCACTAGCCCATTGGACAAAAAATAAAACATTTTTGATGCTTACCAGTTAAACCAGAACTTTCCACTGGAAAAATCTGAAGGTCTCAATGCACTTCCAAGCACCTAATCCCTTGGGCTGAACACCTCTTGTTAGGAGATAAAAGGTCCAAAACTGAATGACCCCAGAGGTACTATTATCTCAGAAATTTTAGAAGAGGGCCCTGCAGGTCAGACTTCAGGAGAATACACACGGTTGGATGAGAAAATATGGCCTGTTAATGCTGCTTCTCTATCTGTACAGTATACCAAAAGGGCTTCAGTATGCAGAGTGCATGATGCTGGCTCATTTTTAAACTGACAAATCCAGCTCCCAACTTATGCTCTAAAACTTACTCAGGGTAACGTAGTCTCAGAAGAAAAGGCCAGGAATGCAAATGTTCTGCACCAACATACCTGCAATCACCTAAAAAAAAAAATCTTTGCTCTCCAAGCCAGGAAGTCTTATGCAAACTAAAACGAACACAACAGACTAACAAAAAAAATAGGGCTTATTATAACGAATAAAACATTTCAGATTTTAGCATGTAAATATTAAAAAGTTAACATGACAAGAGGCAACTGAAGTTCATTTCTTTTTGGATTGTGCATTTGTGTCACTTCAACTGTATATAAAAGGTTCTTCCTTAATTCATACGGCTTTTTAGTAGTTTGCATAATGCAGAAACTAACAGCAAAAACTAAGCAGAGTCTATAATATGACTTCATTGCAGTTGATAGAAATGGAACAGTGAATGAAGCATCCATCCAATATCTGCTCTGAAATGAAAGACATTATGACTTACCAAATTATGTTGGATCTAATTTGGCAAAAAAAAAAGTCACTATAAGTTAAATCTTCCCTCAAAATTACTGTCAGAAAGTCCATGTAGGCATCAAAGCAGTACTATGATGAAATCCTAAGTCCTGTTTTATTATTAATACAACTTCATTAACACCTTTTGTAGTAGTGATTTCTACATATCTGAAGAGGGTTTTCATTTTTAATCTCTGTACTTCACTGCTACTCAGTCCGTTCTGTGGTGCTGTGGCAGAGCAGCTGCTATTATATTGATTTTACCTTCATATCTATATTTTGTCTCATTGATTGAAAAGTCACCAAAACAAGTTTATGCTTATTTGAAGCTAATATGTAGGCTGCCTCCCTTGTAAACAAAGGTATAAGCAGACTGTTTAGCATGTTAATGTGCTAGCAAGCCAAGAACATTCCTACTTCATTCTCAGGGAGTCTCATGCTCTAAGCATTTTCATCAGTGATTAAAGTATTAAAGCTTACATTGCAACAAATAATACTTTTCAGGTTTTTGTCAGTCTTCTGACTCTTCTGTCTAGGGTTTCAAAGCAATTTACTGATACAAATAAATTAATTCTCAATACCCTGCAAGGTAAGAAGTATCTTTGTTTTTCAAGGGGCAAAAGCAACGTACTGAGCAAAATGCAGTCATGTTTGGAACTGGCCTAAAGTCCAGACTGCAGACCTGGAGAACTGACAGAATATTTAACTTCCAGCTATGGTTTAGGCTTTGCATACAGTCCATACTTCTGAGGATCAAGACCTATATTTCTCAATTCATACACTGAAAATCAGAAATGACTGAGGGAATCAATCAAATGAATTACAAAGGCATATCGGATTTTACAGCCAAGCATCAATTTTTTAATCATAAAACTCTGACCACTTTCCTATCTCCAAATCCATTAAGCATTATTTCATTTGCATTCTCAACTCTGATACTTCAGAGGAAGTGTAACTGCCAAGGCACAATGATTAAGATTCTCCCTTGAAAATAAAATTGTGTGAATATAAGCGGTCACAAACTTTGAAGCCTGAAAACAGAAAAAAAAATAGCTTCACCTTTTCAGCATTTGTATTTTTTCCAACACACACTTAAGGGTGCAACTTTATGGAGTTATAAGCATCCAAAAGATGCTTCCAAAAGACGCTATAGTGTTTGATAACCCCACTAAGTTTAGAAATAATATTAAGAACACAGTAGTGTTCAGATGACCCAAAAAGCAAACCATGGTTCCCTACCCTCTAGACAGAAACAGATGACACCAAGCAAGAAGAATATAACTGTTTCTTACAAACAGATGACAGGAAAATTGACTAAATGCATTCTGCTGTTCATCATTGCCACCACTAAATGCCGGATGCCAAGCAGAGTCCTGAGTATACATTTCAAGATGAATGAAAAGGCTAATATGAGTGATATAAAGACGACATCTCACAGTATCATACAACTTAAAGGGTCATGCAGCTTTTAAGTAAATATCTAATTAGTCAACTTATTTTAAGCAACAGCTATCACTTCCTATAAAATCTCTTTCCTTGTGCCCTTACAAAATCCTGCAGCTGCTTCATGAAAGACCAGCACAAGATAGAAGCTAAGGTTCAGTGCAGACAAAAAAGGAGTGAGGAAACTAGAATCACTGCAAGGATCTATAATTTCAGTGGACATGATCTGTGGCTCCTGAGTTAGTATGCTATGTTAATAAATAAGTACTCTCTCTTTTCCTAATAAAGCTCATTTGATCCTTAGCAAGAAAAACATCTTAAGGTAGGGGAACAGCATCTTGAAGGTCTAGGATTTTACAATGACTTTCACTATTGCTCACCAAAAAATAGGATGTGTGAATGCCTGAAAACACTAGGTATAAAAGAATTCAGCAGGAGTACACAGAACAATTATGATGCCTGTGATCATATAGTATGCAGAGTTATTTAAGGAGTTTAAGCCAGAAAATCTTTCATAATATATCTAACCAAGAGGACCAATAACTGATCTCATTAATGCCTGCTTCCAGTCTCACAAATAAAATTTATCACGTCCACTTTGAAAAAAATGTGTCCCAATAAAAGTGGAATTTGTAAATTATTAAAAAACTTCTACCTACACTAGCTATAGCATTGAAATGAACCTTAAGTCACTGGACTATGAAGCAACTTCAATTTATTATGTAAGCAAAATGCCAAGTGCTACTTCTATATTTGTATTAAAAAAGCCACTAAGAAAATATGCCTTCAGTTAACTGCTCTTTTGCCACTTTTCATTTGAGAGTGAAAGCAAGTAAGGCCTCATCAATGCTGCCATCTACAGAGCGCCTCTCCATATCAAAAGATATTTTTTATTTCAATTAAGACTTTGAGATGTTCATTGCCTGATAATAAACAGCTTGGAAACCAAATATACACCACCTCAGTTTCTACTTGCAGCAGTCCCAAATAGAGTTATATTCTATTCATTTTTTTCCTGGGGGGGAAAGGAGGAAGAGCCACGAGATAACCATGATTTCCAAACAATTTCAGAGACAGTCACATTCACTCACACTGCTGTGGCTAATGTCACCTGCAGTAGTAATGCACCACGCACTTCAGCAGTTTACAGGGAATATAAAAATCAAGGAAGAACAGAGAAAGATTGGCACAGAAATAGCTGAACTAAAACTAAAAAAGCCTTCAGTGTATCCAGGAACATTTTCACCTTTCTTTTGCTTCTCCACATATAAAAAGTAAATAAACATATGAGTAAGATAAATAACTCATTTTGATAAATGCATTCTATCTCAAAATATAACATTTTCTATTTCATCTACCACTACAACTGCTTCATGTCACAATTTCTAACTTTCAGAAGGTATAAGCAAATCTCTACATAGACAAAGTTAAGTGAAAAATATGATAAAAATTAATATATAAATACAAACAAAAGTAGATGAAGTGATCTCTCCAGCAACTTTTTTTTTCTTGTTTTACAGTAGAGACAATAACCTATATAGTTTGAAAAAGTGTTTTGAATTATATTTACTACAAATTCAGGCAGCTTTCTTTAATATAGACAAATCTCACTGTAGAAGGTACAATTATGGTGAAAACTTTGATTTGTGTTGTCTTCAGTCAGGTCTTCTGTAAACAGCAGGTTTCACTGTGTAAAACCATGTTTCAGCCCCAAATACACTAAATCCCATTTGGTGTGTTCTCTTCTGTAATCACAAAATGCACTCCAGTGAGGAAATTAAGTCATAATTATTCATGCATTTCCAGTGCTAGACCTTTAACTAAATATACAGTGCCAGGTTAGCTCCACAGCCCCAGAAATATTGTTTGTTCTGGCAGAGAGTGCAGGCCCTGCTCCAACACCTCACCAGTCCGTTACAGACATGGTAACTGAATGCAGAAAGGACTCATTTTCTTCTGTGTGTGAGATTCCTCATAAAGTGTATTTGGCTATTCAAGCTGCACACGTTGCCGGGACAGGTTGAAAACCAGGAAAGAAAATTAAGCCTTTGCCATAAAGCATTTCTGAATGCTGCTGGGAGAGCGCAACCACAAGAGCTTGGTGCTGTTTCCACAGCTGCTGCTTCCCCTACGGCACAGCTGACTGTCCTCTCCCTCCCCCAATCCTCCTGCCCAGGGGAGCCCTTCAGAAAAATCGCCCTGCCTTTTCCAAGTCTTCACCGTGTTCACAGCCCTGCCCAGACCAACCACTTCCTGCACTTCCACCATGAGGCACACTCATATTCAAGATCTAACATGATCACCCTGATGCCTGTTCAGAGGATCATACAGGATCTGCCAAAAATTCCAGCTGAATCCTTCAACGCCATGTCTGCTAGTCACCCATACTGTATTTTTTTAATTCCAGCAAGTTCATGTTCTCCTGCTGACCGGCATCTTAAGCGGACAATGATCTGACAGCTAATAGTGACCATTGTAAGGTAAGGTAAGTGTACCTACAGGATTCATGGCATACATGGTGAAGCCCCTGATTTTCCACACAGAGCACCAGTCTGTTCTGAGAGGGGACTCAGCAGGGTGCTGCAGTAAGCACACGTATCTTAGAAACTGAAAAAGTTTATGAAAATGTTAGCAAAGCATCTACATTACACGATTTAGTTGAACCCAGCATGTGGGTACCTGATCTCCACAGTGGGTTTTACAGGCACACATATGCCCTCTCATTCCAGTGGCCATCAATTCCAGTAAAGGACATTCAAAAGTAGAACTTGTCAATAAAAAGGGTGGCATTAACAGCTGTATACTTTTAAAGTTTATGCTCACTAACTTGCAAAATTCAGCCACTGGACAGTAACATTCCAGTCACTTTTGTACAGCTATGAGATGTTAGGGTAGATCAGAGACCCGAGCTGTACACACACATGAAAATATAATGGTGTGTCACACACGCTGAGCCACTGGACATCTATATCTTTCCACTGGTTTTAGCAAAAATAAAACTTACTATGACTACCAGGTGAATTTTTCTACCACTTGGCTGTAGCACCACATACCTGAGGCTGTGCAAAAGATGCTTCTGCAGAGCATGGTGCAGGTACAAATAAACACCTATCAGGCTGACATGCAGGGATGTATTTCCACTTTACCACAACACTGAACAGGCTCTGAACAGATTTTAACAACTTGCCCATTTTACAGAAAACTTGAAGGAAGAAATCCAAGATACTAAAGGCCCTTTTGACCTCTATTTTTAGCTCATTCCCCTGCATGCGTGATATACCACACGACAGAAGGGTATAACAACACAAGCAACAGTGAAGCACAGAAAATGTTCTCCCTTGAGCACGTATCAGGCACCATGAGGAAAACATGTCAATAAGCTCAAACAACCAAACAACACATTTGCTTTAATTTTATATATAAAGTTTTGTACAAATTATAGATTGGATAGAAGTTGCTTCTAGTCTAACTTCATATGAATTTCAAATACTTAGTTTTATTTTTAAGACGACAGTTATCTAGAAGCCAAAGATTTAGGCAGCCTATCTTAAGCCTGAAAATACGAAATCTGTTGCAAGCAAAACTGACTAGGCCAGCTCTGAAATTACCAGCACAGAGGATATGCTTTAATTAGAAGGTTCTTGAGGACAACAAGTACCTGCCTAAAAAAAAAAAAAAAGATGTAAGAAGTTGCCAAAACTTTTCAACAGACATGCAGACCTCACATGGATGAAAGGCAAAAATGTTTTTAAAAGGTCATGGTAAATAATCAAGTTTGATGCTAATCCTGTAACCAAACATGGTTACATATGGAACAGACATTGGTAGAAGAAACCTTTATGTAAAAATTCACTCCACCTTTTTATTTGCCTTCATTCAACTTTTCCTTGTGTTTTTACATACTTGCCTCCCTGCACAAACGTTAAAAACATCTAATAAAAGCCATTCAGGCACTATTTTATATATTCAGCCCAATGAGAAGCAACTTTTCCCTTTTCTTATATTCTCCAACTACAACAGAACAAAATTATAAAACAAACTATACAAACCACTGGTAGAAGTATGCCAGCCCATATCACATCCATTTCCATTTGTTCAATTTTACTGCAAAGGATGCCCTTTGGCAGTTCACCCCTCAGAGCAAACACTAACTGCTCTGTGCATGTATATGTGCAATCTTTCTTAACCTTTCAAAAGCTTTAAGCACAGGAATTTAGATAGTTACTAACAGCATTACAACACAAAGTCAAATCATTTTGCTCCATCTGTATGCCAGACTATAACTGTGAAGGAAGCTGCAAAAGTGGATCTTTTTGCTGAAGGTCTGGGACAGAAGAACCACCCAATAGTTATGTGCAGGCTGAAAGTTACTTCTGATCCACTTACTGAGCATTAGTTTTATTTCCAATCCATTGACTAGTGCACATTTTGGGTGCACTAGTCAATGCAGGATCCAGGAACAGAAGACATAAGAGGTAATGAAAATGTATTATTAAACCTCTCAAAATCCCAAACATATATGGAATATACATAACATCAAACAGCCTGCTACATCTCAAGGAGGTAGCAAACACCTGCATGTAAGTCTTTTTGAAAATAAATTTAAATGCTCGTTTTTTCAAGAAACTATGCATCAGCACCAAGTAATGAGTGAATTCTCTGACACTGCTGAATTGCCATCTGCCTGCAGAGAGAAAGTCTACACAGAAATGGCTAATGCACCAAAGCACAATGAGGTGAGCATCTAACAACACGAGGCACTCCATGCCCTCGGCACACGTGGGATGCCAGGTGCAGAACAGCCTCTGTAGCTCCCCGGGTAACATCATGGCTATTTCAGTGGGAAGCTGGCTACTTACCGCCATTTGAAGCTGACTGCTGAATTCAGTGTGACATCCAGCGTAAAACTTCTGTAATTGCTCAGTCATAACCAAATATCTGTAACAACATCGCTACATTATGACTTCTGAGACTCACTGAAACCCTTCCTTGGAGCTGGACGTATCTCAGTTCTCCTGACTGTGAGATCACTGACCACCAGCTCAGTAAGACTGAATCCTCCTCACTTTTTTGTAAACACCTTCAAGGTCTCCACACATAAGGCACTTAAGCAAAGACTTACTTTAGGATCACTGACTAAGAAGACGACCTGTTTGTTCCACTGCAGTGAGTAAACAGTCTTTGCATCTTCGAGATCTATCAAACTTACACTTGCATCACAGTCTGATCCCACTAGCAATCACTGAACCATCACTTCTCCAAGTCATTGTCACATTCATTTTGCCCACTTCCTCAAATAATATAAAAACACACTTGCCAGTATCCAGTCATATTTCAACAAATCTTTTTCATATGTTAGATGGTATCAATGCACTAGCCCTTTATTTATTTAAATAGATGCAGTATTAATAGGTTTTCTGACCAGAAAATAGTTTGAGGGGTTTTATGTGAAACATTAACAAAAAAATTACTATTTGATCTAGTCTGCAACTCCTTAAATATTAGTGAGAATTCATTTTAATAGATAAAGGAAATAGCCAAATCAAATGTGACATCTATAAGCAACCTTCTAATTTTTAACCTCATAAAGTGATCCCTGTATGCTGTTAGAGCTAACATAAGCTCAGTGACCAGTCCTTGCCTCCAGAGCAATGAAACTCAATTATCTTACTTGTATCTATTTGCATCTTTGTGCTATAATAAAAATGCGTTTGATTTCATGCAGAATTTGTACGCTTTGGCAAGCTCAGCAACAAATCACAGTTTGCATCTAGAGCAATGTTTAAGTATTTTAGCATGAAGCTGCACCTATAGAAGACTTAGAGACTTTCAAGTCTGGGACATGCCTTGCCTCTGCCTCTCGGGTGTCTTTACTTCCACAAGGTTGCACTTCATTGCAGGGTTGACTGAGCAAAGGCTTGTGAAGTTGTCCCTTGGGTGCTCCCTCATCTCTGATCGTGCCTGCCTAATAATTTCTTTTTTCTGAGATAACCATGTTCTCTATCTTTCTGTCATAAGGAGAAAAAAAACAGCCAACCAAACAAAAAGAATAACTTTCAAGGTTATTAGAAGTGCTTTATAATTAATAACTATGGGTATTCTCCCCAACATTTGCTTGCTTAATAAAAATTTGCCCTCATTTTTCGTGTTGACTTTTAAGAAACTTCCAACATTTCACCTTTGTGTGAATTTGTTGAAAATAAAAAATTTAATGCTATCTTTCTTTACATAATGGTAATACACCATACAGTTATATAGCACATTTAGTTTGTATAATAGCTCTTCTGCATTTTTATCTGCACAGTTGTTTGAACAGATCTTTAATGTATCTCAGAAAATGTGAGAATTAACTGAGAGCAGGCAGAAAAACAACGCTTATACAACCCTAGCTTTGAAATGAAAGACACTTATCTCCTAGTTCAGCAAAAAGGGATAATAATATCCACTGACCTTTTTACAGTGTTTTTTCAACATAGAGATCATATTCTTTTCTAGAATTTTCCAGACAAACTTGTACATGCATTATACAGGTTACCCATCTGGACAGGAAATCTAACACATCAGATTATGATTCATTTACTGTATAGCAACAGGTCATCTGCACAATTCAGTGGATATACCAAGGATTTCCAGGTGGCTTGGGCAAAGATCCCAGATGCTCCAATTCTAGCAAGGTAAGATTTATGGATTAAAAGAAGACATTGAAAACCTGTATGTACAGTAGCCCTAATTATTGGTATTCTTAAAATAGTCTCTATTAAAGCAGAAATTTTTCTAATGTTAAATGTTTAATCATTAAATTATTCCTGTTACAAACATAAAAGATTGTTTTACAAATGTGCCGTGGATTTTGGGGGGAGAAGCTCTACAAATTCTTCTTACTACTGTTCTACTACTTTAATTATTTCAACGCATTTTGATTTTTGACAACAGTATTTTTGTTTTATACCAGATTCATATTTCCAATTTCAAGCTAATAACCCACAAACATATGTCCAGCATTTGCAGCTTTATAAACCATTTTTAAAGCCAACAGGTGCTTCCTGATAGAAGCAGCTCTCCTGAACCAGCTGGACCTGGCTAATAGGTGGTACAGAAGCTCATGATCCACAACACTGATCTGTGAGAAGCAGACACTAAATGAAGCAGACTTCTTCCGGCCTCCTTGGCTCAGAATGATTACTGAACAACAGATCCAGTAAACAGCGATCTGCTGCAGAAGCTGGGAATAACTTGGACTCCTACAACTGTGGTTATACACTACAGCTAAATGACTTGCTCAGGTTCACATAGGAATCAGCAATCAGCAGAGCTCTGGTTTTAGAGTCAACGAATGCTCTGTCCTCTTCCCTCCCTGCCTGCCTTGATCTCAACGCCTTCATTTTCCCCTAGACAAACTGATAAATCAATAGAAAGGTCTCTCTAACCTCTGTCAGGTGACAAAATTGAGCACAAACTTTGATGTCTTCTCTCAAGACATAATTTTAAAGATCACAACACAAAACACAGTCATAACTATATATGTAATAGCAATCCATTTTTTGTAAAGAAATCATATAGTTACAACTCTGTCACTACATTTGCAGCAAATCAAACACACTGACTAGTTTTGATCTTCTAACAGAGCTCACACCAGCAAATCACATTAAAAAAACAGCAGCATCCTTTCCACTAGTGGTATGTCATCTCATTACCCTGAACAGGAAAAACTTTGCTGCAGCCCTACATGGAAACCTACATTTCAGAACAGAAACTCTTTCCAAGAGAAAAGCAACAATATAAATGATCAGTTACTTAAAGAATTCTTTACTGAATCAAATCTTTCAGTTATATTTTGCCACAGGTGGATTCTGGCCAGACTACAAATGGCCCTGGATAACTCTGTATTTAAAGAAAATGATTTTTTGCAACAGCTGATATGTATGTAACAAAGCCATAGGACTTGGCACAGTAGGTGGTGACATTAAAAACTAACTCATGTTGTTATTAAATTTCTATTTTTTTTTTTCAAGATTCCATCTGCTCAGCTCTATTCAAGTCTTTTAAAATATATACAGCTTAACTCCTGATAGTAAGATGTAAAATAATAACTACAGTGATTTTGGACCAGGAATCTCTTGATAATTACTCTTATAATAGATTCTATGTGTTTGACCAGCACATTAAGTACCAGTATTTTAGTCAAGTACTTACAGGTTTATCCCGAGGAAGAAGCACCCAGAGGATTCATTCTTGTTCCACCTCTTTTGTGCAACACTTTGTAAGGCCCTCTGTACAATTCTCCTCTATTTTTATCAGACAAGTACAGCTATTGAATAATTCGGTCCTACTATTATTTTGGTAGAGAGAACACTAATACAGACCGAAACAATCAACCATAAATGGAATTCAAAAAGACAAAGACGTGGTGAGGTCACTAAGGTTTATACCAAAGAAGCATCTGCCTGTGGTCAAGTACACTGATGAAAAGGTTGCGTGTACCCCCTCAAAACTATTCATGATGACAGCAGAAGCACAATTCTCATTCAAGGTCAAGAAACGGGGCAAACAATCCACAGGCAAACAAAGCTGCAACTAACATACAGGGTGAGCAGCCATGCCCAGACAAATGAGAAAAGCCAGTTCTTACAGATCAGTCAAGCATTAACCATATGGTTTCACGGAAGTTAGACAACCAAAAGCAACCTGGTGAAAGGGGTCTGGGGGTGCTGGTCAGCAGCAGGCTCAGTGTGAGTCAGCTGTGTGCCCTGGCAGCCAGGAGGGCAAACCACATCCTGGGGTGCCTCAAACACAGCATAACCACACGGTCAAAAGAGGCGATTATCCCGCTGGATTCAGCGTTGGTGCAGCCTCACCTTGAATACTGTGTGCAGTGCTGGGCCCCACAATTTAAGGATGTGAAGGCCCTTGAATGCATCCAGAGGAGGGCACCAAAGCTGGTGAAAGGGCTGGAAGGCATGTCCTGTGAAGAGCAGCTAAGGACTTTGGACTTGTCTAGTTTGAAGAAAAGGAGGCTGAAGGGTGACCTCATTGCTCTCTGCAGCTTCCTGAGGAGAAGTGGAGAGGGAGGTGCTGAGCTCTCCTCCCTGGTATCCAGTGACAGGACACGTTGGAATGGTTCAAAGCTGCGCCAGGGGAAGTTTAGACTGGACATCAGGGAGCATTTCTTTACCTAGAGGGTGGTCAAACACTGGAACAGGCTTCCTAGAGATGTGGTCGATGCCCCAAGCCTGTCAGTGTTTAAGAGGCATTTGTACAATGCCCTTAATAACATGCCTTAAATTGGTCAGCCCTGACTTGGTCAGGCAGTTGGAATAGATTATCATTGTAAGTCACTTCCAACTGAAATAGTCTAGTCTGTTCTATTCTAAAATTGGCACAGCCTGACCAGTGCAACACTCCAGGGTTTTCTGCTATGCACACATATACAGCAGAAAAAAACCAGAAGTCTAGTTTCTGGACTTATATTTATGCCATTTCTTGTCCTATATCCGAGTGTGGAAACCATTCTTAGAGTTACAAAATAAACAGTAATCCACCTCCATCTGAACTGCGGGAAAATAGTCTTTCCCCTGGAAAGGAACTGTGATGGAAACCTCAAACCACCCCACAATGGCAGTCAAAGTGCAGGTGAAGACTGTTCTTGGCAGGATTCAAAGTAATGACTCAAAAATTAGTTCCACACTCACCTTTCCCCAGAATCAAGTCCCTTTTCTTTGTACCAGAATCAAATGTTTTAAAAAATTAAAAAGGTCCACTCACAGAAGGCTTAACAGTACTTTCGAGAAATGCAAAAATGCAGTATTTCCTAAGTGTTCCCTATGCAAAAGAAGGGACTATGTAGTCTGCATGGAAGCAGACTTTTATTTATCATGTAATTTTACTACAATCAGATCTCTTAAATAATTGCAAGATTTTCATATTAACTCTGCCTTTCCAGCTGCAGGATTCACAAGGGAACTTGCTGCAACAAGCAAGATTTACAGTGCACCTGGTAGGAAACAGATCTGGTTACTGATAAATGTTACTTGGCATTCTAGATGCTGTGCAAGTTTGTTCAGGGTAGTTCACTGCTCTCCTGCTATCCATCATTCATTCATGGTACTAATTTAGTTAACTCCAGCCCAAACATGGTCTTATTTTAACATTTTAAAAATTTTTATATAACCTCTGCATTCTAGTATATTAGCATTACTTGGGTGTACATACTTCAATTCTGTGTTGAATTCAGATACTTCAGAGGCAAACAACGACAACAAAAGATAGTTTGGAAAGACTTTGTTCATACTTTTTGCAGCATGAAAACTGTATATGGCTTGTACATGTGAGACGAGCAGTTCGCCAGGGCATGCTTTGCTATAAAAGCAGACGCCTGACTTATCTATTTTATAAACCTAAGGGACTTTATTGTTTTAATGACTTATTCACTGATGACATTTAGATTTCTTCTTTTGCTTCTTGTAGTGAAGAGTAGTACAAGAGATAAGGGATGCTTGTAAAAATATTTTGGCCAATTATGCACCCAAATAAATATCCTCAATTGCCTATGGCACATAGATGTAATTACACACTATATTTCTTCTAAGGCATAAGGCTGTTTAGAGACGTGGTTGAATAAGCACATCAAAATATGGAGTTTCTCAAGAGCTGAGATGGAAAGGTCAGGAGAAAACTATTAAAATCTGGGACATCTTTCACTTTGGAGAAAAGAGAAAGTATGGCAAACCATGGGGAAGGGGCAAAGAGGAGAAGGAGATGAAGAAAGTTATTATTGTAGAAATAGGTTCATTTGTCAGAAGCAGAAATTGAACACGAATGTTTCAAATTTATAATATAAGTCAACCATTGGTATTGATTCAATCGTTGGTATCTATCCTCTATCTGTCAGACTTCCATATGCATCATCAGGGTTTTGCAACCTCTTCTATCAGGGTTTTGCAACACTTCTATTTTATGCTTAATATTCTTGTCTAGTTCTTTAAACTACACAAAGAACCCCCTCTAGAAAAGCCACATGTTCATATTCTATACCATATTCCAGAGTAGCAAGTGTGCTACAATGACCATCCCTCTGCTACCACTGAGGAAAGTGAACCTCTGCACCTCAGACACTAACACATTTTCTATTACAGGCTTGAGCAACAAAGGTGAGATTCATAAACAAATACCAGGCCAAGTGCACATGATGATACACTGCTTGGTGGATTGCATAAACACCTCTTGAAACACTGGATATACTAAGGAAACTGTGCTATGTGATGATTGTCTTGAGAACACTTATAAGAAAACATGAATAGAAAAGTAAAATCAGGAGAGACAAGACCAGTGTGGCTCATTAATAATTCCACTTAAACCTAAGAGAGGAATCATGTAGAATGCTTGTTGGTTAGGTAGGTAAATATATATATCATGGAATATTTTATATTCTGCTAAGATGTTCAAGTCCCTTAAGACATTCCTCTTGGCCAGTCACTTCTATTTCAGATCACCAGTCTATAAAAAGAAAGAATATATACTAGCATACATGCAGCAAGAGCTAGTATCTATATAAATATCCCTCAGAAGATAACTGCCCACTCCCTATCATCTCATGCAAAGACACACAAGGAAATCTAGGAGTTTGCAAGAAATCTGCTTCAGTACAAAATTCTGCTCGAAATCCTTTTGCAGTAGGTTGGAGGGCAGAAGTACAAGTATGAAAGAAAGTCACCAGTTCTCCATCCAGTAACCTCTGCAACACTTTCAACATTTGAATTACCCAAGAAGTATGCTGCAGAGTGCCCACTTCACAAGTACACCAAAATACTCACAGCTAACAGATTTGGTTCAAAAGAGTTAAGAGCAGTAAACCAGTTAAACCAAGCCAGCATGGAGGCAATGTTGAAAATAACACAAATGTCTGGAGCTGAAGTCATTTACATGGCTGCATTTTTTGCTGTTCTCAGCTTTCTCCACAGTGCTAGACAGATTTTTCCTGAGGCACAGAATGGTCTTTTCCTCAAGAATGCTTGATCAAGCCAGTTCTCAATAGTGCTGAACTCTGACACAGCCATGTGGACTGTCAGCTAAGGCAACAGTGAGAAGGATCCTCCCACAGTATGGAATCAGCCATAAATTTTGCTTTAAAAGCCTTGTTTCCTTACAGAATTTAAACTCCAGTGCTTTGTATATTTAATTCTTTCTTAAAGTGTTCTGCTTTTGACAGTTAAATGAAACTAAATTAAACCTGAAATTTAAACCAAACAAAACCACAAACAAAAAACAACCTTTAGATTCCAGACCATGAAGCAGGGAAATAACCACATCCCTGGAATGACACTATCTTCTGGAAAGATACTTTATGTAACATCAGTGGTCTCCAATGGTGTTTATGAATTCCCCCACTAATGAAATGGATAACTATACTATAAAGAGGTAACTATAAAAACTGCAAAACAGGGTTTTCATTTTTCTCCAGGTGTGAATTCCAAACAACAGTATCATTAAACATATCTTTTGCCCAACGAAGATATTATTTTATTGCATGCAATAAACTCCATCCTGGTCACATCAAGAGATTTCTTAAATGACTGACTTGTCTAACTGTCTAGCCACTAACCTCTGTGGGCTTTGTACCCAGCTTGCATGAGAAGGGTGTTTTTTGGAGAATGCTGAAAGACAGAGGGAGTTTTACTAATAGCTATAATTACATGCTCAGGGTAATTTAGTTGAAAATGAGCTGCACAGTGTTTTCATGTGGCTCTAATATTGCTATATCTCACAGTTAGGGAAGAAGCAGGAAGTCACAGGGAACCTACAAATTAGATAAATTGGATCAAAGCTAAGAAAACCATCTGCAGATTTACCTGTGACAACCTGTTTGCCCAACAACACAGGCAGTGATGAAGCAAACAAGCAAAGCACAAGCATATGCTGCTCAAAAGACAGCAGTAAACCACAGTGGAAAGCAAATTTTATTGCTATGTCCTGTTCCTAAGTACCATCAAAATGTTTTCATATTTCATCACTGAGAGCGTGCACTGTGTATTAACATAGTGGCAGAGCTCCACAAGTTAGCACTGTGGATGACGCTTAATCATTCACCTCTACTGTCCAGGCAGGCAACAAGTTCAGAATAATATGAGGATATGTCTGTTCCTACTGTTCAGTCTTAAAATACGAAAATTATATCACTGAATTCCTGAACCAGGTTAAAGATCTGCAAAACTCTCAGTCTTAAACACCTCCATTATTTCTCTGCTTGTCAAATTCTAAGCCTGTGATTCACGATTACTCAGAAATCACTCTATGCTGGACACTCAAAAGCAAGAGGGACAAGTGTGGAGGGAGCAGTGTCAATACAGAAGAAAAGCCAAACCAGAAAGCAGCAAAGGTCTTCCAAAGAAGGCTTATCTATATGCAGTGATGGCTGCCTGCTGTCTTACTGAAGAAAAAAATCCTGCTCCCTCCTTTTCACTCCATAGAGGTTTCATTTGTTTTTCAGAGAGGAATGGTGCAGCAGATATTGCTACAACAGCCTGTGACATTGAACATTTCCCCCAGACTCTTTTCAAGCCCCACAACCTTGCAGCTGTCCGGCACACAGGTCATAAGGTTGTCATATGACAGAAGCAGAGAGAAGCCTTTCACTGCTGTTTCTTTTTCTCCATCAGCAGTCAAGGGTTGTGCAAATGCCCTTCTGTCCTAAAAGTTTTTATGTGGATTACCACACAGTATATATCCCATCATCTAGGGTCTATAAACAAGGTTATTAAGACCCACCAACATGTTTGAAAAGATGCATTCTCCAATAGAAAGCCAATCACATCCAAGCAGAAAGGATCACTGGATGTTTCCCATGCCTGTCTCACCACGGACAACACCCATCTCACCATGTTTCCTGTGTGCTGTAAACAAACCACAGGCTACAGCCCATAGATCTTTCAACTTAAATTGGAAATTATTCCATTCCATATGACATATTTCATTTATCATTACTTAAATTATTACTGCATTTTCCTGGAGCTGCAAATATCTTGAACCAGGCTCTTCCCTTGTCAGGAGACACTGCAGCAATATCCTTCTATAGAAGGGTCAGAGATTTCTCTAAAATCTATGATGAAATGTATGATGTTTTCTTCAGCCTCTCACTAGGTACGCTCAGTATGCCTCCATCTGTGACAGATGCTCTAGGCACACAGCAGGTATTGTACTCATATTTAACATGTAAATTGGCATGGCTTGCCCAGGTACCACAAAAATGGACAACATTTAAAAAATTTACATTTGGAACAGGGAAATCTCTCCTACCAGATTTCTCCCTGGGGAGGACAAAGCTCTCAACAGAGAAAATGAAGAAAAAGTCAGCAGCTATCAGGTGAAAAAAATGCACCTCCTTCAGAATAAATCATATCCTTTTCCATATCTTTAAAGGGCACTGCTAAACATAGTGACTAATATTTGTGATCAAGTAAATCTCTACTGAGATTGCTCCACATGAAAGCAGCTTCAGAGGTTAAATGTTTTAATTCCAAGAGAAGGCTTAAAGATTAAGCAAAATTGCATTGTCGTGCTTTGGTAATGACATCTTCATGAACGGAGTCTATACTTCTGCATAACTGCCTGCATGTGCACATACACGTCTGCTTGTGTATACATGACAGCTCTCCTTTCTGTAACAGAAAATGATTACATCTCTACATTTAGAATCTTCTCCCAATTCTTAATATTGGCAGATGTTTTTACCTTTGTTGCAGAGAGATTAGTCTTTGGCAAGTTGCAAACTTGTAAGTTAAATGAGAACACTGCAGAATCATGGGAATACCAGCACTGGGAAACAGAATTATATAAATTCTCTAAAACGAATTGCAAACTTTTTGAATTACTAGAACTGGGAGGGTTTTTGACAGCTGACTATTGAGTTCTCATGTTGGACAATGACTTGGAAGACCATCTAGAGATCTGGCTTCTGCCAGCTTTGCCTTTACATCAGTCAGTATTTCCACAGTTGGTGACAAAAGCAAATCCTATACTACATCCAAAATGATCATTCAAATATATTTCACCAATGCTAGAAAAAGCTGTTTACACTAGCCTTAAAAAAAAAAAAGTCCGATTTTTACAGTGGTTGAGTAGTCAAGAGTATCAGCAATTGTTTATATATTTTTGGGACTATAAGATGTATTTTTAAGAATGGAGCTTTTTTTCAAGCTTCACCTCAGACCAAAGACCTCCTGATACGTTTCCAGTCACAAAAGCTTCAACACAGCTCTTGGGCTAGAAGGTGGCCTGTTTTAAGCAAAGGGTTGTTCAGTGATATGCCACTGAAACTTTTCTACGAACTTCATTATATTTTTTGGCCAACAAGACAGAGACAAATCTACAGAATGGACAATGAGATAGGTAAAAAAGTTCCATAGAGAGAATCATTGTGCCTTTTGTTCAAGGTCTAGGACTCAAATGTTCATATCGATTATATTCCAACAGCTGTGCATTCAGCCACTTGCTTTCTCAGCACTAAGTAAAGATTAAACACCATCGGCTTTTTGAACATGGGAATTTTTCAGTAGCCATTTAACATTAGACCCAGAGTCAACAGTATACTCTGAAGCGTTGCCTTTGCATGAATCGGGGCACCTTGTAGATCTAAAAGACGGTAATAGAACAGGAGAGGCTAGACAACAGCTACAGAGCAATCCAGCCAAAGGCCAATGTCAACAGTGAGATTAAAACATAAAACTTGGAGTAATTCAATAGGTAATAGAAAACAAGATACTGAACTTAGATTGTCATAACAAGAAGCTGTAAGCCATTTTGAATGGTGGCCCATCCGAAAACTATAACTGAACGTGTCAAAAAATGAATTCTCTGAATATTGATGGTAGTCAGAGAGTTCTCACTTAAACATCTTTCTATTTTCAACCAGCTGTAAAAGAATGTACCAAAAGGTAGGAGAAAGCCATTATCATTTTGTGCCACTTTTATAGACACGGCACAAATCAAGACAATCTCAGTGAGGCACTGCTAAGATTTCACCTATAAAACTGTCTGCCATTTCAAAACTCAGTGGTAGAAGTGTCAGACAAAAGAAGGACACTTAAAGAACAGAAAATTACTTAAATGGATAAAGAAATAGAATTATGAGGAATATATTAAAGAAACACATTTATACTTCTGTAGTTAATAAAAAGGATAAGGGGGGACTAAAATTTGATTAACTGCTTTTCAGATCTCAATGTGCTTGACGTACTACATTACAGAACTGAATGGAGCGTCTCTGAACATGTTCTGATTGTTATCAGTGCTGCAAAAACACATCCTTGTGTCAAGAAAAACAATCCTGGCTAGCCAGAGAAAAAATATTTTAAGCAGTATATTCACCAATGAAAAAAGAAAAAGCATTTCTATAATAAACAGAGAAAGGAAGATAATATAATCCTCCACTCTTGATTTAATTGAAATCATATTAAAACTAGCAGATAATAAAACTTTACAACACTGAATTAAACTCTAGTAGATTATTAGATTTTGTGTTTCTGTAATCAGGTACACTGATACTCACTTCAGCTACTGAGTTCCTATTATGCTGTGCACTTCTTTCAAAAAATCTGCAGTTCTGGATTTGGATTATTTATACATTTACCTCTTCACACATTCCAAATTATTAAAAACATATTTGGTATATCCAGAACCCATGGATTTTTACAGTTTAGGAAACTTCTTGCACATAAGGTCAGAGAGAAAAGAGGAAAGTTTAGAAGCTATATTGGAGCAATTGTTTACCATACTAAAAAGGGGTTTTAAGGTCATTATGGAGTCAAATAAAGGAAGCGGTATTTTATTTAATGTTTCTGTTAACAGGTACTCACATATATGCAGACTATCTCTACTTGAAATACCCTGCAGAGCCTGATGGAGTAGTTGAGTAGACCCAAGTGGAATTTGATGATCCAAGCTACTTTTAAAAAAGCTGTTATTATATTATTTATTTCTCAGAGATTATATCAACTTCTCCCAGAACTTTTATTTTCTAGCACTTGTAAGACTACCATTAAAAAATATACTTAGACTGAGTTATTAGTAAAATATCAGATTTGGGGGATAGTCTTACACTTTTTTTTTAAGTCTTTTTAATTTCATGCTCTAGAGCCTAAACTTTTAAACTATGAGCTTATCCCCTGTGGCATTTTGCAGTTCTCCACTTTTTGGCACAAGATATGCAAATGAGACCCAGTCCATACCATTGTATAAACCAGTCACATCTAATTTTCTGTCTTGGATACTGAGTTTAAGAAAAGTTTTCAAGCCAATTTAAGGTTCTCCAGAATTCAAATGGAAAAAGTGCATAAAAACCTCTCAAAAGTAAATAAATAAACAAGCAAATAATCCCAGGACTCATGCAATTCTTATTCAAAGTCACCTGCAGTCCACTGTATTTACATTCCTGCTCTACATAAAACCATTTTCAAAGAACACTTCTGCTTGAAAGACAAAGGAAGGAAAGACTTGGTTCAGACAACAGTAGCAAGTGAATGCAGATGCCATATTCCAGGCATGGGGGATTCATTCCTTGCTTAATATTGCATTCAGTTACGTGATTTTTCCTTTATGTACATAGATTTGCAGAACTCACCATATTTCAATCCTCGCTTTGTTTTGCTGTCTCTCACTGAAAGCACATCATCCTTGAAAATGCTCAGACAAGAAAACTAGGACAACTGTAACACTTGATCATTCCTGTATCATAATCTCAATATAAACACAACAGTGAAAAGATAAAAATACATTTAGCTGAAATACATTTCTGTTGAAATCTAAGGAAGGTGTTGCCATCTGTATGTATCAAATACCAAATACTAAGATAAAACCAGATAAAGACATCAAGGTAGGCAATGCTTATATCACTTGAAATGCTGAAAACTTTCCCACAACCAATTCTGAATTAGCTGCAAGGGGTACAACAGCAATATCCAGCTTCCGCTGTCCTTCCACTTTTGTTTCCAATCATTTCTTATTAATGTTTCTAATTGTTTCTTATTAATGCATATAAATACTTGAAGGGAGGGTGCAAAGATGATGGAACCAGGCCCCTTTCAGTGGTGTCCAGTGCCAGGACCAGAGGTGAGGGGCACAAACTGAAACACGGGAGGTTCCCTCTGAACATCAGGAAATACTTTTTCACTGTGAGCGTGACTGAGCACTGGCACAGGTTACCCAAGGAGGTTGTGAAGTCTCCATCCTTGGGATATTCAGAAGCTGTCTGGACGCCGTCCTGGGCAGCCTGCTGTAGGTGGTCCTGCTGGAGCAGGGATGGACCAGACAACCTCCAGAGGTTCCTTCCAACCTCAACCATTCGGTGGTTTTGTTTCACTGATCCAACAAATCCTTCAAATAGCCGTGCACATCTCCATGAATGCTCTGTGGTTAATGGTGCGGCAATATTGAAATAATGAAACTACAACTGATGAAAGCCATGTTAAGAGAACAGAATGAGGAATCATCAGTCCTCTGGTACAGCAGTCTCAGCCCGTGGGCAACTTATTAGGGCAAATTAGGCTAACAGCTGAACTGCAGAAAAGACTGATTTACACAGGGCTGTTAGTCTGCCAATGATATGGTAAAATACATTTGTTCTGAGGTGTATATGTCAGAGGCTATTTCCTCAAAGTATCTAATGAATAAAAGGGTAGGACAGTGCTGTCATTTCAACTTGGATCAAATCTTGCATTTTATATACCTTACAGGACTCTTTATAAATGTAAGCAACAACAGTATTTTGTTATCTAATAAATTAGGTATCTTCACTGATTTACCTGAACAGTGCAGAGGTCTAAAGAAGAAGCTAGTACATTCATAGATGGGATATTCTTTTCCAAAAATATCTTTTATATGCTGATGGTCATGCTCCTGCAATGTGTGAAACTATGCAAATGAGCATGCTATAACCTAAATTTCTTATTTAACATCTAAGACAGCTCCAAATGAATCAGAACAACCACATTATTTTTATAGTAAGGGTGACCACAGAATAAATACCACCGTTGAAAAAAATGATTCTGTAAGTAAGCTTCAGCCATGAGAGAAGACTGATGTAATGCACCTGGCGTGCTTCTCATTTACACACCTGAATTATGAGAAAATGTTCTATATTTCCCCTTGGAGAAGAGGTGAAATATGCTCCACTGAGCCAGAAACTCACTGCTCTTGATTCTTCTGCCTCAGGTTGACTTGACTTGGATATTCCCTCTGTAAAGCTGGTAGAGTCATAATGGGAAGTTCCAAAGGAAACAGTAACATTTCTTCATGTCATGTCATAAAGTCATGGTGGGGTTTTTTTTTTTACATGTCTCTGTGTGTGTATATGTGTATATATTTTTTACACACACACACTCTTCAACAACACTTCATTCTGCCTTCATTTCAGTTTCCCCAAAAGGAGGTTCAGCATCGGGCTGGGGACTGCAGCATGCCTAGCATTCAGTAGCCATTTCAGAGCCAACAAACACGTACATCAGCCTGCAGCAGAGGAAGGAGAAAAGCTCCTCACAACCACCTGCCTCCCCATACTGTATGCAGCATGACTTGCACTCCCACCCCGCACTGTCCCCTTCATCACAGCTGCTCTAGTTGCTTCTCCATCAAAATAGCCTTTTACAGAGACCAAGTTTTCACTCTCTTATTCTTGGATCCCTCTCACGCTTTGGTAACGCTGAGTGAGGTGCAGACCTGAACAACAGATCTATCACAGGCCAAGAAGCAAAATATTCCTGGACTTGTTCCAGGTTACACCAAAGTCCTTAAATGGTTTGGCCTTGCTCAGTACTTCACCACTTTGCTTTGACACATATGCCAGACTTCAAAAAGTCATCACTAGTTAGTATCGCATGTCCATATAAACAGATGCAACCTATATTGTCACCAGTACTGTCTGGAAGAAAGAACAAATGGTGCCAAGCCCTTTTTTCTACTACTTCAAGACATTCTTTGACTTGTGAACAAGAGCTCATCAAAACAGTGCACAACTTCAAGTTACTGAATTGGTGAATTATTTCTCCAGGAAACTGTCACATTCTCAGGACATGATTTTCCTTGTGACTTCAGTTCTCATTGCTGCTATATTAGACTACAGTACCTCTGTACTAACAAGGGGATTTTGTTTCCAATATTCTAAAGGATAAAACTCAGTGAAGGTTCTGTTATACATAAGAACCATCCCCACGTAAAATCTTGAGCAGAAAAGATGCAAAATCAACAGTATCATACACTGTCACAAGAGAAAATCCATTAAAACAGTTATCCTTCTCAATATCTGTTTTACAGATAGGAAATTTAGTTATAAATTATCACAAATATCCAGGGCCATATATAAATCCAGCATGGTATTGTTACTCCTAGAACTAATGCATGTAACCAACGCTTCTTGTGCAGCTGGAAAATACTTCCTCTAAACCCATTATGTCTTAGTCTACTAAGAAAACAACATTCTTTTATCCCTCTACTGAAAAGGGGGGAAAAAAAAGCAAAAATATAAATCTTGCATCTGAAAGCTTAAAAGTTATAGTCCAGTCCTCCTCACCAAGGTCCTGCTATTCTCTCTAAATCACTTTGTAATCTAGACAGTCTGGCTACATTGCCAACACATCAATTATACTTTGCATGGTTTGATTGCTAGATTTATTAAATTCAATACAATTAAGTGTGAACCTTTTAGTATGAAACCCATATGCTCTAAGTACAGGAACAAGTATGTCTGAAACTTTTAAAAGTTAATCTTTAGTAAAACAAATGTATTATTTTAGATCTATAAAACAGTTATACAAAGTTGGCTACATTTAACCTTATGGAAGCACAGTGGGCCATGAAGTACAAAGCAAAGATCAGTATTCCATGAAGTTATAGATGAGGCTAAAATACAGACAGACATACTGACTCCTGGAAGATCCAAATTTAGTCCATTACAAATCATGAGTAGACTAGAATAGTAACTCATTTTTCTGCTAGAAATAGCTAATTACAGATTCAGAACCAAGTTCAGCAAGCTGTGCAATTACCAAAATACAGACAAATTGAATGACAGGTGTAATTTCAGTTGTTACGCAACTGGAAGAGTGCAGGAAAGACCAAGGAAAGCTGCTCTTGGCACTTGCAGAACTGTTGTAAGATAGACAGTCCCATTCTCGGTAAACAGTCATTAGTAGCATTTTGATAGGTTGACCAAAAGAGATACTTATTAACATAAGGGTTAATTTGGTGTTAATGACCGTTTAATTTCACAGATCTTGCCTGTACCAGAATACCAAGGCTAGCTTATTAAAGCAGCTATATCCATTTTTTATTATTTCTTCTTTGTAACCTTTACAGTGTTTTAGAGATTTTTTTTTTTTTTTGAAATCTCATGATTTCGCTAGGAAATCTTGCAGAATTTGTTATATCAAAAAGTCATAAACTTAGTTGCAGCAAGATGATGGTTGGAATCAGTGCTGTCACCACTGCTTTTAATGTAGTTCATATTTTGCCCTTTTCAGTGATAGTTACTGGTTTTGTGTCAATAGTTTAGAGCCAAAATGGTCAGTATGATTCCCTTTTAATATTTACATTTTGTCTCACTACACACTGTTAAGCATAAGACAAGCTAAAACTGATAAAGGTTAAATTATTTTAAAATCAGTTTAAAAACAGTTCACTATTTCTCTAATGAACAAAACAGTCTATTCTTTTTGATACATCTTATCTGGTTTTTTAATAATATTTATATAATGAGGTAATAATAATTACCTCTCATCATCTAGAAAAGGGAGGACAGAAACAATACTGCTAATTTTGTAGCCCTGACCAATCCTCCCTGCGCAAGCCCACAGATCTTATGGAAAAGAGTACGTCCCAGAAATTTCTCAAAAGTTATAATGAGAAACAGATAAAAAACTTGCATTGATCTTAAACCATTTAGTGCTTTTAAATCATCATCTTATTCTAGCTGTTCAGCTAGAAGCATGAAGGTGCCATGAAGTTACAGTATTTTAATTAGGGAAAACAGGCTGCCTTCAAACAGTAAGTCTCTGGATACCACTCTGAATGCACTGAAAAGCGTTATGGTGGGATTTTCAAATTAAGGATGGGAACTGTGTTGTAAATGTAAAGAAAAACGAGGACAATCTGAAGCAGAACCAGGCTCCCACTTTGTTCCCTGCAAATAAAAGAAATCACAGCCTCTTACAATGAGCATTTTCCTGTAGAATATGTTGAATTCAGAGAAGAGCTGTACATTCAACACTATCTAACATTGAAAAATCCTGCTTTGTAAGTGGTAAAAAAAACTACTCTTGGTAAATAACATTTACTGCAGAAATAAATAGTGTATATTTGTCTTTGTAGACAAGGTAAACAATATTAAGATACCTCACATTCATATCACTGAAATAGTGTGCTATTTTATCTCCAAAATATATAACCTGGCATGAATTATATTAATCAGTGATCATGATGTAATGTGGTCCTTGAGAAAGAAAAGTTCATCTCAGGATGCATTGGTCAGTGTCTGCAGCACAGCTACAGAAATATTAGTGCTAGTTGACAAAGCACTGATGAACAATCATCTGAAATACTATTTTGTACAATTCTTGTTACCCACATTCAGGAAAGATACTTGAAACTGTACAAGTATAGAGAAAGGTAATAGGAATAACAGGGTAAATCAAGAACCCATCACACAGGCTGGTTTAGCCTAGCAAAGTGAGGGCTGACAGAGACACTCTTGTCTGCTGTGTGAATGGGATGAAAGAGGAGCATTAGAGAAGTGTAAGAGCTGTCTAAATTTAAGAATGCTGCTTATATAGTCACAGTGTATATGAGGTAACCCTGAATAAATTTAGGTTCAAAAATAAAGGTGTCTAACCATGAAAATAAAGAGACTATCAAACATCATCCTTTTCAAAGAAATATTGTGTGCACCAAGCAAACTTTAATGTCATATTTGCACAGTTCATGAGAGGGATTTTGTCACGCAGTTCTTGAGATGGAAGCAGAGTGAAGTTTTTGAACAGGAGAGGAAATTTCCTGATAAAAACTAGTAGAGTTGAAATGTAAAGAGCTAACTTTGCAAAGAGATTCTTTGACTGTCAGTCACAGCCAACTTGGAAACAAGCTCATAGTAGACCATGAGTGCGTGGTCATAGTGCAAAGGTTTTCCAGACCAACCAAAACATTCCTTTCTCATCTGAAGAGGAAAACTAAAAAGATGCTGTCAGCTTCTCTGAACATTCAGCACCAGGCAGAATTAGAGGACAGCTAGTCTAGCACTATACTATGCTATTATATTTAGATTTCAAACCAGATGGACACTATCTAATACTTAAATATTAGAATTTTCTACTTGAATTTTAAATAGATCATCTCAGTTCTGACAGTCTCAGACAAGCGGTGGCAGTAACACTAGAATTTACAGAAAAGAAAACCACAATGGATTACAAATTCAGTGAGAGGAAGGCAAACCAGACATAAGGCTGAAAATTTAAAAACTTTGCACAATAACCTGAAACACAAGTAAAAGGCAGAGGGCTTTCATCCAAATACAGTATTTCACTATGTCAAAACCAAAATTGAGTTATAAGATGAACAGAAACAGATGATGAAATAAGATCTTATTATGTTCTACTCCACTAGAAAACAGCAGGTAGAGCTGCAGAGAAAAATCAAGACACAAACCTTTTGTTGCACCTTAAGCCTTTCAGGTTTGCTTCCTTCCTCCTCCAAAGTAAACTTCCCTTAAGCTGAAATCACGCACAGATATATTCACAAATAGATTGTTAGTTGTATACAGAATTCTGTCCAGGGTCAAGTTTGGCAGAAGCTTGACATCTCTAAAAATGCATATTTTACAAATGGCCTTCATTTTAAGCAGTAAAGACATCTGTTTGTACAAAATTACTCAACCAGCACACTTCTGCAAGCATCTTTTCTCATGAGAAGACAGCTTTATTGGTTTTCTTTACATTTAACATAATGTTAAGAAACATAAGAATTTTTCTAAATTTGTTAAGCACATTTGAAGGAGTATATATTTCATTAAGACAGCATCTTAAGCCAACAGTAACTCGGTTTCCACAGTGATTTCTGACACACTAGGAAATATATGCACTACAAGTAGCTAAGTACTGTACTCTAACAACTACTGGTATGCAAGGCCACAGCTTGGACACTCAGTACATGTCCTGACAGAAGGGAAGAAGTAATCAAAAGAAGCTTACCAAGCTTTCTCATAATAATCAGCCAAAATCATTCCTTATACTAACGCATTGTCTCATGTGAATTGTAGCTTTATAGGCAAAAAGTCTTATTTTATTGATATGCCAAAATCAATAGCTAAACTAGTTCTTCAACAATCAAAAGCTGTCTGCCCTCCAACTGGTAGCAGATACAGTACTGACTTTTCTTTTAACTCAGGTTTCTGTGGCCTAGATCAGCGCTGTGGCAAAACTGGAGATGAAACTAACATTAGACATTGCAGGAAAAATCCTTTAACATTTACAAAAGAAATTTTAAAATTAACCAAATTCGTTCAGCCTCTTCTAAAGTGATTATGCAACACACTATAAATTTGAGCAGTACCATCTGGTAGGAAGATGTACAATGCACATGCATCCATTATTCGCACATTTTCACACTGTACCAAGCCTCTGGGGGAATATATTTTACCATGATATTTGAATTGGAAAACATCATTTAAGGTCTCAAATTTGAAAGGAAATGGTTTGCATTTAAATGCAGTTACAGAATTAAAAGCTAAACTCATAATACAGAGTAGCAATGATATGCACATTTTCTAGTAAAATGGGTCAGGACAGAAGGGTATTTACATCACCATTTTAAACATCTAGTTAAGTAGCTACATTTCCTACATGGACACTGCACAAAGTCTGACTTAGGTCCACTGAATGACCTACTACTCTTCACTATCTGTTTGGGGACATTAACTTCAGCACAAGCAAAATAACTAAGGGAGCTGCAAATACTATGTAGTAATTAGATCCGCATCCCATAATGCTGAAGGCTCACTTGATTTCAAGATCTCTTTCCTTCATTGTGCAAATATCTGAATTGGTGAGTACAAAGCCAGTCTAGGGGATAAAGACTAGAAGAGATTATAAGCATGCACTGCAAGACAGAAGGAAAAAAAAAGGCTTCTGAGAAGCCTGAAAAGATTCTTTCTTCATACAGGATTTATCAGAAATGTGGCTGGTATTGCAAACATCAAAATGCTGGGCAATTCTGTTTCTCTGCATATAGCCAGGTTCCTTAGAGTAACATAGGACAAGTGAGACTTATTCATCACATTCCCAAATATATTTGCAACCACACACAGAGGATCCAGCAGACTTCAGTCTGAATGTAGCATCTCTACTTAGCTGACTAAATCATGTTCTATAGATGCAGATAAGTATCACTGATGAGGTTTGTAGATAGGAATGAGATCTTTACGTGCACCAGTTGAGGTGATCTAATAAAATAAACTCCCCTTTGCAGCAGATCTAATAGGAAGATAAATTGTTTTCCTTGCACCACTCAAATTATCCCCACATTCTTTATCTTCAGAACTGAGAAGCAGAAGTGGATTAATGGTTGACTCATGTCTCATTCAAAAGTAGAGACTAGAGGGCAGGAACAAACAAGACTTCATTGGAAAAATCCAGTTTCTATTTACAGGCAAGATCTAAAGTAATTTCCTAGATAGACTTTCATAAGCTCCTTTGCTACAAAGGTATGAGCTTTTCTTTGTCAGCAATTCTTTTTCCTTGGTCATTGCATAAGTATAGTAGCCCAACACTCACTTCAAAGGATCATGCTGAAATTTTGCACTGAAAACCAAAACATGGGGAATTTGGGTTCAGATAAAAATTATGTGGCTTACTTTCCTATTTTTAGACAGCAGTTCAGCAAAAAGGCTATTCAAGGAACTCTATAAAAAATTATAATGACATATTTACAGCTATTACCTATCCAGCTAATTGTCTCAAAAAGTTTGAAATAATATTAATTTAAAATATTCCTTGAGTTAATGGATAGAGCTTTTTCTCCCTGGCCATTTCGCCATGGACTAGTATCCAGTTTATACGCCAAATCCTACAAAAAACTGTAGAGGCTTAAATAACAAATAATCAGAATAGCCATGGGTTCAATACCTATTGTAGGAGCCTCAGGGCTAGCAGTCTTCATATCTTTTTTCTTATCTATATTAAGAAACTAGGCAGGACCAGGTGGCAATTTTGATGGACGTTTAAATAACACTTTGCTATATTTATGAAGTTGCTTGTGTATTTAGTCTAAAGCAACCATTACTTAAAATCAAAATGCATATCTTGTATTTATTAAAATAGACATCAGATGGGAGTTCTTGTTGTAGAGTCATGAAAATTTAGAAGACTGTGAGAACATGTCAAAGAACCTCTAGTGACTCTGGCCTATTTCTCTACAGAAGGCTGCTTCACACTTCTTTATAGAGTAAAGAAAACACTATGAGAAAGCTCAAACTCATCTGTTCAAGAAGGTGTAAAATACATTATAGAAGTGTGATTGGAATCAGTAAGAGAACTGTTGGGATTTTCTCACTGGGTGCATTTATTTGAATGTCAGCAACTTTAATCTAGATCACTCATTATACAACAGGACCCTACATGTTCAGTGATATTATTGGAAAGGCACCTTTTCAACCTGGATGTGTTGCTTCTCTGTTAGTTCTCAACATAGCTTGCAAAGCCAACCATCTTTATAAAACTCAGAAGTAACTTGCACAAATTAATGAGTTTTATCATTAAACACCATTTTAAAATATCACTCAAGGTCATGGCTATGACATGAAATGTTTCTCTACAATGTACATTTCCTTTGCAGAAGCATATTTGGCAGGTAATCTCACTCACAGTACAGTGAACTTCCTTCATCATCTCTGGTTTAATTGTTTCTCAACACACACACTCTTTCCTATTAATGCTTTTTGACAAATTCACTGCACAACAATTTTCATTACTTGTTCTCTCATGCAAAATGGGCCATTATTTCTCAACCACAGTAAGTTTTCAAAATGAACCAGTTTCTAGTACAGATGGGTGCGGGTGTTTGCAGCATAGCATTTGGGATATTACCTGATTATAGCTGATACAGTTACAAGTTTGTCAAGCACAACTGAAGTCAGAGTAGTAAGCAAAATAGGGTGTTCTTTACCATGACATTACTTGAGAAAATACTACCTACTGTTGTTAAAAGTAACAGAGAAGACCAGGGTTTTTTTCACAGACATGTTTTTGAGCCATCCAAATGGAACAGGAGTAGTTTTGAGGACCATTACCACATAACCCTTCTGTGATAGGGAAAACATATCTGATTGTAGAAATAGCCCAGTGAAACAGCTTATCAGAAAAGGTGATTTACTGAAGCCTTTCTTTTGCTGTTTCTTCAACTCAGGTGGAATTCCTGGAATTAGACATGCTTTCTCTGCTCTACCAGGATTCAGCTCCTACTTCTCTCCAGGAAAGGCTCCAACTTTCTAGTCAATGAGTATTTACTTACACAAAACAGAATAGCACTAGAGAGATCTCTGTAAGTCCACCCACCCCTGCCCCCAGCCTGGAGTTTATGCCCATTCTGAAACACAAGTAGAGTTCGTTCCCAATTCACTTTCCCGCATGCCAGGTGATTAACACAGGCCTCTGGTTGTTGGTCAAAAGTCACTCATATTTAACAGTAGAATACTGTGAGATTTTTTTAGGAAACTGCAGGAAAACTTTGTAAGAAGAGGATAACTGAAGGGAGGTGACTTCTCATGCATGACATGCAGTACTGGTTTGGTGTTTGTAAAACCTGAAAATTTCATGAGCAATTGCGTAACCAGTCCTTTAAAGTTATGGACCCTCTTCACCTGCAATCTAAATTACACACAAAAAGCACAACTGCAGTAATGAAATAGGTAACTCTACATTTGTGCGGCCAGATAGCAAGTTTAAGAACTAGGGTCCTAGACAAGGAAGATGAGTTTGCACAGGTTCCCATCTCTCAGCAAAAGCAACAGTTACTAGGTTGTTCTTAAAAGTATCATTCTTAATTTAAGCTGCAAAATAAAACCTCTCTAGTGATCCATTTCATAAACAGCTCATTTGAATTGATTCAGACTTGCTCTGTTTGCCTTCTGGTCCAGAAATATGACATCAATGAAGCTTTCAATGAGGTACTTAGGAAACACCAATAATAATTTACACTTGAAAAAAGATGTAACCTATTTTTTATATAGATGACTATAAAGCTGCAATTTTTCCTCTCTGGAAACTTCGGGTAGTTATATATTGTATTAAAGTATCAAAAAAGTAATTTTAAAAAGTTTTTCTTTTCAAGTGTTTTTTTCCAGCCATTTTAACAGGGTAAATTAAAATCAAACTTTTCTATGAAAAATGAAAACATACCTCTAAAGGGAAATGCTCAATTTAAGTTGATCCTTGATCACAATACTTACTCTAACATTCATACTAATTCTTGGACAGTCTTAATTTCATTACATTAAGGCAGAAGGCAACGCTTGAGATACCTACAGAGGCTCTAGGTAATTGTTTATGTTCTCTCAACTGCAAATTAACTTTATTTATATATATGAAAACTCACTCTAAGGTAACAGATGGGAGCTTCTGTGGGAAATATGCACATAAATTTTAGGTTTCATGTGAACTGTAGATGAAAACAAGCATACTGCCTCGGATTGAAATCTCCCAGCTGTATTGATTTTTCAGAATGGAACATGACTAGAAGTTATTCACAGATGCTCTCCTCCCGCAGCAGCAAGCTGCTCTCCCTCCTCTCACGGGAAAAGGGGCACCGAGGAGAAGCACTATTGATGGAGCTGGGGAAAAAAAAGACTCCAGGCATGAGCTGCAATGGATCTGAATGAAGAAAGAAGGAAGAGGACAGAAGAAAAGCATTTGTTCAGTAGTCCGGGAACTTTTTTTTTTAAACAATTTCATTCCTCTTCTCCTTTAGCCATCTCATTCCCTTCATCATATATGTACATATAACTCCACTATGTGGCCTGTCTCAAAGAGCCCTCCTCTCGTCATACACAGCAACACTAACCATCTCCTCTTTCTCTCCCCCACCCCAGAAAAGTCTCAGTCCCAACTATCACCAGACACTTCCTTCATCCTCTTCATTGTCTAGTTCCCTGCAGCCTTCCCGAAAGCCTTGCACTGAGGCTTTCTCCTCCCTACCCCAGTCCCAGAGTCCACTGCAGGTTCACTGCAGGTCCCACAGTGCATTCCCTACCTGAGCTCACTGCTACCCAGGGCAGAGGAAAACCAAGGATGCGGGGCTGTCAGTCCATACCAAAACAGTTTGCAGAATAATCCCAATCCAATCCCTGCAGATCTCTTCAGGTTGTCTTGTCTCCCACCTTCACAAAGTATAATGTTACGCCCCTTGCATGGTTGCCAGAGAACTTTTAAGAAGGGACTGAGCAGCCATGCATGTGTGGTAGGAAACATTGAAATAATACTGAAGAATCACGTAGATGCCAGGTTTAGTAGGCTTACAGAAAGAGACTCCAGTTTAGATTCATGGTACTGGTGATTTACACAGGGATGGACACAGCTGACCTTTTCTTTTTTTAGATCCATTGACCTCAGCTGGCAAGCATCCCAGCAACTGAACAAGTAGGGATGCATACCCAGTTAATTAACCCCTTCTCAACAAAACCCCTGTACCTTCAGGCATCATTCAGTAACATTATTATTCAGTAACTATTATTCAGTGGGACGTCCACATATACTCTGCACCAAACATCATGCTGTAATAGCTTGCAGGAATTGTGTTCATGATCTTAGGACAAAAGGATATTAGTCAGCAATAAATTTTGAGCAGAAACATTTGATACAGTCATAAAACTCTGCCAAGGAAGATTTACTTCTTTAGTGAGGCACAAGATTGCAACTGCTGGAATTCTGTCTCCTAGGCATTCAAAGTCTATAGCACCTCCACAAACTCTAAGTTTACTCAACTAGAAAAACTAAAAATAAACCCAAATATTAATGATGTGGCAGACTGACATTCATAGATGCTGAAATCTAATGCACATCAATGCTGACCTAGAACAGCCAACGTTACAAGGGAGCAAGCACATTGTCATTTCACAACCCATAGTTTGCCCTATATAACAGAGGCGCACTTTACTGGCCATAAATTGCAAAGAAAACCAGCAGTCAATCACTGTCATAATTACAACTCCTTTTTCTCTTACTGCATTCCTCATAGCAGAGGAAAAAAACTTCTGCAATTCCTCCTAAGGTTATTCTGCACACTCCCACGCAAGAGAATTCCTAATCCTGTAGGTAGGGATCAATGAAGTTATGAATCACACAATTTTAGAAACAACCAGTAGACTGTCAAGAGTTGGTACACGCAGTTGGTATAGACACCAATCAACAACAGCTTCCCTTTTAACTCTGCTGCCAGTGACAGAGTTGCTATCCCAACACAAACTCTTAGGCTGTTTTCTGTTATCATTAAGACTCCAATGGTGGAACCAGTCCCACACCTGGAGACAACCGTTCTGGTGTTATTTATACACACAGACATGAGACCCACATACCAGATCAACTGCACAGAAATGGTACACAGTGGCTCCTAAGTGTACAGAGCAGCTAGGGTTGCAGTAGGAACAACTTCATATAGACAGACTGATTCAGATGTTCCTACTGGATGGTACTTTAATTTTTCTATTAAATAAGCAGTTCTGACAGTCCCTGAAGTTTGCAGCTGAAAGCCTCACATAGGCAACAAATGAAGCTACAGCAGAGAAATGATGACTGCTAAGTCATCATCTTCAGAAGCAGGAATCACAGATGTAGCGCTCCTGTGATGTCACATTCAGACACCTGCAAGCTCTCAAGCAATTTGCAAAAGAATTAACTGTAAGATGTGTAAGATAGGTCCTTGCTGTAATAAACCGGGGGATTCCTTTTGTTCACCTTCAGTGTACAAAAGGATGCAAAACAGACAGTGCAAAGGGAACTCTTCTGCATGAAAAATTCATCATCTTTTGCAAAATATTGAACCCAAGTCCCAGCTTTCAGTTTTTGTAAGGAGTTTTATGGCTAGCATACTGACGCAGCCATCCTTAAATGCATCAAGCAGATGTAAAATGATATAGTAATATCTTCCTGAATATTCAGAAGATCAGTTAATCAAAACTGCTCCATCTCAGAGGAATCATTAGGAAGCACAGTTCTCATTTCTAAATTGTAACTTCCAATCACTACTGATCATTCTAGCAAATATACCCAACTGTTATGCTTATCCCACAGCTTAAGTCATCTCCCCAATGACTGCTGCAGCTTCCAGTTTCACTTGTTATTTCTTCAGTGGTGCAGTTATGCATGAACTAATAATTATGGCACAAAGAAACCCAAAGTTATGAAAAACATCAAATAAATGGGATTTATTCATACCAAAATAGTTTATATGAGGTAAGGCATAAAGTTATCACATTAAGTATAAAGTCATATCCATTTTCAATTTAAAACCCCAGTTTTAAAATAAACCTAAAATTGATCCATAATGTTCAGTTATTCTTAATGTTAGTTGCCTACAGCCTCAATTTCCATTTCAATTGTTTAAATGCACAGGATGTATGTTAAATGTGACAAAAGAAAGATGCTTATTAAATCAAAAGTACTTCCTCTGAACTAAAGCAGAAATCCACGCTCTCCCCTTGAATGCAAACCTCAGCACACCTTGATAGATTATCTGTAAAGGAACTTGCATGTTTTATAAGAAACCTCCTTCTGATCTGCCAGCCTTGACTGCACGCGATAATGTGCTTACTTTATACCAGCACCTAACTAAAATTTGGAAACAGGTACTAGTGGGAAAAACAGGCTTGTTACCACACTGTGTAGCTATGAAAATTTATAGGGTGGACTAGGAAAAGAAGAGCTCTATTTACCTATCTGAGCCCTTAATTCACATTAAAATTAAAAGTGAAACACTACACCTGCCACAGAATAAGTCTGGCTAATCTTCAGGGTAGCTGCATATGAAAAAAGCAAGATTCATTTACATAGCTTAACAGAGAAACAGTGAACCCAGAGAAGTTGTCCCATATACCACGGACAAGTTATTCCAAAATGGGCTCTTGGCATAAGAAAAAAGTTAAAATTTCCAAGAAATAGGAACCAGAAAAAGCTACAACCAAAAGTTTTACTTTCCTGATGCTTGTGTGTCTTCCCTCTCCTCACCATTACGTAAAACACTTGAATACAACATACTTAAAGTCATCTCATTCAGTAACCTCTAGCAGGGATCTAAAGGATGCAAGAGCTTTTTTACAAAACCTGTCTTCAAGTCATCAACTAAATAGTCTACAATCCATGGGTAACAGTCCGGAATAAAACAGCATGCCGTATTCTAGCTTTGTGACCCTGAAGCTTTAAGCAATTGTTTACATATTCATGAAGATCAGCTTGAATTTCAGAGATGTTGCTGCAGAAGATCTACACCCGAGAGAGCAGTCATTGCAAACTCCTGGGAGGAGCTCCTCGGGAGGGTAGAAACCCAATGTTGTGAGAGTCAATTGCAGGAGACTATGAGGAGATGGTGAAGTGAAACCCATTGCCCAAATAACCTCCCCAGGTGCAGCCTTATGGTGTAACTAGGAGGTAGGGCACAACCACGACTAACTGCAAATAAAAATACTGGAGTCAAAGAAAAAGGTGGAACCTAACTGCAAGGAAACAATATATGAGTTTTCACCACTTTGAAGTGCTTTGGCAGAGGAATCTAGTGAAGTGCAGAGCCCTGAGGCTCTCCATGTTGCAGGGGAAATGCTGCAACAAGAAGTGCAAAAGAAGTATTTTAAGGAAAGTCACTAACATGAAAAGAAGAAGTAGTCATCCCACATTTCCATGCCCTGTTCTATACATCCTCTCTGAAAAGCTATCTCCCACGCACAAAGTAAGAGGAGGATGGTCTCACATATTAAATTTTACAAGTTAAATTAGGAATGTAATAATCCTCACTTTTTTTGTTACATATTTTAAATAATTAAGCAATGGAAGCTACTTGACATCAAGATACCCACTCCCAGTATAAAGCCACAGCTTGTGCCCAGCTGTGCCCTCAAGGCACGTTCCACCTGTGTTCCCTCTAGAAAGAAGGCAATTGCTCTGAAGGAACTGTCACCATTAATGTCACTGTAACATGCACTTTTGATGTGTCACCAATTTGAATCACCAGGAGTGAGAGTTAAAGAAAGCAAATTTCACTATGCTTACAGATGAACACTTTATTTAAAAACCTTTGAAACAAAATAACCACTGGCCAGTTGTTATTTTGTTCCCAGTCATATCTATTCAAGGAAGCATCCAAGTACCTGTTTATGTGTCATTTTAACACTTGTTGCATTCCCTACAATGAGCCATGGATGTACAAATGACAAATGTCAAACGCTTCCACTTTTTTCAACTTATACAAAGCATATGAATCATCACACTATCATGCACATGAAAGCCAAAGCCAAATAGAGTTTATTGCTTCAGATCTCTCTCTAAAACTTATTTTTAATCATCATTCTGGAAGTCTCTCCAAAGATTTAGCCACATCTCAGCTGCCTCCCCTTGACACAGACCTTGTTACAAATTGTGAACAATGATAGGTCTGAGGTTCTGCCCCATCTCAGAGACTGTACCTGTTGTCTAATTTTCAGGCATGTTCAATCTTGCTTGTCAATACATAAGCTATAAATCCAAAAACGTTGGGATAAGAGTTATATATCACTTGTGTTAGCTGGCAAAGTCTTGAAACTTACTGTCCAGCAGCTACCAAGGCTGGGTAATAGGTTCTCACCCTCTATTTATACTTTGACTGACAGTCATGCCAAGCGGGAATCCTTTTCACTAAAACTAATTGTTTTACCAAAATGCTGCCAGACAGCTCCATTACACCCCTGATGTGCCAGGGGGAATTATAGCTTTTATTTGCACTTTCCTCAAAATAGCTCAGTAGTTCATGCCAAGATGGGGATCCTGACATTATTCATAATTTGAAGGAGGCAAGCTATCAGTTATCTTTAAACAGAGCACTGTTCCTCTTTCTTTTGAGAAAAAATAATCTATTCCAAGAGAGGGACAGTTAATTGTACCTACCACTTGAAGGGTATTCCAGACAAGAACAATCTTTTGTAAATCCCTAAACTACCTGCCAAAAGCATACAAACAGGAAGGATCAGTTGAGATCCCTCTTTAGAAACTCCTTTGGTAAGTAGCTGCTGATTGCTCTTTTATGTAAATGCACTTCATTTTCACCTTCTTTTAATATGACACAGAGGAAAACACCTTTAGAATGGGAAGTACTGCTTATGTTATAATGCATTTGCATACAATGTGCAGCTACATTAACTAATGGATTTCATAGCATGAACTATATAAAACACATTTAGTAATTATAATACCTATTCATGTGATCGGCAGAAAAATACATTTATGTATATGACAATATCAGTTTTCTCCCTCTGCAACAGTATGTCACATCCCAGTTTTTTCCCCCATAACCAAGTATCTTCCCATGGTCTCACTTCCTAAACCTCACTTCCCATAGTCTCATTTTAACTTTGATAGGGTGAACTAGTATTAATTATCATTAATAATGATGAGCAAGTTTAAGGGAAAAGTATAACAGACAATAAAAAGAGGCAACAAGAGACCTTTTTCTGGACTAAAACCATTTCATCCAATAGCATACTACTTGCAGGACTTATTTTGCACACTGTCACATTGCAAAAATTCTCAGTTTTATCAATCATCTACAGACATACTGGTATTATTCACAGATGGGACACAAATTGTCTCTCCTTGAGAGACATGGCCACCACACAATGAGCTCCATTTGCTTTTTAATTTTGCACACATCCACTGTTTCATCAGCTAACTTCAGTTTGTGAAGCCTTCTTTCAGGGCTGTTTGCTTCATTTCAGATTTCAAAGCACAATGATCTTTTCTCATACTGTGTTTTGCCCAGTGGTTCTCCTGTGCTGTGCTTACCCTTCTCAAAAAGTAAAGAATAGAAAAAGTTGCAATGATATAATGCAAAACCTGATTGTTGTGGTACTGTGTTGGAGTCTGTATGGTACTAACATGTAAAGTTTTCTGATTAATGTTAGATAGTGTCACACATAATGTTATGAACTTGCCCTAAACAATTCAGTAAATTATTGGTATTATGCAAGAACAATAATTGAAGATCAGGGATGAGATTTATTTCTCATCTTTCATAGGCCAGTGACACAGAGGTAAATACTCTTACAAATATGAAAGGAATAAATACTTTAAACAGAAAAGCATCATTCAAGACTTCAGGTACTATTCTGCTTTTACTATATGATATGCATATCCACAGTTTAACTCACAGTGGATTAATGCAGCCTCACATCAAGAGTATTTTCACAGAAGAACATGCTAACACTTGCTTAATAGCTCACAGTATCAATATTGGTATAATATTTCAGTAGGTTCCAGCATATATCTCTAGCTCAACTGATCTACTCTAGTAAGGTGTGCCTCAGCAGAAAAAACATGTTTCCTAAGTTGGTTCTCAGTGCACATGCAACCATGTAAATGCTAAATTAAGGTAAAGAGAAATAAACAATAGTTTGTTTTGTTTGTCTTTTACAGTAATGAAAAACTATGTTGTCCACAATGAGAGGCCCAATCAAACACAGAAGGGGAGAGTTTCATAACCTATACATTATTTCATAGGTACTTGTTGCCATATTGATTATTCAGACATGAAAATCAAGTTACTTGAACAGCTAGTGGATTACATGTCTATTGGGAATATTTGGTAATGCAAAATTAATACTCAGACTCAGTACCCTATTGATCTTAGTTGGGATTTCCAGCTTATTTACCTGATGCTCTTTTTGCAGCGTGTGCTGGTTTTGACTGGGATAGAGTTAATTTTCTTCATAGTAGGTAGTATGGGGCCATGTTTCGGATTTGTGCTGGGAACAGTGTTGATAACACAGGAATGTTTTGTTGCTGCTGAGCAGCACTTTCACAGAGCCAAGGCCTTTTCTGCCTCTCACCCCACCAGCGAGCAGGCTGGGGGTGCACAAGAAGCTGGGAGGGGACACAGCCGGAACAGCTGACCCCGACTGACCCAAGGGACATCCCAGCCCATGTGGCATCATGCTCAGCAGATAAAGCTGGGGGAGAAGGAGGAAGGGGGGGATGTTCGGAGTGATGGCGTTTGTCTTCCCAAGTCACCGTTACGTGTGACGGAGCCCGGCTGTCCTGGGGATGGCTGAGCCCCTGCCTGCCCATGGGAAGCGGGGAATGAATTCCTTGTTTTGCTTCAACTTCGTCAAGGCAGTTCCCCAAGAGAAACAGATCATCAGGATTTTAATCAACATGGCAGGTATTCTAAATGCCAGAGGAAAATATGGATTTTCATATACCTGGTGTGGTCAGTAAGAGATTGTGCTCACTGGACTAACTTGGAAAAAATGGGAAAAGTTAGAACAGTAAGCACCAGAGTGGGAAAGTATGTTGGGTTATTGATTTCCCCCCCTGCCACCCCTAAGACTAAGATCATACAGCTGGCAGAAACTACTTTTCTGACAGCATGAATAATAGTATCCTCTGCTTCATTCTGTCATAATGCTTTTGTTAGTCACTTCTTCAAATCTGTGTGTCTGTTAGTGTCTAACTGCTTCAACCCTAAATATTACAAATATACACAAAAATTATCTATGAGCAGAGAGTACATGGTATAAGCTAACACTGCAGCACAGTTCAACAGTCCAAATCTGAAATAACAATGAAGTAAAAATTCCTGCTATTCCCAAACCACAGATGAAGTTTGGGAAAGCAGATTTCCTGTCCCTCAGACAAAGCACCGAGCTCTTGATACCTACATGAGCAGAGAAACCTGACCCACATACCCTTCTCTAGGAGTCATGCCTGCAACCTTTCAAATTCCTCCCATGTCACAGAAATACCTCTTCATTAGCAGCATCACTTTCTGAGCAAATTTATCACTTATCAGGACTAGTTAATCACCTCTTAGAGAAAAGCAGCAGAAAATAAATACATCAATAGAGGAAGACATCACAGAAGACAACCCATGTATCTGTTGTTCATATGCGAGCAACAATTATTTACACCCTCGTATCTGCCTTTGTATTGTACTTAAGCCCTTTGAGGATTACAAATTTTTCTGCATGTCTATTCAGGCACTTGGGTACTTACAAACTTAAATGCTCACTCTGGGAACAGGCAAGTCCCAGGGTCTGATTTTAAGTGCATGTTTTACTTTGACTAAAATTAGAAACTATGAATACATGGTGGGTTTTTTTCCAAAGTGCCATTGAACAGAAGAGACTAGACAGACTAGACTTCATTTGCTGACTTGCTAGATGTTTCTTACTGTTTTGGTCTCTTTGCAGCATGTTGATCTTCGCTTTGGAAAAAGCACATGGTGAATTCTGCAAATTTGCTGTCCAAAATAGCACACAAAGCACAACTGCCATTCCAAGGCATTTCCAACGAAACTGAGGCAAGAGGCCAACTCTCACTTTTAGCAGAGGCAGACCACAGGCAACTCAGCTGAGGCCCTGAGGGCTTCCGTGTGCCAGTCAGACTAGATCAGATGCAGCAAAGGAGCAAAGGAATGTAAAAGACAACTTAAACTCAAAATACCTTTCCAAAGCTCTCTGTGTATCTGCAGAGTCAGGTCTAGGACACAAAGACAGTGCCAGCATGGGGGAGGAAGAGGGGAATTAAGGCACAACTGATATGAAGAACATACAGCTGAAAGCAGATGGTGGTCCTCTCAAAATCAAAAACCTAAACCTCAACTGATAAAGGAAACAAGGGGAGAAAAAAAATCCAAAACGGTAAAAGCATTCCCTATAGCATATTTATAAGAATCAGGGGAACTATAACATTACACAAATAATTATTGCCATGCTGTAAGAACTACATTTATGAGGAAAATCACAAGTGGGGTCAAGTTCATGAAGCAGATTCTTTTGTGGGGAGGTAGAACTATTATCACAAAAATGCCCCAAGCAGAAAGATACCAACTGCCCTGCAGAGTCAGGGAATGAAGCCCTGGGTGTTCAGAGGAACTGGCTTTGTTGGTGTACCTGGAGGCAGCTCCAGGAGTTTTGGCTGTGCTAGTAACACAACTTTGTTTCATGACTCTGCACACGCTCTCTCTCTTCTGTTAGGTAAGTCGGTAAAAATGGAAATCCTAAGTGATAATGGGTTCGCTAACACAGAGATTAAGCCATGTACTTCAAAAAGAAATCCATGAACTTGTACTTGGACACAAAACTACACTTTTTCCAGCACTTCATACTGCCTTATTTAATGACATGAGTAGAAACAGAGCACACACCTATTTTCTTTATCAAACTGAGGATTTATCCTTCTTTTTACCTCACTCCCACTGCAAGAAAGCAAGGGTCATCACAGAAACAGCAAAACAACACTAAAACCAAGGATGTCGCTCTGACTTTTTTCTTCTCTCCCAAAAGCACATCTAGGAGTGCCTTAAACTTTCTGAAGCACTTTTCACACCTGCACTGGCCTTTTCTTTCCACATGGCCACATATTCTCATTAGTAAGCACTTTATCACAAAATAATTGGCTTCTGCAGGTCCCTGAAAATGAAACAGCTGTAAGAGGTAAACAGATTATGATAATTCCAGTATTAATGAAGTCTGGAAGAAGTCTGTATTGCTTCAGGGAAGAAACAGGCTTGGTCACTTTGAAACAGAATTTTATTCAACTTGCTGTTCAGCCTTTTTTGGTGGAAAAAATTATTTATAAACAGTACTACCCATGTGTTATAGACCATATGTAGCATTCATTAGCACATCACTTTAACCTTCCTCTGCAGACACAGTAAATTATCAGTAAAGACTTTGGCCGTTTCATTAAAGTATTTAAGGAAGAATATTCCATTCCTGTAAGGACACCATTTCAGTTCTTTAAACCCAGCCACACAGAATGGCAAAAAAATAATGCAGCATAACTAATGTTTTTATAGTCTTCCTTCTCTAATGTTCTGCTGTATATGTATATCATGTCCTGCACTTGGAGCAGAACCTCTCTTTGGAACTGAGAATACATCCTTACCCAGCTTGAATCTGCACAAAAAATTATGGATTCTGAAATGCATTACCTTCTGTAGCCTTTTTTAAGAGCTATTCAATAATAAAATCAAATTCTCAGTGTTAGTAACACTCATTTCCAACTGTTCAGCAATGCCAGATGAAGTACATTGTCTCTGAGGAACACTTCACAACTGAAGACTGTGCAAGCTCTGTGAGCAGACACCTGAAATCATCAGTTCCTCAGGACAGCTGTGTAGAAAAACCACAGTAGCCCAGGGGAAGCAGCCAGGAGAGATTTTCAAAGTTTAAAAGGATATTTATCAATATCTCTAGGTCTCATTCTCTGTCTCACTGAGTTTTTGAAACTCTTTCTCACAGCTTAAGTCAGCCACAGATGGAAGCGGCACCATCTCCATTACTGCTGCTCTTGAGCCACAGGGCAACTGCTGGCTTCCAGGCCCAGGGCTGTGCTCCCTGGCATGCCTGTGAGAGCACATCTGCTACACACACATCACCCTCAAGGAGCACACCCAAGAGCAACCTATCATACCTCTCATGCTCAGGTTTCCACCTGGAAGGAAATAGTTTGCTCCAGGTACAATCTCAGGAGTGAAGTAGCACCAACAAAGTGTGGGCAGACAAAGGACTGGGACCAGGACCCTGAAATGAAATTACAAAGTGCCTAAAATCCAGAAAAATGCTTATCTGTATGCTTATCTAGATTATTTTTTCTTTAAATCTAGGTAATTTCTTTTAAAATATATCCCCAGATATGAAGAAACATAGTTCTTCTACATCTCTTCACAGATACCATTCCATCAGCTTTGCTCCCTCACTAAAAAAAAAAAATCATTGTACTTATACAGCAATTTCTACTTCCTTGACCTGGTGACTTACAATAATCACACTGTCATTACCTCTCTCTATTCCCTACGTACACATCAGCTCATGCCATATGACATATCCCCCGCGTGTCATGGACCTCACTAGAAACCCTTTCTCCAGAGCACAAGAAAGAACTAATGGATTTTGCTCTATGAATACAAGTCAGCATATTCAGCAAGTCAGTTCTCAGTGCCAAAGGCAGTTGGTGGGTCTAGAACTCCTGATTATTTAGAGAGACAGAAATATCACCACAGGCTTGAACCTGCAAAGGCTTATTTAATCATTAAGAGGGTTTTAAATCTTTCTGGTATTTGGAGGTCATAGCATTAAGATCCTTGGAAGAAATTATCACAGTAACTGATAATAGGCAGAAGCAATTGGGTAGGAGTAAGAAACTTGTTAAACCTGATAATCTGCAAGAACATGAAAAACATGAACACTTTATGATTTGCTTCTACATGCCTATGTAACACAGAAACCAAATAGAACAAAATTAAAAGCATCCTGTGGAACACAGTCATGCAAATGCAGCACTAGTGGCTTGGTTTTCCAAAGGAAAACAAGGCCAGTCAGTTACTAGAAAAAAGCACAATGTGAATCTGTTTTTTACATAATTATGTACACATTGCCATCAAGCAAAACATCAGATATTCCCATGCTTGTCCCACTTCGGTCTTCAATACACAGAATGGGAATGAATGTCCAGCACAGCCATTAAAAACTGTAGCATTTTGTGTGTCCAGCTGTAACTGTAACCCAGACTGCCCACAAATTTATGTAGTGTACACCACTGCATAGCATGTCTGACATGCAGGCAGATTATGGTGAGACTCGAACACAGAGCTCACAAGGCTTTCACTGTTATGAATACTGTAACCTTCCAACCATGCAGCTCCATGGCTGTTAACAGGTTCTCTTTTTTTCACTAATAAAACAGGATGACATGTGGCAAACAGCACTGTTTTTCCAAGTCGTGAATATGTCTTCATCACATCTCTCCATAATTCTGCTGCTGCCTGAGGCACAAAAGAATAAAATACAAAAAGGCAGAAATACCCAAAGAATACTCATAAATTCTCCTACTTAGAATGAAAACATAAAATTAACATTTTCCCAAGAAATAAAAAGTATATCCTTTTCTAGGAGCTGAGGCTTTATAAATTCTTAGAACACAGTTTACTATATTCTTACAAGGATCCCAAGGCCAGTCTGTCTTTCCAAGGCTGATAAGCACAGTCCTTGACTTTCTAATCAGCTGTACATCAGGATTCTACTCATCCCACTTCTTCACCAAATCCAGCATTTATATAAGCCTGGCTAGATTTGGAGACAACCTTATTATGGTATTGGATGGTTATCTCAAGCTTTTAATAAATGTAAAGAAGAATGTAGGATTAGAAAGAACTTTATGCTGCAAGTCCTCATCCTTCTTCATTCATTGACCAGTTTCCATCATAACACTAGCTGGCTTCTTGCCATTCCTCAACTTTTTAATTTTTCTTCTAAATACTATTCACTACTATCAATTTCCCACCCAAATGATGCTCACCTTAGTTTCAGTCCTCCTATCAACTCATTTTATATTGTTTCATCAGCTTTTCTTCATCCTGTATCCAGCTACCATATTTGTCTCCCAGGCTCATTTTTACTAGATTAGACAAAACGAACTCACCTCATCTCCTGCAGGTGAGACTTTCCATTCCCCAGTCACTGAAGCAACTAATTGCTAAACCCGTTACAAAATTAGCCAGGGTTTTTTAGAATGTGAGAGACTAATTGCAGACAGTGTTCCAGGAGTTCCTCTATTTCCTGCAGTGGAGTGAAATTGTCTCTATTTCCAATAGCAACACTAACAGAAAAAATACAGGAACACCCTGCCAGTTTCTGGCCCAGAAAAGTTTGTTGCATGCAACCAGGTCTTAGCAAGATGTTACAATTTGGTCCTAGTAAACATAATGCATTCTTGTTTTACCTTTTCATTTTTTCTAAAATATCTATTTTTACAGTGTCTCAAAGCTGATAAATTTATTAATACTGCAAACTGCAAATTTAATCTACAATATGCTAAACTATATATTGTGGTTCTATAAACAGGCAAAGCACGGGGTTTTTTTTAACTGAAATACAACGCAACCCAGTGACTTCAACATACTGTCCTTTAGCTGTACTCTTATTCTCAGAAAATTTCCAGTCCTGGTCAACAGACATAATTAATATTCAAAAACTGAAATAAACAGCCACAATGAGCAGCATAGAGATTTTAATCCTATCCAACCAGCCATGGAGAGAACTGCTAAAATCTGGGTTAATCCTTCCAATCCTTAGTCAGAAATTAAAGTCTGTGCAATTGAAATGGTATGGCAGAATTAGATTTGCTTGTGGTAAGGATTCGATTAAGTGAAAAATTAAGATCTGAAATAGCTTCAGTTAAAATCAAAGTAGTGCATTTCTACTGACAGATATTATAATCCAGAAGAGTCATTGTACTGAAACCAAACTCATAGCCCTTCTCTCCACAGGAAATTAATTTGGGACAAATCCCAGACACTGATTTTCAGATAGGAGTTTTGTCAAAAAAGAAAAAAATAAATCAGCATTTCTCCAAAACGATAATGACAGCTGCTGGACTGGAATGCCGTGAATAAGGCACAGCCTCCAGTTAAGAAAACCACAGAAATGAAGACAATTACTTACATTGCAATTTTATGAAGCAGATTCTCACAAACACCCTAGTGGCAATTTTAACTATATTTGTTACTGTACTCAAAAACACGACATACCCATTAGATGTAAAATATTTATCTCATATCTATTTATCTGTATTGGGCAGGGGATAGTTTTTATTTTTAGCAAGCTGAGAGATTACACATGTCAACATAGAAAATTTTAAAAATGAAGAAGGGAAGACACCACTCTCCCAGGAGCAATTTCTCTTGAAGCTTCTTCATCATTTGATTAAAGCCTGCACAAATCAGGCTGGATTAAATCTAAAATATAACAAATAGTCTGTGCTGTTGCAAGTCTTCAGACTTGTCTATAGACAATTTATGTCAAGCCTGAAGTTTATGGTCGTTTTCTTGATGAAGTTACATATGAGATCACCTCAAGACCCAGAAAGGCAGAGCTCCCCTTGAGCCTACAAATGCCATGTCTGTGCACTTACGTAGCACATCACACTGCACAGTTACCATGGGAGGCAAAAGCAAAGTGGCAGTAAAACTTTCAGTTACAAACATTTAAGGTCTATAGCAACAGAACAACAGAGGCAAATATTCAGCTGTGGCCCCCATGCCGAGACAGCCAGAGGTTTCAAGCTATTGCATAAGCATATTTCTGTAATCTTTGTTGCTCCAAAGCTGGAAGCTTTTACTTGGGCAAGGCTCTTTGAAGTTACTTTGGGAACTGGCTCTCTGCAGATGGAAAAACAAATGATTAAACCAGCTCAATAGGGAGTCAGACTTACTGTACATACTTGATTTAAAAAGAAGCTAAGGGAAGGAGAATGTGGGTTTTTTTAATACAACACTAGAATGCTTGTTAAGAAGAAAAATATACCACCATCTGAGCTGAATCAGAAAAGCTGTTTTAATAACAGAGTTTTTAACTGGGTCAAACATGCAAATTAAATCTTAAAGTGACCTCGTAAGACAAAAATCTAATTACCAAAATGAAGTTTAAATAGAGTAACTTAAGTAAAACCAAGTAACATGTCAACAAGATATTTCACCAGCAGTCCAGTTAAGTCATTTGAAGGAGAGCACCCCCAGTACCCTTACAGCCCTTAATGTACTAAATCACTCCTTTAACTAGAGATTGGTCTTCTAAGCAGAATATGCCTTAAGTCTAATGTGTTGCTTGGACTTTCCACCTGAGATATTAAGAGGCTATGTCTGCATCTTTATGCCTTCTACAGAAAGAACATATTAAGCCCCTTACTAGAAAGGCAAAACCCCCTCCATCTTCTTGTTACATTGCAGCATTCAAATCTTCAGGAAAAGCATTTAAGTAGGCATTAAAGGACTAAATATTTAAAGTATTTGCTTAATTTGCACTTGCTCGTAGTCCTCTACTTCACAATGAAATCAATCATGCCACAGCCAGGATCCCACAAGCAGGATTTTTGCTTTCCATGTGGGACTCGTACATGACCTGGATGCTCTCTTTTCCTAGTAGAAGTATGCTCCTTGGCACTAACAAATGCCTTTGCTGACCTAGAGAATTGTTTTCCGCATAAGTTATTTAAAACCAAGGTTTTGCGTGCCTATAACTTACTTATCAGACAGTAAAAAAAGCAGTAGAGGGTGGGAAATGAGCAAAGTATATTCTTATTTTGGCTTAAGTTTTCCACTGCTTTCAGGCAGTGTTCACTGAAGTGTCCACTGCAGCTTAACAAATCAAAAGGACTTACATTGGAATAAGGATTGCTGAGCTGGACCGTTACATTTTATTATTGGATGAAATAACTCACTATTTTAAGATCTCCACCTTGTACGGTGAAAAAGGTAAACCAGAAAACAGTTCCTCTCCAGCCAACAGTCATCTCATACAAGGAAACACACTTAAACAGAAATAAAACAACTTAAGCACACAAAAAAGATTGGTAAGGCTTTCAATGACCATTAAAGGCATACATGTTGCAGGTGACAGCTGGCTCCCATATAAACTTCCCACATGTTCATTTAAGTTTTAATTTGGAGACCATGGGACATGTTTTTACAAGAAATTGAGAATCTGAAAATATTTTTATATAGTGAGAAGCTACTGAGTAACTGTTCAGGATATTTTAAATGTGAAGATTTTTTATTATGTACACCTGTCCTAAGTCAGCTATTTAGTGTCATTTCACTTATTCACTGACCACTGGAAATAATATGCTAGAAGATGGTGATGGATAGTAAAAAACAACAACAGGAAAGCAAAAGAGATTGTAGCCAGAAGACTGTATCCTGGAAAAGGTTAGAAAAGAAAGTGTGCGACATAACTTTTAAAATTGTTAAGACTGGAAAAGTGACAGGAGGAGTATATCTGGAAATGGCTATTGAAGATCATTTGTTGACTTTAGCCAACCTGGGGGCAAAATCATATAAACTTGTATTTTTCCTTCCACCAGTGAGCTTACCCTGCAAAGAGCCAAAACTAACCTTGTCTGACACTTTCTTATGCTCTGTTCTCTGAAGACATTGCTCATTTTCAACCTCATGATACAACCAGTCATTTAGACAACATCAGCGCTTATGTAATTCACAATCCATAACTTTGTTCTGTGCACATAACTACAATTAAGTAAGTAAAGTAATGGCCAGTAAACATGAGTCTCTCTCTCTTTTAAAGCAACAGCAAAACACATTCACATACAGGGGAGACTGCAGAATCAGCGAGCTACCTAACACTGTGGAAAGCAATTTATTTTCATATATTTTACCTGTCAGTCTGTCCTGTCCCCAAGTATTCTGAGGCCCCTAATGAGATCTGAAATTCAGATTGATTGAATTGAAAATCAATTATAAAAGGGAATCATGAATATATTTTCAAATGCTAGTTTCTAAAAATCCAAGGTAGTATGCACCCCTGCAAAGCACCCGAACAGAGTGAACATACATACATAGAAAAAAGTACATCTATTACTACAAATCACAGATTTAAAAATCTTTCCATTTTCTACAGAAATGGATGTTTACATAGAAGGACATCAGCACTGGACACAGTAGCCAGCCAAGTGCATAGTAAAATAAAGGGAGGGTTGTATACAGGAAAGCCTGTAGACTGACCCTATCCCAGAGGTTATACTAAAGGAAAAAATAAAAGCAGTAGGGCAATTTTAAATTACATTAGAAGAGAAACATGCAGACTCCAATACATCAATTTCCAGATACTTAAATACAGCTTGGACTCCCTACATTGCACCAGGAAAAGCAAATGTCCCCCTATATGAATATGTAAAGCTGGTCAATGAATGCAGAAGGAATCACACAGGACAAGAGAAGAATTGCCCAAGGCCAGGAACCCTGAAGAGATACCAAGACGGAAACTGTTCAGAGTTTTGAATACTTTTGGTTTTCTCATACTTCTTCCTTCACAAATAGATCACTTTCATCAGCAGTGATTTCTATTGCTTGTTTATCACTACCTCAGCTCTCCACCAATGCTACCCTAGCTCACCTGGTTTAGTTTCTCATCCTTTCTCTGTTTTCTGTTTATTAAATATAAACAGGCTTGCTTTAAACTCATAAAAGTTTTTACCTTCTTGGGATTCCAGAGAATTTTTATTTGCTCCAATTAATCTTATTTTAGCACAACTATCATCTGTGCTCTCTGTACACTGAAAGACTCCCAGTACTCCTAACATTAAGGGATACATCATTTTGAGCTGAGAGTTATATTCTCTCCTAGCCAACCTTGCTTATGCTAGATGTCAACTAAGGCAACAAATGGAACTAAACCAAACCCCCACCCTAACTCTAACACCAGGGTGACAGTCAAGTATAAAGGAGAATAGCAAATAGATGGGACACAGATGAAGGCAGCATTAAATGGGAGGGTGTTTTGAAGCAGCTCTTTGGTGGAAGATTTGCATACAGAATGGACTGGATAAGAAAAACACAGTTTAAGAACAAGCAAAGGAAACCAATGTTTCTTCTTACAACTTTTGTACCGCTTTGCTGTTACATAGTTAAGTGATAGAGCTTAATATTTCGCATGCTAAGCATTGGAGTCATCCACATCTTTCACTAGAAACCAGATTCCATAACAGGAAATTTCAGCCTTTTTGAAGACAACAATCATTAAAATGCAGATGGAGAGAGGAGAGAGGAGGCGATGATAAACAGAGCAAAATGAAACAAAGGACAGGGTTGGCTTATTTACTACAAAGGTAATGTGACTATTGAAAATAAACCAGACCATCCTAAATGGTTCTTGACTAGAATACAGACACTTTCCAGAGTTTTTGCATCTGTTTTCTTACGATGAATTCGCAAGCCTTATCTCTTCCCAGTTAGGTACTTCATATAGCTCTGGTGCCTCTGCCAACACAATTTACCCAGAACTCTTAATTAGCCTCACACACAAAAAATAACATGTAATTTGTCTGGTAATTATATGTTTCTGTAACTCCTAAAAGTAACTCATTACAGGAATGTCACGCACTTAGAACAGATTACCTTAATTCTATTTTCTGTTTATTCAATTATAACTGTCACTGCTAATTGTATTGTAAATTGTGTTGAGCTGGAAGGTGGCTACAAAATCCCAGCTCTTTTCTCTTTCATAGTGGTTCTACATATGCAGTGTGTTTCCACTAGACACAAAATCAATGTAGTGAAAACAAAGCAGTCCTACTGTTAATTCTAGTCACGTGGAGAGACAAGCTGGTCAGCACAAATAGACAAAACTTTGTATTAACAAAATTACAGGCAGAAATCTTGAACCAAAAGTTAGGACACTGAAAAAACCCCACACCAGTGCCAAGATAAGGAAACAAAAGGAAGCAGCAATCCCTTGAATGAAATCCCACCCAGCAATCCCTGGAATGAAACATGTTCATAGAAATATCTTGCTCTGAGATGCACAAAAGGCAGGCTATAAACAGTTACACGCCCTGAGCGGAGGCCATAGAGCGAGACCAGCGTTGGTGTTCTCAGTCATGCTGCAGCAGGTAACTTGTGACAAGGAAACAGTCCAGCCTATCTTCATTAAAAGCCTAAAAGGAAATTACTTTCCCAAACCTATGTGATAGAGATAGAAAGCCTAAAACACTGACTGAAGAGTTATCTGGTAATAAAACACCTCCCCATGAGAGCTTACTCAAAACCTAGATTAAAGGATACATAATTCTAAAGTTGAAAGGTGTACGGTCTCAATCTGAAAAAAATCTACTTTATCCAGGCTACTCAGAGATGGATGTATGTGATCCTGCTGGGAAATTACACTACCGACAGTCAATTCAACACACCAAACCACAATTACTTGTAGGCTCCATCATGAGGAGCAGATAAATTGATGTACTTGAAAAATATTAAAAGCATGAGGATGACAACCTTTTCTTCTCTCACCATTCCTCTCCACCTTCAGCAAGGGAATCTGGAAGAAAGCAGGGAGAAGAGCCTGCATGTATACCAAAAAAAAAAAACAACAGACCTAGCTTTCTCAGACCTGATCATGCCTAAATACGAAATAAAAGATGACTTCCAAAAGAAATGGAAGTAATTTTGGAGCTGTATGCAGAATATTAGTGTTTTAATCAAATCTCATCCACAGCCTTCCGGTGTGCTTCTTAGTGTATTACAGCCAACAGGGACTGCACTTTTGCTTTGAATTTGCCCCTGTCCAAATACAGGTTAATCTTCCTAAGCATTCCCTGTTCTATAAATGCATAATCAAATGGAGATATTTCACTGTTGCCCATGCTCTAGAAGTTTAGGACCAGTCTATGACCTCAGATGTGTTCCTGGATTTTCTAGGTCAGTTTTAGTTGTCTCTGTGGCTGTTGAGGAGATGAAGGGAGTAGGAATGGATTACATGAGCTATATAGATATATACATTTATGAATTATTAATTTGCACATGAAGCTTAAAGAGTCAGTATTCAAACAAAACCTTAGTCACAAATTTGGACTAGAAACTGTTGATTTTTTAAGAAGTTTAAATCAATCACAAAGGTTGATTAGGGAACCTTCAGCCCTGTGTATTCCTCAGCCCACCCCAGTCAACACCAACGGACCCCTCATGCTCGAGGCCCAGAAGGCACAGACCTTTCTCCAGAGGAATTTTGCTCTTCCCTAAATAAGAGGTAATTTGTACACCTGGGACTCTTCTCCCTCCAAACACTTTGATCACTTAAGCTTCATGTGTATGGAAAGTACAGGGGAAATGGCTGTTGGGAAAGGTGAGACAACCTTTGTAAGTTTGCATAACACAAACTTACAGCTGCTGGACATCAAGTAATGTCCATGTGCAACTTCGAGTATCACATCTGCATATCAGGAAAAAAGATCATTTTCCTGTCAGTTGTTCAGCTTTTATACTACATTTCTTCTACATGCTTCAATTTCTCTTTGAAATATTCCCCCTTTTAATCAACCTTATTTCCAGTTCTGGTTTCACACTGAGCCTATGAGTCCCAACTCCTCCCTGACCCAGTATATCAAGTCTCAGGATAGAGGAAGATACATCACTGTGGGCCTTCCAGCACAGCTTCTTTGAGTGCAAATGCTCAAAAAGAAATGCTTGCTAGCTCCTATGCATTTACACAAGAACACAAAACCTTTTCCTAGACACAGTGGGGAGACCCAAGCATAGTCTGTGAGCAGCACTGTCTCTCTGGGGCCACGAGACCCCCAGCCAGGTCTTGAGAAGCCAGAGGGGCCCTTGGTTGGAGGGTGAACATGCAGCACAACTGGAGTTCTGCACTAAGAGAATAAAACCATGTCCATTTTTACAAACCACGCATCTAGCTTATGCACCTCAATTGCAAGCACACGTTTTTTCTCTCAAGGACATTAAGTCTAAATCTAATATAAATAGCCAAGGATGCTGCTACAGTTTTATTTATTTATTTCAGTGAAGTACAGAAGAAAATATCTCAAGGATTTAAACAAACAATATGGTGACAGATGGTATGGAGACAATCCAGACTGGCCTCCCTCAGTAAAATCCACACAACCTCATAGCTCCAGGAAAGAGGGGAGGCAGGGGAGTAAGAGGAAGGGGGAGGAGGAAAGACGGAGAAAAAAAGAGTACATGCAAAGCTGGTCCAGATGACCACAGATTTCTAACAAATAAAACCAGTTGCAGACTGCAAAGTTTCTCTGTTCATCTATATAAAGCTCTTTGTACCATCACTGATGTAAGCTGATCTACCCCAGATATCTTCCAAGCAAGTCCAAAAACAGTATAAAGAAATTGTTGAAATTGTTAGTTCAAAGAAGTGATAACTAAAACACATTATTAAACTGTCTATTCAAATAATCTAAGCATCCTCTCAAAAATAATTAATAGATGAAACATGAAAAATATGTTTGACATGATATCAAGGCCTTCCTGTTCTGTTCACTGCATAATTTTATTAGGATGAATATTTTCAGGTATGTTCTCTGGATATATTCTGATTGCCAGACATAACTTATGTGCTTTATAATAGCCTATTATTATTTTGTGGCTTAAAGGGAATAATTTTGGATTTTATATTTGAGAATGTCCTTGGGAAAAAAATTCCAAAGATGTTACCAGGAAAGTCTGCAAGTAGAAAATTATGCTGAAAGTCTGGTGTCCTACTTTTACCACTCAGGAGACTGCTGTGTTATAATTACCTATAGGCAGGCAATAGTCTGGAGATACTGCATGGATGATCTATAGCACTGACTTAATAGCAGTTTTAATATGTGGCTGATCAAAACAAAGACACTTAAGGATTTCTATTTTCAAGAACTGTAAGGACAGTTTGAAAAGAAAGCAAACAGTACCTTTGAGATGAAAGTATATTGCTCTTACTGCAAATGACTAGATCCAAGTGAAGCCACTTATCTCTCTTAAGTAAGACTGGTTTATAGGATCCCACCCTGCACCCTGGGCTCAGCTGCAACTATGTCAACTCAAGCAAGCAAGCTAAAAAAAATAGGAAGTTACTCACACCTTACACTACATCAAAAATCAAGTAAACTCGAGAAGACTTCCATTTCCTACAATCTGCTTAATAGCTACAGAAATTCCCAATCTCTGCAAAAGTATCTTCTTAGGAAAATTAAACCAAATATCCTTCCCTACAACTCCACAAGAGTGACAGTTCAAATCTACTCTCACAGTATTCCAGAAAATCCTCCATGTTTTTCTTTGCTAAATAAAGAGGGAAACTTTTGTGTGGACAACAGTGAGGAATATAATCATCTCAGAAATAGCTAGGAAATCCTTTAGAAAAGAGAGTGGGAGAGAGAGCGAGAGAGCAAGAGGGCAAGGCTCACGTCATTAATATATGCTCCTCCAAGTTTTGAGACACAGCTCAAAGCAGCGAACACTGCAGCTCTCGCTCTTAAAGCTTTACTTTCTCATACCAATGACAGTACAAGAATAGTAATGTAAACCAGCATGCTGTATCATAACCACCTCACGCTCCCAGAACACTGGCTCTTGTTGAGGAAAAGCACAAGATATTGTTTCCGCTCACCCCATTCACCTCACTAAGACAGATTTCAAGCATGTTTTTAACCATTTAATAACAGTGATTATGGCATGTATGCTTAAAGGTACAACTGCAGATTACGAGCCTAGTTCTAAAAATCTTTACGGATGTGCAAGACAATTTATTTTTCAAAAATACATATAGATTGACTTTTATGGAGATAGTCAAGTGAACACAGATTTGCAAGAGGAGGTCAACTGTACATTTTTATTGCAGTTCAAAATAAAAATGAGAATATCTAAAAGTTATGCTTCCCGTAGCAGCATTAGTAGAGCTAGAAGGAAAGTCAAATTCAGATGCTTTTTTTAAGAGGCAGAAGCTGAAAGTATTGCATGCAATGAATAGTGCAAGCTGCTGTACCTAGACCTGAAACAGCAGTTACATGAATACAGATACTTTTGCACCAAAGCATGCAGTTTAATCTTCCAGTCTTTTACAGTACCAACCAAAGCTAAAGTTAATATGCTCAGGAGTATAGTGCCACACACATGCTAATATCAGTTTCAGTAAGGGCAGGAATGAAAAGTTACAAAATTTAAATTTAAAATTTTTTGTAAAAATACAGGACTGCTTTTACGAGCCATCTAGATGTGCTGGACAGAAATCTACATAATGCATAGGGAAGACATGCAAATTGATGATCAAACTCCATGAAGTATGATCTCCAGAAAAGATTCTACAATAAAAAAACAAACCCAACATCCCCCATTCATCTCAATAATTTTTAAAGCATAAGAATTGAAGCACAGTTATGCATAGTGCAAGTGTGAAGTGTGGCTTTTTTTTTTTTTACTCTTTTTTAATAAGATCACTGCGCTATGAGGACACATGGCAAAGAAGTTGTAAAATGTGTAAATGGACCTTAAGAGCCGTGTACAAAGTCATGTATGGATAAGCGAGTGTAAATCCTCAGTACCTGAGCCAGGAGTCTGGGTGTGCTCTGATCATAGTTACAAGGCTGGGCCTAGAGTTCTGGTTTGCACAGGTGCAGTATGGTTTTTGTTTTTCAGGAATGAGAAAAAAAAGAGCAATTGCAGCTATGTCTATAGTGAGCTGAAAATGACAGGTAATGCAAACATCTGCAAGTATTTCAGCAAAATACCTGAAAAATATCCCTCAAAAGAATGAACAAGATTTTAAAGTACAGTTTCACTCACTGCTTATTCAGTTAGATGTCGTAACAAATACCCCAGCAGCACTATAGGACACGGAGGGGGGGCTGGCAGAGGAGTTGAACATGAGTCAGCAGTGCACCCTTCCGGTGATAAAGCCGAACCAGGCTGCAGGAGCGAGAGCACAGCCAGCTGCTTGAGGGGAGGGATTATTCCCCTTCGGTACTCGTGAGGCCACATCTGCAGTCCTCGGCCCAGTTATGGGTTCCCCCATCAATATACCTGAGTGAGTCCAAAGGATTGGAGCATAGGAGGTGCAAGCAAAGGCTGTGGGAACTCTTCCCCAGAAAAGAGACCGGTACAATTGCAGCCTACAACTATGCAGAGAAAGAGTTGGACCCAGGCTCACAGCAAAAGAACAAGAGCCTGTGATCACAGCACTGAGGGAAATTCTAATGCAGCATAACAAAAATAGCTGCATGGTGAGAAAGGTTAAATACCGGAACAGATTGCCCAGAGAGGCTATGGTATCTACATCCATGGAGCTATTAAAAATGTGACTGGACGATCTGATCTGACTTTGATGTTAGCTCGTCATTGAGCTAGGGTTGGGCTAGACAGCCTCCAGTGATCCCTTCGAACCTCAACTGCTCTGTGATTCTATGTTTACTATTTAGGAGAAGGATGGGAGTAAAAAAAGAAAAGCCAAAAGGTGGTGGTAGATCCAAAAGGGATTTTATACTAAACAATTACAAGTGTTCATTGCCAATATTATCAGCAGAAAGAATAATAAAGAATGATAATTTAACCATATATAGTACTTATTTTTTGGAAACGCAAAAGAAATCTTTTGAATAACATTTCCAGAGCTGTTTCAAGAAGCATCACGTTGTAATAGCCCTTCTGGAAAACTCCCTTCACCTTTAATGCTGTTTGGCTACGCAGTATAACTGTCAGTACTTCCACAATAATAAAATGCTTCAAGTTATGTATTTCAGAAAGATTGATAATGAGAGGTTAGAAAGACTTGATTTTGCAATATGCAAAAGCAGTATGGTTCAAAGACGCTAAGGATTCCTGGATGTATTTATAATACATAGGGGCTTTTTCCCCACTTGTGAAGGAAACAAATCCTTTATTTTTGCAACAGAACTAACCACATTGTTCTGTTTTAGAAAAGTATCACAAATACTATCCCTATAATGATAGCATGTGGTGAAACAAACATAACTAAGTTTAAAACCAAATGCTCAAGTCAGGAAACGGTTCCTATGTTTAGTTAGAGATCCCTCAAATGTCAACAGATACAGGATGAATGAACAGCCAGTCTGTTTTCAGCATCCTCCAAGGGATGCTGATGCACAGCAGGTTGGCACAGATGCCCCAGACAATTCTCATCTTGTTTCAGTAGACTATCCCACATCTGAATATGTTTTAAGACTGTGGCAGAATTGGGGACCAAAGCCAAGGAGCAGTTCAAGTGAAGGCAGATCAGCTAGGTTCAGAAAACATTCCACTTTTGTTGGCTTTACATGACTTGTCAATTTTCATAGTCTATATCAAGCAACACATCTCCTGAGGTGGTGCAGGCAAACTTTAACCAGCCTGAAGCAGAGCACGGCCAGCTGCGCCAGCAGAGGAGGCAGTCTACGCAACACCCCCTTCACAGCACATGTTCGCATGGGGACTCAGTACTTCAAAAGCTGTATGTCCTGCATTAATCACTGCATGCTCCAAATGTGGGCATCTCTCATATTAAGAAACCCAGAAAAACTTTTTCTTTTTTAAAGAGATGGCTCATCGTTTCAGATTCACATTGACATAGTATTTATTAGCCATAGAGAATATGGTGAGCTTATCTACTCCAAGTCATTCCAGTAAAGTCTTTAGCTGTATAGAGCATTATAGACGACTTCTCATTTCTGTGCCTTCAGTTTAGTTCATGTTTAGGACAGTTAAGCATCATACAACAACCACCTGGCACAGAATTCACTGAACTGTTTGCCACCTTTGTGTCAGCCGTGCTTGGTAGACTACAAAGAAGCAGGTACTACACACACACACTTTGAAGTAAAAGTCATCTAAAACACAGTACCAGCAGAATGCCACAAGGGAGGCAAATATCTGTTAGAGCCACATAAGGGCATAAATGAAATGGCCTTATTAGAGTGCCAGAGCACTACATCCACAAGCTGAAGTGGGACCAAGCATCTTTTTGCATATCCAGCCATCTCAATGTATGAGACAAAACAGAAGACTTTAAACACTGATCAACTTCACAATTTAGCCAACATCCATGTGTTTCAGCTAAAATCCTGACACTGACTTGGAAGGCAGATTTTACATTTGCAGTCCTTCTCCCTCAGACTTCATCTCCTCTGCCTTTATGACAGCACTGTGAATTTCACCTTCAGCTCCCAGGAGTTATTTCCTAAACAAATGGTTAATCAAGTGTCATATGCAAGCCTCATTACTGTGATGTTCCAAACCCAGTTGGAAGACATCGCACATTGCAAAAGCCAACTTCAAAATAAAGGCAATTTTAGTTACATGAACAAACAATTCCTTCAGCCAATTCAAGCTACTGAAGACAGCTTTGTTAGATTGTCTTAACACAAAAAAGAACAATTTTGATTTCCCAAGTGGAAATCTTAGAAGTCAAGTTTCAGCACAAAAATGTTTTATTAGCAAACTGTGATAACCCCTAAAATCAAAGACAGTGACACAATAATGACAATATTAGCATACAATGAAAATAGTATTAACTTACTGAGACAAGAAAAATACAATCTATTTAATTTTCTAGAGGCTCCTACATAAAAGTAAAAAATAGATCTGTATCAGTGACATCCTGCATCTGCTACTGAGTGTGAAGTCGATTCCATAAGGATTTCTGCCAGTGTTTCATCAGTCAGCACTGGCTGGGATCTTCAAATGTTCTTATACTGGCATAGAAAGTTGAGTGAAATATGTATCAAATAAAATTCCTAAATATATATAAAGCCAGCTTTATAAAGATGGGTAAATCTGTACAGTAATTTAAAAGTACATGAAATAACTGCCTCCATAACTTGGTCACTGCAATTACATTTAAGATAGTAGCACTGACTGTAATGATCTTTCCATATAAATCAAGATGTCAAAGCCATTGTTATAGATTCTCTGCTATAATTCAGCACTTACTGTCCTCCCCTTGTATGACAATTTTAAAGGAAGGCCATTCGAAATACCAAGAGAGACAGGTCTCTTATCCCAGTGGAAAAAGTCTTTCCCAGAGGTGAAAACTTTCAAAAGTTCAAAGCTGATTCCTCAATTGTAACTCATCATTGCATCTTTCCTGCTTCTTTTTCCCCCCCTCAAGTTATGAAACAACATATCTAGACCACTTCATTTTTAGATGGATTCAGACAGCACTTTACTATTCAAAAGCCACTTATAAGGAATAAAAATATCTAATGAATAAGAAACACTAAAGGGTACACATACCAGGAAATAACTTACAATTAACATTGAAATGCCTTGTGTGCTGGAAAACCAGTAAATGACTTCCCACACTTGAACTCCCTCTTCAGCTATCCTCTTTTACAGCCCGGTGGGAGCTCCTCTCAGACTTTCAGGCCAAGCAGCAGCCCATGACAGAGAGCTGTCCTGCACGGTGCTAAGCACCTGTTTCAGAAACAGCAGCGATCACTTCACTAGATCAGTGCTGCAGTGCCAGCAAGGATTTTTTTAAAATTCTTACAATGTTAAGGAACATGAGCTGGGTACATGAGTCACTTTTGTCATTCCAGTCTCACAACAGATTACATAAAGAGATGTTTTCCAACAAAACAATTTGTCATTCTCTCCAGACTTCAGAGAAGCCCATTGTGGATTTTCATGAACTATAGTAGGAAATTAGAAGTATCTGGTTAGCAAAAATCCAATGTAATAAATACAGTGAATACAAGAGCTGGTTCAAGTTTGCAAGACTACTTGATTTATAACCTGTAGCCCATCTTAATATGTTTGTCCTATCACTACTATTGTCCTCAAATACATTCAGGTCTATTGTTTGCTATTTCTTATAAGAACCACAGAATATCTGCTTATAATTTTACATCTTATGCCTAAAATCATTTTATGGACCTACTATTTTGAGGTTGTTTTTACAGCCATAGGTCATATTTGCTAGTAAAATTTCTAAACTGACCAGCATTCAGTGTACTGGAGAGTAAAATTTCATTAGGACTGCTTTTACAATGGACAGAAAGTTGCGTTTCAGGCATGAACCTCAAAATGTTTCAGAATATTTGATGAGTGATCAATGAGGACACTGTTCCATATATTTTTTCTTTTTTAAAGTACAGAGCCACAATTGGAAGCATCCTTTTTGAACTGCTTGTAGTGATTATTCACAATAGAGACCAACACAGTGAAAAACATTACACTAGCAAAAGCTTTTGGTAGATTTTCCTACCTTATCTGCCATTATCATGGAGGCCCCGCCATGAATTCCAAGAATTGGAATAGAAGTCTGAGATGAAATAAAATCCAAAATCTGAGCCACTGCCTCCTGATCAGTATCATCTCCAAAAACCACTCCATGGATCTTGGTGCCTGACATCAGGTCGCAAACATGTGTTATGATGCTCTTAGGGTCAGTCTGGTTCACCAGAAGGGTCACTACATTGACATCAACAGTCAGGTCTGCTGACATTTCTCTGGTCCAGAGAGCTCTGATATCTCTCTCTGTGATAGACTTGGTCCTTCCCAGAATCACTGCAATGTTCAGGATGGGATAACTTTTCTCCGCTCCACGAACAAGATCCAAAGGCGCCAGAAGAGCTTGGAGTACCAGGAGCGCACAGCCAATTTTCCTCATCTTTGCCAGCTTTATCCCCTGTAAAAGCGATCACATTGTATGAGAAAAACAGAGAGGAAAAACACATACACTCTATATATCTAATGAAGGTTTTAAACAGAAAGCTTCTGGACACAATGCAAACTTTTGCAGCTTTTTATAACACATTCTTCACCTTAGTTTCAATTCAAGTCTCATATGTCCTCAAAAAGTTGTCTTGCCAATGACACTATTACAACTGGTCTCCCGCAAACAAGGCAGAAAATGTAGCACAAGTTCAGAGGAAAGACCCATTCAAATTCTTCCTGGATGGCCAACAAAATTAAAATGACTGAGATCGTTAAAAAAAGACATTATCATCCTTCTCTGTAACCTTGCTGTTCTAAAACGGGTAAAACACAGAAATCTATTTTCCTTTGTCCTGAATGTCTATTTAAAATTTAGTCACAGTCTAACAGGAAGAGGTGCTTTAGCTCAAAACCAGAGAAGCAAGCCAGAGGTCTGCTGGAAACCCCAGTCCATATACTCCATACATCTCACAGCATCCCAGAACCATGCTGTTTTACTTCCGAAGATCTCTCCTAGACAGCTGCTGCTCAAGCACAGTCTACTGCATTTCTGGAAATGATTCAGAAGCACAATATTCTATCTTAATTCTTCTCCCTCCTCTTACGCAGCATTCACTTGAGCATCTCAGAACTGCTGATCTCAGACACAAAGTTGTCACTGGTGTTGAAGGGGAGGGTGTTCCATAAATGAGCATCACTGCATTGGTTTACTTCATGTCTTCACTGAATCTCTGTAGGGGGCTGAATATAGACAGAGTAGGACGGGGAGAAAGATGAGCCACAGGAGTGATCTGAACTATCTGAAGGAGGGAGAAGAGGGAGAGCAGGTCTGACTCTGCAAGATCACTCTCTGTTTTCGTGCCCCGGGGGATTTCCACCCCCATAACTGGCTCTCTGCTAGCTGCAAGAAGGGAGTCCCTGTGCCACATAAAGCCAAGCTTGTTGCAAAGCGTCACGGAGAAAACAGTAGCAGCGGGGCTGTCCAATCAGTGGTGGCACTTTTCAGATCTCCCCTCTCATCCTGCCAGCCCTATCTCCATCAATCACAATCATCTGCTGCTGAAGCACACACCAAGGCAAGGGCTTGCTGTATCATCACCTCCTTTCGAGGCAGACAAGGAGATGAGCACTTCGAGAGCCCATTTAACCGCAAATCCCTGCCACTGTGCTTCCCAAGTCATTGCACCGCGGGCCAGATTCCCACCGCTGCAGCACCGGAGGTAGCAAGGAAGCGGTAGAAATACACACCCCTCCACGCCCGCGGACCCCAAGAATCAGTAACTGTAACCCTACACACACACACCCACCCACTCCCGCCCCGGGCCCGCCCCCCTTCCCGGAACCGGCTGCGCCGCACCGGGCAGCGCCCGCGGCTCCCCGGGCCGGGGCGGGTGGCGGCGCCATGGCGCCCCCTGGCGGCCGCGGGGCGCCGTCCCACGTACCCAGCGCCTCAGGAGTCGGAGCGGCGGCGGGTGCCGGAGGGGCCGGTGCGGCCGGAGAGGCCGGTGCTGCCGGTGGAGCCGGTGATGCCGGTGGAGGTGCAGGGCATGCCGCGGCCGCGGGCATGTCGCGCCCCTCGGTGCCCGGGCTCAGGGGCGGCCGCCGCGCCGCTGGCCGCACGCGTGATCCCCGCCGCAGCCTGCGAGCGACATCGCGTCCCGGGAGAGCAGCTACGCGGACACGGAGACAGGCAAAGGGGGGCTGGACACGGGGGGGACGGGACGGGACAACGGCGGGGAGAAGAGGAGACGATGGAAAGCCGTTAGTCGGGCTGCAGATTGCACAGGGGAATAAATCAATCAATATATATCGCAATCTCATGCGGCATGTGAACCGAAATAAAGTGACTAGACTCAAAAGTTCCCCCCGCCCCCGCTTCGCTTCGGAATAAATTCAAGCTCTTTCCCAACAGCAGCGCCCGTGAGCCCGCAGCCGTCCGGGAAACGTCCCTCATCCTATCCAGGTCAGGAAAATCCTGGGCTCCCAACTGCCCGCTTGCTCCCGAGAGGATCGCACGGGCTTGAGAGACATCCAGCCTGGAGCTAGAAGCGAACTAATTCACATGATCAAGGGCAGTTTTCTTGACAGGTTCAAAACAAGCATAATCTGGAAAACAGCTAAACCGGTGTGGGGTAAAGCTCTTTTTGATCTTGGAACGGAACAGATTCATTCTCAATTGATCATAAACCCAGGGGGACACACTCAAGCAGATCCCTCCACGAAAAGCTCGGATTGCTTTGATTTTTCATTCACTATTTCCATTAAATACGCATAAAGATACTTTTCCAAGCAACCCCAGTCAAACGTAGGACGCTGGCGAGCCAGGCGAAGGGAGCCGGCGTTCCCCAACCGGTCCTCGGTGCTGGCCAGAAACTGAGCCGAGCACCGAGCCCGGAGAGCCCGGGGGAGCCCGGGGGAGCCCGGGGGAGCCCGGGGGAGCCCGGGGGAGCCCGGATCCCTGCGCGGCGGCCGGTGCCCCCAGCCCGTTCCCAACTGCCGGGCGCCGATCAGTGCCCGCCAGCAAGGCAATACTTACTGCATTCTCCCTCCACATAGTTCCAGTTTAAAGATCCTCAAAGTCATTTCAGTAGATTCCTCTGCAAACAACGAAGTGGAAAATAGGTCCCTTAACGCCTGGATATCATCCTGCAACTTGTTCCCACCGCAGTAAATACAAGCCCGGCAGCCCTTTATCGCTTGAAATCCCGCATGATCAAGTTTTAGCTGAGCCATTGCAACTGAGATTTGCTCTTTACTTTTGGCAGGAGGCATTTAAGCGTCTTCATTTTTTTTTCCTCCCCCCCCTTTTTTTCCCGCTGTTTAAAGGGCAATTGCAATGTTGCTGCAGCAGTTCCCCAGGACGGCAGCCTCAGAGCCCCCGCGCTCCTCTCAGCTTCTTGAAAGCGGCGGGGACTGGCACCGCCGGTTCCTGAAGGTGCGGCGGGATCCACCCGGCGGGGGCCGCCTGCGCGCCGCTGCGGGATGCGCGTTGCTCCGCGCCCCTCCGCGCTGCGCCCCGCCGCTTCGCCGCCCCCGGCCCCGCCGCCCTTGCAGGGGCGAAGCTCACGGGCGCCTTGTCAAACCGAGACGAACCGCGGCTACTTTGAAGGCTTCCCCCCTCCCTCCCCTCCCTTTCCCGTTCTGCTTCCACAAGCACCAGCGAATGAGTCAGACCCAGGCAGCCGGGGGAGGGGGTGTCAGATCTGGGGGAACAGTGAAAACGCCAGGTTTGGGGCAGAAGAGTGGCAAACTTGAGCACTCTTCCCACGTTAACAGCCCCAGCGAAAGGCTGGTAGCCCGGGAAACCCCAGAGTGTTCCTTCCCTTGATGCAGGGGCTGTCAACCAGAAAGCCCTGCCGTGGGGCTCCGGGGAATGAATGTGGAGCAGCAGCTTCCGCACTAAAAGCAGCCCTAAAAGCTCCAAGCCGCAGCCAAATATCACAAAAATGCTCTGTAGGAGTTGGCTCCATCTGGGCATCCCCGCTGCTCCATCTCCCCTTCGACACCCCGCGACACCCGAGCATTTCCCCGTTCCTGCACCCCCGCTGCCGCCCAGCACAGCCCTGGTGCCGGGCCCACCGCGCTGCCGAGCAGCTCCTTCCTCCTTACCCAGCCCGCACCGCACCCCCTCCACCTCCTCCCCTGCTCTTCTGCTTTCCCCTTTCCACAATCCTGCTCCAGCTGCCACAGGATAACCAACCACCACACAGGTGACGTCCTCTCCCGTGCTCCAGCCTGTACAACCACACCTATTTCCACACCGAACCCTTCAGAGTAAAGGCCAATTCACATGCTTTGACAGACCCACTCAACAAGGCACCTACACCAGAGGAAACCTTTGGGCTCAAACCGGATAATGCCAAGTGTCCACTCACTGAAGTTTGCTTTTCACCACATTAAGACACAGAATACTGAGAACTCGCTCCCGAAGACATTTAACAACGCATCAGTTTTACTGCTCTCAACAGTCTCTTCATAAAATTCCCCAATAGGTCTGTGTTTGGGGTTTTTGTTCTCCTTTGAAAGATCTCATCTCCTAACTTGGAGATTTCTTCCTTAGACATTGCATTAGTCTTTCTAAGCAAAGCAATTAAGCAGCTACAACTGTGCCATTTTTAAAAAAATGTTTGATGTTTTAATGCATCTTTGCATTTCACCTTTGATGCACGCTTTTCTCCTGCAAATATTTCAGTGATGCTTGTAGTCATTACTGGAGGTGAGGTTGCATCTCCATCCTTGTGTAAGGGTTATTTCAGTGTTATCATTCAGTAGATTTTACTGAAACAGCCGCAAAACCAGGTATTCAACATCCTCAAATGCAAGTGAAATTTACAATAACAAAAAAAAATGTGGCTGACATCAGCATATATTTAAAATATTAAAAATGACATGATGTCTTTGGAAAATACTTGGTATGAAGTATGCTGTGTAGAAAACAGTGACTGAATTTAATAGTTTGAAAGACCAACACAAGAAATATCCAAGTTTTCCAACTTCAGAGCTATATGATTTTCATTAATCTAAATGTAGACATATTTTAGACAAATTTAGCATTAGTTCAAATATTTTTCCTCAATTACTCTTATAAAAGTTAGTGAAATATCACATTAAAATTTAGTCCAAATTAATTTACAAATTAGAATTAAAATAAAACATAAGTTTGCCCAAACACATTGAGATCAATCTTGGCAGTACATATGCAGTCTTCCCAAAAGCCTCACCAAATTCAAGCAGATTACTGCCTACAGAGTTGAGTAAATGCTGCAAAATTAGACTGCTATTTTAATAGACATCCGTAGTCCTTTTCTAGATATATTTGCACAGTTTAATTTAAGATTAAAGAGAAGAGCTGCAAACATGGTAAGAAATCAACTTCACTCAGCAGAAACAAGAAAACAAAATTTGCATCTAAGTGTCTAATTTACCCTCATAATTTGTGTGTAAAAAGGGAACACTTACTTCAAAAGCAGTGTAACAAACACTAACATCCCTGCACTTGGGAGATTAAGTTACAGATTTAGTATTTTCATGGAGAACATTTATTCCAAAAGGCAGATGGATTGATACATAAGTGATTTCCTTCTCCACACAAACAGCTGCATACTTATCTAAAAGAAGCTACAACATAACTTCAAGAAGTTTGGAATCCTGCACTTCTGAGGATATTTTCTATCTGGGGTTTCCCTACCTCCTGCCTGCTACATAAACCCGTATTTAAAGGTCAGAAACTTTCTTCTTACTCAGTCCCTTCCAAAGCAACACTAAATCACAAGAAGGTTTCCCTTCTCTGAAAATTACCTGTTGCAGAGTACAGTTGTCAACAGAAACAAGCAGCCAAATTATCAGGTACAAGAAATGCTTCCAAAGGAGGCAGGAGAGGCAGTGGGGTCTAATGGTCTGGCACAAGGCAGATTTCTGTCTCTGTTGCTGACTCATTAGTGACATTGCATCTATTACTTTCTCTCCATTTGCTTTACTTTACCAGCTGTAAAATGCTTACCTCAGACATGACAGACAGCTAAGGTCAAAGCCAGATTTCACCCCCAGATTCAGGAAGACTCCATCATTTTCCTCTTGCTCTTAGAAAAAGCAGTGTTAAGTAAAGTAAGTACAATCACCCTTTTTAGAAAGAATTTGTTCTTATGCAATGACACCAACGTTAGCCAAGAAAAATACTTCAACACGTTAGATATCAAATTATTGCCACTGTTTTCAATAGAGGTAGTCTTTGTTGCAAAAGTTTAAGCCATGATTGAAGAGATCTCTAAAACAAATTGCTGATCTACTCAGTAGCCCTAACTACCTGGAAACACCATTACACAATACTTCCTATGTTTTGTGACACAAAATGGTAACGAGATTACAGGTAACTGGCTAGGTTAAGGGAGAAAGGCTTACTTAGAATTCATTTCAACTTTAAAAATGTTTCTAGTTCCAGCAATAAACTCCTCTTACATGTAGGGAATATTGCTGTAACCAGTAACGATATGTTTACATACATCTTATTTCAGCTACCCTGAGAAAACTCTCCAGCAAGAGTCAAAAGCAACATTGATGCAAAGTCATTTTTCAGTATCACACAGAATCAATTCTGAATGAAACCACTTGACCCAATGAAAACTTAATGCATAGCAAACAAGGATACAGTAACATAGACTTACTCTTGGGGGGCAGCAAAGTTACACATGTGCTAAATGAACTCAAAGTAAAAATGGGAAAGAACTCAATTGTTTTCAAACTAAAACATTTGGTCACAGATGGCCCTCTTACTGAAAACTGGCTTAGCTCCTCATTTGGCAGTGTCCTTTCTTGCACAATTTACCAAGTCATGCATGAAATGATGGCCTTAAGCTACTCTCAGTTTTGCAAAGGACATGAGCTGGCTGCCACAAAAAAAAGGAGGCAACATCACTGACTGGAGCTTGAGGCTGTTACAGCACTTCAGCTTCTCTGCAAACAACCCCCAGCAGGGAAGGAACACCCAGGGGCAGTTCAGCCAGAGTTCCTCCTTCCCACCTCACCTCTGATTATCAGACTTCTTCGAGATTCACCAGGATTGTGTCTTTGCCTCTTTTGTAATCAATTTCCCATATCAAATTAATCTTTACTTCCAAACTCTGCTATGCAGTTCCCAAGAGAAATTATCTCTGGGTAATCACTGAATTAGTCAAATTAACTCTGAGGGTCAAGCCAGAATTTCGTCATGAACTCTGTACTTTTTAATTAAAGCTGCTCTATTAACAAAGAAATCTTTGTCACAGCAATGCAGCCCTGTGAAGACTGTGTCAGTAACAATCCCACTACACATTCAACTCTCTGCACAAGATCTGGACTTCAGGGAATTGAATCAGGTGTAAATACCTAGTTTAAGACTGCTTCTCTTCTGCCCTTCCTGTTCTCTCCCCGATCAGGAATTGTGAAATATCAGTATCTTTCTAATAAAACCTTCTAGGAATACCCAAGAAAACACCTGATCACTGACTATACTGCATAGTCAGTACAGCTTGTTCATTAATAACTAGAACAGTAGAGGAACAGTCAAAAATTGCCATTATTTATTTAGGGTCAAAATATGATCTCCTAACCCTCACTGACTTCAGTAAAAGTGACAAGCCTTTATGAATCAGAATTTTTTAGAATACTATTTTAAGTCTTCTCTTCACTTACCCCCGAACCATATAAATCCATCTCTTCTGTACCTATTCCCGGACAGCGAGACGGGCCTCCTAGCCAAGCTGTTACTAGCTTGTATTAGTCCATCTAATGGATGCTCAGATTCTTGAAGTGTATAATGACAGGAGTAGTTTTACTCTTGCCTCACATGGAACATTCTCTGTGTCTCCACAGTTGAGATGGACTACATTTATACAGATTTTACATACCTTAAAAAGCCCCTATGTATATAGCTGACGAATCTTTTCAAAAGTTTTACCAAAAATTTGTTTTAAGTTGGAGTTTACTATCATTCTGATCTTTTGAGGAAACAATACATAGTTCTAAAGCCTAGCCCCTTGAGTAAGTACACAGGTATTCAAAGGGCTAGAGAGACTTGTTAGGTTTGAAAATATTAATCAGAGAAATACCTTATGAATCCTGAAGATAGGTGAGCTACTAGTCTTACCGATATTAGTATCACCATAAAACAAACTTTCATGGAATATCCTGATGGTATTTCACTTAAAGTTTGATTGAACACAAGGAAAATTACTACTTATGACTGATAAGACAGCAGTGACCTCTCACACATTGTTCATTGGTGGTACTTGTTTGCTAAAAGAAAACTGTACTGAGTGGGAAGCACCAAGATGCCTACACTGCATCTGCTTCTCAGGGCTTCACTAAGCAAATTTTTGCTTAGGGAGTTGAGACTTTTCTAAATCCAGAAAATCAAATTTAGTAAAGGTCAATGGAAGCTTCTTATCAACACAAAGTTACCTCAGCTCTAGCTGGAAGATATATTTAAGATGAGTAGTATTTTGCTCCTTGTAACCAACCCAATTCTGTTGTAGGCACTAGGTATATTAAAACTAGATGCTAGAGGTTTATGAGACATCTGAGCCAGTAGGAATAGATCCAAGATAGAAAAATCCCCCTTGAACTTAAATTACAGTTCCACATGATGAGTCAGAGCCTTCTGTCACCTATTTCTACCATACATGTTACATGGCTTTGGTTCATATACAGGAATGCTATTAAGCCACTTGAGTGTTAGTTTCCTTTAAACTGCAATTGTCACCATTCTTTTAGGTTCTGCATTTAGTCTGCTCTTGCTCCAGTCTAAGTAAACCCATTCCTTGCTTCCTATAGAAACAAAGCCTCTTGCTTTTTCCTGCCCAAGGGGAATTCTAGGCTGCAGTTCTCTCTATACCAACTGTGATTATTAGTAGATCTAATTAGTTTCATTCTATTGCATTTTCAAACCTTGCATGGCTTAATCTCACTGGTGGGAACAACAAATAAGACAAAGGGGCTTTAAATAAACTAACATATTAAAACATATTTGTCTCCTACCTAAAATGCAGGCTTAGCTTACCCAGATGACCACATTTCTAGGAGCTGATATCCAAAACAATTATTACTATAGTTCTGGAATCTCCCTCCAAGAAATGCAAATGCTATTTCACCTACCTCCAAACTTTTGTCTGACTGACAGTAGCTCTTAAGCCTGAAAGAACTGGCTTCTGCTTCTTATGGCAGGGGAGATCAAGTCTGATGGCAGAAGGAAGGATTCAAGGAATTTTTTCAGGTTGCTAGAAATACAGGAATTGTCTGCTCTCTTGCCTACCTGCAAGGTAACTCATATGGAATTAACCCTTAGGAGGAGACATGGCTTTTGCTTGTGGTTGTTTCTGTACTGTCAACAGTTACAGGTTTAAGTAGGCCTTTTCCCAGAAAAGTTACTGTTGACAATCCTGTTCTTTCCTCCTCTCCTGCCCTAAGGGGATAAAAAAAATTCATTCGTGTATGAATCCTGCAGAGAGAGGTCAAGGACTGTACAGGCTCATTTTTAGCTTTTATACATCATTACTTCTAAACCTCAAAGGTCACACCATTGCTTTAAACACTTGACTGGAGATGGGAAGCTCCTAGTTCTCCAGGTGTCACACAATACAGTTCTAAGTTGCTTTGCAAAGGAAGTCAAGTTCAGAGGTTGAGATTTATGCTAGTCCTACACTTGGGAGCCTCAGTTACACCGGGGAGGATACTGCTGACCGCAGACTTTGCTTGCAATATTGCTATGATCTGATCTTTCCAAGCTGGTTCAGTGTTCAAGACAGTTCTGTTCATATCCAATGATGTAAATCACTTGCACAAAGATTTGTGCTGTTTTCATATTTGAACACAGACACCCAAATGCGTTTTATATTTAAAATACACATAGGTGCATCCTCTCTGATAAACTTTATTATGATAGCCATTAAGAAATACAGAAACTGAAAGCAAAACAAAAGTAATTTTTTCCAAATAAGGAGCCTTCTATGATTTACTGGAATGACTTCATGATCATCACCTCATTATAGCAACTTATATGGATATGAATGAAATCTATGCTTACATTACTGTCATTCACTAAATTGAGTTCAACTACTCTTTGAAATACAGCTAAACAATAGCACTGATATATCAACACAAGTATTAAACTTCTTTTCACACTCATAAGATAGACTCAACTATATGCTCAAGTATATATTCTGAACTATAAATATCCTCGGTTTTGTTTTACCTGACCTTCTATATACTGTGCACACATTCAATGACATTAACACACATACAGGGTTAGAGGGTTTTTTAGGCAACAATTACATATGCAGAATCATCTAGACAAATATAAACATCTGAAGGTATTTTACCAAGCTATTGAAAAAATTGGTCCCAGACCCACTTTCTGGAATTAATATACAATTGCTTAGTTTTTAGAAGCCAATTAACTGGAATCTTGCTTGGCAGACAGTTGTATGCTATCTATTCTCACACAACCATTTCTGTTCCCACCAGTCCTTTCTATAACACAGATTCCAAAATAACTGTGATATATGTAGGAACACGAATATTTTTCTTGTTTAAGCTTGCCAGATCTTATCTTTCATCTGCAAAAATCAGACAGATTTCTTGCTTTCTTGATTTTAGCCAGAAAGCTAAAATGCTGGAAGATGGTAACCAAAAAGATAAAGACTTCTTAGACCTTCTTGCTAAGTGGGGAACAATGCTCTCTTCCAAGGTACAGAACACTGGGCAAGGGTTCATGAGCCACTCCATCTGTATTTACCCTGTATTGCGTTCATCTTTACATAGCTGATTGACTCCCATATCAAAATCCACAGAATATCCGAGTATGTGCAGGAGAAACAGCATGTGCTTCTGCGGTAATCCCAAGTTAAAGATACTGACTATAAAAGAGCTATATTCTTTAAGAAATTTCAAAACACACTGGATTTATATTCACTCCTATGCAAGTATTAAAGTAATATCTGCTTGACCTCACTGATCTCACTGTTGTCGTAGCCCATCACAGATTTATTTCATGGTTCCAAGTTCTCCTTGACGCAATTCTGAAAAACTTTAAACATCATATTTTTTAACAATTGACTTTTCATCTTTGCTGGTTATCAACATTCATCCTTGAATGCAGGTGTAAGAGAGCTGTTCATCCTAGACAAACACTTCAAGGTTCAAAACCAAAATGAAAAATAGACTCCATGTTTAGTCTTTGCAGATTTCCCAGCCATTTTCACCCCAGTTCAACAAAATTGTTATTTTAATAACACTAATTCCTAGATGGGCCATTTTTTTCCAGAAGTGAATCATAGAGTTGATGGGGGGGGGGGGGGAATTTTTCCTCAGTAACTCCATTTGGGGGATGGGACAGGGACATCATAATGCTCTGAAGTAGGAGCTGGCTCAGTTTCTAAATAGGAGGCATGGGGTGGGGTTTAAGCAATTCATTTTAACTCTTCATTATTTTGAAAATGTCTTCCTACCATTTACAAGGGTTTGTTTGGTGTCTTTTACCTCCTTCAAACCTTTATCAGCTCCACTAGCCATCAGCATGTATACATGCATTAAGGACAGATTTACAGATGTTCATTTTAGCTCATCTAGAACATCAGTTTCAATTACTCAAGTTGCTTTGCCCTTGCTAACATTATGGCATTTGAAACATGCTCACAGTTAACATAATTCCCTCATGTTGACAATCCTGAGAGCTTTGATGTTTGGCATAGCCAGTTCCTCTAGATTTAGTGTCATTAAAACGTCACCATCATCAATTACACAGGCACTCAAAGTTAAAGACAGTACTTACAAGAGCAGTGTTATTAAAAAAAGTACAGGAAGATGGAGAGAAAGACTTTCCAGAATAAAAATGACAAAAACAAATTCAAAGGTAATAGGGAAGAGATTGTTTCAGTATGCTTTCTAATTTAAACCAAGCATCTTGGTTTTTACCTACTACTATTCCAAGTGATACACTTCCACCCTTCCCCCATCATTCAATTTCAATGTATTTAGATTATGCCAAACAAATACAGAAACATTATCAACATCCTCACTAACATCTTGCACTGCAACTTCAAACCACTGTCATTTCTTGCCACACTGAAGTCATGCCTCAAGCCTGCACTTTCTTTCTGGTTTCTTGTTCTTCAGAGGATTACTAGCTCTTATAATCTTAACTACTCTACAACACAGTGAATGTTGTCATCTGTGTATCTGCAGAAGGATAACCAAATTTAGCCTCAGATTAAAAAAATTACAACTTTCCACTCATTCCTCCACACACCTTATTAGCAAATACATTAGTTAAGAGAAGCAGTGAAAACCTGAAGACCATCTGACTATCTTTGTGCAATAAGTCACCTTCCCACAGCAAGGTAAGAGATAGATTTGCCTTCTATTACATCTCCTTTGACATCTCTGGGGTCAGTTTGAAAATCATAAAACAGAGCAATGCATCTGACAATACAGAACACCAATAATTACAGTACAATTGAATAAGTAGTCAAGGTAAGGTTTTTTTTCCCCCCCTTCAAGTACAAGGTTGATCCAAAAGAGACATCCTCCAAGAATCTTAGTGGGGCATATTCTGAAGAAAAACACCCACTCAGCTATCCTCTTAATGACAGAGGCTTTTGGTTCTTTAAGAGATCACCTAAATAATCCATTGTTGTGGTTTAACCCCAGCCAGCAACTAAGCACCAGGACACTTGTATACAAAACTGCTATACATTTACTATTTCAGAATACGTCTTTTCATGCACACAGTATAATGTATATATTGTAAATATATCACATCAGACAAGATTGCTGAATAATTTCGACAATTTTTCTTTTCTCCAACTGATCATAATAGGTCCATGAAGGTTTGGTACTTTCAACACACGTTAAGCTTTTATATTTCTTCCTTATAAGCTTTGAGATAATCTGCTTTTTACCTTGATTTAATCATATGTTTTGTCTGTGAATTGTTAACTCAATGCAGTGGAGCAGTGGCAGGTCCAATGCCTTCACAAGTACAACAGCACTTTTGTAAACAAAAGTGTATTTTGCTCCCTGAAGTTCAATTAACTGCTGAGTTAAACCTCATCTCAAGGTGATCAATTAAGGCACTTAGACTGCTGAAAGAGAAGAGCATGGGCATGAATAAGGCTCAGTTTCTAGGGATAAGTGAATAGTATTTTATCATTCAGACTGTTTCCCAAGTAAGTTAATTTTGTAAGTATGAAGAATAAACACGCACTTGATCTGAGAAATCAGCACAGATTCAGAACCTTTGATTTAATATATAGATCCATAAAAGACACTAGCTTATGATAGGAGGGAGCATTAAGTTAAAATTCTAACTGAACTTATAAACTTTATAGTATGAAGTACTCAGTTTCTAAAAGAAAGACTAAAAGGTAATCAATAAATTCTTCTCTAAAGGGCGAGTGATTAATCCTCTATAAACCCAGCTGATATTTTACTGAAACGGCACCAAGTGGGATTGCTGCAGAAATAAATTGTTTCCCTTATATTTCTTATATTCAAATTATTTTTTGTGTGTTCCTGTAGAAGGCGGCTATGGGCCATAATAACCTGATTTGTCATTTAAAATAAGGTTCTACCTGACAGTTGTTCACTTATCCCAAGCAGACTCAATCTATATAGCCATATCTCAACCATGCCCTGCTGCAGCTGCAACCAAACCATGCCCTGCTGTAGCTAAATAAACACACTGACCAGTGTCACACAAAGATGTGTTCTAATGTCTCCAGAGAACACAGAGTCCACCACATCTCATCTTCCAGAAGCACATGCAGACTGAAACAGATTGTACATGTATTGCCTTTGGAGCATGCGATTGTTAATCTAAGTACATGAAATCATATCTATTTTTAGTATCAAGTATGTCACTGTATAAAAATGCTCCTCTTGAAGCGTCATATGCTCAAAATAATTTACTTCATTCACAAGGGCTTCTGAATAGTTAAAGCTCTGGCTAAATCCCAAAATTCCACTATGACTACTCTTATCAAGCTGAACAGCATCCCACTGTTCGACATCCCTCTGAGAAAAGGAAAGGGAACAGCAGGATATAATCTACTCCCTAAAATGGATGGAAAGGTGGTCTAAAAGTCAAAGGACATAAGAACTACTCAAGGGGACAAAAGGCAACTCCATACATTGTCCAGAATGGCAATTACCTAACAAATGTTGCATGTCACCAGGGTACAACAGTCTTGCATAAGCACAAAGCAACTGCATGCTGCATGTTTTTCTATAGGAAAGGTAAACTTAGAACATGAAAACAGCTATTTCAGCAGTTACCATGCCTTCCAACTGCAGCAGAAGAGTGACTAAGCTTATTAAAACTGTGTACTGTACAGACTGCTTGTAGAGTCATTGGTACTAGTTCAACCCAGTGAGAACTCCTCTGTTCCCATGTGGTGTGAATGCCAGTCTTCAAGTTTCTTACACTTTTGCAGGCAGCAGTGAAATAATGTATTGAAAGCTTGAATTGTGATCAAACCAAATGCTTAAAATTGTCTCAGACTAGGTTTAAAATCTAGCCCTGCAACAGTACTGCAGTTTTCTCAGTTGGATCTAGAAGACTCTAGTGCAAAGAGCTTCCTGGTTGGACACTTCATTGTAATTCCTGTTGCACGAGCTAAGGAAAAATTTCTCTGTTGTTCTGTCTAACTGTCCAAAAAGTCAAGTCCAGAATGATACCAACCATATGATGGGAGCATATTTGCTCTCAGAGCAAAATTCTAGCCACTATGTAGAAGAATTCCCTCCAACTGTACTAATAGTTGCAGAGTATCAGTTGGACAGAACACCAAGTAAAACAGTTGATTCTAGTCAACTGCCTTGTTTTGCAAAATGAAGTCTACCCTGTATGAAACAGCCCAAAGCTAATGTTCAGCCTAAGTAAGTTATTTTAGTTTGTTTCTGCATGGAAACTACATTCAAAACTGGGTTGAAGACTTCCAGTGCACAGCTATATTTATGTTGTTTACACAAAAACTGTTTGAGAAGCTATCCACATACTGTCCACATCAAATTACTTTGTCAAGGTATGATCTGTAACTACTCTTGAGTCGTTAGCATGCAGTCCTGATTACTTAGTAGGCATCTAACCACAGGAAAGGAAAACAAATCATGTAACTTCGTGCTGATTTAAAAATTGTTACTGGTGTAATGTGATGTAAACTGACAATGCACTGCAGTTCCAGCACTGCATTGCATCAGAGGTGAAACAAGCAGGCAAAGAAACAGATAGAGCTAAGAATAGCACATTTAATTCTTCAGAGATGGTCCCAACAAATAGGAAAAACAAACATAAATTAGCCAGAGCATAGCTAGCATTGAAGAAAACCTCTTGTTTAGGTCTTCAGACTAGTCTGCTTGTGGCATGGGAACATTTATAGAACATAACAAACATGCAGTCACAGCATGTGTGCACATGAACTGCCTTCAAGTACTCTGGAGTATATACACAAGCAAAACAAATTACAGATGATGCTTCCCTTCTTCCCTGACCCTGGTAAAAAGTAAGTCTCAAAACCTTTCTGAATAGAGACCAACATTTCAGTTCACTGCCTGGAGATTTGAGGTTTTTTTGCTTTGTCAGATGCAGCACTGGGATTGCTTTATTTCTCCTGATGCTCTTCTAATCAGTTTGTGAAGGCTGTGGACATATACTCCAATACTGGTCATCTATTTAAGAGCCTGCCAAGTTTATAAGTGGAATCATAGCTTCTTTCCCTCTAAAAGTTTACAGCTACATCACTGCCATAGCCTGCCTGGAAATGTATGGGGGGGTGGGAAAAACAAAGAACAAGAAGTAGATACCACTCTCTTTGTATCCCTCTTCCCTCCTCTACACACACAAATTGCTCAGATCAAATTACTCAGGTTTTGGCTGCCGTTCCCAACTCATAACTGAGTTTGCACTTTCATTCCACTATCTAAGTTTTACATTCAGGTGTTTTTTCCTTTATAAGGTTTTGAGGAGGACTTGAAGGGGAACCTAAGGTATAGCCAAAGCAAGCTGGGTCTCACTGAAGCACAGGTTTCAACTATTGCACAACTTCTTGTGAAGCATTAGTACCAGCACTTGTGAAGAACCAACTCTGCTTTGTATACCAGGACAGACGGAAGAATGGTTTTACCAACCACTTTTACCCCAACATTCTTCCCACTGCTTCAGCACTGGGGCCATGGATTCACTTCCATGGGTCTCAGTTTGTATCTCAGTCCTGACTATTCCCATCACTTTAAATAGGTGAAAAGGCACTAAGTGGAAGGGAAAGACGCTGCAGCCCAGCCAGGAACTAACCTGCCTATAGATCCTAACTCTTTCACATCACATCCTTCTCTTCCCAGCATACTAGCATTTCTGTATGTGTAATCACTGTGAACCAGAACTATATTGCCTTTGCAAAAACTTTAAAAATTTATGACTGAAAGAAGTTAAGTGATCTCTGCGCAAAAGTCAGGATGGAAGAGAAAATGTAATATATGGGATTTTCTCTAACCAGAGATATGTCCCCCACTTGTATTTCAACATCTCACAATCTCTTAATATGGTTATCCACAGACTCTTGTGATAGAGAAAAGGTGCAAATGTTTTTTTGGTGATGAGTCATTTAGTCTTTCTTCCTCAGCTTCTTTATCTTTACAGAACATTACATAATAATATAGAAGTGTTCTGTTTCCCATCGAGGAATATCTCACATGTTTTTTAAACACATTAAAGCTGATTTACTTTGAAGCTTTGAATTGTTTGTCGCTTCCCCCAACAGAAGCATCACAAATATTGCTGTGCAAATGAAGGATATTTTCAGTTCATTGGTTAATCCAAGATAGGAAAATAATTTTGTTCATTTTAAATCAAAACTTTATTTTGAAGGAAATGCTGGGATATTAACCTTTTAAATGGATATCTAAGCAAGATAACATTGTTTCAGAAACATCAGGCCACAATTATTTCTGCAACTGGACAAATTCAATAGGATTACATGGCAATCCGATACCTTTGGCTGACCCAAATCTGTATTTTCTACTGAATAACTAAGTGGCCAGAAAAATATGGCCCAGTAAGTAGCACACATTACTAACTTTTCACTTTGTGTGCCCCTTTATCTGTCCTGGTTCCTCAAAAGAACTGCCGGTCCTGTAGGACCCCAGTGAAGGCTCTTCTGCCTTCTTCATGAAGTATTTTGAGCAGACCAGAGAGGAATAATTGCTGTTAACCTCTAGAAGTATACCATAGTATCTACCTCATAGCCTTACTCCGTGGGAGGGCAACTTTTATATGTACTGACTATTAAATATCTTTCTCCATCAGGGCATTTTTGGGAATGTTAACCCATAATACGGTCTATGAACACTGCCTCTGATATCAGAGATGATAAATAAACAAAATTCCATATAGAAATGTATTAGTTGTAGAAGGAACTTACACTTTAAATTATAAAAATATTCCCCAATAAATTCAGTTCAAATTAATATGACAGAGCCTCCATGGAGGGAATGTATAATTTGTGTGAAATTTCAATAAAAGACAAGCTCTACATTATAACCTCAGAGCAACAGAAGCATCATCATTGTTGCAAGTTCAAATTTTTAAACAACTGTGCAAAATGAAAATAAATTCAACATTTTATTTTACCCAGAATAGCTATACTTTAAATACAGACCCAGTAATATTAGCAACTCCAAGATGTAATAATCTCATTACAGAAAGGGAACAGGATTGGTTTATTTATAACATTATCATGGATACTAGCAACACATTTAAAAATATTTAACTGTTTTAACGCATAATCACAAGAAATTAATCTACTGATGAGCAAATTTTCACTGTTTATAGTGTAGACCGCTGTGCATTAAAGGAAGCCAGACAGTTTCTCTTTGCCAAGTTCATTTCTGCTCTTTGAAAGCTACAGCAATATTTGTAGATGTCACCATTCTAGAGCCCATACTGAAAGGGCAAGACTAAGCAATACAGAACTAACAATAGTTACTAAAGAAAACTGCTTGAGTGTGTCTGTACAGCTTCATTTGGTAAATAGCAGTAATTTGTTCTCCCAACTCATGAGGTGCTGGCTATTTTGTTTGTAATGGATTATTCGTCTCTCTCCATACTTGAAAAGCTGCATTTATTTTTTGTTTTGCCCTAGTTTTGTTATTATAAATTATTACATTTGAATCATTTTCTGACCTAGATCTTAAGAAACAGAATATTTCCAAGCTAGAATTCAGACCTTACATATTCTCACTGACAGCCACAATTCTAGGACACAAGCTTAGATTAAGGGGGGGGGGGGGGCGGGGGGGGGCTGCACAGGGAAGGGGTGTGAGGAAGTATTGGAAAGTGGGTATTGACATTTCTTTCAGCTAGGTGTCTGGAACTGAAAGGGACAATAAGCAAACAAAAACACTGCAACCATAGTGAAGAAGTGGGTGAAATCAGCTAGTAGACCCAATTGTACTAAATAGCTACAATCCAGAATGTTGCATTCAAGGCCAGATAGAATAAATCTCTTTGCTCAGCAGGAATGAGAAAAGGTCTACAATAAGAGCCTGGTTTTGTTTTCAAAACTTAAATCACACATGGCTAATTTCCAGGGCTAACAGGACAGCAGAAACAAAAAGTCAGACGTATAATGGTTTGTTCAGAACCCCAGTTTTCATCAGCTAAATAAGCCAGTTTCCACACAATCAGTTACGATACCCAGCAGATAAAACAGATGGGTAACTGGCCATTCACAGCCCATTTCCATGATATGCATTCTTGTGGTCTATAAATAACAGAGCAGGGACACCTGCTTCTTGGCAATGCAGTAGAAATGCCTCTATTCTCTTCTACTTTTATCTTGTTCATTATGGATAAGGATGAAAAGGGATAAAACAGAATTAAACAATAAAACTTTTCCCTTGCCAAGACAACGCATATTCTGCCACTGCAGCCTCAGCACAACTGGCAAACAGCAGGTGCCATCCATTCACTTGACTGAAAACTACTCACCATCTCCAAAATTAAACATACTCTCAGGGATTTCATGTTGGGTTTTGTTGGGGGGGTTATTTTATTTTTATTTTACAGATTCGCTTTCTGGTAATTGCACTGAAATCACTACTAAACAGCTACCTATCCTTCAACTAGGTACACTTATTCTATTAAATATTACTTGTTCTGCTTTTTAAATCTGTTTAAGTCAGAAAATGTCATGCTGCAAAAATTTGGAGAGTGACTCTGGCCAATTCATCCATTCCTTCTCAGCAAAAACCCATAGGAGCCATCCTCCAGGGTAAGAGGATGGATAATTTCTGATGGACCTGCCAAAGGTGACTGTGGCCTTCTGTTGTGGACACAAGCAAGCTGGTAATGCAACCTGCTCTCTCAGGAGTCATTAGGATTTCATCATTTATTCAGCTCCAACCAACTCACATCTTTGTGAAATTTATGAAGTAAAAGAGCACCTGAAATCCACTGAGCACAAGCAACTGGAGGAGAGGAAGAGATTTCTGCCACTGAACACAGATGCGATTAAAGAAGAGACTGTTTCAGCTATGCAGGTCCCACAGCTGCGTTGTCCAAAAACAAAAGCCAAGAGGCAAAATTCTTTTGCAGTGCAGAAAACCAGCCAGCGCCATCTGCCAAGGGCCCTTTCTATGGTTGTTGTATTTGTTTTATTCCAACCATATGCACCTTCTTTGCAGATCTGGATGAAACAGCTCCTCCCCCTCAAGATTTGCAACCTCATAATCCATCAGTCCAGCTTCTTCACATCTGCCACTTGAACATAATCTTATTGCTATGTTTACCTCAGATGCATTTCTTTCAAACTCCCCAATGCCACTTTGGTCTATTTGTTTTCATTATGAGCTAATCATAATTTCATTTCCCTTCTGGTTTGTTTTCCCCTCCTAGGTATTCTCAGTATCTACCTACCCCTCTCACTTCATAACAGAGAAAACATATCAGAAATTTCTCAACAGGGTGCTCTTCCAGTAAACAAATGTTTCCATAGGGAGTACCAGCTCTAACAAAAAAACCACTGCTGAATTTCCAGTCAGAACCAGAAACTGGACCAGAAAACAGTTTACTGACACTAACCTGGAATACAACCCCCCCGACTCAAAGTCTCAATTTACATAACGCCAAAGAGACTGGCTTCCAATTTAAGAGCTTTGGAAGAAGTTGATTTACCTCTATGCAGAACAGGAAAAAAAAGTAAGCATCAAAGTCAGAAACCAAATTATGGAAAATGTAAAAAAATACTGAAAAATACAGTTAACTCATTCAAAAAGGAAAGAAAAGGATGACCTGGGGAAGAAATAATAAAAATCCACATTCTTCACAACCAATACAACCACAAAGAATTTGGTCTTCACTAATGACCCATGTGAGTCTCCCTGTAATACCACTCTTGCCTACTCTGTTCTCCTATTGGTCTATGCACTTTATTTGTTTTATGTATTTTATGAATTTTCCTAAGTTGAAACTTATTTTCTAGAACACATCTATGAAGTTAACATACCAACAATTATAATATATTAAACAAACTGCAGACCACAATTTCCATGTTTGCTTCCCAACTCCAGCATTTTGAATCAGAGGCTGCCCTCAGACAAATGTGTCACACACTTATAACCGAAGTTGTTACTGTCATCATTTGGGCTGTCAGGCCAATTCCATGCAAAATTAAATGACATGCGACTAAACCCCTTAAGACTAACCAAGTTTAAAAATAGCCAGCATACATTCAATCACACCACTGACAATGGCATTAGACCAATAAACTCAGATTCACAGACTAATGGCCTTCAACAAGCAAGGAATTCTGGCCAAATCTGGATCTGAGATCAATGGTAATACCCTCTATTGCAAAACTTGAGCTTGATTTTTCTGCTTAATTGTTTGAGCAAAGAGTATTTAACCTTCAACAGTTTCATGTAAGAAATAAAAAAGTTACTGTTCCGTTACCAAAAAAACCCTCTTGTCTCTCCACATTGTTTAACTATTATATTGAAAATTTAAAAGTTCAGATTTTCAGAACTGCATAGCATGAATGTCATGGTTAGAAGTCAGTTCAATAACCGTGATTGCTTTAAACATTTCTGATCAGGTACTGATTCCGCAGCACTAGAAAACACTTATTTACCACTAAAGCAGTTCTGAGACAAGTATAGTGAACCATCTTAACATTTATTCAGCACTACAAGGTAGATAAAGCATTTTCAAATGTTTATCTTCCAGCTCTGTATGAGTTCCTTTTTAGTGATTTCTTTAGCTTTTCTAAAATTAATTGAAAAGGTAATTTCCAACCTACATTCAATATCCTGTCCTTACAACTGAAAGAATGTTTTAAAGTAAAAGATGGATAATTCCCTTCAATGAATGATGGTGCTGAGCATTGCAATTGTGCATGATTCACACCACAGACCATGCTCCAGTTGAATTTATGTTACTTCCTTGAGATGCTAGGGACACATGTAGTAAACTGCCACTGACTAATGGGCAGTTTCTCTATTTTTATTTGCAAGCCAAGTAATAAAGCAAAGGGAATTAATTTGCATTGCCCAAGGATTTTACTCCCTAGCTAACTCTCCCTCTCACTTAGATACGGTTACCTATATGGAGAGGTACACATAAAGCAAGCTCACGGAAAAAGGTTACTGAATTTTACAGGTTCCACAGTCAAGCTGCTCTGCGGTAACTGATAAAGCAAGACACACCTGAGTATGCATCTCAGCCCCATACCCATCCATTCAAAAATATATTAGGAACCTCACTTAGAGTTTTTATATTTTTGCTATGTACAATTTGAGGCAGTAGAACTCAACATTTCAAGTCAGAGCTTCTTCTCAAATTCAATATAAATTTCACCAAAAGTAGTAAAAATTGAAATGTGACACCTTGACATTTCTGTACCTTCTTTCTAGGAAACACAATTTGTTTTCACTAGATCAGATTTTGTGTATTTTTCAGCCCATACCTTATTTGACTCATGATTAGATTTCTGGGGGTTTTTTTAAAATTTTTGGCCTGGGGTGGGGCTTGGATGTGGTTTGGATTTGGAGTTTTGACCTTCACCTATTCCAATAAAGGGAATAGTGAAGATTTCTACCTCTGCATATTCAAGAATTAACAAAGCCTGGACCTATGATCAGTTAAGAGCTCTGGTATTCAAAAGACCCTGATTATATACCCATGCAAAGTCAAAGAAATTAAGTATTAATTCATATTTATGGCTAGGCCTTCATATTTGAGGGCTGACCTCAATTTAGTATTTTGCTTCATTCTACTGTGTATTACTTTTTTCCACATGCTTCATTCTGTTGCAAGTTACAGCTTAGTGATTTTCAACATTTAAGTGTTAATTATAAATTGACATTCTTCCAAATGCTGTATCAAGACCTTTAAGAAGCATGTCAGAAATGACTGGCTCATCTAAAGCATTCATGAGACGAGATTTACACAAGATGTGAAAGCAACGGATTTCTGTATACCAGAGTTAATCAGATCCGCTATATTAGTATGAAAGGGGACATAATTTAGTATACATTAAAATAGATATTTAATTAATTACTCTGAAATTCAGTTGTCTTTATTAAACGGTCAAAATTGACATCTTTCACAAACCTCCTCCTCTTGTCCCTGTGCCCACAAACCCACAGTTTCAAGGAACTCTGGAGTCATCTGTAAACACCATAAAAGCATCTCTCACCTGGGGAAAAAGGTGCACCACACAGATTTTGGAGATTAGATTTCCTTTACTTGGATAGGCTAAATTTCCTTGGCACTCTGTGGGTTTTTTTTTAAAAAAGTGGAAAAGTGCCTAAAAACCCCAGATGCTTCTAATGAGCTTCCAAAAGCTGATGCTGCATAGTGTAGTCAGAGTTAGAAAGTGGCATCCATGTGATGTGCTACAGCAACTTCAGGAACCTGGTATACAGAATCCTCAACAAAACCATCGCAAGTTGTGCAACAGTAAAGTCTCAATGCTTATTTAATCTCAGAAGTACTTCTATTAAAATGGTTAACTCCAGAACCACTGCCAATAACATTTACATCTTTATAGCAAAATCAGAACTCAGGCAAAGGACAGAGCAATAGAAAAAAAAAAAAGCAGCCGTAAGCTGAACCCTCAGTGCTTTGAACAATTTACAAGTGTAAAAAACAAAATGCTGGAGATTGATGTCTGAATGCTTTGAACCCCTCTGCTCAGAAAAGAAAATGGATGGGAGAATACTGCTAAGGAAATTTCATCAATAAATCAAATCTCTATTGTCCCATAGTCTGAAGTACATTATAGCAACCAACCCCATCTGAAGTACGCTCAAGTCCAAACAACCACTGTTTCCTTCTAGAACTATGGAAACATGAACTTGTTATTCCTGATACATGGCAATTCTCTATTTACACCACAAAACGCCAGCCTAATCTTCCACCAGTCACCTCATCCTTAGCTTCAATCTTTGAGCATCAAGTTAATCTATAAATGAACTGCTTTATGTTAATTCTGAGACATTAAGATGAGTCAAGGAGGTTGGCAGGCAGTCAGTTTCTCACTGGCCCATAAGCACAACAGGAATTTTAATACCTACTTTACTCATTTAGCTGACCCAATCCTCAACAGCACACTTACTAATTACAGCTTTAAATCCTATAAAGAAGTTTATCTTCTATTATAATAGCCTATTACAAACACCAAGTTGTAGTATTGAACATTTTTGGAAAACTGCTTCACTACTAGTTTTTCGGACAGTATCTGCATTTCTTCCATGAACATGAAAACATTGTTTGCCTCTCACAGCATATTAAGAAGGCACATAATTAACTCTGTATCAAAAGCACAGCCAAGATCTTCAGAAGTGGTTAGCGTTTTTATGAGATATGAAAAATAAAATATTCAGGATTTTTCCTAAAGTTAAGATACCTTTTAGTGCATCTCTTAAACAGGCTCTAAAGAAAAGAAAACACTGGAGAATCACAATTGTTTTTCAAAAAGCTCCTACCATGTCCAGGTTAAATGAACAGAGAGATCAGAACAGAGATGTCATGAAAGCCAAAAGCATAAACAAGAAGATGCAAAAACTATTTATGGACTGCCTCTTTCCTGCAGAATTTGAGGGAAAAGGTACTTTTACTGTCTCCTGTATCTCCTATTAGAGAATGTAACTGTCCTTGCACACTCCACATTAAGTCTCAGTTTAGGTTTGGTTTTTTTCTTGTTATTGTCATGTGCACCAAAACTGAAATCAACCTCTCTTTAAATCTAGGTGCCTTCTCTTCAACCACCCCCAGACAAGTAGAGAAAAGCATCCCACCAGAGCAGTCAGCCAGCAAACAGGAGCTGTGAGGATGAAGCCCACATCTACCTGCCACTGGAGCACCTCTCTACGAGGCTGTAGGCTGGTCTGAACTCAAAACAGTGTTCAGCAAGATTCTGCAGGCCTGAAGCAAAAGCAGCACACTATTGCCATTGCTAGTCATGGGTCACAGGCTGTGTATTAACTCATCCTTGCAAACCTCAGAACTGTCAGTCTTTGTCTGGACTGGTCCTGGGTCTATCTGGAGATCAAACAGGAGGTGGCTATTGCTCACTTTGTTTTAGTTTTAGCTTAGCTTTGTGCAACTGTGTGATGTAAGACCTATTGTTACAGTAATTGTGAGACATTTCTGCGATTAATGCAGCATAACAACAAGTAGTTGTTCTGTGTAGAATAAACTATTTATGACCCTAGAATAACAATGCTGTTCAGGCCCAGGATGACAGGAAAGGGCTTGAAAGTACAAGAACAAGAAAGTAAGAAAGATCTCAGCTATATTCAACTCATGAATACTTGATTACTGGTCATTAAATGCATGCTAATTTGGGAGCTGGGTAAAACCAGATATAACAGAGAACAAAGAATAAGCATCCAATATACATATGTATACAGTATATTTTACATTTGGGAAATTCAGCTGTAATGTGGAATTCCAGCCACACGAAGAAAGAGTAAGGTGTAAGCATGCATAAGAAAACAAGAATAGCCCCAAGAGGGCTCTAGAACAAAAAAACACCACCATCAACATCAGTGCCCTCTTTGTGAAAAATTGCCAGGCTGTAACTCCCTCCCCATTGCTTGCTGAGGAAGGCTTCGACTGTTGACCTTAGGGCACAGAAGGGTAGCAAACAGATGAATAGAACACCAGGGGAAAAAAGAGGGGTAGATACTAGGATGCATGTGAATAACAAGTTTAACTGTATTATGACTGAGACCTTTTCTACAACGGTACTGTTTCTTCCTCTGAAATAATTATTCCTAGACTAATAACTCTTTGATTAGACTGTTAAGACTTTAATTAGGCTAACAATAAACTCCTGGCTTTGCCTTTGCATATGAAGTGTTTCTTCAGTCCACAAGCTGCACAAGGTGCAGTGCAACAATTCATGCAGCCAGAGGGAGAGTGGACCAGAAGGAACAATTTCAAAAGAGGTAATTCTGAGTGACAGTGCCTATTTCAAAGCCTGCTCAAATTTTAAGTTAAGCAGTCAAAAATTAAAAAAGAGATAACTTTGTAAACAGTTGAGCCACTGATAATAATTGTTTTAATTTCAAGTTTTTTCTGCGTGTGAATGAAGTATCTAAAAGTGGTTAAAATCACATATAAAAAGTTGTATTTTTATTACTTAAAAACAAGTACACAAACTGCTTATTAGGACAAAAATTAATCTGACTTAACACTTATTTATCTCTAAATGAGAAAGAAAATCTGATACTAGCTGTGCAGTGAAGAACTGAAGACACATTAAAAAACTGAAGTTAATTTACTTCTGTAGCCATGTGTCTATAAAGCACTCATTTTGGAGATACAGCTCAGTATCTCTTGATATTCTTACCCTCCCAAAAAGTTCTCAGAAAACCAGTGACTCACTGATAGCTGAAAAGTGGGTGATGACTAGAAACACTATCCTTGAAACAATACATGGGGCTTTTGCAGAAATACCCAGCAAAATTGTTCTGTCTTCTGTTTTTGAGTAAGGGTTCCTACTGTTTGAGATATAACAGTTAAGTGATTAGCATACATATGACTTTGTGCTGGCAGAAGCATTTATACTACCAAATACAAAAATGAAATACAAGAATGATAAGCAACAATTTTATACTTACTTTATTCTATTCAAATATCAGTAGCAAACACTACCTGAATAACACAGGGATTAGTCAAAATAGTTTTCAGGTTGGCGGATTTTTTTTTCTATGCACAGTGGCAGAGCTAATGGGCTTCTGTTTTCACAGGCACATCCATTTTCTCTGCAAGTAAGTTTTGTTCAAGCATCTCAGAGTTTCTGTTTATCCAGTTACTCAGCTACTTAGAGATCCTTTCAGGTCAAATAACACCACACACAGAAAGTAGCTTCAACATGATTGCCAGAGGTTAAAATACTTTAAGATGTGCAGAAAGTATGGGCAGTAGGACAGTATAACATATACACTGTAAGACCAATGCCTCCATTAGCTCCACAGCAATGCAGACATGGCTTTAAAGCAGCATACATGGGCACTACATAGTTTTTCCATATATTTCAGTAATGGAATCAAAACCAAAAATAAGATAGTCATGTGTATAAGGAGACCAACTTAGAAAAGGCAATTATGTTCAGAAAATTTAGACTAGTAATCCTGAAAATTGTATTTGCTGATATATGCCTTTTTATATGCATATACACCTGTGGTAGAGTTGTGTTGTGCTCTCCCTCTTAGAGTATTCCCCATTCAGAGCAAGACTTAGTTACCCCTAGAACACTGGGTCTGTAAGGTCTGGCTACCAAAAAGTTGGGAGCCCCTTACAAGCACAATCTTGTGAAGTATTCAGTTTCATTGAATTTCAGGAATCACTTCTGTAATTAAGGTGTTTTTAAAGTACAACTTTCACCAAAAAATTATGTTTGTTATCACTTTGGATGGAAGTAGAACGAAGGCACAATTCCAGTGGTTTCACTATTACAGACATGAACCCTCAATTACCTGGTATTTTTCTTCCTATGTACTCCTAGTGTGCCCAAAGTTGAAGCTTCAGTGCATCTTATGCAGCAGAGGGGCACCCTATGTGCAATGCAGCCTTTCAAATTCTCCAGAAAAATAAGCTCTAATCTCATTTTAGAGACTCAGAAGAGCATATCAGAGAAAAACAGGCAAAAAAACTATACAGATTTAACTAAAACAATAACCACTGTCAAATGCAAGAAGGATTTAGACCTTGGAAGCTGCTGACAGAGTCAAGATACTCCCCTCTCCAAAATCATGGAGATTTAAAAATTCAGATAGAAGAACTGGATGGCCATAGCAGGCCTCTAGTATTCAGCACTCTGGTTTAAATAGCATTAGGAAAAGTATATAAACCAAAAATTTCACTGAATTTGCCCTTACCAAAAAGAGCAATAAAATGTTTAAAAAGACCTATCTATGATGCTAAAGAATTGGCTATTTATATATAACTAATTCAAGTCCTCTTTCCTTCATAAAGTCATCAAATAGTCAGTAACAACTGAACTCCTGCTGTACCTGCCCTCTGGTAGCAGTATTAAAGCCTGATTTCAGACCAATTCAATTGCATCTACTGGTCAGTCCGTTCTTAGCCATGAACTGAAAGGGAGAGGTAGGGCTGAAAATGTACAAAATCCTAAAGAACAGATTTCCTTAATTCAATTGTCACCATCCGAAGCAGTGAAAAGCAGCACAAAGATATCCTCTGCACCACACTCCCAGCCCAGCTGCAGTTGAGAAATCACCGTATTACCTTTTGATCAGAGATATCAAGAGTATATTGGGATTCTGCAAGATCTGAAGACATCCTGAACCTCCCCAGACACTCCAATCCACAGAACAGAAGATGGTTGGATAGTCTACAGTGGGAATCCTGCAGTTAAGGATTCCTGATCAGAGACAGTAAAGATCCCTTAACCTACCTACTCTCTAATTAAGATGCAAGTGTTCTGCACTTCAGTGATTCTTTTTCCAGAAACTTTACCTTACCATCCAAGATTTGATCAAAAAGAGGTAAGGAAGAGGAGGAAAACAGGATGGTAGAAAAGATATATAAAGAAAGTTCAAATTATATTAATCTGGTTTGTTGTGGGGTTTTTTTTTCCAACTCTGAATTGTACTAAATTTTAAATTTAAATATCACTTAATAAATACCCTAAGTACAGAGATTCTACTACTCAGTGTCCAAGATGTTTCCTTTATCTCACAAATGAATCCTTATATTTATTTCTGTTTACTGAATTTTTTTCTCACCTGCCACAATCCTGGTTCACAACTTCAGTGCCTGCAAGTAGGACACTGTCCAAGCAATGTACTGAGACCAATTATACTTCAGAAAATCCTGTCCCTTATAATACTTGATTAAGTTCAGATTCTGAGATTAAGTACAGATTCTGAAATAAAGATTAAGTTACAGATATTCTGAATGATAATTCAGAATATATATAATCATCATATAATTCTGAAATAAAGATTAAATACAGATTCTGCAGCATAGATCATAAACACCTGAGGCACAGCAACTGCAAGCAAGTTAGCACCATTAATACACTTGAACACTTAAAAAGTATTCACTATCATGATGCTACGAAATAATTTGACTAGAAGCAGAAAAAAAAATCCGCCTGAAGCCTTAAGAACATTATGACACATCCCATAGCTCTAACTGTTCTATATAAAAAAGCATTTTTTTGCCTAGAACAATAAGTATATGTAACTGTAACCATTCAAAAGTAGGGTGAGAAGGCAATCACCTTTAATTTCTCCTGACATAGATTAATATTCAAGTTTAACCTGCTGAAAAACACAGCAGACAAGTGCACATACAACCCTAAGATGAATGACAGACTGCACAGTGCTGTCTTATGATACAGGAGCTGCCACACAGCCTGAGGTATTGATAAAGGAAGGAGTGTTCTGCTCCCTTCCCCCCTGCCATTAAATCCAAGTTTAGGACAGGCTGAATTATTTTGACAGAAAAAGTGCCATGCCAATCCTGCATGTTGTATATTACAGAAGAATTCATAAAACTTTGCTTGAGACAACTGCATAATTTATATAAAGAACTAGATTACTGTGCTGTGTCTTACATTCATGGAAAGGAGGGCTGTGACAAATCCACACGAAGGGAATTTTATTAACCCTTTTTATTTTAACTGTCATCATAAAGGAAGTGTACCTGACTAGCACAGACAAAATCATCTTCACTGTCTGCAAAAACATTTCATCAACTAAACCACATAAAATGCAGTAGTAAAGAGTGTGTTAAACTTCCTTCTAATTTGCAGTTAACAGAGTAACTGCTAAGTTTCACTTGAACCTATGAAAACCACTGCACATTCTCCAAAAGCTACAGCCATTAAGCAAGAGAGGCAAACTGTATTTTTAGTAACATGACAACTTATACACAATGTTCTTCTGCAACCAAAGCTCTGGGAACAGGAATGATAAGTAAAAAAGGGAAAGCAATAAAAGAAAACACTGTTAATAGGAAAAAAGATCAGGAAGGACAGTACTGAAGCATGATTAATAAGCACAGGAAGGTATAGACAAAAAAAACCCAAACATGGCTGCTAAATCTTGGGGGAAAAGGACAGAATTAGAGGCCAACACATGTAACAGTGTCAGAAGTTGGAAACCACACCTTTTCGAGAGAGGCAGCTGCTTCTTGCTTCTTGTTCCCCCTGAATTCCACAATATAGAGGAACTGGGAGCCACCATCCCATACAAAGAAAATGCTGCCCACTAGTTTGTCAGCAATGTAGCATCTTACAGCTGGCCAAGGCAACAGCTCTTGGCTCACATCGATTTCAGGAATAAGAAGAAACAATTAAAGCCCTACTTTGAAGATAAAAATATAGATTTGCTCACTGCCTTTGAAGCTGCCAGCCTCCCTACTTTCAGACTCTCACTCCAACCTTCATTAAGACTTTTTTTAAAAATCAGGAAAACTGTAACAGTCAACAAAAGCAAGACAGCCAGATGTTCTCTGCAACAGCAGATCATATAAAGACTCTGGAGACTGGTGACTGAGGATGAAACTAACCTCATCACAGCCAAAAGCAAATGGTCACAGCTCCTGTTTCTGTTCCCAAGACTCTTTGCTGAATTCATATAACTCCCTACCCCCAGCAAAAATATTTAACTTCTCTTGAGTCCGCAGCTCAGCTGAATTGGCTCAGCAAGGGGTCTGACAGCACAACACTGGACAAGAGGAAGGAACTGCATACCTGGAAGAGGTGGGGGGGGAACATCCTTTTGTCAGGGACATCAGGCTTTTAGATCAGCTGTTGTGGTAATGGAATACTTCACCCTTTGAGATCTAGAAGAAAATGACAAAATTGCATTATTCCCTTGCTCTGTGGAGAACAGTCACAGTAAAAAGGTGACATGATTAAATGAGGGGAGGAAAGAACATTGAAAGTATTACTCAGATATGTTTCACTATCATATACTTTCAATAATTCATGAACAAGTTAATTTAAGTATTTTAGAGATGTTATAATCAGTCAACTATTCAGTGGCAAGTCACTACATCTCTGCAATCACATCTTCAGTAGCTTTTATTTATCAGCAAATATGTAATGAACAGACACTTCAAGTTTTTAAGTTGCTTTATCAATGTTATGACATTTCAGTAAAACTGGGACCTCATTTTCAGTCTTTCCTATGCTGCATCTCATGGGGAGACACATGGTAGATTTTGTACAGTAATCTCAGTGTGGTTATGTCCCCATTGCAATCACCAACCAGTTTTGAAAACATTTTCAATCCTTCACTCCACATGGATCTTCCTTAGGATCTGTTTATTCTAGAGTGACTGAAATTTTTGTATTTAATGTAACTCTGCTTATGACTTTCCATTTTCTGCAGTATGGAAGTAGTATATTGTAAAAAGACTTTAAGGTGGTAACTTCCCACAAAAGACCATGATACAGTACTACTTGAAAATCTAGAAGGGTAGAGAGTAACACAAAAGGCTCACTGTTCCTCAGCAGCACAAAAAACCAAGCTTGCAAACTTACTCAAACTCTCTACTATTAATCTAAGGGTTTAAGAAACAACTGTACTTCTCTAAGGGCAGTGAATAAAAGGAAGAAGAACAGGAAGCTTAAGAACAAGTTTGCAAGTTACTTCAATCCCCTAAATCACAGATAAGGAAAGCCAATCTGAGCTCAAGGTCCTGTACTAGGACAGCAATCCCAGAAGAATACTAAGACCTGTTGGCAACATAATATGGTATTTTAGTCTGGCTCTGGTTTTCTCCTTGTAGGTTCGCAGCCCAAAAGCCAATTAACTAGACTATCTTCACTATTGCTTCCTGTAGAATCCCTAATACATTAGGGCAAAGTCCCCAGATAGCACAGTTCCCAGGTAGTTTGTTTCTATTTTGACTCTTTGAGCTGTGGTTTTGATAAAGTACTTTATTCATCGCTTCCAGCTAATTCTAACTTGCATAAGGCAAACTCTTTCTTCTACCACTGCTGATGACCTTGTTACTTGCTCCACCCTTCTTCCCCATCCACTGTAATACTTGTTGGTAAATATGAGTATATACGACTTTTTATTCAGACACAAACTAAGCAAAGAAGTTTGAAAAGTGGAATACATGTTGCATTTACACAACTTAAAGAAAATGATCCCTTGTACCGACTTATTTTTTTAAAGGGCCTATCAAACCAGCACAAGACTGAGCTGTTTATAGCGTTGGTTCACTTTCTAACACTATCAGAGATCTGAAGTTCTATATAACCCCTAGAATCACCCTCCCATATCTCACCGGGAGATGAGTAAAGCACCCAGTTTCATGAGTAAGCACATATCTAAAGCTGAGAAATAATTTAAGTAATTGCTCATCTCGGCAGTGTGTTCATAACATAGCTGAAGTATGCACTGCACCTCTGAAACTGGAGGATGGGCAGGATTAACTGCCAAGGTCAGTCTACAGATAAAGCTACCACTGGATCTAAACAATAGCTACTGAGCTAGAAAGCAAATTGAAGTCTAGAAGTGATATTCTGAAGTACTGGTACTTGCAATGTCAGAAACAGTAGCAATTAATGAAAGCAATTTAACCAATACCCACATAAAACAAATGCTTAAGACCATGTATTAGCTATTGTATTTGTAATCCCATGCCCTATCTCAGTCTCCTAAACAGAAGACTTGCAAGGCAGAGCCTGCATACCCAGCAAAAGACTAGGGTCATGGTTGATGCCTCTGCTATTGCTTTACCATTTATCTTCACTTTAATGCAGGCTAGTTAATAGGACAGTTTGATGTATCTTTTGGACAGAAGAAGCTGAGCAGAAAAATCTATTCTGGGGAATAGAAGTGGTTTTTTGCATTGCGTAATTAGAAGCAATAGAAAAGGCACCAAACATATCTTAATCAATTGAAGACGTATTTCATTAAGCATTTAACTTAAAGTCAGGCACACTTCCTCTAGAAAGTAGATATACTGTAAATGTAGGAAGGAAACGATGTAATATCAAGGCTAGCTCTTCTGACAAAGAACAAATGAATACAATAAGCCTTTTGCAAGGTACTAGTATTTACAAAGGCTGAAGTCTTTCTTGCTGAAAAGTCATACGTTACTAGAAGAATGGAACAGACTATAGAAGTGACTCACTGGCAAGAAGAGCTCTGTATAACTTAACTGGTGAATGAACTAGGTCTCAAGATCTAAAGTTTCTGCAAAGTAGCATAACTTGTGCTTAACGACTTAACATGTTAATAATATCTGCTATACAGTTTCAGCTGAAATCTCTAAGGGTATTAAGAATACAGTTTCAAATACAGGTAAGCTGTCATAAATGTCAGTACTTGCAAACTCTGATCTGAGATCATGGGCTACAGTACCACTACTACTCTACAGACATCTACAATTAGACTCCTCCAGCTATTACAACAACATACCAAGTCACACATCTTGTCATTAAAAAACAGCTCATTTTAGCAGAACTGTAGACCTAGAAAGGGTGATTATTGAAAATGAATACCAGTATTTGGGAAAATTGCCATGTACTAATATGATTTTTTAACGTCTTTCATTATGCAAGGAATTATTGGAAAGATAAAAATCCATGAAAACAGTTCACTTCTAGAAATGGACAGATTCCCTTCCGCCAACCTAATACTTCAAAAGAATAAATAAAATGGAAATTGATGATTTTCCTTGAGTCTACTATATTCCAGTCAATACAGCAATTGTTAAGGCACAGCAAAGGCTGGTTACTCCCCACAGGACAGGGAGCCAAGCTCGGCAGCACAGTCAACAAGGCAAGGGCCTTGCCAGCCAAACCTGCACCCAAGCAAGGGAGTAGGGCAGTTTCAGTCAAGAGCCCAGATCATCAGGCAAATCCAGGATGACAACACAGGTCTAAGGTCAAACCAAGAAGTCAGGCCACACAGCAGGATCAGTCCAAGGCCAGGATATCAGCCAAAGAGTCAGGGTCCAGCTTTGTAGGACCCACAGCAAGGCAGGACACAGCCACAGCTAAACTAGAGACTAGCACAACTAGGGCATGGGCTGAAAGCTGAGTTTAAATAGGGTCTGGGCCCATGGGAGTGGGTGGAGGCCACAGGTGAGGCTGGTCAAGGCCATCAAGGCCTATTAGTGCCCTGGGGGCCCTGACAACAACAGTCAAAGCAACAATTCTAAAACCTGCACTTTCCTCTTTACTGGTTTTACTTGTTTCTCTTCAAAGACTGCCTTCTAAAATAAAGCAAAGACAAGGAATCTCATTTTGCCTTTGATATTGCAGCTATGGCATACTCTGGTGCGTCAGCTTGTTCTGACTCATCTGCATTTAAGTTTGTCCTGGATACTGTTTGCTTGCTCCACTTTGCACTTTATTTGCCTATGATTTACTCACTCTTCATCTAACAAAATCTGTTAACCTTTTCTGATCTTCCACTTCCAATTTCCCCTACACATACGTTTTTGTCCATTGCTGTTATTGCCTACAGCTACACTCAACCACTTTCTGCCCTAAATGTTTCCTGCCATGGTCTATCTCTCTCTTTGTACCCCATCCCCTCTGATAATATATATGCTGAATAGGAATATCAGCTTCTTAATAGGTGAAATACACTTTGGTTTTGCCTCTTCTTAAAAATAGTCTTTTTCAGGGACACTCTTAGTAATACCCCTAAGAGCAGCCCGGACCACTGATTCTTAGTTCTGAATACCAATTCAGATGCTAAATGATGCAGTAGGTGGATTTTTTTTCTCACTATTTAAAATAACCATTGTTAACACAAGTTAGTTTCTCCCACTTCCAAGTCTGAGATACTATTTAGCAACGTGTTTAATTTCTTGAAATATAGTATAATGTAACTGAGTGAATTCAGATTTCACCTTTTCTGAAACTTGCTGTTCAAGCAATTTTGAAAGCCCTGGTGCTATTTCAGTCTATATAATTCAACAGACATAATTTGGCACCTATCTCATATAATAGCATCCTAGTTTGAATGGGCTGAAATGATACCTGAGGCAGACTCCAGAGCAGCTTTCCTACCAACAGCAAGTTTTTTCCTAAGAACATGAATTTTCTTTACAAATATGGACAGTCACACATACTAGCATTTGTATTTTCTTCCTCTTCTGAGTGATCAAATTTCAATCGCTGAATGCAGAAAGCACTATCATTAAAACGAATTGTACTGTGCAGTGGTAATTTATCTAAGGCAATCAAAAAGGCTTTTTCCCCTGAGCCGTAGAAATAGCTCAGGGATTAGAAGTCAAGATCTCTACTCCCAGACTCCTGCTCAGCCCATTAGCCAGTGTACTTCCATGTCTTCATTTTGACAATATCCAGTGAAAGAATATACAGTGCAACATAACACCCAAACCCATACAGTTCCCTGAACTCAAAACAGTGGCTTGAAACTAAAGACATATATGATCCCACTCACATATCCGTTTTCTTTATTGTTCCACAGTACCTCCCAAGAAAGCTTTGTATTAGACACTATATGTAAGTACTCACCTTATTTAGCCCCCTGTACAAAACAGTAACACATGCTTCAATGACCACATGACTGGGAGACACTGAGTCCCTTGTAGGAAGGATTACAGCACAGACCCTTTGACTTCTGCAGTCAAAGGAGGACATACACTCTCAAAAGAAAGCAGCCCTGATCCCAGGGTTCTCTGCGTGAACAGGCCAATCATGCCAAGCTGATTCAAGGATATCTTTCTCTTGCCTGTTTTTTTTTCTAGTAGAAGATCAAAGTAGGTGTTAGTGGGAGATGAGAATTTTCATCAGTCATGGTACTTTCTCAATCATTAAAAGACACATAAGTCCTTCTATCAAAGTTTTGAGTAGAATACTACCTTTTGATCACCAATTTAGACAAAATCGTCCCTTTTTTTTTTTTACTTTAATATTTTTGAAGGTAAAACATTTTAAAAAAGCAGTTAAAATACATGTACTGCTTAGTGTCCTTAGAAGAGATTAGGAAATATATATAAATCAAAAAGCAACCAAGATCATTGTTCCACCATACAAAATAATATGCAAATCAGCATAAGAGCCGGGGGTCATGCCCATGTCTTCCCTGCTTTCCCAGAGCCAGAAAGCATGTCTCAACTGCAACAGTACAACAGTATCCTTACTAACATTTACCTTAAGACAGGTCACACACAAAGCAATTCCACTTTCCAAATGAAGCCTATGCAAGGCAAGATGGACTGGCATCTCCACACCCTGCAACTTCTGGCATGAATGTCTAGTTGAGAGGAAGACATGCAGGATCGAAGATATGAGCAATGGGAAATTCTAAACATAATAAACAGGCAGAATACAATTCTCGACCTATGTGAACACACAAGTATAAAGTGCCAAGTTAATCATTCTAGCATCATACATTGTCTTTTCTCCGACATGCAAGGCCCAACCTTCAGATGCCAGAAATTCATTACCCACCAAACTGCACAAGTTCAAAGCAAATAAGGTAAACAGAAAAAAGTAGGTGCCTAAATCACATTTATCCTTTAAAGGCCAGAGTGACTTTTTCTGAGCAGTAAGTAGGCCCATCTAATAATGTTGCATGACACTATTGCCGTGAGATTTGACTTCACAGTAACTCATGGGTTTTGCTCATGTTGCTTGATTGATCTTTTCACTTGCTTTGAGACTTACTCTGAACTGCTCTGTAAAACCACAGGCCAAATGTCACTGATCTGACCAGCCATACTCAAGCTCAGACACGTTTCTTAACTACACTCTACCTATTAGTTCACTCTCATTCAGAGGTACCATCCTGTCACCTCCTTTTCTTACTCCCTTTCTGCACTGCCTCTGGAGTCAATCTGAATTTATGGTAAACCACATCACCCTGTCAACACAGAGCAAACTACTTAACATCTTGGGTTATTTTTCTGTCTTGTTAGCAAATTCATCAGCACATCACACCATCAGACTGACTCCAGAACTGACAATGAAAGCAGGAAGGGAACATAGCCAAGTGTTTGTCTACTTCGGGAACAGGGGAGGAGAACTACTACTTTTTCCTTCCTCCCAGCAGCAGCAAACTATTGGATTAGCTTAGCCATTCATGAGTTTCCAAAACAGCTATCATAATGTAAATCAGCACTACCACCACCTAAATTATCAGTCAGTCCATCACATGGGTGCTAGCTCTACACTGACCCAACAAAGCTGACCTGTAAAAAAAAAGCACAATGCACACCCTGTTAGTCAGCTCCCTACTAGCTCTGCATGGATTATACAGGTGCCCTGTAAAGAAGACTATGAGACTGTGTCATGTGGAGGGAAGGGGAAACTGCAGCAGTGTTGACTTGAATTAGTTTAAGCAGTTGTGTAACAGCATGTATAATCATTTATTTAGTAACTTAAAGTGATTAGAAAATAAAGACTTGAATGAATTGGATTCTGTCAGACTGGATGCATACTCAAAAATTGCATAGATGGTCTCAATATGCACTTAGGCTACCCTTGGCCTTGATGTTTAATATTACCTAACTGATGGTATTAAGGACAAGCTACACTGTGCTTTCTAGATGAGATACAAGTCTTTCAGTTCAGGCCTTTATCTTAAAGAAAAGTGTGTCATCCACTGCCATTTCCCAAGCCAGAAGTTTTACATGGCTATTGTATTATTGCCAGAGGAAGCAAGTTAATGACTGAAAGATTAGACAACCCAGAGGAAAGAGCTACAGCAATAAATCAAAGATATGAAAACTTGAGAAAATGATGAGAGGGTCAGGAGAAGAAGTTCCTCAGCCTGGAGTATATTGGATAGTGCTAGGCTTCCCCAAGGAAGCCAGCCATGAAAACCTAAGACAGAGACCACGAGATTCAAATTCTCACTGTGACCATGTAAGCCAAAACAACTTGAAGACTTGCTAGGACCTCAAAAGCTAGTGCCTTCTCCCCAGTCTGCCAACATCTTCATGCCATCTTTAAGCAAGACACTGGGCAGGTGGTTTTGAGGAACAGTGTCAAGTCTTCTTAATAATGCTGCCATATCCCAGTGGTTACTTCCCACCTCTACTGCATAAAGATAGCATACCTAGCCTCCAACTGAAGGTGGTCAAAAAACCCCAAACTTCATAATTTAAAAGACTTTTACTGATTATACTCTGATGTAGATGGAAAAGGTATAGTTATTTTGAAATTTATGCACCTGAGTAGCATGTGTCTTTGTCACAGCTTACTGGTACTTGCAAAATGAAGGCAAACATACTCTCATTTGCTTCTATCACAACACTAACAGATGTTGCAAGAAGACAAAACAAACGAACAAAACATATGGAAAAGTTGGAAGCTGGTCCCTAGAAGAATGACAGATCTGTAGAGAAAAGTATACCTTAGAGCATGCCAGCATCCACTACTGGTGTAACAACAGCTCTCAGGGCTTCCACTTGGGAAGATGTAAGAAAAGTGTTTTAAGTGCACTTATACAGATGAGGAAAATGACTTTTCATATTATAGGCTAGAAGTGCTCAAATAGAATGCAAAGGAGTCAGAATTATACAGAGAGAACATAACTTATTTTTTTTTAAGTTGACATAGTAGCATCATGAGGTACTCGTAGCATTTTTCATTAGTATTCTCAGCAGTCATTCACTCTGAGCACAGTGCAGTTCATTACTGCAGTTCAAGGAAGGGCACGCGGTCAACAAAAACAGCACAATGAACTCTCAGTTATTTTTATACTGAGATCCCAAGTTTGTGATCCAGACAGCGCCGATTTTAAGGCCCAGTTAATTCTGGCTATGCAATACTGAAGCTTGAAATTTCACCTTCCACAATATTTTGACTCCTGGCATTAAAACCAAACAAACACACACTTTTACTGGAACAGGTCAGAAAAGGTATTTTTGTTTGTCTTTCGTAAGTACAAAAGAATGAAAGTGCATCCGCAGTATGTTGTAATGCAGGAACAACAGCCTTCTGTTGAAGAAAATGTGGCCAATTAATCTGATTGTAGATGTCACAATGATGTTACTGACTTTACAAGAAAATATTAGCCTTTAGGGATGACAGGAATTTTCTGTGTGCCATCCTCTGCGCATTTAAGCATAAACTAGGATGAATAGTTACAATTTGTATTAAATTTTGCTGAACTTGTTTCCTTCCTTGTATATATACTTGAACTGTAACTTTTTCAAATTTGGGAGTCCCTGAATGAAGTAAGTTTGGGGATTTTTTTCCCCTGAAGATAAAGGTAATTGTCAAATACTATGCTTAATCAATGAACTGGTCTTTTTTTTTTTTTTTTAAATAGCAATGGGATCCAAGAGTCACATTACATTTACAATAACTACTAATGTTTATTTTGTTAGGTCTGACTGCTGTCTGCAGCTAGCACGGGGGAAAAGAAGCATCTTAATACAGCAGTTACAGATTATATCATAGTTTACACATGAGAACTGATATTTCTTGAAGTACATTTCATGTAAGAAGTTCATATTTTAGCAAGTAATGTCAAACTTAACATTCATGACAGGGAAGATAACAAATACCAAGCCGTTAAAGACTTTAATGTGCCAAACCAGATAATATGCACCACAGAACATCTGAAGAATATGCTGCAGAGCTCCATGAACTATTTATAATTATTTTTAAATCATTCTTGAAAAAACTGGGGAAACTCCAGATTATTTCCAGAAGGAAAGTGGAGGGAAGCTTAGTGTTGTATTTTTATGAAAGGAAATAAATGGGAGTTTCTACGAAATCATGTCATTTGGCCTGGAAGTGCTGTTAAAAAGCAAGTAATGAAATTATAGAAGGTAATCAATAAAAAATAGAACAATTTTTAAAAATTATGCTACTTGGCACAATTTCAAGGAAGGTTACTTAATACAACAACTAACATTCTGATGCAATAAGTTTCCCAAAGTTTTGAAAGAAATATCCATACCCTACAAATTTATGTAGGACATTGAATTATTAAAAAGAATTATTTTCATTTTTTAATCTGACTAATCAATATAGACTTTTCAATTAGTTCTCCCTTAGATCTCTTTGTACTATTCCAGACCTGTATTAAGAATTTAGACAAAAAAGTTGAGTTGGTAGATAACCGTTAAATTATTTATCAGCACTCTGCCACCACCTCTTGACTTATTTTCCTTTCATTTCCCATCTCTCATCTTACTGTATGACATTGCTTGTTAAAACCACACTAATTCTAACTGAGATGCTTGATAGGCAAAAGCATTATGTAAAGATCTGTACCAGGCTACTCTACAATTCAAGTTCTACTTTTCTACTTAACATATAAAGTTTACTTCCTTTCTCCATTTTCCTCCTGCCAATAGGTAAAGAGGAAGAATCAAATACATTTTCTTATAAAAGATTCACACTACACTGAACTGGACTTCTGCAGTTGGTGAAATTTGTTACGGTTAAGGAGAACAGCTGGATATCTTCTTTTTAGTAATACTTCAAATGTCTCCTAATTTTAGAACAAGTTTATATTCCCCAATAAATCTTCATATATTTCTCTTGTATCTGCCAGCTCTTTATCTGGAAAGTATATTTTTACAGTTTGGGTAGATTCACAATTATTAGTCATATTTAAGCATCCACTTTTGCTCTGACGTATAGATGCTGGCAGCCATATTGACTCTTCCTACAGACACTATGTAGTAAACTGCTAAAAAATACCAGCCATAAGCGCATGTGGTCAATCTGATTTCTGTCTCATTCACACTTGTGCAGCTCATACGGTAGCATTTATAATCAATGGCTGATCACCCTCTCTGCTACTATACCAAAGTCTCCATGACAGTTAAAAACAGAAGTACATGTCGTACCCTCTCTTAGAGATGTGGAGTTGAAGGGAAGATGGGTTCTCAGATTTCCTGCATGAAAGGCTTTTATTTTCCTGGGTGTTTATTGCCTTATGCCGTAGGGAAACACGTTTTTCTCTAGCTCTTAGGGATATTTCACTTAGCTCTGTGGGTTATTTAAATCTTTTGGACAATGACAAACTTTAGCATAATGTACCTCTGAGAACCTCTTAAGGATAATTTTGAAAAAGTCTCACATAATATTAGGCTATTTCATATATTCTTTTGAGTGTCTTTTTAAAATAAAAGCTACACAAAATTATAACTTCTATACAAAACTATTCCATTATCATTTTATCCCTTTCCTCCCACACAAGAAAATAGCTCAGTACTTTTAATTTCAGCACAAGAATTGGGAAAAGTAAGATGTAAAGGTTCATCTGAGTGATTGTATTTCTTTCACGATGCTGAACGCTGTCTTCAGTCCTGATATAGAGAGTACTTACCAGTACGTTCAATATTTGGGCAATTCTGCTAGTTCATTCTTGACTGTTAAGATAATCTTTTGCTGTAAATATTGTTTCAGAACTAGTGCTCCCTATTTAAGAGATTAAATTTATTTGTTGCAGGGTGGCATTCCTTTTTAGCTGCTTTTTAGTAAAATAAGAGGATGACTACATTTACTCCCTGCTCCCAGCCTTTGAAGAAAAATCTTGTATCCAGCCCATGCAGCAATTGCACCACCTGATGGAGCTATTAGTGGAATCCCAATTATCCTGCAGATTTTTCCCAACAGCAGGTCAGAACTTACCTTCAATTATTAGCCTGGTTAAACATGGCTTCAGAAAATTTTTGAGCTAAAATCAATTTAAGAATAGAAGTGTATGTACAGAATAGCATGTAGTAGATATTGCTTATGTTCTTGATGTCCTGCTTGTCATTACAGTTGGTAATCAAGTAACATGAATCTGGAGCACAGCACGTATGTTCTGCCACATGAAAAGCTGCAGTATGGAAGCTCTGTGTATTAAGGCATGCACAAGACAAGACAATACCATGAAAAATCAAAAATCAAGAACACACATTCTATATCCTGATTTATGAATATAAGGTTCATGTGATTTTAAGCCATTTTTTCCAGATCTGTGTGTAAATACCACATCACAGCATTACTCCATATATCCATACAGTGTCCATCTGCTCTTCACTGGTGCAAACCAAGTCTGTTTCTGCTATCAAAGACAAAGAACAAAAAGCCATATAACTGAAGCCACAGCAGCCAACCACCCCTGGCTAGATGTTTTGTTCTATTCAAAAAGCATTAACATTTTGAAGTACTATGGACCCAAGCATATCAGACATATCTTGCTTATCTATTTCCCCAGTAAATTAAGAAAAATTAAATGAGGCCCTTGGACAGTAACCTCACTACAAACTAAGGATTAAATCAACTATCCAATGTCAGAAGTATTGCAAGCAACCTCCTGAATCTGAAGAAACATATCAAAATCCAAGAGCAAGGAGGGGGGAAGATAAAAATTCCCATTTTCTGACAAAAGCAAAGAACTAACTCCAAAAGCACAGACACCACAGCCAGCATTAGTCAGCACATGACAGGACAGCCAAATTTGCAAGATTCAATCAAAAGAAAATTTATTTACGTCAGAAACTTTAGTTATTTTGCCTAAGTCATTTAGAAACCTTTTGTAACTTACTGTTATCAGTGGCCATTCAGATTCACCCACTGTCAGACACCACAGCTGTCTAAGATTGGGAGCCAAAATCCAATTCTTTCCTTTTACCTAAATCTGTTTGTTCTGCAGGCAACCTGCAAGTGCCTTTCTGGGTGAAAAGTAACTGAATATGACCTTGAGTACTACTTCATATTTTTAATACTGATTTGGAAAATGTTAAGACCTACCTGTGACTACTGTTGCAAAATTAATTTTCTTTGCTTCAGGATTTTTTTTTTCAGTGTAGGTGAATTCAGGAACTGCATTCAATTTTACTTAAAATGTTCTTTCCATCAAATTCATGTACTTTGACCTTGTTATTGTTTCTACTTTTCCCTATAGAGCAGGGCAGACCATTATAAATGTGTCAGAATTCTGGAATGAACTGCTGGTGTTGGGGCCTCTGAGGATCAGCTTAACTTCATAAAAATGACTTTAAACCCTAATTTCAGGACCTAGGTTTGAAATGTGGTCAGAGCTGAAATTTTCAGTACATAAATGTTAAAAAATTTGGGATTTGGTCCCTAAAGCTGGAGAGAGTGCTAACACTGATTCATTAATTGATAGTCTATGCCTACATTTTTAGTCATGCTTATTTTTTCTTTCATCCTTTTTCACATTTTGTCACTAGTCAAACTGACTAGAAACTGATAAATGCCTGCTTTCTTATTAATGCAATTTCAAAACTCTGGCACTTTTTTAAAACCTTGCAATCATGAATACACTTGGCTAGAAAGATCATATAATGGAAAAAAATTCCATTGCTATTTTTAAAGACCTCTTGAAAAAAAGAAACAAACAAAAAATAATTTGTTTGGCTAATGAGGATCAAAAAACCACATATAGTAGGAAAGGAGGCAAGACAATATGGATGACTGGTAAACAAATTTCTCAACAGAAACCCTCTAAGAACATGTTCGATAGGACTCATAATTTTTAGATAAATGGAGAGGAGAAGCCAATGAGACACTCTAAGCCTGTTAAATGTCACCTCTTCTCCAGAAGATGGAGCATCATGCTAAAATATTACAAACCATAAAGCATAAGTGAACTTCAGAAAGTACAACATTATCCCATAGATCTTTGCCTGTTTCACTACTGCTGAAGTGAATATGGACTAGGGGGCAAACACAATGCCTCCTGCGCGGGGAGAAAAGAAGAGGGCCTGGCAGTGTTCAAGCTGGTCCGAGCCTGCTGTCCCACCTTGTCCTTCCAGCCAACCTTTAGCACTGTGGAGTGGGCAGAGTTGTGGGGCAAACTTCCTTCATTTCTGATTCTTCCTACAGCTGCCCCAGCAAATGCTGCCTAGACACGGGGATATGATCACTCTAGAGTGTAATGAAGCATCTCCAGTGAGAGCTCCAACTACTACTGCCTCTCCAGAGCTTCTGTGGGCAGATTCAGAACCTAATGGGCTCATCAGGCTTCAAAATTCATTTGGAGCAGAGTTTCTGGTTTCCTTTCCTTTGCAAGGAATCTAATTTATACATGCAAACATTGCTTTAAGAACTGAACCGACACAAACTAAATTGAAATAATCAGGGCATTCCCTTCAAAACTGCACTACTGCTCTGAACTTAATTGCTAATGCAGATAGAAGCCAAAGTCTGAACTGAAGTACACTGAGGAGAGACAAGTGCTTTTACCTCCCTCCAGAGGACAGAGAAGAGGAAATGGCTGCATAACAGTTTAAAATGAAAAGCCAAACCAACTTCAACTGATCTATGCTTATAAAACTTCTATTTGATTTTTTTAAAAAGCTTGAAAACAGCCACTCAAATAACGTATTCAATGTAATACAGTGAATTACACAAGTTTATCATGCATTGGGCACAACGCAAATATAATATTGCATATGAGGTTGCTAGTATATAAGCTTGTATACTTAAAAAGAAACAAGTTCTGAAAGCAGAAACTCAAATTCTTCCCTGTTCTATTTTAATTTTAAAATCGAAACAGAAAGTAAAAGGGTATTGTAGTTTAATCCAGGAGGGAAAAAAACCCCAGCATATACTGTGCCTTGCAAAACAAATTTTAGCAAGACAAAGTTTATTTTGCAAGGCTAGTACTAATACTGAAATCTGGCAGATGTTCAAAGCTTAGCCTGTTTCCTAGCGACGTTGTTTCCCTAGTCAGTCTCTCCTATACCTAAATTGAACAAGTCCAAATACTGGCTTGTCAGCTTAGCAAGCAGAGTTACTGTTCTTCTGCTTACAAACCCTTTCTAAAGACATTTTCTTCTTAGGTAGAGTTAAAACACCTCTATCTGGTCTATTCCAGTGTTCATTCCCTGTTTGCTAAAAAACGCCAACCTGTGAGCTTCCATTCCTAGAGAAAAGCTGTAAATCACTGGCACAAATTATTAGGCTGAATTGGTTTAGGCTTCACTGATACGACTTTTTTTTTCATTTGTAGGTTCCAGCAATGTTAATCAAATAGCTATATAGCTTCTGAGCAACTTTTCTATAAAAATATTTGCTTCTAACAAAAGCTACATGCTGGAAAAAAATCAAGTAGACCTAGACGGCCTTGGTCCACAGAAACACACTTTAGTATATGAGACTGATAAGGCTCAAGACTGTATGTAACAATGCTGATGTTAACTGTTTGCTACATAATCCTAGTAAGAAATAGCCAAACCAAAGTCATATGAGTTTCTCTATATGTGGGGGATTTGTTTAATAGTCACTGAGGAAAAATACACGACATTTTATGCTCTAAATACACTTCCTTGGGAAATGAGAATTACTGTGTAAGATTAGAGTCTGAGCAATGATGGAGCAGCTAGAGAAACTGGAAACAATAAATCATTTAGATTAATGAAAATCATGTATGTTATAGACCTTTCAGAGAAAAATAAAAATAAATCCCTCCTCTGTATTTCTAACTGTGAGTTTGTAACTAAACCCAGCAAGACAAAAGATTATAATTTAACAAAGCTCATCCATCATTCCTCTGTGCTGCTACTTTTCACCTAAGGATAAATCAACAAAAAAAACCTCTGAATGCAAAGTATTGTATTTTTAAGTGTCCAAACAGCCTTTCACCCCAGCTGTATTCATCAACGCTACTCACAGCAGACTGCATTTGAGAATCTCAAATAATTTTCCTTCCAAAAAAGCTTCACAAGCTGCTTGTGAACTAATAAAATACTATGCATAGTTATGAATGGAAGACAAGTATGTCCTCAGACTTACATAGTCTCTAAATTACTGTTCTAATCTTCATTAATAGCTTTATATATGTATGAAAAGATGTATAAAATTAATGTTGCTATTGAAAATGAATGGCATCATTTTAGACAATGAAACGTTCTTAAATTTTAAACCAGCAACAAATTCTTAACTCTTGACATTCAAAAGGCAGCAAGTGACGTTACGTTCTTCTGAAACTTGACCCTCATCCCTCCTCCTCCTCCCTGAAAAAAAAACATAACAGCAAAGCTTGCCTTGTAAAAAAAGTAAGTTTCTCAAAGTCCTGCTTCTCATGGAGTTCTAAGGAAAATGAGCCAGACCTCCTGAGCTTGGATCTCCCAATTCCTCTACAATACCATCAACACAAAAACATTCCAATTAAAAGTGACAGTACACTAACTTCAAAACAGCTTGATGCTAGCAGAAACTCCTCTAAATTTAGTCATGCTTTTCCTCATCTTTGGAACCAGAACGATCAGGATGAACGACTTAAATCAATGCTTAGATTCGCAATGTGAATTCCAGTGTGTTCAGTTCTTGTTTGTCTGCACTGCTAAACATTATTATGAGAAAAAAGAAATCTACTGTCGGCCATAGAAAGACTAACTATCAATTGGAGTTAAAATGCTGATCTTCCAGATCTTTTCTGTTACTGGGTGGGCCTCTTGTCTTTAAGCAGCATTTTAGAGAGGTTAGTGTTAGTGCTGTACTTCCTCTCAGCTCCTCACACAGTTATGCAAAGGGGCATCCTCTGAAGCCTCAGCAAAATCAGGGCAGAATCTTTCCTCATACATGGATAAAAACAATAGCCCTATTTCTTAATGCAGATTTGAAACAGAACCATCATCCTTGTTTATTATGAAGACTCAGACTGCACAGTGGACCATCTGAAAAATTGCCATAGAGATAACAAATACGCTCAGAATATTCTTATTTCCAAATCAGTTATTGGACTAATGCATTAGTGCAGTACAAGCTGTAATGCACTACGACACCATCAATAAAACATGTCAGTGTTCACAGTTTTAGACTACCCTGTTATGCAAGTAAAAATCTACTAAAACTAGGCATCTCAGGAGCCTGTTTTCTTACTGCAATACCAAATGCTTCAATATAAGCAATAAATCATAAAATGTTCACTAGGTTTAACAGAGCAACAAAATTCTCATAATAAGTACCAGATATCCTTTAGCTATTAGTCACCATTATTACACTAATTTATTAAATTAAATACCTACTATATTTCAGTGATCAGTGATACAGTAACATTTAACCAGCATTTCATGTATTGATAATGTTAAAATCTAACTTTAAGAGTGAAAAAGCTAAAATTATTGTTACAGAAAAAAGTGGCAGAGGATGATATATGATAGCCTAATCAGATTTGAAGCAGATGAGACTGATTACTTTTAGAAAAGAGAGCCCAAAGGAAAAGCTGAAGAAGCAGCCTTTGGTCAATCTGAAACATTTGTTGTCCTTGACACAAGAAAACTCTTCTAAAATTGAACTTCGCTGTTACAAGAAAAACAAACTGATGGGTTTTATATTGTATGGACAAAGACTAATATAGGAAAGAGACCCCTACTTTTCTATTTCTTCAAAGCTAGCCCACAATATTAATCATACTTCTGTCAGTCACTAAATTTTACCTCAGGAAAAAAGTAAGAAAAAAACCCAGAGTTCTAGATTCCTTTCACAGATGGTCTTTCTGTCCTGTACCAGGAGGTCTCTTGATTTTTCCTGTGTTCCAAATAGGAAAAGCTTGAGGCTATACTCTGAGGAACACCTAACCGGCATTCACTGGCACTGATGCTAAAAGAAATAGTTCTGTATGTCCTGTCATCCATGGAAACAAACAAATGCCAATACTAGGAGGAACCAAATGGGTTTATATTTGTAAACATTGACAAAGCAACATTCAGACTTTTAAATTCAGGTTTTATGAAAAAAATGAGTGTTGTCTTTTCATATTTTTAACTATATTTCATAGTATTTTCTGCTTGTTGAATCCATCTTCATGTAATGGACGTAGCGGTACATTACAGAGACAGGCTGTCTTACCTTAGAATTTCACACAGAGGAATTTTCCACGCCTGGAACCAGCTTAGGACAGCTGGAGCTTTGCCACTGCTGTTCATCTTCTCCTGAGAGAGGCATTCTGGGTCCAAGATCCCAAAGCTTGTACTCACTCAAGCAGACAGCAAGAAGCTACAGTCTGTGAAAACTTCCAGGCCTTTCTCTTTCCTGAAGCCAAACAGTGAATCCACTCGCTCTGTACCCATGGGGACTTCCAAGTATCTTCCAACTCTCTGAACAAATCCTCCACAAAATTCCCTCCTCTGCACCGCTTTTAACATGGTCTGGCTTGCAATTTGTCAAGAGGTGGAAGCACAGAATCAGAGAGGCATGAAATTACTTGGGTTGGGAGGAACCCCAGTTCAAGTGGGAATCTGCAAAGTGGGTCCAGCTAGGTCAGATTGCTCAGGGCTGTGTCAAACAAACCCATTTTCCTCAGCCTCTTCTTGTACATCGTGTGCTCCAGCACCATAATCATCTTGGAAGACCTTTGTAGGTCTCCATTATGTCAATCTCTTTCTTTCACTGGCAAGCTGAGACTGCACATAGTAGTCCAGATGCAGTACAGAAGTGTCAAACAGAAGACAAGAATCACTTCCCTTGATCTGCTGGCTACGTTCTTGCTAACACAGCGCAACATGTGATAAACCTTCTTTGCTGCAAGGGCACACTGCTGACTCGTGTTCAACCTGCCCACTGTGACCCCAACGTCCTTTTCTGCCAGGTTTCGCAGCCTGGGAAGTTATCACATCTTTGTATGACTCTGGACTCTTCCTCACTGTGATAAATGTATGAAATACTACTTCCAGTCCAGACCTTGAAAGTTAATATACTGCCACTGAAAGTAACAGCAGATAAACCAAAACTAACATGAAACGACTCTGAATATCGAGAGTAAGGCTGAAGCAATGAGATCAGAGAGTCTTGAGTTTTTAGGTAAGGGGGAGTGTCTTAAAAACGAGACTCTCCTGCATACAAGGAGAGAGCTATCCTTACTATAGTGAGCTGCAGAGGACAAACGTTAGACCTGTATTTGTTATACGAGTTTGTTCATGGGATCAGATTTGCCAATTTTCTGCACTAAAGAAATCCCAACTTGAACTGAAAATCAGTATATAACAATTGCATGTATTTATTTTCAAGAAGCAATAAACATTATTTTAGAAAGAAAACATAGAAAGTATATAAACAAATGTATGCTGACTTGTCACGTGCAGCAAGAAAAACACTATCTTTTGTATCCAGTTCAGCCTTTTAGTAACGCTCATTTCTAGTAGGACAATTACTGAGGAAAGAAATCATTCCCACCACTGGGATCTGTCATTATGTTCCCCTAATTCCTCCTCTAGTGCGTATCTTGGATAACTTCCACCTGCTGGGTCCCTTCTCTCAGATCACACAGCTGGGGCAGACACCATGGAATTGGGCTGAGCTCGGCCCAGAACGCTGGTGAAGGCCAGTCCATGGCCACAGCTCCCTCACAGGCAAGCAAAGCAAGGGCTGGCCGGGCTCGGGATGAGCCTCCACCACACACGTGTTGCTGACCAGAAGTGAGAGAAAATAGGTGCAAGAAGACTCCATTTCGCTTCCAGTTTGTGACACTGTGGAGCTGGCCTTCGCCTTTCAGTGATTAAGCCAGCTCGCGCTCAGTCACCGCCTTGGCTGCACCGCCATTTCAGCACTTCATGCCTGCAGGTACCAGGTAATGTCTATGGCTCCGGTAACGCTCGAACTTGTACCCAACCGCTCCCGAGGCCGCCTGGGGACGTCGACAGAGCCGCGACATGGCCTGGGCGCCGCTGGCGACGAAGCGCCGGGGCCGCGGCAGGAGGCGCGCGCAGGAGCGAAGGGCCGCGCGCGGGCGGGAGCGGCGGCGGGCGCGAGCGCGGGGCCCCGGGCCGCGGGCGCCCCTCGCGCGGGTTCGGCGCCTCAGCGCTTCGCGCGGCGGCCGGCGGCAGCACTGCCGACCCCGGGGACCCCCGGGGAGCGCCCGGGACAGGCCCCGCTGGCCGCCTCCGCCCTCCTCCGGCCCTGCGGGAGGCGCCCGGCAGCGCGGCGGTAAGAGCCGTGCGGGATGCGTTAGTATCCTTCTCGTGTCTGCATGAGTGAAAGATGAAAATCAGTGGCTACATGAATTTAAGATGGACTCATTCTGTTCAAGTTTCACTTAATAATAATCAAGCTGGACTACACTGAAACAATCTTCCAGTTTCAATAAATTTTCACTTGGTGGATTGTTTTGTAAAGATAAGAGTCTTAGCCTGAAATTAACACGTCTCACAATAGGGAGAAACCCACAGCACATAGAGAAAAATAATTCATATATGAAGTAAGGATTTTAACAAAGCTGTCTTTTGAAAGGTAGAAAAATAATATTTAAAGCTTACATCTTGTTTGCAGGCAGAACAGAAAAAGATCAGAAATACTGATTGAGCAAACAGAATTCAAAGCCAGTGTGCCTCAATTGAGGGTTCCTAGAGCTGAGAGAAGAAAGATCACATGAGGTACTTTTATTGAACTTTTGCACGATATTAATTTTTAAATTGTGGATTTGCATATTGCAGGATGGTTTAGAACTTGATGGAAAGTTAGACTTTTTAAAGACCTTTTTAAATGGGAAAGGAACAGTGTTTAAACAGTTGGGCACTGAAGGAGTAGGTTTCTTTTTGGCCACGAGGAGGCTCTATTGTAACAATACTGGAACAGTAAAACATTTTTCTATAGAAGTAAGCAAATAAGTAATGCCAGGAGATACCATCATTAGAAATAAACACACTAAACCCCATAACCCCGAAACCTGTTCTAGTCGTCCTTCCCCATTTATCTCGTTTTATCCTCTACTTTTTTTCCTTCCTTTCCCTCCCTCCCCCTCCAAATTTGTCATGACTAAAAATGTGTGAAGACATCATTTGCTAACAGGATTTAAGCTTTTACCCTATGAGCTTTTAGGTTCCAGAACAGTTTTAATTCTTCAATACAGATACTTTAAGTATAAGTGAGATGTTTCTGCTGAAAATACTAAAAAGTAAATAAAAATATCTGACGTAATATAAAAAAATTCCTCTCAAGAAAATATGGCACCTTTTTTACTTCTTGATATATATTAATAAGGTTGAGTCTGCAAAGCAGTGCAGAGATGTATTCCTACCCTTTCCTTTGTAGCAATGTGTGCATATTTGGTTTAACTGAAGTTTTTTGAACGTTAGCATTTATGACAGTAACACAACTGACTTTTTTAGAAATATCATTTCACTTTTCTGGGTTTTTTTGAAGATAACTAGAACATGAGCTTTCTTCTCCAAGCAGCAGCAGTAAAATAGACCAAAATCTCCATGACATGATATAGTTTGGTTATCAGGTTTGTTTCATATCTTATTATAACAGTTGAATTTCATAAAGGCACCTGCAATTTTACTCATCTGTGCAATGTACACCTGTTTTAAAACTAAGTACATGCACAGGTTTCTGGCTTTTTGGCTAAATTTATTAAGGGAAAAAAAAAGAAAAAAGAACACCCCCTCCCCATCTAGAACTTCAGTCAGTGCAATAATGATCCAAAGTAAACAAATATCCCTCTCAATGTAATGGTAACCTCTTCAGCGCTCCTTCTGACAGCACACAAGTTTTTTAAGTTATTACTAGTGTGTAAGGAGTATTTTCTACTCGGGGAAAGTCTTACTGGTCAGATAGAAACCAAACGTCAGCAACATACTGAGTATTAATACATGAACATCAGGTAATCTGTGACACTCCTGTTAGTATGGAAACTGTACAGACAGTAACAATCCAGAAGTTTATATATTTACGTAAAGCAAGTTAATGTGAATAAAAAGTAGTGTAACTGGCTTGTTACTGTTGTTTAAATAACAACTGGTTTTGTCTTGCTGCCTAGGCTTTCAGGCAATTTCCACATCTTCCTCCACTGGTAAGGATCCCTCTTTGTCCAGAGCTTGCTGAAGAATGCAGAGACTCTCCTCAGAATCCTGAAACTAAAAGAGGCTTATGTGCAAAATCATGAACTCTTACAGAAAGGGATCTGAAGCGTGCTTCCCTACACAGTGATCGCTTGTATCTCTTCCATGAAAACCTTCGTAACAATTCTGCATCACATTAGGAGAAAATAAGCAAAACAAGGGCTTTGCCACGTTCAGTGCCTTGCTGTTTATCACAGGTTATCATCCCAAAGAAGTACTACTTTGTCGTTCAGTGAAAAGATGTATGTGGATGTTACGGACCACTTTGTCATATACAGTCTGTAACTCCTTAAAAAACACTTTAGAAAACCCAGACTACCTTAACAAGTGGTCTACTATTGTTCCACTATTAAGTACTATATGGTTAGTTGCTTTGAGTTCTGAGTCAAAGCATTATTTGTACTGCAGATGGTATTAATTTCCGTTTCCTACTTGTTACAGTCTGTTACGAACTTTATTCCGTTAATTCTGTAAGCTTGTTTCTACAGCCTTGAAAACGAAGCCTTGCTTTTAAAACTAATTTAATTCCACATTTCACTTTCTTTCACGTTATTATTTCAGAGAGGATTATTGCACATATAAAGAAATGAAAAATAGAATAAATTTTTCATCTTCGTTTTATTTCAGTGGCATTGATGAACCATGATTTTAGGGATCTTAGCTCTCTTTAGTGTTTGGAAAGGTAGTGGCTCATCTTACTCCTATTTTTAGGAATTATAGGAAGGATTCTTTTGTTTTGTCTGTTTAGCTAAATGGCACAAGCTTCCACAATGCTGAAGACAGGACAACACTGCTGTAATCCCTCCATTACTTTGAAGCCATTAAGAACCTTGTAAAATGAAGTGTTGAAGTAGCTGGGGTAATAAAACAGTTAATGCCTAAGCAGCACAGTTCCTATCACCTGCATATCTCATAGCAAAGTAGCACAAAAGTAGCAAAGTACTTCAATTTCTCTTGTCCTGGATGGAATAGATTAAAAAAATACAAAGTATATTGACCTATTTTCCAAGATTGTTTCCTGTACTTCCTTTCAGATGCTTACTTGCTGGGTAAAAAATGTCAAGGTAGATTCACAGCTGCTAGTGAATATTTTAATAATTTGGACTTTTTTCTTTTGTTCACTGTGATTAGAAGGCAGAAGTTTTATGGGGTTTGGGAAACTGTTTCTGGGGAGTTGGAGGGGTTGTTTTGGATCAGTCTGCACAAACCCATCTGTGTTGTTTTCATCTCAGTGCAAACCTGAAGCTTGGACCAGAGCAGATATAGAAGTAACTAATGTTAATTTCTAACATTATTTTCTCACATGGTCAAGGCACACAACCTAATCTTAAATACACAGCCGTTTCTGCAAATGATGAAAAACAAATTTTACAAGTAAACTACTTAGCAGAGTATCTGTGAATCTTGCATTACTCAGTAGCTATTCTTTTGACATCATACACTTAAATGTTCAATACACTAGTATTTTTCCTCCTTACCCTGGAAGGTCTTCAACAAAGGACAAAAATAACCAGCTTGTGGTTCTAGTACAGGCAGGAAGAATTTAATTTTACCTGTTCACACAAATACTCAACTATTTCTCATCAAACATTGTGTAAATATATCCCAAGCTTAAAGAAAGGTCAGATTGCTAAATGTATCAAGCTTGCTATTACAGTACAAGAATTTGTTTTAACTTTATTTTCATGTACAGTTTCAGAATATATAGAGCATAGAAAATGGTATATTTTAAAGGCATATCAGGTAGAAAGAATATCCTAAAATATGTTTGTCCTGTTAAAACTCTAGTTCAAACTGGTTTGGCATTTGTTTTCTTGGTATGCAGAACATTCCCATCTGTTCTATGTGGCATCATGCGTATGCTGCTGTTTGTACAGCATGGTGTATGTGCTTTTCACTTTTAATTAAAGGTTTTACTGTGGAATTAAGCTGTGTGTTCATGTATATATACATCTTTACTTTAAATATTTGCTCTATAAATGACCCGAGCATTATCAAGGCAAGAAACTGAAGAAGCATCTCTTCAAGTCAGTGGCATAACAGCTGAATTTACAATTTTACAGGACTGTCTTCTAGCTTTAATCCATATTTGCTTAAGAATTTCCCTTACCATTTCATGTTTGAATAAAACTAGCACAATGCCTAGCTAATAGTCTGTCTACTTTCAACCTTACACCTGCATCTGCTTATTTAAGACAAATTATGCTTGCTAGCAAAATTCAGGTTTTGAATCTGAAACGTATTCAGCAAACTGTAGAAACACTTTTTTAAAAAGTAGGATAATAATTCTTGACGTTCAGAGCATTCCCACTAAGAAAAAAAAACCCTGACAAAATACTAGCATCATGCTAGACTTGGTGAGAATGCATTTTGCTCAGACTGATTTGAGTTTTTTACTGTTATTATTAATGTGTTGTCCTGCTTACTTGTCTAATTTCTCAACAGTCTTGTTGGGCTTTCTTTGCTCCCAAAAGACAAGCAGTACATGCCAAAGCATTTTAGGACGTTCAAGGAATGGATATGGAGCTATACAAACTATTACTCATGTTGGAGACAGTTCCTATACTGTTAATTCACCTGAAGTTTTACTTTGTGAGAAATCAAGGATGAATTATCTGAAGGAATGGGTCAGACCACCAGCTGATGTATAATGCAGTAAGTATCAACTTCAATAGAGCTACACTACTTTGTAATAATGAATTTGTTCTATATTAAGTGTAAGACCTCATTCAAAACCTATTTACTTTTTTATTGTCTGTATATTGGGCCAGCTGTGGTGAATATACTGAAATAAATAAATGGTTAGTGCTTTTACAAAGTCAAATCTATATTTAAGCATCAAAGCCGTGACTAACCAGAAAAAGCCACTTCATTCATTGTCCATACTGATCTCCCCACTCCAGAATCACCATCAGCCAAAGCCAGTATTACACTGCTGAGCAGTTAAGCCTGGTATTACAGTACAGATTCACCTCACAAAATTGTTGAAAAATAAAAATAACCAAGTCATTTTATCTTGAAAAACTATCCTGAAATTCATAAGCATAGTAATTGCACTCTGATTTATTTAGTAGGAGTGTTTATTTGAAGTAAAATCCACAAAGGAATTTATTTTAAAGGCCAATTTCCTAATGGGGAATGCTTTTGTAAATTATATATTAACCATGAAATCACTATATAATAAAAGCCTGGTGTAATAAACATGTTGAGTTTGGCCATAAAATCATAAATTTGGCATTGCTTGATCACTAATTTCCTTAGAAATCTGCAGATGTAGGCAAGGTAATGCTTTATTTTCCCCTTTTCTTCCTTATAGAAAGACTATGTACAATGCAAAAATAAAGGGATAGAGCACTTGAGTGGGGTATTTGTTACTGCTCAGACTATTCCAGTCCCAAGTTGTGCAGTGAATTTGCCGGTAAATTCTCCCGCCAAAAGCTCTGTATGCTTAAATTAAATGTGAAAGAGAATGATTTTCTGGAGTACAAAAAGGAGTTGTTTACTTTTGCAAAGCAAGTGGTTTTAATAAAAGCTTGATGACACTTACTGCACATTATAAATAGCAGAACACTAGTCCTCTGCCAGAACAGACGCACCGAGTGCAGCTTTGGGCTTTTATAATTGTTTGCCTTTCCACTGTGATCTGGGCCTCATCTTTTACTCCCCCTGTATTTAACCCATCCCACAGGAATACATCTGGTCCAGGAATATAGTTAGCATATTGCTTACAAATTAATTTTCACGGGCTTTATTTGTAATCTACTAAAGGCCAGGAACAAACTGTTAATGTCTAGTAAAGGGAAAACCATTTATGATGATGAAATATGTAAAAGAAACAACTTGGCTCTGTCCTGCTCAGACCCCTGACCTGTAGGTGCCAGGCACTTCCATTAAACCTGCCATTTTTTTAATTCTGTTTCATATCAAGAACACAGTACATTTTTAGAGAAACAATACCTTTACTACAAAACCATGTAAATGATTATATACAAAATGGTTACTGGAATTTGGTTTTGTACTGTAGTGACAGAAATAACTAGCTGCTGACATTTATTTACGCTTCCTTAATACTAGGTACATAACACCGCTGATCAGAGTAAAGGCAAATGCAATCCAGGCTAAGACGAAGGAATAGCCATATTGGCCTTCAGAAACTTCAATGCTATATTCATGGCTCTTGTGTAGTTCTTCATGCCTATCTGTATAAATGGAAGCTGCAATCATAACACACAGACCTGGAGGAGGAAGAAAACAGTAAAGTTTAGCATCTTAAAATATTATCAATATGTATAACAACTATTCACCACCTCTCTTCCATCAGCTGCTTCCACCAACATCCTTTTTTTTACAGACACGCATTTTCCATCCTCAAACTAAACTGGGAGCATTTCAGGACACATTTTCAGTTTCTTTGGCATGGATTAAATTTCAAGTGCTGTTATGTACTTATGTCATTTGCAGTGAACACAAAATGATTCTAAACATCTGGATAGTTTTAAAGACTAACAAAAAATTAAAGGAGTACCTGCCTGCAACAATTACAGAGTTATTTAACTTGTTCAAGAAGTTCAGAATCTCAGATTCTTTCCCTTCAAAGTTTAAATGACTTTATTCTGAGCAGTGATGTCATCCATGTTTTAACTGCCTAAATAGTACCGAATGGAGCAGTTCACAGTTTAAACAAATATGAAGAATAAGCTATGGCCTCAAGAGCCCTACAAATTTCTCGTGCAGCTTATTGTTTTTGAACCATTTTCCCCCTTTGCCTTCCTACTTTCATGTAAACATCATTAAAGTCACAAGTGTTGAAAAATCACTCACATGACAGGAGCTGGATAATAGAGGTTAACACAAATCTTTCTCCTTGCTTTAGGCGGAAGAGTTGAAGAATGAAAACCAGAAATCCCACACAACAGAAAATAGTAGATAGGATCATGGTGGCCTGAACAGCCTGAATTGATTGATATTCTGCAAAAACAAAAGCAGCCTTGATTAAAAGTACAGTTTCTCTCTTTGCCTACTCCTGCAATGAGTAGAGAGGCAGAGCCATGTTCTATAAGCAGGAGTTCAGCAGATACAGCACACCAGTTGTGCATGCATTGCCTACGCTGGTTCTTCTCTGCTTCCTTGGTATTAATACAGCCAGTGGTTTAAGGACTTTCAAAAGCTTTTCATAAAACAATAAAAATACCGAAGAGACTATTCCTCCTACACCACATCCTTTGCTACCATCAACATACTAAGAGCACAGTGAAACTGCCAGGTGTCCCAAATGGCTGACAAGTGCAAACCCGAGCCTCTCGCCAGACCTGGAGACAGCTCTACCCAATCCCATGTAACCAGACAGGATACCCACACTGGGCACTAAAGATTCCTTTGATTCAGGTTTTTCATCCTGTCAACGTTCAACCTGTCAACAGTTACTTCCCTGTAACTAGGAGCTGAAGTAACCAATGAATTTGTAACGACGTGTAGCTGCTTTGTGTAACTTTGCTGCAACATTCAGACAAGCGAAGCTACACAGATGAGCCCCTTATGGCACCTCTCCTCTAGCATAGCTACACGGCGGTTAGTGGGTCTGTGAACAGCAGATGTACCTGAGCTACTTACAGTCTCGCTAGTTCAGGTACCTAATGTCAATGAATGTACAGTAATACAGACATCAAATGCAAATTCGTTAAATTTGTGTTAGCTTAGCTATGCCTGTGCGTAATGGATCATCTCACTGCAGCATAGATATGCCCTAAACCAGCTCGATGCTTGGAAAGCAAAGCTACTTTATGGGTACATGGCTCTTCAAATCATCTACCTCTTTAATATACACAAAGACTGAAAGTGTAGAAATAAAGTAAATGTAACAGTTGAGATTTATTTTTTGTAAAGCGCGATATTAGGCTGTGCTGTATATTAAGTCCTCTTTGTAAAACTCCAGCTTGTGTTCTGACTTTCTTCTACTTTTCCTCCCATTCCTGTACTCAGCCAGTATTTTTTGGTTCTTCTTTGAAAGTTAAAGTTCAATTCTGAGGCAAATTCTCACTTCAGCCACGCTTTCAGACTACTTCACTGTTTTTACCTGATTTAATTTTTAAAGAACTCTTCAGCACTCGTTAGTTTGTATTTACTCTCTTGCACTGGGCTTTCAAGTGCACCTGACAGTTCCTTCTGTTTTCCTCTTACATAAATTGTTAGAACAGTTTGCTTTTCTGAAGTAAGAAGCCAATATTAAAGTTTTTAGAAGACCTGAGTAGTTAGAGCATGCAGATTTTTGAATAAAGATATTACTCCTGCAAATTTCATAGCGATTTCCCCAGATCTCCTGATAAAGGATCTGAGAAATGGACACAGAAAGACACTCACCTCTGAACTGATCAGTAATAGCCATACAGGTGCTAGTATTTGTGGAACACACTCTCCAGACATCTGTAGAAAAATTATCTCCTACCCACCAGGCCTGCAAAATAAAAGGGCTCTTACAAGAAAAGAAACCAAAAAAACCCCACAAAACTCCTTAGTTGTCCAAGTATATCCTGATCAGATACATCAGCTAGAACAAACTTCTGTTCCTTATTGATACTTAACCACTCAAACTAAATTTGAGATCTAATGTCATTTTGAAATAAGGGGTATATTATTATTCAGATGTAATTTTCATTTTAGACCAGTCCGAAGTAGAAAAGGGAATAGATAGCAATCTTAAACATCCCAAAGGACAAGGGATTTTCAACTGTTCGGGCAGAGATTTTGGATAGTCAGTGATTGCTCACTCCTTAAGACACCTGCTTTGTTCATCCAGACCCTGTTTAGTATGTAAAGCTCTTTAAAGACACAGCATTTTTTAATTCACAGGAACTAGCAGGGTACACATCTATGAAACAGAAGCCCTTTATAAATCTTCTGGTCCCTGACACTGAATTGAATTAATCCCAATTTAATGTAGCTGTGTGTCAATGTGCAGATGCAGTATGTACCTATGGCATTGGACTGGAAGTGGCCAGTGACAAATTAAGATCCTCCTGTGGTATTTCTATTTTGATGTGTTAACATTTAATGCAGAATGGTACTACAGTGCCTGAATAAGCTGAACCAAGTCCCATAGCTCCACCCTGCAAGCATGGTAGTATCTGTAAATACTCCCTGGCCAAGCTTTCATAGGGGAGAAGATTAGCTGCATAACATGGGCTTGTAACATGATGCCATACAAATATATGGCTTGTATAGTCTTGGAATCCATGTGTACCAGAAACATGCGTATTCAAGGCATTTTTGTTACAAAAAGGTATAAGGAGACCAGTGTGCCTAACAAAGTTATGTGCTTTCAATAAGCAAGTTGAAGACAACTAGAGAAGAGTAACTTCATTATTATGAAGCAAAGAAACACCTGTGTGTTTGAGAGAAAAAGAGAAGAAATGACACTTACATTGTCAATAGTTGAGATGAACAGCAGTGCTGCTGAGGTTATGTGAAACACAATAATGAAAGCCAGAAGAATCAACATCCTTGATCTGCAGAGGCTTTAGTCAGAGATAAATCTGTTAAAAATAAGAGCGTATATGAACAGTCTTTAAAAGCTGTCAGTGGATCAACCTGTCATTACGCTACTTCACTGTGGCTGTGAGTACTCAAGGTCAGTGTGAGCGTATTTCAGAGTGAGGTGCTGTTAGAGTCAGGAACATCGTATGCAGCTTGAGTTTACAGCATGTGTTCTTTCTCCAGAGACAAAAAATTTCACTTAATCAGACTTTACATCAGCATTAACAGCTTTCTGTTTGTTATATGTGATACATAACTAGCATCACTGCTGTCAAAATGAATCACAACTTGAAAGGAAGCCAAGAGGTGCATTTTGCAACCTGCCAGTGGGGATGGCTGCAGTGAGTAAACACACAGAGAAGTTTCTTTTTGTGTGCTTCTCCAGCAAGGATATACAACTCCTCCATGCTGGCTTTTAGAGAAGTTTTAGAGAAATACTTTTCAAATTACAGCCTCATTTGCATGTGATGCTAGAATGTCCACTGGCTATAGTAAGTAAGGTCTTTTCAACAGTGCTTTCAAAGTAGGAAGAAACGCAGGTTTCAAAAGGATGCTTGTAGAACAAAATTAAGTGCATCAAGAACTACCTCCTAGATTTAGTAATAGCTATGTTGTACCTTAGGTCTCATATAGGTTGTCCTTTGTTCATATGCTTACAAGTTTTATCCATTGATGAATGACTTAGGGCTACAATTTTCTCCAATATATTGCTCTGAGTGGTAGGGTTTAATAAACCCATCAGTCATGTAATAATCCAGTTAGTTATTTTACATTCAGTCACTTAATACTCTTTCTAATCTACCTATTATCTTCATACTCTATCTAACCCATTTATTACCATTTCACATCTCAAATGAAAAAAAAAATAAATTCTTATGTACAAATGCACCACAAATTCTATTTGAACTGGAATTCCCAGGAAATCTGTGGGCACATAACAAATAGGTTAGGGAAAACTACTGTTGCTGATACACAGAAATGTCCATGTGGTATCATGCTCAGCAGATAAAGCTGGGGGAGAAGGAGGAAGGGGGGGATGTTCGGAGTGATGGCGTTTGTCTTCCCAAGTCACCGTTACGTGTGACGGAGCCCGGCTGTCCTGGGGATGGCTGAGCCCCTGCCTGCCCATGGGAAGTGGGGAATGAATTCCTTGTTTTGCTTTTGCTTTCCCTCCATGCGGGGCTTTTGCTTTACCTGTTAAACTGTCTTTATCTCAACCCATGAGTTTTCTCACTTTTACTCTTCTGATTCTCTGCCCCACCCCACCAGGGGGGAGTGAATGAGCAACTGTGTGGGGCTTAGTTGCCGGCTGGAGTTAAACCACGACAGACACATTCTCTTATGCCAAATGATCCCATTCATGTAACACAGCCAATATCCAGAAGAAAAGGCAGTTATGATTTTTTTTTAAGACTTCTATGATTTTTTTTCAGGTCTAACCCTCTCTCTCCTACTGCCATTTATTGGAATCATGAACCACACGGAGAATTGAACCAAATAAAAGGACTACTTCGACAGCATTTTTAAAGCAGCTCCACTGGCATTCTCATCGGGCCAAAATACAACTACTCTGCAAAACTTTAGCAAAAAGGTGACAGCATATAAACACACTGAATAGAGGCTAGAAGTTCCAGACTAATCCTTTACATCTACACTGTAGTATAGTGTTTCACTGCAGTACAGCGTTGTAACAAGCACAAAGCCAAACAGTATTAAAGTGCTTTTGAGAAAAGGAAAATTGGTTGGATAACCTTATATCCATATCTAATTGGAATGACTGTATGGGAAAGCTAAGTCAAATCCTAAAATAAGGAAAGCAGCTACTCAAGTTCTTATTCCTTCCCATTTTCTCATTGTTAAACTTTGCCTTCTCAGCCACAACAAAGAACAGAAGTGGTAATTTCCTCCAAAGAGCCGATTCTGCTGTATGACTCAAGATCCCCTGAATCTAGACCTGCTTCTAGAAATGTCATTGATGGCTCTCTATTGAGCCTTTCTTGAATGAAAGGGAGGAAGAAGGAAAATAAATATATTTTGTGGTTTTGTATAATGCCACATCAAAATATTTTCATTGTGAAACGTATCAGTCTTCACACAGCACTCTCCTGTTTTGTGGTTGGGTTTTTTTCTGAGTTTCATTTGCTGCACAGATGGTATCTAAGCAGACAATAATGCAACAGTCATCTGCCATATAAGGAGAGAGAATCAAATTGTACTCAGTATTATTTTAAGAATAACAATACAATTTCATCTTATTACATGAAGCATCATAAAGTAAGAGAGACAGAAAAATGTAACCTAATTAAAACCAATCTTGCAAAATCAAGACTTGCCAGCACAGAAAAATCCACTTAATCTTCAGTCAAGTGAATGTTTTTGTTCTACTGCTTTCAGCCATAAACAGAAGTGTTTCAAACAGGATGGATAAACATGTATGGGTGATGAGGAGAAGATATTTTATGTTTTACCCAAATAAAGCCACGGTTGAATGAAAGAGCTTTTTGTTTTGTCTTTACAAAAAAATAAAGGACAGTAAGAGTAGTTTGATGTTCCTGTTGTGAAGAACCTTCCTAACAGCCATTTTTAGATACCTCCTCCTGACTTGCTGGCAATGGCTCCCTTCATGAGCAGCTACAACTTCTGTGCACACTGTGCTACAACAACTATACACAGATATGGGAATCAAATACGCTGGGGGAAAGGAGGAAGACAGACCAATTCCTCGTAATTAATACCAGGAAAAGACAACAGGAACTTGCTACCCAATCTGTCATGCCTGAGCAGGGATCCCAGAAGTGCACAGAAAGACCTGTGGACTTCAATCACTCCTAGCAACTTTCTCTTCCCATGGAGACAAAGGATTGTCTCTGGTTCATCACAGCCTGCACAAGGAGTAATGAGGGGATGAGGGTCTCCCAGCTAAACTCTACATAGTCTGTGCGCAGGAAGCAAAGAGCAGCTCCCTTCTAAGATGCAGCTAGCAATGACGCAGAAGCTCCTACAGGATCTACGTCCCTCTCAAGGCATAAATTCTGGACTTCATCTCTCAGGGGGGACTATTAGCAATCAGTCCTCCCCCACTCCAGACAATGCTGGAATTTAAAAGTTTGTTTTGGAGACTCAAGATCCTTCCACTCCCTCAGCAAGAAGTTCTTCCTTCCCCGATCCTCTGAGGACAGCCTGCCTGGGTAGCTCTCCTAGCAGCACGCAGCTCCTTTCCTCTCTCTGTGAGGAAGGGAAGGACACAGTTACGGTTTCACGTGGAGAATTTCTGAGAAGGCTGTTTGCATTAACATTCAGAATTCTTACTTTAATAATTTATTACTAACCAAACACTTTGGTAACATCCTATTCTGCATACTAGCTGTAGTCCTCTTGGTTTCTTATTCACCATTTCTCAAGGGCTCTCTTCAGGTTTACAATTGTTCCCAGTTCTTTTAGCAGCAGCTGAAACCCATGTGGAAGCTTGCCAAACCAACAGCATGCCACCTGGCAGTGGCTTTGGCCTCGCTCTTTCAAAATGGAGGGTACCTGCAAGAACAAATAAGCTAGCACTACTGTTTAACCTGGCTGAGCTATTCTGCTCAACAGAACAACCAGCAATCCGGGTTAGATGAAAATCCTATCATCTCTTACATTTAATTTATGCAGCCACAAGAAAATATTGCTTAAAAGGGGTTGTCAATAAGAACAGAAAATAAATTTTAAAATCACATAAATTTGGGAATCTAGTACTTTGTACTATTGCACTGAACACAAATCTGCAAACAATTTTATTAAGAAGATGCACAGAAATGACCAGGCTCTTCAAGTAAAACTTTGGTATCATTGTGCGATGTGACAGGGATTCTAGAGTCTCTTCTTCCATTGCTGTTTTGCAGCTTTGGAAGCACTGCGCTATTATCAGTGCTAACACATGCCACCAGGAAAAGGTTTCTTGCTCTTACAGGAATGTTGCTCTTAAATGAACCATTTCTCAACTCTTCTGTTTTAGTCTCTTGATTATAGGTAAGAATTTTTTTTTTTTATTGATCAAAAAAAGTTTCCTGGGCAGAGTAATTTTTTACTTTCAATCATTTGAAGTAATATGCGCTATGCTCCCAAGTCAAGGTGTTTATGATTTTTAAGTACACTGCCTTTAGACATGGATGAATACTGGGATGATGCAACTAATATTGTTCACGATTCCCCAAAATGGTTTGAATTCTGTAATAGTTTTTACACATACACACACACACAGAAGAGAAGTTTTTTGGACACATTATAGTTGTCTTTTCATAGAAATGATGGAGCCACTCTTCTCAGAAGTACATGATGAAAAGACTAGAGGCAACAGTAACAAGTTGCAACAAGGAATAAAACGTATTAATTGCATTCAGTGGATATGATTAAGGTCTGGAACATGGCCCAAGAGGCTGTGGGATCTCCATAACTGTGGACATCTTCACAACTTGACTGAAGCAAGGCCCAGAGCATCCTGACCTAACTCCCTGCTTGGAGCAGGAGTCTGGACATGACACCTCCAGAGGCCCCTTCCAGCTCTGTTCTCCTCCTCCTCTCAATCCGTAGCTACTTCAGGAACCTCCCTGTACTAATCTCCAGCAAAGCTCTGACAAAAAGAGAACAAAAAATTTTACTCAGCTCATCACATGTGACATTAAAAACAGATTTTGGGGTTATAGTAAGAATGACATTGGATGTCAACATGACTTCTTCAATTGCAAGACTCAGCATTTAATACCACTTTACAAAGTATGTTGTAAGGCAGGAATGTACAGGTACAGCTAAGTTAGAAGTGCAGACTGCCACTGAATCAAGAAAGAGTAAGTTATGAGAATCCTACTGAACACATCCAGATTTGCTGTGGTAATAAGGTTTCCCACAAATGCTGTTAAGCTGCAGGATACTTACACAAAACACATTGAAAACAGAAGGGCAGTTACATTAACAACAAAGATTTTTTCAATTAGTGCAGAAAAAGTGTTTCTGTGTGATGCTCCAGTGCTACCTTATTTTGCACAGGGAGGATAAATACAGCAGTCACACTGATCTTTTCAGTAATGCAGACTATTGGAAGCAGTAATTTGCACTTCCGTTATGGAAGCCTGATGTGCTCTCATAGGTGAGAGAGGTGGCTACCTCTCAGAGGTGGCTAAGAAGAGCCTCTGCTATAATCTTCTAGACATGCAGAGGCAAGTACCTTTCTACAAGATAAAACAGTACAACAATCACAGAACTGCAAAGTAAAAAAAGGTATCCAGCCCAGGGTTCCCAACATTTCTCTACTGTAGTAAGCAAACACAGTACAAAACTGGATTGCCTCCCTATGTCAGACTTCACACCCCCTGCAAAAAAAGCCTCAGTTTATCTTTACGATAAAGTTTATCTTTAATGTCCAGCAGTACAAAGAAACATGCCTATTTGATTTTTTTCTGCTGTTTAGTACAGCAAGCAAGCAAAAAGGAAAAGTCTGTCTTTGACAGCTCTTAGCAGAAGGTTTATCATCACTTTCCAGTCCAGATGCCATCAACCCATGCTTTTATTTCTTCCCATGCAGTTAAATTCTGCTGCCAGGCTATTTCTCATGTTTGTGCATACTTGATTTTTGCAACTAGAGAAACATGTACATAGTACAGTATGTTTATCCTGTGCTCATTTGCACTGAGAAGGCTTAAGCTTATCCTATAACATTGTTTGCTGCCCTCACTTCCTAAGATCGAGTCAGTTTTTTGATTCATCTTCATCTGAGTCCATGTATGAACAAGATCTCAACACAAGACAATCTGGGTTTATACTCCTAGAAACATGGTCAAAACACTGCAGAACAGCTCCTGCTCCGCACAGACCAAGGCTGGAGGTGTGCAGACTGCTCGTCACCCACATACAGTGTGCTGAAAAGACACACCCAAAAGAAGAGGTAGAGGATCCTGCTGAACAAGTTACCATACCTGCAGCTTTCTGCACAGATTTTTCATTGCAACTAGAACAGCAGGTCTTTGGGCCATCCATAAGCACTTGATTCAGCTGAACTTTCTTGAGGTCACTGGTGTAAAACTAAAAGCAAGCCTTCTTAATTATCAATTCTTCTGCCCCTCAGTACTATAATTAAGTCTGTATATGTGAAATTAGAAGAAAAAGCTTGTATACTGGTGGCATGAGAAGTCTGTCATCTTGTGATGCATCATAAAGATGTTTGGATTTACATGATAATCACTTCGTTTTGCTCAGTGTTCCTGTGCCACATCTCATGGTGTCTCGTGATAGAGAACTCGGGAGTTGGCTCATGTTTTGCCTGTACGACTGTCTCTAAACTTGCATAAATTTCCCTGGTTTATAAGGAACAGAGTGATACTGTTAACATTTTTCTTTCTTTTACCAAATATGAAGCGTTCTGTTTTTCTTGTGTGATTCTCAGAACCAGAACCCTTTTGGTTCAGACCAAAAAAGTTCAGACAGCAGAGTTTCTCACAAACTAGCAAAAGCTTTGAGGATTACAACAATCCTCTAACGCCTAGCTATCAAACAACATAAAGGACAAGAAAATCAGGAAATTTAACACCAAGGGAATTGTTATACTAGTTGAAACAAATTACTCCGATTTCATTATTCCTTCTGCCTGAGTTAATTTAACAGTTGGGAACACCAGCATTACAAGATACAATTTACTGAGTGATAGTCCTTAAAACAAGGCAGGTAATATCCAAACTCATACTTTCTTTCTACACTTTGCCCTTTCGATTTTCTCCAAGCTGACTATTGCTCCGACCCTATTCACGGTCTGCGGTATCTGTACATTAACCCATTACTGGAGTCATTTCCACCGGATCACCTGTCTGTCATTTTTTGTTGCCGCAGGGTTACCCTGGCCACACGCCCGAGCTGCACGGCTGTCCTGACACAGGTGCCCAGCGCAGCAGCCCCTCCTCACTGTCCTCAGCACTCCTGTGCACCCCTGGGTGCTGCCGTGCACACGGCCCAGCTGTGACACATCTGGACCCTTTCCATGTCAGCTACAGAAGAATCCTTCCATCATACAAGGAGACGTCTGGAAAGGATAAGCACATCCCTGCACCTTTCTTATTTTTTCCTGTGTCATCAATGCCTATTGGAAAAGAAAAGAAAATACAACTAAAGCAATCTAGTTCTATTTTAGATGATGACTCAGGAGCCTTACTTTAAGGAACCAGCCTTTAAACATTTCATAGGGCAGGAGTGCTAATCTTGAAGCTAACATTGCATGTAGATTTATAAACAGCATGCAAAGGTTTTGCTGCCAGTAATCCCTGAGAAACGTATTGATAGTTCTCTGGTGCATGAAGTGAGCTGCTACTGTTAGAGCTCACAGGTGTACAAACTACACAGAAAATTGTTTTTCTCTTTTATTAAAGTCTTATTTATAAGTGTAATTCAGTAATTAAAAATATCGGTCTACCAACAGATGTGGAAGTCTCTGTGCTCACATATTCTGTTCTTAGGGAATCAAATATATTGTAGAACTGGACCCTAGCTGACTTCATGTTCAGGTGTAGATTCAAATTCTGATGTGTTTTCATGCTCAGGTATTACAAATCTAACAGTCAATACAGAAACAGCATGTTGTCTTTCAACCAGGGAGCTCTTCAGCCATGTAGCAAACCTCTAAGAAGTGCTGGTTGGCTCTGACTAGACCTCTACAATATTGAATGGGAACCTGGGAGGGAAGTGCAAAATACGAGTAAGTCTACACAGCAGACGGGCTCCCACCAGGTATTTTCCTGGTATGAAGCAAAGCATGAAGAACAATGTACGCTCTTCAAGAAATAAAATGTCAGGCCCCTGCTTCACACTGGACTTGGAATCAAGAGGGCTAAGTCTCCTGTCAGCCCCTAGACAACACAAACACCATCAGCTCTTTCTGCTTACGAGCAACTGGTTAATTGAGAACACACTCAAGCCTGTAGCTCTTTGTGCTACCTATTTTATGTGGAAGGAAGAGAGCTTCTCACTTACACTTCCAGCTGCTTTTCAAAGTCCTTCATCACAAAATAAGGAAATCAGAAGGAAATGAAACAATGTTCCTTGCACACAATCACTGTATGTAAGCAAAAAAAATCAATACAGCAAAAATTAATTCACAGTATTTTCTAGAGCTCTATTTGAATTACAACATTTATGCTTTCTTAAGTCAATGGCAGAAAATGAAAGCAGGGTCATTCTGCCAGATCTAGATTTGCTGGTGCCCTTGCAGCAGGCTGTGTTAAGACCCAGCACAATTAAAGCAGTCGGCCTGTTGTATTTTGATAATGAAGTACAGGGGCTTGGAGACAAATTGGCAAGATATGATATGACCTAGTTTTTATCCAGCTTCTTTCAGAAAATCTTGCCTTGCAATCAAAGCCATGAGGTCTGCTTTTTATGTGTACCAAGACTAATATAGATGTGCACCTATAGCTTAATAAAGCCTTTTGTTATTATGGCAGTTGGGTTTTGTCCATCCTATTGGCACTGTGTGGGACTGCCAGAACAACAGTAAACTTACAGTGAATAAGCTCATGTTCTTGGCCTACCTATCACCTGTGTGTGAGGGGATACTGAAGCACCCTTTCAGCTCTTTCTGAATCCATTTCATAAACACTAAATGTTAGTGTTTATGAACAGAAACCCTACCTAGTTACCAGAAGTAGAACAGATCATGCTTACAGTTAGGCCTGGCAGATCTTCCCTGGACTTCCTCCATTCCTCCTCACCCTGTCCTCCTCATTAGATCTATGCTATTAAGCCAGAACTCCAAATTTTGGGAAATTATAACCCTCCTATCCCATACACTTCCAAACAAAAACAAGAAAAAAACTGCAGCAAAAATGCGAAGGACTAACTTTGAGTTCTGAGACCCAAAGAAGCTGATGTTTCTAGTTACTTAGGAATGCTTTTAATAACGTTTTGACCTAGGGATGCCAGCATTGCTGCCACTTCTGTAACTGTCAGTCATTGATTTGCGAACAAGTTTGGATTGGGTTTAGACTTGCCCTAGCACTCCTTTCACTATGGCCCTACTGTGTGCATTGCAGAGGGAAGTCACTCTGCCGTGAAGCCTTTGTGGGCAGCCTGAGCAGAAGAAAACAGGCAGGACCTATGGGAAAACACAAACACAATGCCCTGTCGCAGGGTAGGGAAGTGGCACTTATGGGGAAAGAGAGCCTTGTGACATCTCACCTGAAAATCCTAAAAAAACAGCTTCAAGCTTAAAAGATTCAAGACATATGTATCCAAATACTCCAGCAAAACAAACAGAAATCTAACTGCCACTATATGCTGAGAAGACAATTTAGCAGGTACAACAGGTTGACAGACCCTTGATTACAGGCATATTTGAATAATAGTCTTTAAGCCTTCATCTTTTCAAAACTGCTCTTTAGAGGTTTTGGTGTGTTCAGCAGAAAGACAATGTTTGTCCTCCTCTAGCAGCACAAACCAGCATCTTCCTCAGAAGTAATGATATAGTCTTCTTTTTCCCTAAAGCACTTTTTTCTTGTAACTGCACTCTTACACTAGATAATCATAAGCTCACATTTAACCTGTTGTATGTCTGCTTCTAAATCCCAACACAACCCACAGCAGTGTAAGGTAGGCTGCTTTATTACTAAATAACACCTGAAGTGGTTACAATTCATCTCTAATTCTCATCACAGTCATTGCTTATGCCCTCCACCGTCTGCTCATCCACCTTCAGTTTATGCTGAGAGTCACATGGCTTTGCAAAAATGCTAATGAAAACTGGTCTTCAATGAACGATACCTCGTGGAGTCAATCTGTTCAAGAGATCAGTTCTCAAAGGGCACATACTGTTTGAGAAAACCCAGCAGTAATTTGAAAGAAGGAACTGCTTGTATACTGTAGTTTCTGGTTTCTTACAAAACATAAATGTATTCTCTCAGCTTTCACAGAAGCATCTGCAAAACATGTGACAAAATGTTTGTAACTTGACTTATGTATGGGTAGAGTTTAACTGTATGCTTAGAAATTGAAAAAAAGCAAACATCATTTCAGGTGTTCAATGCATCCTCTCTGTTCAGCCAGTCTGCTTTAAGTTGCACACCAGATACCACTTCAGTATAAACAAAGTTGTGGTATATATTAAAACCTTCTTAACAGTCAAGATGGTCTGAAGGTACTAAAAGCTTGTTTTCCTAAGCTAAACAAGACAAGAACTTCTCGTTCTGACTTGTTTGTTTTCAAAGATGAAGACAGACTGGGGATATACTTGCTTGCAGGTCAAGGCAAACACATGGAAGGAAAAAGAATTGTTTAACCTAAAGATGAAGATAAATGGCTATAAATCAGGTGTGAGCACATTTAGGATGGAAATTATAACTCTCAGAGCTGTCAGGTTCTGGAACAACTTTACAACCACCACAGCACGGGAAAAAAGCCCCACTTCCACAAAAAGGGATTATGTGATCCCGTGAGTGTGCTAGCAGGGCAACAGACCTGGTGACCCAAGAGGTCCCTCCAGTTCTGCCCTCCTGTGAAGGCTGTCCCAACAGTTTCTTTGAGGTCTCCGTATGTTTTGCAACATGCTTTTGCGTGACACGCATGCCCTTGGCACTCTGCTGAATTCTCTCCTGTCTTTCAAAGACTTCAGGTAACACAGGGAGCAGTGCCGACTGCTGATCTGTACAGTTGAGAAATGCAAGTAGTGATCATGGGACTGACGACACACAATCAGCTTTAAGGGAGGATTCATTTCTCAGGTGGGCGGTAAAGCTACAAAGAGTGAGCGAGGCCTGTCCCCTTTTCTGAGGGTGACTGAAGGGCCACCGTTGCCTCCCAACGCAGTGGTCAGGAACCACAGAGCTCTCTGCAGCCCGCTGGCACAGCCCTGCCTCTGCCTCAGGGAATCAGAGAGCTGTTTCATGGAGCTGGGACAATGACGTGGGGGTGTACCAATAAGCTATTCAAGCTATGAGAAGCCTCCTGGGAACCTGCTTCTGAAGCAAATAACTGAACTGAGGTGTGGCCTGGCCTCACCCCTGCTCAGTCACTGTGTGGCCACATTTTGGTGTCAAGGTTGTCCCTGTTCAATACCTCGGCAGGGCAGGGAGGGACAGGCCAAGTATAATACCAGACCTTTTCATCAGGTTGACAGATTAAATGTGTCCTCAGTCTGATCCAAAGAAAGCAAAATAAAAAGCACACCTGCAGCATTAACTCTACATATTATTAGAATTCTGAGAGCAAATCTCAGACCCCAAGCTCTACTGACTACAGACTGCTGCTTAACCAGAGTTTATTTCAAATATAACAGAACAGCTTGAGTAATTTATGTTGTTCCACCTAATTAACCAACAAACAAAGGCAGAAGAGGTCTGTCTTTCCAGATTGAAAGCAATGCATTTAATTCAGTAGAAATGAAAGCTGATATTAACTTTGGCAGATGCTCTATAGAAATTGCTAGCAATTAAATCTGTTACATTCACTGTTGTAAAATTTTCAAACTGCTTGTTTTGATTTGGCTTTGACTAGCTCTGTATTGAGAAATTTTGGTTTTAGTTATTTCAGACTTTAAACATCATCTATCAAATGTGAAAAAACCCTCTCTACTGACAGTACAACAGTTGGCTATAAAATAAGAAGAGCAGACTTTTCCACAACTACTACTGTTTTGTTTCATAGCAATACTGTAGCATATGATTGGATTTAATACTCAGCCTACCTTCAGAATGTCATTTTTACACGCTAACCTGTAATTAGTGCAATGTAAAACTTAAAGGTTGCCATGTGAACTTTACCAGTTCAGGTAGGATTTCTAACACTTGTTTCACTGCACAGTTGAGCACACCAGTTGCGCTGCTCTTCCACGCTCCGGACACTCTATGGAAACTACCCTGCGGCTTCACCTCGCCCAGGCTGGCTGCCCGAACAGTGCTTGGTCCCTGCAGAGCCACAGCTCTTCGTCGCTGCCACAGTGCCAGGCAAAGGCCCCGTCAGGCCTGCCGGCATGTGATAAATGGACAGGCTCAGCCAGCTCTCTTCAGCTCTGTATTAGACTCTTCTTGCAGTCCCTAGACTTTGGTTTGTTTCTGTGTTTGAATTAAGTGGCGGGTTTGTTGCTTCTGCGGATTGAGAACTGGCAGCCTTAGAGACCAGAAGAGTCTGCAGACTGACTGCAGAGAACACCATCAGCACATGCACCTCCACACGGAGATCTGGGGACTCTGGAAGGTCTTTCTGCCTGGAAGAAGGCCCTAATTTTCATGTATTTCAGGACACTTAACACCTGCATTAAAAACCTGAGGGAGTATTCATGCTGCCCACCTTGGATGTTTGCGGCCTGTGCCATTCCACACACAGTGTGGTGTTTAAGAATCAGTGAAGTAAACCATAAATATATATCCTATAGCCATCTCTAAGGGGTGTTTGAGTCAGTCCACTTTCTGCCCCACCTACAGACTCCTGTGAACATCTCTACACAGCCAGAGGGTTGTATTTTAAGGTCACACCCAAATTATGAGGCTTCACCTGGCATGCACATACCATCACTAAACCTGCCCATGAAACTTCATAGGCAAAATAAAAAGGCGTAATTACATTTTCCCCATTCAGTGAAGAAATAATAACTCCTTTGATGGATGAATTCAGGCCATCAGGCTTTCTCTTGAATCCCACCCAGCAAGATTTATTTTCTAAAATCTAAAAATTAAGATGCTTATCTTCCTAAGCATCACCTGACATATTGAGATGTGGTTTAAAAAATTACCTTCTCTCTAAAATAGTAATGCTTTCAACAAAAATAGCAAAGACTGAGAACCCACCACAAGGATCACTGGTTTGCTTTGAGCATCCAAAAAACAAACCCTAACAAAAGCTGAACAGCTCCATGAATGGAATTCCTTAGTGCTGTGCTTATGCTTCCCCTGCTTTCCCTCTGAGACCAACCTGATTTCAATAAAAGCTGTGCATTCCTTTCTACTTTCAAATTTGGCTGTGCTGAAGCATCGCATGGATTTTATAAAAGTGTTTGGTACACTTCAGAGTAAATCTCTTTCTTATTAGTTCCTGTATAACATAGTGCCTCATTCTGCCGGGTCTTCTTCCAACAGGAACATGGCAGTAGGATGTGGAAAGTACATCTTCTGCCAGCAAGAAATATAAAAGATCTTGTCCCCAGAGACCTACTTATCTCTTTAATTAAACACATTCTTGTACTGATTTATGTGGTGGTGTCATGTCTTACATGATGCTCAAGACACAAATAGAACATGAAATGTAAGTGAAAAACCAAAATATACCCAAACCACTAAGGTGAAAGGGAAGAGTCTCCTTGTGCTGCCATCCATCTCATTTTTAAATGGACAGGGAAACAGCATTATGAAAGGAGACGGACTACGACTAATACACTTAGCAGAAGCAGGGGAAAGTCTTGCTCTAAATATCCATATGGCACTCATCAGTAAAACATTCTTCTAATCATTGTAGGAATGCCAACATGGGAAACAACCTTGAGACAAACAAGGCAACAAAAGAAAAACCATGGCAATGGAAGTAAGAGAAAGATACAAGGCAACTGTGAAGCGAGAGATGCTAATAAATCAAAGAGTGAGGAGTACAGTAACTGAAAGTGGGTATAAGATGAAGGTAGAGATGTTCATTTCTTTTAAGCAATGTTGGCCAGAAACAATAACTACAGCATCTAAGAACTGACCCAGAACCCTTGTCTAAGCGAATGACGTTGCAGCAGCCTTCAGTCTTGACCTGCTCAGTCTGTCAAACAACTTCCTTTATTAACAAGATTTTAAATCTGTGTAAGCAAATAGAACACACTGTTTTCCCTCACTGGCAGATCCACAGCATAATCAACACTGTTTGGGTGCTTATGACAGAAGTCTTTCCAGAGACGACAAATAAAGGATACAACACCAGTAGTGTCTTGTCTACTGATACTATGTTGTTTTTATTTTAAATTATATTAACAGAGCATTTTCCTTCCCAAATAAGCATACTAACAAGAAACTGATCATCTCCTAAGAGTTTTCATGGTATTACTGCATTTCACCTTGAGATAATGTTGATGGCTATCACCAGAATCATTCCTGGTTTCCTGGCTGGGCAGAGAGCTGACCTGGTAACTCAGCCATGCACCTGACACGATAAAATCTGTACACATCTTTATTCAGCATGGAGGATGAATCCTCCCCCGGGTATCCCAACAGTCTACTCTCCAAGTTCACAAAGGGATGCAGAGGACAGCAAGAGTTCTTGCTTTCTGTGTTTTTGAAAAAAAGGTGAAGTCCTTACATCTCACACTGAATAAACTCCCATCAGCTTCTGGTGAACATCTTCCACATACTTTTGTTTCCACTCCCACTTTGATTTTACTAGCTGTGGTAGGTACCTATACCCCAGCTGCATTCCTTAGCATGGCATTTAATTTGTCACATGCTCTCTTACTTAAAAGTAGCTGGACTCTCCAGTAAACTTCAATTCAGGTTTCCTCCCTCACTGAGCTCAGGCCCACTATTTCCCCACCACTCGTGTGGGTTCCTGCCTGTCCGTGTCTGCAGCCACCTGCCATCTCAGTCCTGGCAGCCCAGCCTTGCAGCTCTTTTCCTCAACTACCCGACCTTGCCTGGTCAGCAAAGCCGTCAAAATCGACATCAGAGAGCAAGTCTGGATGGAAGAGTCATTACAGAATATTTTATTTGACTGAAAAAACATCTGCTCAGGCAGGCAAGAAAGCTTATTTTACATAGTTAACATACCAGCACTGTATGTACAGAGTCTGAAAGTGAAGAGAAAGTGGTACTTTTTGTTTTTTGATGGAGATTAGCCAACCACAGCTGTTTACTTCCAAAGTTCCTAAAGAAAACTCTAAGGCATTTTACAGCTATTCGGTGGGTTTCTTCTTAGCCCTGTATCAAGTCAGAAGATACTTCTAAGATGCTCAATTGCAATAATTACCGATCATTTACATATTATTCCCAGGTGCTGGGGAAAAAAAAGACCTTCCTGCACCATGTGAACAAAGTGTTTCTGCCAAGAAATTAACAGAGAGGCCAAACTGCAGGTTTCTTGGAAGCAGCATTCTGTGAGTAGAGCAAGCCCTGGGTATGTCTGCTGAGGAGAGGACAGCAGAGCACTAATCTCCCTAGAGATGTCCAAACAAGGAGCTGACCTCTAAAATTCAATACTCAATATTACAAGCAACCCGTGTTACTGAAAGCTGCCTGTCTGGTATCTGGCACGTAACCTCCCGCGTTTAAGTTGGATATAACAAACAGAAAAAACCCACCAGTGAGAAAGACAGACTGGCTTATTAATACTGTAGTTCGACTCAAGTGGAAAAACGTTTAACGCTGGCAAGAACTCATAAACCGAAATCTGCACTGAATTACATACAAGTGTGTTTTCCTTCCACTGGGGGGGGTCAGCTGCCAAAAGCAACGAAACGTTATTGTACTATACGCAAACTCCACTTAGAGTACATTAAAAAAAAGGCACTATCCTGTGGAGACAGCGAACTTTCTGCTGGTTTGGCCCAGCCTCTGAGTCACTTGCGACGAGCCCGGTTTTCCCGCCCCGTCCCGCTCCCCCACTGCCCAGCCGACTGCGCGGGCCCCGCCGCCGGAGCGCCCCGGGCAGGGGGAGCGGGGCCGGGGCTGGCCCGGGGGGGGGCGGCAGCGCTCCCCGGCCGGCGTTAGAGACGGCCCGCCAGCCCCGAGAGACGGCTCGGCACAGCGGCCGCCAACGTGCCGGAATAAAGTTTGTTTCGTAGTAAACTTGATTTTACTCCCCCCCCCCCCCCCCGCATTTTTTTGGCGGTTTCCTCCTCCCCTCGTTGGCAAAGCCACCCCTCCCCGCGGCGGCCCGGCCCCGCGCCCCCCGCCCGGCCGAGGCTACTCACGGGCGCGGGGCCGGCAGGCAGCGCTCCGCGCGGGCTGCGACCGTCTGGCGGCGGCGGCGGCTGCCTCCCGCCCGCCCTCCTGCAGAAATGATGTCAGAAGCGAACGGGGTGTGGAAAGAAAATAATGTTCAAAAGTGCCCCTCAGCCGCCTGCGAAGGCAGAGGTGTGCGCGGGTGAGTGTGTGTGTGTGAGCGAGCGAGAGTGCGCGGGGAGGGAGGGGGGGAGGGAGGGATGGGCCGAGCACGGGAGAAACTTTTCCCCGCCCGTTCCCCCTCGGCGGCGGGCGGGCATCCAGGCGCGCCGCCGCCCGGCCCTCCCCGGGGGCGCTCGGCCCGCCGCGCCCTGCGGCCGGGGCCGGTCCCGGGAGCGAGCGCTGCCCCGGCGGCGCCCCCGGGTCGCGGCGCCTGGGCAGGGCGGGCCAAGCCCCGGCCGCACGGGATGCCCCCGGGCGGCCCCCGCCCTCCGTCTCGGCGGCGTTGGCTGAGGCGGCAGCGGGCCGGGCACCGGCTCTCTCAGCGCCGTGACCTCTCCGCACCGGGTAGCCGGGGGGGGCTCGTCCCGGAGCGCCGCGCACGGCGAGGCGCGTTGCCGCCCGCCAGCCTCCTTCACCGAGGGCGAGGCAAGGGGCGGCAGGGCGAGGGCTGTCCCCAGGACGGACAGGGCAAATGTCCCCCCCATTCTCCCGGAACCGCCTGTGGGGAAGGGAGCCGCGGCTCCCAGCGCGGCCGAGCCCCGCGCGGGGACCCTGTCCCAGCCTCGCAGGCCCGGAGAGGCCGCCTGGGCGGCGGGAAGGCGCCATTTGGAGCCGGTCGTGCCGTCCCGCCGCGCTCCTGCCGCTGGCCCCGCCAGGGCCTTGCGGAACCCCGCCCGCCGCGAGCCGTAACGCGCCTCTCCGCGCCGCCTCCCGCCCTGCAGCGCCGGGGGTCGGCGGGGAGCGGCCGGTGGCTCCGGCGGGGGGACGGCGGGAAGGGCTCCGGGCCCCGGCGGCGCCGCCGAGGGCCGCGTTAGGGCAGAGCAGCCCTGGCGGGGGGCGTAGCGCCGCCGGGACCCGGCTCGCAGGAGTCTCGTCTTCTTCGTCAAGGAGAGAAACTTGTGTGCGGAGAGCTGAGGAAATGTGTTTATAAAGCCATCTGCGGGCAGTTCAGGTGAGCCCCAGGGGCAACTGCTCGCACCTCACGAGTCTCCTCTCCTGAAGAGGTTCGCTAACCATCAGCACTGCTAGCAAATAGGCTGTGTCCGTTTTCAGCTTAGTTTTCACAAAATACATGACAAAGTAGAGGAAATCATGACCATCGCCAACTGGGTGATGCTATTTACTCCTACTCGCAAGCAGAATGAAAACTGTAATTCAGCTTTCTGGCTGCCTTGCAGGGTTTAGTGTTGGTACAGCCCCTTCGCTCGCTCAGAGGGCCAAAAGGTCTCACCTGCTGTTCAGGGTTAGCTTGTACCACCGCGGGAAGGTGGTGAGGAGATCTCGCTACTCCGCTGTGTCTGTCAGGCTGTCTGCTTCATGTGTCTTCTGTTACAGTTTTGCACAAGTTGCTGTTAACGTTTGTCTTGGACATTACCTAAAAATCAAGTAGACCATGACTTTGGATTCAGACTGTATGTGCAACTTTATGGGCAGTGTTTCCCAATCCCAGAGATTACTTGTTCTGTAAGAACTGTAGTGAATTCCAGCAACACGTTCCTTATTCATAAGGTTTCACACAAGACAACTTTTACGTTGAACAAAACACTCTGTTGGTTGCTACTCAAAAAATAGTAGCACGACCTTACTTCATTACACCTTCACCCCTTCTGAAGTGCAGCATTAGTGACCATGTACAGCCATTAGGAATCTCATGTGTTGCTAAAAAGCAAAATTACAGAAACATCATGAAAGAGTTGCTTCGGCAATCTAAGCGCCACCAGCTCCACCAAACACTACAAGCAATTCAAGCAGAGTAAATGGCATTTGGTGGCATGGTAATCCCCCTTACAGTGTCATTTTCGCTGTTAGCTTTAGGTCTGTTACAACTACCAAACGTCAAAAAAATCTTGTGTTCATAAATCATTTTGGAATCATACATAAGAATATCCAGTGCCATAAACAGTCCCCACTGTTCACTAAAACTTTAGGTTTCTATATGCTGATACATTCCAGGTTTCTGGGTAGGAGGGACTGGCAAAGACCGCTAGTGGCTCCTTCCTTTGTACATCACCTACATCACCTATTTTCTGGTAATTGCCTTGTGGTTAGACTGGAATAGGAGTTCAAAGTGGCTCTCAGGGGAGATGCTTGTAGCTTTGGGGCTGAAGTGAGAAGCTTGGGAGTATCGGTGGAGGAGGCAGCCCTGCTTGTTGATTCCCAGGCATTTCAGGAAAGAAAGTGCTACCTCAAGCTGAGCCAACCACTATAAGCATAAGCAGCCTGACTTCCACTGGGCTGAAGCATTAGAGCTGAAGTCACTTAAAACATTCCCCTCAGGTTTGCCATGTTTGCTACGTTTGCCAGTGCAATTGTGGTATGAAGCAGAACACTTGATTTTTAAACAAAAGATGTTGTTGCTTACAACTTAAGTGACTAGAAAGAGGAAAATTGACTGTTCTACTTCATCATGTACTGCATTAAGGGCACTGCTTGCTAGTAAGTGTATAATATTGTCCCTATATGAAAACATTTACTGGTAAAAATAGTCTCCCTTCTCCTCACTCAATTTATCTTACTTGTGTTTTTTATTGTTGTATAGTTGTCAGAAGCTAAGAATAAATATTTTTAAAGCAATATCAACACACTGCCAGATGACTTCAGGCTTTTCCTGGAAACAAATTATCCAGGTTCTGCTTTTCAGACTTGTGTTGGACTGATGTGGTTTGAGTGAAGTTATTTTTTTTAATGCAGTGCTGAGTCTCTGAAAGTGGTGTTGACCTTTTTCCTGGCTTCTCCTATTTGTGTGAAGGATGATGGTGTGAAGGAAAAGGTGGCATCTCCAAGTACCTCCTTCTACCTTGGTAAGCTTATCTTGAGAGATGAGCTATTTGAAAGCAAAGTTACTGACAACAGAATTCAGAGTGGGCCAACAAGACAACTGTTCCATGCCAGTTCTTCCTGCTTGTCTCGCCATATCCTAGACTGTATCTTTGAAACCAGATGGAATTTATAAATGAACAGATGTATCTCTCCCTCTTCCCACCACCAGCTGTTATACAGTGGACACAGTTTGCTTGTATATCTGAGATAAGCCTTTATTCCAGTAGTTATAATTCCCTTTTATACATGAGGAGCTTTCAGAGCAAGGACTGAAAGTGCAGGCTGAGTAGCCATCATGACAAAGAGAGACCATATGATGGAAATACAGGCTCAAATGCTGATCTTACTGGCTTATGCATTGAATGTCGAAATTTCGATGTGAAACAGCTTACAGACAATTTGGAGGTATGTAGAATGGGACAGTGGTATGAGTGTTGGTCTCATTAATTTGTAATATAAGGACTGAAATTATAAATTCTCTTTTTTTCACATTTAGTGATTACATAGCTACAGGTTTTGCCTTATCATGTATCTGTCAAAATTACCAAACAAGTTCAGTATTTACATAGCTAGAAGAGATCAGGACATGCTTTCTGCTGTGCAATAAGAAGTTGTAAGTAAAAACACAGGCTAACAAGATCTTTGGGTTTATCTGAACAGGAATAGGAGTGAACCTGCAAGAAAGGAACCTCATGATTGCCAGCGACTGCAAGAAAGAGAAGCCTTCAGACTGAGGGAGCTGCTGATCAGTCAGGTAATTGAGTGTCCAAATCTTAAACAGCTTCTGATAAAAATATCCCTGCCTAGATAGGCTGTAATCTGACCTCTCTTAAAGTGGAAATACTCTGCCAAAACTCATAATAAGAGGAATATAAGGCAACATCCTCTATAGGCGTCCTTGTGATACCAGCATGTTAGTTGCAATGTACCAATGAAAGACTTGTAGCACAATAACAAAACTGACACTATTTTTCTTCAAGAATCTGTGTAAAAATCCTCCAGATTATTGATTCAGAGTATACAACACTACCAGACCATTTTCATGCTTACTTTCCAAAAAGAAGTTACATTTACTGCCAGTATTCAGCCATGTAGACATAAGTAATACTGATGAACTAGTGCTGAACGGTAAGACATTTCGTCAGTGAAACAGTTCAAATGTAGGCTTGTACAGCTGTGCTGCCATTTTTATTATTGAATAAACTGTTCTTAATCTGCTAGGAAGAGAGATATGGATGTATGTATTCTGTAAGCAAGACTGAAAGCTGGAGCCTTGATTTTGTTCATTGCCGCTGATAGGAAAGAGGCTCACAGGCTGAAAGTCCCAAAACTATGTATTTATGAAAAAAAAAACCAGGACTATTTGCAGGCACAACTGATTTGAATCTAGGGATCTGAACAAGGGTATAGAAGCCTTAATTTATCATTCAGAAAGGAAGTTGAAGACTCTTAACTTCCATAAGGTCCTTCAGACATGAGGTATCATTAGTAAAATAAATGGGACTAGAACTTTAAATCACTCCATTTTCCATTGTAATAAAATACCAGTGTTATTTTGCTTTAAAAATAGCTTGTCTTTTTCATCAGTTTATGGAAAACTTTCCTTAATGATTTAAGGGCAGTGTGAAGAGACAAATAATATACTTTCCATAACATGTATGAACAGTATTATGAATCTTTTTCATTTTCACCCATTAGGTTTTTTTTAAGTGTTTGCACATACAGAATGATAAAAAAGTCTAGGCTGGAAGATACCTCTGGAGATCACCTGGGCCAACCTTCTGTGGAAAGCAGGGCCTTAGATTAGGGTATCCAAGAGCCTGTCTAGCTGAGTCTTGAGTATTACCAGTAAGGTAGATTCCACCACTTCTTTGGGCAACCTCACAGTTGTTTCTCACAGTGAAGATTTTTATTTATATCCAGACAGAATTTCCCATGAAGCAACTTTTGTCTGTGGCTTCTTGTCCCTTCACCATGCATTCTTGTGAAGGGAGTACCTGTCTTCTCTGTAACTCTTTTAGGTATTGGAAGACCATGATTAGATACTCCCCTGAAACTTCTCTTCCCTAGGCTGAACAAACCCAATTCTTCCAAGCTTTCTTCTGAAGTCAAGTTCTCTGACCCTCTAATGATCTTAGTGGCCATCTCCTTGACCCTCACCAATTTTTCAATGTTTCTCTTGAACTGGGAGGCCCAAAACTGGACACAGCATTCCCTAGGTGGGCTAAAAAGTGCCAAGTAGAGTGGAATAACCATATCCTTTAGTCTACTGGGAACTCTTGCTAACACAGGCCATCATGTGGTAAACTTCTGCTGCAAGGGCACGCTTCTGCCTCGTGTTCAACCTGCCCATCACAACGCCCAGGTCCTGTCCTGCAAAGCTGCTCCCTAGCCAGTTGGTGCGCAGCCTATATTGTTTCTTGTGCTTATTCAGTCCACATCACAGGATTTTGCACTTTTTGAACTTTGCTGAACTTTATGCAGTAGCTGTAAGACCATTTTTGCATTCTGTCAAGGTCCTGATTAGCAGCCCTGCCACCCCGCTTATCAACCATGCTTCCCAGTTTGCTGTAGTCTGTGGACTTCTTGAGTGTGCAGTCCATGCTATCAACCAGGTCATTAATAAAGACATTAAACAGCATTGGTCTCAATATTGTCCCCTGAAAGATGCTGCAGGTCACCAGCTGCCAGCTGGACATTGCAGCACAGGTCACAAACTTTTGAGCCTGGCAACTCATCCAGTTTTCCAACCACTGTATTGCCCACTTCTCCAGTCTATATCTCACCACTGTGGTGATAATATCATTAACAATATTAAACCATTTGGACAAGGCATTTGGGGGCTCTGGTGATGAAGGAGCATTTCTCTTCCAATAGTTGTTTCTTTCATTCCTGGTTAGTTTTATTTTACTTAGTATTTACTCCATTTCTTGTGTTGGAATATAGGATGGTTACCACTATTAGAGCTGCTGATTTATGCATTATACCTGTAAACAGTAGCACATGGGTTTTTATAAGAAGTTTGTATAAGATGACCTAACAAACTCGGTTCCTTTTCAGACTGATTTTATGTTACAAAGTTTTTAATAAGACACTTCTAGTTTTACATCTGAATTAGAAGAATGAAAGTCTGACTGTAATGGCTTTATTTAGCAAGCTTAGATCTGTTTTTTTCAGTACCAGCAGATACCTTATATATTCCTCAGGATGTGAGGTCAGTTAAAGTCCAATAGGACAGTGAACTCTCACTCATCTAGTCTTCTCTAATGCCAAAAATCAGACCTGTTTGAAACACCTTATTAATTTTTTTTGGATATTTTTCTTGGTGATTGTTGTGTATAGATGAATGAGAGAATACCCCTTTCATTGCAATTTGCCCATTACATTTTTTGAAAGTGGCTAGCTAAAAAGTAGATTGTATGTTGTTAGATTTCTCTTAGTTTCGTCTTCTGGCAGAATTACACCAGCCATTGCTTCCTCTGGCTGCAAAAAAACCCCACTGTTTGAGAATGAACATATTCCTGTTTGAGCCATGATTTTTCCCTATTAGTTGTTTGCATGAAGAGGCGGTAGTTGCCAGATACTTAGGGAGGAGTAGAATTCACTTCAAAGCATTCTTAAAAGAGCACTGATGGAATAAACCTCATGTGTTTCTTCCATCAGTACCTACCAGGTACAGTAGCATGGGGAAAATTAGCATGCAGCTTTAGGGAATTGAAAGGTCAACTTATAAATGTGTCTGTTACAGTCATTTGTAATACTTTGCCTAGCAGCTCCTGTGAACAGTAGAATGTTGCCCACAATTCACAGAGCTGTCACGCACAGAGCTTTCCATGCTTCAGCTTTTATCCTTCCATTGTTTTTCACCTTTTCTTAACATAAGGTCTGACAAGCAAAAAAACTTTGCAGAAATACTAAAGTGAGACTCATATTTTGTTTATTCAGATTTAAAGATTCTTACAGGAAATTCTATAAAATAGGGCCTGGAGAGTTCAGAGCTCATGTGAAACATAACAGTAAATGCATTGGTAATTTTGAAAATCTGGACCTGAGATTCCTAAACGGCTTGCTTGGGAAGCATCCATGCCTTATCATGTGATGACATAGTGTTAGGGATAGAGAGACAGGAATACCATTCAATTTACCATAAATACGTGTTATATATCTTTCGGAGCAAAATCACACTCTACTAAAAATCCAGACTAATATGACCATAGGAAGTATGCTGTAGAATGATTCCACCGTTGGACAGTTCTGTGACGGGAGGAATGGGAAAACAATGAGAAAGTAAAGAGTGAAATGGACTTTTCCTCTCTCATGGTTCTTTAAAAGTCCATACAAAGGGAGGTGCCATGCCCAATGTAGAAAATAATTTCATTAGTCACCTTAAAAACCACTGAGGCACATCAAGGTTCTCGCAGCGTTGTTCCCCTTCTCCTTCCCCTCTGCAGGTGTCAGAGGGTACTTTGCTTTCATCCCTGAGAGCCCTGGTATACTCATAAAAAGTGTCTCAGATCTTTACAAACCTTAGTGTGTCCTTGGCAGACAACCTTACAGACATACGCCTTCCCACTCCAGCCTTGGGAACATTTCCTCCTCCCCCATGAAGAAACATGATGAGATTAAGTAAGAGCAGCAGCTTCCCAACAATCCTTAACTCCTTGAGAACTGAAGTCCTTGTTTAGGCTTGCTGAGCCTAGAACAAGGAGCTTGGAGGGAGTTCTGACAAGCTTATGAAATCTTGAGGGATCTGAAGATACTTCCTTCTTCTCATTCTCTGCTCCCATCTCAGTGTTCTTCTCCACTGCCTCTTATCCCACTGTCATCCTCCAAACCAAAAGCTACACGAGTCCAAAAATATTCCTGATAATGAATACCTTTAGTTAGCTGCAGTAAGTCTTTGCTGAAACAAGTGAAAGACTTGGGCATAAACAGCACAACATGTGAGGGAGCTATGTTCCATGGTTTATACAGCAAACAAATATAGGATATATTAATTCAAAGTTTTGTTTACCATGCTGATCTGCAGGACCTGCAAATCTGTGGAGATGACATTAAATGAAAAGAAAGTGCTTAACCTTCCTTTTTTCCCCACTCTTGTGTCTTCCCCACTCTGTGTTCTCTTGGAAAATGCTCTTTTTATATTAATGTTGTAATTACTTTAAGAAAACCAATAAAACCTTCTGGCAAAAACTAGCCAAGACAAACTGTAGTGCTGTCCCTGGAAATGTTATTACTGGATCAGACAAAGCTTTTTGCCAGTGCAGTGATCTCATTATGAGAACTTTTTAAAAGCAGTTATTTCAGAAAATGGTTATGGATGATGGCAGCAAAAGCCTACAGTCCAGGGGCCTTTAAGTCAAGAGGGTATTTTGATGCTCTTTGCTAGTGAGTGATGTCTCTTTAGCCCATTTACAGTTTTTCTATTTAGTCAAAAGTTGTACGCACAACAGTAAATTAAAAATTAGCTCCATAACTGGATCTAGCTATTAAAATTCTTTAACATTAGGATTTAACAACCCTAGCTTTGTTTTGAAAAGGAAAGGAAATAAATTGGCAAGGACTAAAGGCAAGCCGCAACAAAAAATAAATTGTGGAGCCTCTGAAGTACAGTACAGTATGTCAAGGACTTAATACATTACAAATAAACCTGTACGTTGCTTACCATCCTGCCAAAACAATTGCAATAGCAACCCAACCCTCTAAACACATAGCTTTACAAGTCAAATATATAAGAAAACAACTTCTAACTAGTCTCTCTGTTAGAGATATGAATACAGGAGACTAAATCTTATTATTAAAAAGCAGTAACAAGGGCTTGGCCACAGAGAACTTACCATTGTTTGAAATCTGCAGGAGTGTGTGGTTAAAATGGCAGGACTAGGATTTCATTGTACAAACAAAATCCAAAACAAGGTCAAAGTACCCTACAAGAAGACACTATTTTGAAAAGTAGCCACTTGTACTGCTTAGAGGAAGAATATATTTTGTCACTTTGGTTACTGACCTTGTAATCCAAAAAAGCACAAATCTTTAATCACTCACAAATCATTAAGAATTAATTAGAAAATATGCCTGTTTGCTCCCCCAAGAGAACTGGTCACTCTCAGCACATTCCAAATAACATCAAATATTTAGAATGTAAGGAATGAATAAATTACATTTTCATCTGATCTGTAACTTAGCATTTTTATTTCTTATTAGTGTCCAAACACACAAGGAGACTTACCCATTTGCAGCGAAAGGTGGGTGACAAACAGCTCCACCAGTGAGGACGCTATCTTTGTGTATGAATCTGTTCTGCAAAACACACATGTAAATAAACAGCTCTAGACTCTGACCCATCTATAAGATGGTTCTGCTGCCCTCCCCATGGAGCAAACTGCAGCATTCTTGCAGCTTTCTCACTTAAATAGTGAGCCTGCTGTGAAGATACACTTCTCTTCATGTAAATCTGTGCACACGTACACATGTACACTTGCAAATACGTACACATAAAAACTCAAATCCAGGAACGGGGTCATCTGAAAAGAATTTTTGGATTAGCATATTTTCTGAGGGTCAGCACACACTACAAAGGCTCTTATTCTGTACACCATTTGGAAATTCATCATCTTTGTTTATTATTATGATATGTCTCCATGCATGCGTTAGCTCCTTCTAAGGCTTTCTATTAGAAGAACACAATATTGTTATTCCTACTGAATTCTTACATAAATTTAAGTATTTTAATGACCATTTATCTAAATCTCACAGGAAAAGCAGTAGAGAACAGGGAGAAAACTGAGCCTCTACAGATTTTGACACTTGCTGAAGTCAGTGGAATATGCATTTAACTCTTCATGGGAGCACTGGGGTGCTGCATGAGACACAGAAGTGGCAATGAGCCAGATTCTGCCTGCAGATATGCATTTTTTAATCTCATTGACTTAAGTGGATGTTGCCACAGGCAGGATTTGGACTTGTGTACTCTTAAAGTGAAAATTGTTTTCATAGTGATTGCAAGTATTAATACTAAATGGGCACAGCATGAGCCCTATCATTAATAAGAGCTAAGTTTTTAGTGAATACAGACAATTTTAATAAAAACCGTGAAACTGAAGTATTTATGATTCTTACAAATTTTACAGTTTAACTCCTACGTAAGCAGTGCATAAGGGTATCAGGAAACAGCAATGTGTTGTAACTCTTGCAACATTATTAGGACTCTCAAAGCATTTAGTGTTTTCTCAAAGGCTGTCATAGGAATATGAGGAAGCCTTTTACCCTCATATTAAGAAAAAGGAAGAAAATATATTTGTCATCTAAAGGAAGCCCAAAATTCATTTTTTGAAACCTATCATTTTTTAAGCCATGACCTGACTCATGGTTTTTGAATGTAGGTACTTGCCAATACTAAGATGTTATCATACGGATCTTCATCCATATAAAAAAAATTTAATAATTCCACAAAACAGGTGAAGCTGTATTTGTAATAGCTGGGATCTGTATATGTATTCTGATTTTATGTGAACTTTGGGAAGGAAGTAAATGATACGGCATTGCAGCAGACTGTTTAAAAATCAGGTCAATCTAAAGGGAATGGACAAGAGATACTGATTAGTTCAGACAAAAAGACTGTTAATGACTGGAAGAAGATTTGAAGCTGAGAAGGAAAGTGCTAATCAGAGAGTTAGGTCTGTCTGTATGGGGCTTGCAGACCTGGGTGTGTACAGCCCTCCTCCCTTTTCCCTCTGACCTTCCTGTTTCCATAGGAAGGAAATACATACATGTAAGTCAGAAGGAAATCTAAGCGTGCTCCACCACGCTGACCAGTTGTCTGAGACTGACATCTGTCCTTCCTTACAGGTAATGAATTAGTTGAGCAATTTGAACAGCATCATTAGGAGTAATCTGAACAGTGATAGGATTTAGATCAAGGAGCAGGACTTTGTTGAAGGCAGGAGTAGCATTATCAATTTTAAGTAGGAATTATTAAAGCTGTATTTTTATTTTTAATTTATAAGAGAGAGTATCATTAGGATGTTCAGGAATTGAGATGAGTCAGAGTATGGGATCTATGCAAATAAGTTTTAGATAACTGAAGGGGCATCAGGTATATACCTGCAAAAGATGGGAAGACTTGGGCAGTAGCTGTGTTCAGGACTTGGCTTTTCAACATGATCTGCACACACTTGTGTTAAGAAAGTGGGAGATGTATTTGTCTAACAAAGAGGAGAGCAAACTTAGCTACGCTGAATTTCCCCACTGACGAGAGGTGAATTCTCCTCTGGAACCAAGTGCACTTCTGGGAAAATTGTTTCTTTCTCCCTCCCGCCTCATTCCAAGACTTGTAACTGTTCCCTTGCCAGGCAAATGTCATCCACCACACAGTTGGATCCACTTCTTTGCTTCTTGCATTTATCCTGCGATCAGTCTAGACTTGTCTAGCATTGCTTTGCATTCCTGGCAATGTTAAGGAAACATATGTCTTGCTGGCTGCATGTGGGCTGCTTGGATTGAACAAGCTGTGGCTGGAGTGCCCAGGCTGGCCTGTTTTCGGAAAACCACAGCAGCTTCATCTCTCTTCCTGTGAAGAATTCCATCTAAACTGTCTTGTGTTCTTTTCTTTGTGGTTAAAACGTCATGTAGGACGCTGTTTATAATGTTATATGTGGAAAAGCATATTTTCATATAATATGTAGCCTTGCAGTTCTTCCTCTTGCACTTAAACTGAGTGGCTAATAACTACTAAGATTCAAGGAGGGGCACTAACTACTGAGAGAATCTGTATCTCATTTTTGTTCCTGTATAAAACTGTTTTGTAGGTGTGTATTCATAAAGATTTAATAGCAAATAAAATCCAAAATATTTCAGAAGGAAAGGAATAACAGGAGTTCACATGAGGTTTTGCAATTTATTTCCACATGAATTATGTAAATTACTTGGTCTGTTTAGCCTATAGAGTAACCAAAGGGGCCAAGTGCATCTCTTGAACCTGTCCTGAAGGTAAAAAGCTTGCTAAAAGGCCACTTGCAGCAATGATTAGAAGCCTCAAAATCAGATGATGATGATTATATTTTGAGATTGGGCAGGTAACCAACTCCCCCTCTTGGGGAGCTCCTTGAACAAAGGGGTTTAGAGATTGCTTCTCTTCTGTGGTAAATTATTCTGTTGGCTAGATCGCAAGTTGAAGACTACAGAACCATTGCTGGCTTTACTGTTCTCATAATGTTTAGCTGGTGACTTCACTTCTTACCTGTGAAATGGACTCAATACTTACCTGCCATCCAGACTTGTTACAAAGCTTAATCAGCCCATGTGTGAAGAATTCGATGAACGTTTCAAGACCATGGTTGTGATTATTTCCATATACCTGATATGGTTCTTATTGTAGTACTTTTCCATTACTTTCATGGTGATCTGAGATTCACTTGCATCTGAAGAATGGTAGTCAGAAAAACGTTGATAGGAAGGCTGAGAGAGACTTGCCTAGCTAAGTATTTAAATCCTCCAAGGACAGAAATCCCACCATCTGTCAGCCTGTCTCAGTGGTGCTCTACCCTCCTGGTAAAACAGGTTTTTCTAACGTTGAATCCGCACCCTCAGAGCTGCAGTTTGTGGTCATTGTCCTTGCTATATTGTTTAGCACTATATAGGAGAGTTTGGCTCTTGTGTCTTCACAAATCCCTTTCAAATAGTTGTAGGCGATTATTAGAATTCCTGTTAGCCTCCTTTTCGCCAGCCTAAACAAATACTCTCTTTGTAGGACATGTGCAAAATTTCCTGCACAGTACAGAATGAAACCAGCAGGGAGAGAATAAGCAGGAAAGCCAGATGAGAGTGTGGTGCCACAGCAGCTGCCTCTGGTGAGTAGCTCTGCACCACCTGCAAGGAAAAGTGCCTGACTCTTTGCTACGCACAGTTCACCAGAGGGTATCAGGTATTGAGCTTGCCAAGAAGTTTCTTAGCAATGACCGGTTTTTAATGGTCTAAGGATATATTTATGTCATTAGTTCCCTATTTATTCAGGTTTTATACACAGAAGAATGAATCATTATATGCATATCGGGAAGCTGAAAACTCTAAAAATGACAGCTGTTCATCAAATGTGAATAGTATGTGTCTAACCATTCCCTACTATTTCTAGTTGAGCGTGTTAACGTGTGCACAGATTACTCTAGGAATAAAGATCTGTGAGCCTGCAGGGCCCATGGTCTGGATACCTCTATGTGAAGAGAATAATATCGAATATAAAATCTATCAGTCAAGACATAGGATAATTTACATTTTTGTATAACCTACAGTTTCTTAGGAATGAAGAAACTGTGGCCCTTAATAGCACAAAAGCAACAAGATTGTCTTGTTCCCAGTTATGTATAAGTTCATCATTTAAAGCTCAGTGTTTCTTTATGTATGTAATAGTATGCATTTGAAAATTATTCCCTGTGGCACAGGGCCATATGTTAGCATGAACATGCTACAAGCAAGTTACACATGAGCTGTTTGGCATGGTCTTTTTTTTAGCTGAAGCTGTCACTGCATCAGAGTGAGAGAGTATTTCGGTTTTAGTAAAGTTTACAGGTTTTAATTGCTCTTATTTTGGCCCTATGCCAGCATGGTTGGCAGTACATCCAATTCAGTAAATGAAGCCCCTAATCTAAGAGGGTTTTAAGAGTGGAGCAAAATGATTTGTTTACATGCAGCACAAAGCAAGGGGGAGCTAAGAATATAGGTGAGATAGTATACTGGAATTGACCTGATGTCAAGGAATATATGAATAATATGAACTAATATGAACTGTATAATAATATAAACTAAACTAACATAAACTGTATGTTATTTTTCCAGTATGTTCTAGTGATAAGTTTACAGAAAAAGAAATACCTTGGCATTTATTTATTTGAAATAATGATTTGGCAAGGAACTGTCTTTACTCCTTGACTCTTGCAACATTCAGTGTGATGAAGTGCAATGGGATAAGGAGAGCTCCTAAGTACCAGCTGTTTTAGTTGGAAAACACTGACAGATATTTTCCTTTATGCTCTAATAAACTTTTCATCTACCAAGAGCATAGTCCTAAATATCATTCAGTAGTTCTGCTTGCCATACCTCCATCATTTTTGACTGAGAACCAAACATTTTGTTTAAAGAGCAAACAGTGGAGCAGTCTGTAATGTAGTATGTGTTTAGTTTAAATTCACGGGAGGGGTGTTGAACTTCTTTAGGGTCTCTCATATTCAACCTTTTGTTGATAACAGTAATCCCTCCTAAAGGAGATTTACTGCTTAACAAACACATTTCAGTACATTAACGATCTACAAAGTATGAAGTCACTAAATGCATAGACAAGATCTCTAGCCACTCACAGTAGGGCTTGTAAGAATTGAACTTTCAGATCAGTATAAAAGTAAGAAAACCTTTTGTAAAGAAACGTGTACAAATCTATGTTGAGTTTTTAATTGCTTGCAGTGCACTTCCATGGTAACCTTTGTCCACCAACAGATCTGTTCAAGAAGCTCTTTAATTATTTATCTGGTGCATCTACTATATTCATAGATTTTTCCCTTCTTCGTGCTGGAGGGGTGCGAGGAAATAAGTGCACCAAGATCACATCACAAAGCAGAATTTCTCTCTACATAGCAGGAGTGCATAATGCCTAGTCTGCTGTTGTGCCTGCCAACTGCTGTCAGACAGACTGCATTGTTGAGCAGAGTTGGAAGAGATTAGACAATACAGGGAATAAATAATAAAGTGGGACATGCAATAGGTTTTTTTTTTCCCCCCAGTAATTTCCACTTTCTGCTCTTGTACTAGAGAAGTGAACACAGAGAATGTCTTAGACATCTCACATTATTCACCTCCTCCTTTACTCCACTCAAGGAGTTAAGGCTGGTCTGCATACACAGAGTGAAAGGAAGAGTACTGCTGGAAAATCAGACTGTACTGGCATTCACTCTAGTCATTAATAGTGCAATAAATATAAAAATTTAAAATATTTAGGTATCATATGGTAAAATGTCTGATTTTAGCAATGCTATTAATGTACTACCAGTTATGCTACTGTTACTACTGTGACAGTTCATTTAACCTTCGAAAGGCCAAAGTTCTTCCCATTCCAAAGCTGAAGAGGTTATATCACTTTCAAAGCTCTAGCTATTTTGTAATACTTATTTTAGAACTGTAGATATTGCTATAAATAGAATCATCTCACCCATTTCTGAGTCCAGCAAAGCAATAAACATCAGTGATGTTTTCTGACAGTGAGTCAGCTATGCACTGCTGTACGGTGTTACTTTTTCCAGCTATGAATTTGTCACCTCTTCTAAAGTGAATATTCAGTACTAGTAATGCAAGAAATGTTTCTGAAGCACATTAACTATGTAATTCACTAGTTTGTTTACTTTTATTCTGTACTGTGCTACTCATCTTTTGTTGATCTAGAGACTCATTCTTTTCCAAGTGTCCTCATTCAAGATGTTTCCCGTGCCTTGATTTTTGTTACCAATCTCAACGTTTCGTCTTCCTAAGAGTAACAAAAATTACCTATGTTTAGTAAGTAACAAAATCTGGAGTCAAGTGATTGTCTGGAGTCTTCCAGTTTCAAAAAACCCAATAGCCTTAAAAAGGGATGAGCTGGGTTTTCTCCCCTCTCTCCTGAACTAGCAGCTGATTTTCATGCTGATAAATGTATATCTGATTGAGAGACAGGCACTTAATTCAAATACGTTTTTTTCTTTTTAAATCTTCTACCTGTTACTTAACCATTCTCTTCTTTCTAGTTTCCTCCCTAAGACAAACAAAAATGTTTTGCCTGGAAACTCTACATAGTAATGACCACTTTATACATACCTCTACCTGTTAGTGTTGTCTGTGAATCTGCATCTTCACAATGAACCTACAAATTACTAATCTTTGTCAAAAATCTTTGGGTCCTTTGAGCAGACACGGTGTAGGTAATCAGTATTGGGTCATCCTTTGATTCTGGAATTTCTGTCACTTGTAGACCATCTCCATGTCCATAGCAGATCCTTGGATTTTCTCCAAATCTTATTCTCCATTTTTTCCTAATGTCTTCTTTTTCTAGTTTATAAGCACACTTTTCAGTAGTGTCGATGTACAAACTGTGGGTGAATGTAACCTGAAATTCACACATTTGCAAGTCTCCACTGGCTATTCAGGAGTATCATAATGTATTTCCCTTTCTTTGTGAATTTAAATTTAATCTTACCAATCAAGGTCTGGATAAGCTTCCTTTTATCATCTCCTTGGAACTGGGTGAAGGCTTTTCAAGTGGTGTTTTGTGAAAGAGCTACAAGTGCTAATTGTAACAGTTTCAAAAGATAAGGGGCGTGTTGAAACACCTTGGTCCAATCTAGAGTACTAGTTAGCTATTTTGGGTCTTTTGTAGTATTAGTTCTGTTGGGCTGAATCTTTCTGATTCTTTTTTGCTCAGTAAGTAACATTAATGTCAACAAGTGACTCTGCAATAAAGGTAGGACTTTCTAGATCATTCATCAGTGGTGTCTGAAAAGGTAAATCTGTAAACTAGAGATGCTGTAACTTGTATAGCTGTGTCTAGGCTAACTGAACCAGTTATCTGGAGTACAGAGAAGGATAATCATAACATACCAGATGAGCTATTGAAGTTAGCTCTGGACCTGGGATATTGAAATCTGAGCACGTGCTGTTCCTATGCTATCAGGGCACCCCAGCTGTATAGTGTAAATCTATTTGGGCACAGTTAGGTGAGCTGCAGGCTGGAGGGGATGGTGGGAGGAAGAGAATATTAATGTCTATAGCCTGAATTGATCAGAGGAATTTTGGTAAAGTAAGTAAATGTTCGGTTGGTTTTTTTTTCTTCTCTCTGTCTTATATGGTGAATGCTGGGAAGGCAGGGATGTGATGGCAATATTCTATTAGATATGAAGCATGTGTGGAGTGTGCATGCTTGTAGATTTAGAAGTAGATATTTCTTTTCATTGGATTAGGAAAAAGGTCATCCTAAACATGATGGATACTTCCCAAACATGTGATGAAAGAGCCATGTTCAGAAGCTTTTCCATTGTGAGGCCAGTCATCTTCAGTTTAGTGATAGCATGGCCATTTGTTGTGTTAATGTTCTATTCATAATGTAATTCACTTAAGTTGGAAGTTTGGCATCTATCATCTTCCCTCAACATTGGTGATGCAGTATGAAAAAACAGTGGGTTTTTAACTGTTGGGGGAAGTACCACAACTTCCCCCTGAAAGAACCCACTTTACAACACAATTAGGATATTTAAAATATAATGTTTTTCCTAGAACAGTTATAAGCATATATAAATTCACACTTGCACAGGAATGAGAGGGTGGAGAAAGCTACACCTTGGACAAATGCATGTCATGTACTATTAACTTCTGGAGAGCTTTGTTGTTTGGCTTGAGGCAGTAGAGGACAGTGTCTAAACATGTCCAGAGTCCATGGCATCATTAAGAAGCACCAGGTATTTGGAAGGATTGTGACAGGCAATCCCCAAAAATATTATCTTTGGGGAAACTTCCCCTTAAAGGAGGAGAATAGAATATTTCTATCTGCAGATATTCTATCTGTAACTTCTGTAAGGCTGTGGTCCCTGAAATTCTGCTTTTTCCAGGATTGGGTGTTGGTTGATTCTCTAGTTGAAAGGAAAGGAGGGAATATTCTTTGCTTTCTTATTCTTCTATTTAGTCAAAAGGTAGAAGCTCTTTCTGTATCTTCTCAATCCCTCTGGTTTTTTCCTCCTCACGAACAGGACAAATCAGCTTGTTCCCTTGCTGTCCCACAGTCTTATAGGACTGCTCAGTGCAGTGCTGCTTTGCAGAAGGAGTTGGAAGGTAAAGGTCTTGTCCTTAGCAGCCTTTTATGTATGTGGAAGCTATTGTAGTTAGCAGATCAAAACAGACTTTGGCTGTTGTGAAAATATGGATCTAACAATGCTTTGTAGGTACAAATGGTTGTGGGTTTGGTGGGATGTAGCAACATTCTGTCAGCAGCATTGAAATTGCTTGAGTTCAAAAGCTGTATGGGATTTCTGAACTGTTCCTGAAAGAGTATGTGAAGTCTGTTGGGATGAGTCATTTATCCAGTGTGTTCTCATCCGAGTTTCCCCATTAGTCTCATCCACTGATGTTTTTTGTCTTAGGTTTCTTCATTCAGTTCAGGATGGTGTTGCAGAAGCTCCTGGGGAGTTTTTTACCACATCTTAAGAAAATGTTGCATTGGCTCTCAGTTTGCAAACTGTTTCTAGGTGCATTTCTCAGTTCTGTTTTAACAAGCTTTGTCTGGTTTGAACACAGTATGAACTGAATGGAGACTGGATTTTCATGTGTCAATTCCTCCCAGTGGGCCCATGGTCAGAGTTGCTTACATCTGTTCTTGGGCTCTGTGTCGAACACTGCAATACCTGCTCTGCCTGAGAGGCTGCTGTCACCGAGAGGTACCTCCAGTCATCACCCCAAAGGGGATCAGTTCCTCTCCCTCTTCACCCACATGTCCTCTTTTCTTAGCCACATGACCAACTTCTGTTCAAGCTCTGTTCTGTGGTTAGGAGGAAGCTAATGTTGCCCATTCAATAAAGAAGCTCTGTTGATTTTCTTTTCAATGATCTATTTAGAATTAAATGTAGCTGGTATTCTGCCTTCACTATGCCAGGTTTGACTGAACCCAGTAAGAGCAGCTTTCTGTTTAAGCCCTGGAAGGGCACAAATATGAAAGATCCTAGAGCAGCATTAAGTTTCTTTTTCATATATTCTCTTTTCTTGCACGTTCTAGCTGTCTTTTGAGACAGGCTGTGTCTGTTACGTGAGAAGAGCAGAATTCATTCTAGTCAATGTGTTAGGAAGATAGTACTAAAGTTCAAAAAGATCTGGAGTCTTTGAGAACTTTGAGCCTTTTATGTTACTGAAGTCTTCTGAATGAACCATATCAAGCAGTTTATTTTCCTTTCATTGGGAGCCTATTTCATAGTCTCTTAAACTATAATTGAAAAAAATGTTTCTGTATGTTATTATTCCTTTATTAATTATGCACAAACTTGCTGCCACCATAGTGACTTACTGCCCCAATTTATATCAGTACATTCCTAATAATAATATATAGCCATCCTCATTTAATTGCAAGAATATATATATTGCGTTTAACCAGAACATTTGTCTAACTCCCCTTCCTCTCAGGTTTGCATACATTGCTGACTGCTTGTCCCACTAGTTACAGCCCGGGAGCAAAGAGCTGATCACAGCTGCTGAGACAGCCCAGCTGAGTGCCCCGAGACTGGCTCTCCATCTCCCTGCCTCGCTTGCTCAACCAGGGGCTGAGTTGACACTGGCAGCAGCCTCGGGGTAAACAAGGGGTGAAAAGCAACCTGCAGTCCTGAGGTAGATATGAAAGAACAGGAGACAGAGAGTCCACTGAGGTGCACAACACTAGTCATTTTCTCCAGTGAGGCTTTACTATAAACAAGGAGCTGCTTCTTGCTAGGACTGTTATCAGCATTTTAAAAATCAGCTTCATCTTTGGAGTTAGCTGCACTTACTGCTTGCTTCAGGCACTAACTTAATCAAAACATGCACAGCAAAAGCTCTTATCTCTTTTTTGTAAACCACAAGATATTGTACAGTGTCAGTTTAACTTCTTCAGCCCAAAGCATGCCGTTGTATGTTAGCAAGGTGCACATGCAAATAATTACTTACACCTGAGAACAAAAATTACTTCAGTTACCCTAATAAGACAAAAGTACAATACTTCTAAAAAAAAAGAAACTTTAAATAAAACATTTTTTCCCATAAATAAGAGACCAGCTATGAGTGAGGGCTGTTGTGAAGTTCTGAATCCAGATTCATGTGCATTTTAAATGCCATAAACTCTCATCACATTCTGTACAAGATGATTCACTTTTTCCAACCACTTCAATGTTGCACATATGGAATCTGTTGTATACTGTCAGCCAGTACTGCACTATGTTTCATCCACTTGTGTATATAAACCATGCTGAGTCTTTCAACCATTCCTTAATATCCTTACTTCTGCAGTGTTCCTCTCAGGAGAGAGAAGGCAAGGCTTTTTGATAATTTATTTTGCAATCTCAATAGGGGTTCTAATAATATATTAAACTTGATTGTAATAGCTACTACAAGGACACAGAAGATTGCTTGATGCTGTGTTAACTTAGACAGTTTGACTTTAGAGTGCTTAGCTTGTGATCCTAAAGTTGTGTTCACTTTTGAGATTGTAGGTTCTGGTGGTTTTTTTTAGTCATAACAAGATCATATTTGAGCTTTTTAATCCCCTGCAAGTTTTGACAGTCACATTTGTAGAAGATAAAAGCTTCTTCCTGTGCTGCAAGGCCTTCTCATCTGCCTTTAACCTTTCAGTGTTTGGCAAATGGGATTAAAGCTTTTACTTGCATCAAAACAAAAGTTTAAAGTAATCAGCTGTCAATAAACCTATTGGCAGTTGTTCCAAAATATTCACAACAGTTTATAGATTGCTATGGCTGATTGGCAGTGTTCACTGAATTCCTCAGGAGGGTGGAATTGGAAGCAAGACCTGGTGGGTGTGTTGCTAGGAACGAGGGGGCTGCCTGGATGTGCATCTTCACACTTTTCCTGACATCTAACCCAGAACTACAGCAAGCTCTCATTTTTTTTATTCAAACCTTTGGGTGTTACAGTTTTTGGATTTTTTTGGTCTGTATTCTAAGTGATAGCAGCATCAGCTTTCAGATTAAGCCCATTTTTCAAATTTTCTGTGTGACTAGCTGTTGCAATCTCCTTCCTTTGGCTTATGTTTGTGACAAATTAAGCATTTGAAACTTCTTGTAGCTTCATCCAAACGGAATTCACAAATATATGCCATAAATTAAGGCATAGCATAATGAAGTGACTCTTAAAATGTTGAATCACTTGTGTTGAAAACATTGAGGACTGATTGAACTCGTTGAAGAGCCAGGGCTGGAGAGTCATTCCCTCATCCTCCTCCCTCATATGCACCTAAAACCAGCCTGACAGGTGAGGAACAGGCTTTCTGGTGTGGGTTTTTTTTGCCTGCTTTGATAGTGCCTGCAGCTCTGCCAGGTGCAAGGTGTGGCTGCATGGGAGCTGAACTGCCTTGTGCTGAGTTGTTTATCTTTGCTGGGAAACCTGCGTTTACCAACCTGTGGTAGAGATCTTTGAGCTTAGACATTGTGCTCAAAGAAGACCACCTGTGGTGAAAGCAGCCCCGTCTGCTGTAGTGGAGATACATCAGTTAATACTGAATAATTAAACCTATAATGGAAAAATAAGAATTCATCCCTTTGGAATATCACTTTTTTGTTTTCTCCTAATGGCTAAATGTAAAGATTAGAGGCTCCATTAGAATCTGAGGGAACAATGCTCTCCACCTTTCCAAAAGCAGAATTGTTACTTTGTGAACTTCCTATAATCTCACTGTTTTCTGCATATTCAGAATAAGCAGTGATGTGGTGGTGGTTTTTTAAAAAAAAAAAAATAAATCCCCAGTGATAGTCTGCCTTGAAGGCCTCACTTCACAGGCCCATGACCAGTAATACAGCCAGCTGAAAAGCAATTCCATTGTATTAAACCCTGTACTAAAATACTGCAGTAGCTTTACTGTTGAATGGGATATTTGCATGTGTCAGTTGATACTGGAATACAAACTCTTACTTAATAAACAAATTCAGTTTTTATATAAACAGGTTTCTATGTTTTGTTGTGTTAATGGGCTTGAGGACAGCAAACATTTTAATTTGTTTTTCTTTTCTGTCATCTCTGGGTTGTGTCCTGTCTCCCCCCAGTCTCTTCTTTCTTCTCCTACGGAAAGACAGGATTACACGAGAATCAAAGTTTTCATTTAAGAAAACAGAAAGAAAAGCAATCTTGTCTGGCTTTTCAGAAACATGAGGAAACCAGCCTTATAGGTTTATCCAGTAAGTAACAACATATAAAACACTTATTTATAAATTACTTCATATAATGTGAAGAACTGCAGGAGCCTGTTTCTTTTGAAATCTTGCAGAATGCAGTATTGCCTTTCAGATCTTGAACTTCTAGTGGAATACTAATATGAGCTCTTCTGGGGAATTTTCCTAATGGCTCTACCTAAAATGACTGTTTTACATAAATACATAAGGGAAAATACTGACTTGTCAAAATTCAAATCATTTTGTGGGAACAAAAAATTTTCTTGGGGTTTTTGACAGGGAAGGTTTCTTCTCAGTTGAATGAGAGATCTTCCACTGCGTGTCCCCCCTCCATTGAATTGGTCTGTCCTTGAGTCTCTGCTCACAGTTCTGCTGGCAGCCTTGCCTGGTAACTTGTATCAGATTTTTATTCTCTCCTACTGAAGCTGTTTTCATTTCTTATCTGTGATAAACATCCTTCAGAACAGAGACTGACTGCATGTAGTCTGCTTAGGCAACTCCCCAGGTTCAAATTCCTGCGCTGCCATTCCTAGCACATGCCAGGTATCTGCCTTGGGAAGTGTTGGCCAATCACCTGGTGGGTGAATAGGGACAGGCTGAGGATAAAGCTCCTGTTCTGAACCGATCAATCCAATTCATGTTTTATCCTTACCTCTGAGCAGCCTATCTCTGAGGCTGTTACCCTTCTAGGCTGGATCAGCATACACATGTTTCTTTTCTCTCCTGTCTTCCATTAAAAAAAAAAAAAAGCGCTTAGTGACACCTGTTTCATCTGCATAGAGAACAGGGTATCAAATCATGTGGCACCATGACAGTAAAACTGTTTCCTTCTCTGAAATGAGCATGATTCCCACCACCACCTCAGTCTTACCACATTCAGTTCAAATGCTATCAGAGTTTAATTCTGTCCTTTTGGACTCCGTCACAGGATCAGAGGCCTGAATATGCAAACATTTTCTTGTAGTGCTAGTTCTCAAGTTCATAAAGGTAATAGCTAGTACTGTTTTTCTCTTAATTGAAGTCATGTGGTAGAATATGTTCAATAATTTAGGACCACCAGATACTTTCTGGCCTACCAAGAACGATGCAATTGGAATAGTTTGACTTGCTGTCAGGAGGACCTGCCAGTGAGCTGTTTTATATGTTTCAACATTTCCATTTTGCAGTTTTCCATAAGACGATGAATATTTTTTTTTTCTCCTTTCTTGGATTAAATGTAAGTCACACACTTGAAATGAAACCAAAGCTGAGGAATATTAAATGCTGACTGGAGCAGGAATGTCTGCTTTTAGTTTGTTGTTTCCTGTTCTGATCATGAAATTTGAATCAAACTTGGTTTAAAGATAACAGCAATCCCACAAATCAGTGTTTGGTGTAGCTACTTCTGCTAACGCTTCCTCTGAAGAAGGGACCACTATAAACTCTGTCTTTTAGGGCTTTTTAGTACTGTGAAGACATTGTGGTTGCCAAGATCATAGTTCTTATTCTACTTTTTCATTTTTCCTGTTTTGAATCAAGCAAAGAATGAAAAAGTTCTACGCAATTCTCACTAAAATTCATAGACTACACATTTTCTTTTTCTGAGGAGATGGTGAAGATATTAGTCTGAAAGAAAAAAATTGTTTTCTCCCATACTGAGACTGACCCTTTTGATTATGCTGAAAAAATAGTTTTAAGTAAAAAGACCTATTTTATGATTATCTGATACTAAAACCTCCATTAATTTGCTTAGCAAGAATCTTCTAGTGCACTGTAAAATGTTTGTAATCAGAGAAGACTTAGGAGGAGATTTTAAAGAAATGGTGATATTTATCACAGAAGAGTGAGAATCCTACAAAATGGTGTTGGGGTTTTTTTTCCTGTAAATCATGGGAATCTTTCTTGTAGGATCATTTAAATAAAAGTGACTTTGAGTACTGTGATGCTCAGCAAGATAGCAGTATAACTTTCTAAAGGCATGTGAACAGGATTAAACCCAACATACAGTCCTCTCTAGGTGTATGACAAGACACTTGACTCACAAATTCTTTTGTTTCAGTATTTTCCTCGACAATGGATTTAAAAATTTTGAAACTTGGAATAAAAGATGAATTTGGCCATAACAAATTGTACTTTCAGAAACTTTATACTTCTGCAGGGTAAGCTCATGCTTCTATCTAAAAATCAGTCTGCCATGCTGCTTTTGGAGAAATCCTTTCAGCTCTGCCCCTCCCCGATCACTTATGACTAGAAGAGTTTAATTTGCACTCTTGAACTGTTGCATTGAACACCTGCTGGCTGCAAATCAAGAGTTTTGTAGTATAACCACAACCAACTTTATCAAGCCTTTATGCACCAAAGTGCTTTTTTTTAAGTGGAAGGGGAGAACAGAACTCAGCTCCTCTTCATTGAATGACAATAGAGAGTAAATCTTCCTAAGTGGATCTATGTTTAAAAATCATCCAGGCTAAAGCCTGCTGACTTTCAGCTTCTGAAGCACATTCATAAATGTTAGGCTATTAGGTTGCAGGATTGCTGGAAGCCCTTTCTGCGTAAATTCCAAGTGGCTTTCTTAGATGGTACATCCTCATATTTGGGCTGAAATGTGAGTGGGTGTGGCAAAGTGGTGATGCCTTTCTTTTCTTTTCACACAGTGATCTCCAGTGAGGCTTGAGCGTAGTTCATGGTACATTCTCAGTTAGCACTGAATATGATATTACACGGTGTTTTCTGAGCAGCATGAGCTTTTTAACCCTGGTCTCCATGAGATTTAATAGAACTTTGAAGAGTGAGCATCCTCAACCATTCAAGTATGGAAGCAGAGGAATAAGTAGTGCTCTTGCCAGATGCAGCACAAAAATAAAATTATGTAGAGCAGGACTCCTGCTTCTCCTTTTTACATGTATGTTTTTTGTGGTTCTAGCCATTTGTTTGAATTTTCTGTAATGGCATATGTGCCTTGGTAGTTATTTTGCAATAACAGTTAGAGACTTCATAATTTCCAGAACCTCAGTTTTTGCTTAAATATGTGGTAGAAGATTTGTCACTGCTGCCTTCCAGTATTATAAAGCAGAAGAGAATGTGAATATGTTTTCTTCCATCCAGTGTGAGGACACTGAGCTGTTGATTAAAGGACACAATAACTTTTTTTCTCTTCCTTCTACTGAGGAAACTGCTTCATATATTTTTATCTTTGGCTGAAACTGATTTTCAGTGCTGAACACTCACTCTGGTGGAAAGTTATGACATGGCACTAATTTAAACAATCTCTAGTGTCAAGATTTCATGTGTTTGAAAAGAAAGCCTTGCCAGTTTCAGCTATGATAATTTTAGTATCACTGTCTTCCTTTTTACCCAAGAAGAACTGGGGAAGATGAAATGATGAAAGACAGTGTTTGAGTTCTGGACCTGTAAGTTTTTCTGTCGGGCAGGTGGCTGCAGGTGGTGCAGCCTTCCAGTTTTCTAAGAACAAGAGGTTGTTGGAATTCCTGCTTCTATTTAACTACTGTAAAGAAGAAAAGTGAAGGTTGAGTTTCAGTTCAATGGGTGGCCCACTGGCCATGTGGCCCACACTCACCCCTGGGGTTGCAATGCCAAGAGGCTTTCAGTTGATTCCAGTTGAAATATGAAGGAATCAGATTTAAAAGGCAAGTGAAATTACAGACATTTAACTGTAAGTATCCTGCTGTGCAATGCACAGGGCTATGAAATAATATGAACAACACTTGGATGCCTGCAACTATCCATTTTACCAGCTATTTTTTCCTATTTGTTGGTAACTAAGTGTCCTGTAAAGTGGTAACAGTAAACAAAAAGTAAAAACAGTAAAAAAAAAAAAAAAAAAAAAAAAAAGGGTAATGCATGTCTAAATACAAACTGTAGAGCACCATTAATGCAGCAATAACCTTTGAATAATGTTAAAAGAAGACATCTAAATTAATTCATTATTTAGACAGTGTCATATAAAGACCACTTTTTAATTGTCTATCTCTTTAACCCAGTTGGCTTCTAAAGTACTGTCATCCTTCTGCCATTTGTAGCCTTTGGTAGTGTCCACCTCTTTCAGATCAAGTTCTCCACCTTGCCGAAGTCAGTGACTGGGCTCCTGTCTGTGTTGCAAAGGCAATGTTTGGTTTTGATTGTGTGTGGGACTGTTGAAGGACTGGTTTAAACAGCAGGCATGCAATTCTTGAAGGAGGGAACAGCATTATCAAGACTCCTACTGGCTGGTTTATAGATAATAACTTCATAGCAAACACTGTCTGTAATTACAGGAGAACAAAGAGAGCTCTTCCTTGCTGCTTGCCAAAGCTCCCTCAAAACTTAATACAGATATGTGTTAAAAAATTAAGCTTAATTTGAAACCACAGTAAAGAAACTTAAGCCATGTGTGGCAGTGCCACCTAGTGTAGTCTGTTAGTCCTTGGTTTTCAGGGTTAACAGAATTTTATTCCTGTTGTATCTTGACTCTAATGGTTTGGAAAAACAAACATTACCTCTTTGTTGTAGAAAGTATTTTAAAGGTGATTCTCTTGAAATCTGGGCCAGGGTATCTTCTTACATGAAACAAGCTCTTACCCAATGGCTTGTTTCACTCTTCCTTGCAGAATTAATGATAAAATATTTTTAAGTAATCCATGCACAACAGGTTATTTCCGTTTTATCATGTTTAGGTTTTGAAATGAAATAGACAGGTAGGATGGAGCAGTGATTGGATACTGCTCTTGCTCAAGAAATGTCAGCTTGATATTGTGCATATTCATTGAGGATCAATAATATTTTTGTAAAGTTATTCGTGGAATAAAGTAGCAATTATTATTACCAAAATTGGTAGAATTTTTGACTGCCAATCTACATAAAACTTGATTTGGGCAGTGGAAGAGTAGAAATAAGGATTAGATTACAGGTTTCAAACAGTAAATGGTTTATCCTGTGTGAGAATTCTGAAAAGAAGTGTGTTTAAACTTGCTGTGGCTCTTAGCAAATTGTTGTAATTTATAACTTTTAGCCTAACAGCTGTTATTGCTGTTAAGTTTTGTCTCCTAACTGGCAAAGAATAGCCCCCACAAGTCTGAATCTTGTTGTTATGACAAAAAAAAAAAAACAAACATGGAGTGAATTTTTATTTTCACTAAAATACCTCTAAGGATTGCCTAATGAAATGTAAAGAAGTTTATCTGGATTTTCACTAGTTTTAAGGAAACAGATTTAGTTCTGTGTACCTCTAACCAAGTGGAAATTCATTACTGCAGCTGGAGCTGCTGGGAATTGCATGTTTTCTCTAGATTCCCAAAGGAAACACTGTCAGCCAAAGTTAGAAATGGCAGGAGGACAGAAAGCAAAAGGCGCAACTTGCTGGATTTATACTTACATAGGATTTGTGCTGTTTCGTCTTCTGACTTAGCTGCGGAAGCTCTTTTCCAGTTAAGAATTGTTTATCTGGTGCTGTCTAGTTCAATACACAGAGACACTTCTGAGGCCATCCATGGAACATGAAGATTCCTGTCTTAGTTCATGTGCGCAGATATGCCCTCTTTGTCTGCTGATTCCAGACGTGAGATGGGGAGAACTCTGCCAACAGGCTCTTTTGAAGGAAAAATTACATATGGAAGGATACTACTGAGTGGAGAATTTATAGCATATTGATCCTCAGAATCTTGCGATGTTGTGCTGTACAAACAGCAAACTGCTCAAAGATATCTCCGGATAATACTGCCTTTGAGTCCTTTCTTTGAAGAAAAAATGAGATTGTGAGTACTCCCAGTGCAAAGGCCCAACATCACTGATACAGGCGTGGTGAAAACTAAGTGGGTATAACCAACACTGTCTTGTACATGGAGATCTCACCTGTTTCTGAAGAAAATCAAACTGTGGACTTGAAAATTTGGGCACCCCCTAGCCTGCTTTTGTTCTTAATAGATTATGAGACAAATATGTTAACAATACTTCTGTACCCACAAGTGTTTTCTAGTATTATGAGCCAAAAAAATAGTAATTAACCAAGTAAATTGGAAACAGTCATCTCATAGATAACACAGTATTTCTCTTACCTGTTCTGATACAACACATTTTGCTGAGTCCAGTCCTTTACAGATGAGGTACAATGAATTCGCCATCGACAGCAGAGTGGTACATATTGCTCTTTGCCTCACAACAAAAGGATCAAAAGGTAATTCAGCAGTTGCTTCAGCTCAGAATATGACTACTCAAAGCAGGTATTACTACTATCTGAGCATGCTTCTTCAGCAGCAACTACTGGGATTGTTTCACTGCTGGTGAAGACCCCGCTGTGTGCTGGAGACTGCAGAACTACCCATCCCAGAACCATCTTGAAATGTTGCCTCAAGAATGCACAAGACTGCGCTGTGTCTCTTTGTCTTGTTTTTTTTACTGAAAGGTTCCTTAAATATTTGTATGCCATTTCACATTTCTTAAATAACATAGTCACTGAGCCTTGCAGAGAGTACTAAATCCTGCTTATGTAAATTAGGTTTCTTTGGGACTCCCCAGATGTTCCCTGTTCCCACAGCATCTTATCTTCCTCTTTCCCGGTTACATAAGACAGTGTTTGAAATATGCATGTCACTCCCCATCATCTACTTTCCATTCTTTCAAAAAGTAGTCCTGCTATAACCTGGTCTTGCATGTGCCTCAGTATGACTTTTGTTAGTTTGATCTAATTTGGAGCTTTGTTTCTACAGCACTTTGATCAAGAGGGTCCTATCTCCAGAACTTTGAGCTGCGTCCCTGTCCAAAGAGTATTACTATTTTGGCTGTTATCAGTGGAGAGAATGGACAGTTTCTGACTGGGCTGAGTTTGGTATTTCACTAGCATCTATATAAGGGTTTATTTTATTATGAGTTTTAATACAGTCCATTAATGTAGCAGTTTCGGAAGCCCTGGAGTGGAAGGATATCCAGGTAGCCTCAAGTTTGTGTAGCTGAAGTTACTTATTTTTTTAAAAAAGTACATAACATGTATTAAGGCATCAATGGCCCTGGAGCTGGTGATTCTGAGCAAATGTTATCAATGGCAGGAGTATTTCAGAGTGCATCCTAGCACTGATAGACAACTGATGGCTTTGAAGACCAAGGTCTTCAGGTAGAATCTGACACATACAGGAAGAAGGGAGACCTTTGCTGTTGTTAAATGTGAATTATCATACTCTGATTTTACTTACTAATCTAGTGGGAAGCAATGGCTTATACAGAAAAGAAGGTGACCTCATTCCTTCCATTGTTCTCTGTTAACATGCTTCTGTGGTGTGTGGGTTTTATCACCAACTAATAGAGGAACATTTCAGGGGACTCCTTGTTAAAATGTTGGCATTGCATCATAGGCATGCTTTTTTGCTCCCCTGGGTTATGCAATAAAAAGTTTTGAAAGTGCAGCAGAGGTGGCGATCCTAATGGCAATGTCTTCCCAACACTATAGTAGCCAACCTGGTTTGTTTTGGTGCTGCAGTCTGCATTAGGTCCTTCTGCAGACCCCTTCAGGGCAGTCTTCTGCCACCGTCAGCACAGCCAGTTAGCTTTGGAAGGTTATTCCTTGAAATCCCATCTCACAGCTTTGCTTTTATTCTCGAGAGGCAACCACATCAAATGGTAAATGTACTTACATGGTTCTTTTAGATCCAGGGTAGATTTGTGGATGCCAGACTGACGTATACAGTAAGAAGTATGTGTTTTGGCCTAGGGAGAATTAAAACAAAACTAAACAGCAAGCACAAGTTAGGCAGCCTTCCAGGAGTCCCAAATCATGACTGGTGCTTACTGTACCTCACTGGCCTTGCATCACCAATGGCAAGACAATGTGCAAAATGCTGTGAGGTGGCATTGTGCTGAGGGCTCCAGTGAAGATTTCACCTGGTAGAGTATAACCAAAATGTTTATTTTAATATTTGGCAATATTAAAAGGCCTCCATGGGAACCTAGCAGAAATCTTGTGATTTGAAAAGTTGTCAGTTATTCCTGAAAGCTGGAAAAGAAGTTTTTCATTTGCTTCCTTCCAGATGAACATTCTTTGTTCATTTAACTCCTGCTGGTGGGTTGGGCTTTGTGGCTTTTTTCCTTATGTTCTGCTGTTTTAAGTGAAAGCAAAATACTGATGTGATCTTATCAACAGGGCTTGATTATTCTTAACGATTTTAAAGGGAAAGTTCAGATAATGTGTAGACATGAAGGTGGAGTGTGGCTGTGGTAGAGCTCAATTGGAGCAGAGCTGAATCTTTGAGGCAGTGACAGTACTTTGAACCTGTGTGGAGCTGGAACTTCGCCACATGCAGTATGAGTGGCAATGTTTTAAAACAGGCCATCCTTACCAAAGGAGTGAACGTTTAAATTCTGACTATAAGTGGAGCAAAGCTGTAGGAAAATGAATTGCTTATGTCTACTTAACAACATATTTCACAAGCAGATCAGAAATCTGGTCACTTGTAAGAAACTTCCAGTCATGGTTCTCTGAAGTTCAATACTTAGCACAGCTGTTAATGACCAAAAAGCAAAGTGAATGGTCTTTTAAGGCTACATCCATTTACTGATTTTATATTTTTATAAAATTCTAAATGTACATAAAAATATTATATATCCTTATATGCTTTTGGGAAAGGGAAACAACTTTGTTCTTTTCTTGTCTGAACCAATTTTTTGCCTTTTGAAAATCTCATTCATTAGCTCAGAATTTCAGATTAAGGAATCAAAGGTTTTGACAGACTTCTCTTTGTTTTAGTTCAGATATTAAAGGAAGCAGTGAGAAAACGTAGATCACACTGAGTAGGAAGGCGACTCCAACACATAGTCTCAGTAAATTCCCTATTTGAAATCCTTGCAGTTGCTTATATGAAACTGAGAAGGGGGATTTTCTGGAAGAAAATTGCTTCCTATTCAAAAAGGCATTCTGCAAATAGCAGTTTTCTTTGTCTTAAAGATGCTGTGAGCTCTGCTACATTTTGATGATGGTAGAGTAGGTGACAATGTCGTTCAGTCCATGACATATTTTATTCGACTGTAGTATAAAATCCCAAAGCTTCTCTAGATTGTTAATAAAAGCATAGATACATTATCCCTCGTACTTTATAAAGAAGTTAAGGTTTCATACAAAATAAGGCTGAAAAATGTTTTAAGCTGAAGACCAGGTTTTGTTCTCACACTTGTAAGCAGCACAAATGCAATTAGAAAACTAGATTAACATGTACAGCAAAAGATAAACATTCTCTCCCTATCTACAGCAGAAATGGGCATAAACAAAAGGAGGCAGTGCCAGTACCTAGAATGCACCTCTTTCCTCTGGCCACATTTGGTTTTTTCCTCTGGCTGATAAGGAATAGTTACAATAAGACCTCATGGTGACTTCAGAGGGAGCTGCCACAATCCATGTCCTTGGCTGATCTGCTGCCCCAGCTGGGCTGTGACCCGAACAATTTGACTGTTACTTTTTTTCGGAGTGAGCCTAGCTGTGGCATTGATACTAGGACTGTAGATGGACTTAGCTGTGTGTTGGCTTGAGCATCAGTATTGACTAGACATGAAAATGAGAGCAGAATGAGGTGAAGCTGGATAGTTCCTCCCTCTGAGTTGGCATTACTTACTTTCTATGATACCAGCGTCAGCTTTAAACTGCCTAACTTGGGCATGGCTGTGCTTTGATTTTTTTTTTTTTTTTTTTTTTTTTTGGCATTACCATATCCTTAGTCACAGCATCTTGCTTTGAGATGCTGCTATGCATTCCAATTGGGTGTAATTTAACATTTAGATTTTTAGCTAAAGTTAACATCCCTAGAGACTTTAGAGTTTGAAGGCTTTTTTTTTTTTTAAATTAAAGAATTACAATTCCAGTCAAGCAGTATTTTCCCAGGCTGTTTGCTGTTGAAAAGTGGCACACTTGGTTTGCACATAGCATAGAGTAATGCCCTACTGAAGGAATTGCACAATTCAGTGGCAGAGACTGAGAAGCACCTTGATTATTAGTCATCTATGTAACAGGAACTATTTGAAATCTTGGCTGGTAGTCCAAAGAACTACTTTAAATTTTTTTTTTTTTTTTCAAAATCAAACACGTGCCCCACCCCCCCAATCTACCACTCCCACACAGAGAAACCCAGTTATGATATTGATAGAGTAGACAGGGTGAAAGTATTTTGACTTCCCTATCATGTAATGGGTAAGAGAACTGGATTTCCACTTTCTTTTAGTTAGACAAGCACAGTTGTGTTTGTTGTTCTGAGTACAGAAGTCAACACACTTCAGATTTCTGGAAAACGTTCAAGGATTTGTATTCTGTGCAAAAGGCTTTAAAATGAAAACCGCTGCTTGTTAAAAGCAGCCTATCCCAGTTCCCTCTACAGCCAACAGTCCAGAGCAGTGGAAGCCAAACCAGTGTGTTACTGTGAGGGAAAAAGAGGGAGAAATTTAAGCAACAGAAATGCATATGCAGGATTATGTCACATGATACCAATGAGAAACATCTGTGAATAAAACAGAGTTCAATGCAGAGTCTTAATCATTAAGAAATGTTGATGCACAGTCCCTCTGTGAAGGAATGTTACCTTACCTACTGGAAAATAGATACACAGAGTCCAGTCACTGAATAGTACAGCAGGGATGGAAAATAACTCCCACTGTTTATTCTGATATTTTAACCACAAGTGCAGTCTCCTGTCAGTAGAAATTTTTCTGAAAAAGTGCGATTTTGTCAAAATGTGCATAAGATGTAGAGTAAAATGAGACAAGAAATGGAAAATAATGGGAAAAGTACATAATCATGCACAAGTATTTAGCATGTTTCAGCTGTCTTGACAGCATATTTATGCTACTAGAGGTGGGTGAATGTAGTTGAGTCTTATGTGAACATCCATGGTTGGTCCAAAGTTATGGCAGTTCTCCTTAGATCTTCACTTGGTCACTTATTTGCCTCTCCTCTTACAGGAGACAGGGAGCATTTCTGTGGGATGTTAATTTTAATTTTTATGGAAAAAATAATGGGATTTTGACTCAAACATTCTGCCACAGTGCCAGAGAGCCATGAAATCAATTTCATTAGCACTTACAGGAAACGTGAGCAAGTGCAGCTTAGATAGAAGTAGAAGTAGGGAGGTGATAGTCCCCCTGTACTCTGCACTGGTGAGGCCACACCTTGAGTATTGTGTCCAGTTTTGGGCACCTCAATACAAGAGAGACATCAAGGTGCTGGAGCAAGTGCAGAGGAGGGCAACGAAGCTGGTGAAGGGCCTGGAGAATAAATCCTGTGAGGAGCGATTGAAGGAGATGGGACTGTTCAGTTTGAGGAGGAGGAGGCTGAGGGGAGACCTCATCACTCTCTACATCTCCCTGAAAGGACATTGTAGAGAGGTTGGTGCTGGTCTCTTCTCACAGGTGATTGGTGACAGAACAAGGGGGAACGGCTTTAAACTCCAACAGGGGAGGTTTAGACTGGACATTAGGAAAAAAAATTTCACAGAAAGAGTGGTCAGACAGTGGAATAGGCTGCTCAGGGAGGTGGTGGAGTCACCATCCCTGGGTGTGTTTAAGGGTCGTTTAGATGAGATGCTGAGGGATGTGGTGTAGGGGAGAACTTTGTAGAGTCGGGCTGATGGTTGGACTCGATGATCCCAAGGGTCTTTTCCAACGTCAATTATTCTATGATTCTATGATAAGTATGCTCAAGCATTGATGAAGTCAGATTTTCACACCTTTTTTTTATCTTACACCATTAGAAACACTGGCAAGATATGTTGGGGGGAGTTGTCTTTATGTGTATAACATATCAGAAATCTTCCTATGGGTGAAGTTATCTGCATTTTAAAAAAGCAAACAAACCTACATGGAAATGAATGTTGTAAACGAGATTTCCCTAAATCCCAAATAGGACGCCTATGTTTGTTGATGATGAAAACTAATCCAGTAAAGGTGACTATCTAGTAGAGTGCTTTCCAAAGGTAGTGAATGCCCTCATTTGCCTTTTGGAGTAACTTGTGGAGAAGCAGCAGGAAAGCTTCTGAATGTTAGATAACTCTACAATGGACTAGAGCAGAAAAAATAACTTAAGGGGGTTTTTATTCTTTTGCCTTGCAATACTTCTGGGCAATGTGTCTAGGTAAGTCTGGGAATTTTCACAACTCTTCTGTTCTAAATTTTTTAGTAGTAAAGTTCCTCTAATATGATTCTCTTCAAGCTCTGCAGTTTAAAAATGCAAGTAGTTCATGGCTTTTAAGAACACATATGTAATATAATAATAAAATGCTTCTGTCTTCATGTGTGCTTGAGGAAGTAATAGCAAAGTAACTCTGAGGTTTTGAACTTGGATTCTTGTTTATTGTTGTAAGTTGACCAGCCAGTGAATAGTTTAAGTTTGTTATGCTGATGTATGGGATGAGTTGAGAAACTCTTGATGTTGTTTTGAAACTAGGGCCCGAGTACTTCTCAAATTTCATCATCACTTTCCAAGAGACAGCAGTGGCAAAGAGTTATACAGAAAATTACTGGTAGCCTATTGTTCAACCCGAATGCATTCAAGTTCCAACAGCACTCATACTGCTGGTTCTCAGTCCATATTTCTGTTCTATGGCAATGCTGTGACCTGTGCTAGTTATTCTGAGAGCGCCCAGTCTGGGCCAGTTGAGATCATTAACAGATTTTAATAAGTTAACATGAAACCGATTTGCAGTGTTCAAATGATCTAGGAGATGGAGGGAAATAAAAGATAAACAGTAACTAGCCTCCATTATACAGCAGCCTTGAAAAGCAAACTAGTTTTTGACTGAGGGGATTGATTTTTTTTTGTTCTTGCTGGGGGGAAGCAGGGTGGCTTATTTTACTTTGCTTAAATCTTGGAAGAATTAAATCTATAGCTAATCAAAACAAGCAGATGGCTGGTGTTACAGTATTAGGTCTTTTTTGCAATTCGTTATTAAGGACTATACTTGAGATTTGCATGTGCTGGAAAATAGAAAATGTAGGAACTGCAGTACAACTACATCTTTACAGTCTTAGTTCCACTTTTGCATTATTACAGTTCTGTGTGATGGGGCTGAGTACTAAAGCCTTAAGCCAGAAGGTTGTGTTCTACTTCTGTGTGTGTGTGGAAGGACCTTGACTGCCAAGGAAAGCATCTAGGACTTGGTAATGGTGGTTTACAGGGGATCACTGGTAGAACAGAGATGGTGCCAATTAGATTTCATGCACTCAAGATAGTTTTGCAATCAAGTCATTGCCTGAGCCTTCTGTAGGCTAGAAGGGTTTGACTGGACTTCATGAAAAATCAGAAACTGTCCCTATTGCCTTGCAGACCCTCAGGAAGACTTTGCTTAAAGACACATGCAATTGGAAATGTGCCAACTAATGACATGAAAGACTGTCTGAAATGGAACCAGGGAGCCTACTGTATATGTGCCTCCTGTCCAGCACTCTCATTACCAGACATACCCACTACTAGAGAGTTTCTGACAAGTCCTGCCTGCTTTACAGCCTAATGAAAGAAGTTGGTCTTTTAACAAATATCTCATGTTTAGACATCCCCGATTTTCCTGCGTAAGTAGGAAGATGCAAGTTTATAATACTCCCCATGGGAGTGGCCACAACTGCTACCAAATCATTTCAATGTTTTATCTGATTTAAAGAGGAAATTTAAATATAAATAATGCTATATTCTTCAGCAGAAAGAAGCTGTGATGGAACTAATAGTTTAAAATATGTCCAGTTGCTCACAGTAATTACGCAGACAGTATATTCTCTGTGCAAATGCATGGTCCAGGGCTTGTGGCAACATCTTAGAATGTATTACTTCTGTCAGCCCCCATGCTCTCTTCTCCTATAAAAAATGAATTCTAACTTTGACAAACTGCTTCCCTATCTTATTTTTAGCTTTAAACACTCAAATGTAAAAATGCGTTTTTAACACAACGCTTAAATTCAGGAGCTGAAAGGAATGGGTGGTTTTGCTTTCATTGGAATAGGAAATTACTTTTTCATTTCTGTATTTCTTTACTTATCTTTCAGATTTTATAGTTCAAGTAGAATTTCATTATTGATTAATGGAATCAAGGCAGCATGCTTAGTATACAGTAACTTCTTCCAGTTGATACATGCTTTAATGAACTAGTTAGTGGTGACTTGTTCCTCTGCCAGATTCCTTTGCCACTGGCTCTCTTGCTGTTGTTGAGCAAAAAAAAAAATCAGGCAGTGGTTTGGATACCAAAGTCTTCAGAGAATAGCAAATGGAGGATGTGCAAGAGTATCCAAGTAGGAACTGAGGGTAGAGGCCAGAGAAAAAGCTCCAAAAGCAACTGAACTAGTAATTAAGAACAAAATAAACCCTTAAATAAATTACTGTTGGCTTGGTACCTAAGTGGGACTCTGAACTGCCATTTTTAAAAACATAATGCTTTAAACATAGATGTATCAATCTTTGATTGCACTGTCAAAATGAGACATTCATAACCTGCATGTTGCAAAGGAAAAGTCAACCAGTTGCCAGTGAAAACAAACTGCAGTGCAGTGAGATAAAACCCCTAAACTCGTCACTCCCTCTCATTAAGATTAATTAGTTGCCATCAAAAACATGGGAGAACAATATGTATAGGCTCATGTAGGTCTCCAGGGCACGTGGGAAGATTAGTGGCATATATTAAGTGTAATAATTTTCACTGAGCTAGAAAGAATGTTCTCTTCTTTATCAGAACGGTGATCCACCCCTTTCTTTACATGATCTCTCTCCATGGAATCTTAAGCAGTTTATTCCATCAGTCCTGTTCCATTTCCACTAAGGAAATGATGAGTCTCTTTCCTGTCTCTCTTTTAGCATGTAGTTGTAGCAAATAGTTCTCATATTACAGCCAATAGCTAGATCACATTTTTCCAATATAAGCTTAAAATCCATCCACTAGTGTGCATCCAGTGCTTTTGGACTATCAAAGGTAGAAGCTGCTACGTACCAACAAGAATCCAGTTAATTTTTTAGTATGTAACTAAAGATTTTTTTTTTAACGATTATAAGATCAATAGATGAAACTATTGCTTTTTCTTCTTGTCTCTTGCCAGGTTCATTCAGTATATAACTAACTACTGTATTGAACATGTTCACCCAGATACTTAGTTAAGGGAATAGAGATGATGAATATTTCAAAACTTCAGGTTTATGTTCTCCTTCATTAATAAACTAGTAAATAGCTTTAGATGTACTCTTCTACCAAGTGATGTGACTCATACCAAAGACAGAGGTTCTTCTGCAATCTACATCTGTATGCATACAAAAATAAATTTTTATCATCAAATGGAAGCAGTATGAAATCTTAGTTAAAGTTTGTCTTCCATGAATAGATGACTTCAAGGAACATTTGGCTTCTGTGTACTATTCTGTGTTGGCTCCCCTTGAATACAAATACATACCAGGCCAAAGACCTGTGACTTTCCACAGGGTTAGTCTGAGTGCCTAAATGATCAAAGCTCCAGTGATGGCTGCACTCTGCTGGAACTAAGGAACTGCCAGCCACGGTGGGAAATGCTAAGGTAAGGAGGGAAGTGACTTTTCCAAGAACAGACTTAACCTGTGAATAAGGGATAAGCAACTCGTTGTGTAGCTTTCAATGACAGATCAAAATTTATTTTTAGTGCTTTCAAATAGAAGCTCTTTTGCAGATGCTAATTGAACACAGCAGAATTGTCCACAACATCTAATAAAAGTTGATAGTGCTACTTTAGATGACTGGAATATCCTGTCTTAACTTCAATTCATCTAATAGAAGATGTACTGTGAAGAGTAGTATAGTAGGGAATAATACACTTAAATATTAGTATTAGCAGGGAATAATACACTTAAATATTGTGGCTGTGTACATTGTATTGTTGAATTCTAAGTGGCTTCATTTCCTTTTTTAATTTTAATTTGTTCACATTCTTGACCTAGCTACTGTTATCTTTGTTCACTAAAACAATCCCTTATTATGCAGACATTAGTAATGGCTTTTAGGTTAATTAAAAAATAGGCATACAAAATATTACCAAAACGCTATAAATATTTCATGTAAGGTAGACAAGGTTCAACTAGAGTTGTTACGGAACGAAGCCATCATAGCATTAAAAATACATAGCTGCATATGTTCTAATAAGACAGAACCTGAAGTGTTCAGTTTGTAGGGAGTTGTCTGCTTGCCAGTAGTGGATGTAGAACTGCAATGTGTGAATGAAATTGGATGAAATAAGGCACACTGACTGAAGTGATCTTTGACTTGCTGGATGGGGGTACTTTTTGACCAAGAAAAGAGGAAAAATCTTTCCATTGAATGAAGCACACTCATATTTATGGGATTAGAGATATGGATGGAAAGTGCCTCTGGCCCAACCTTTTACATGAAGCGGGGCTATTGCTGTCATTAGGTCAGATCAGCTGTAGCAGAGTCTTGAAATCTTCAAAGATGGAGATGTTTCTCCTCTCCCTCCAAAGGAGAAAAGATGGCCCTGCTTGTGAAGAGGTTGAACCAGATGACCTCTACAGGTCCCTTCCAACCTCAGCTGTTCTGTGGTAGGGGAAAGTGGAACACACCTTAACTGGAGACCCCTTCCCTTAAAAGTTAGGGAGGGAACACATGTTCACAACCAAGTGTATCATCTGTGTGATTCATGTTGTATAGTGACCTCTCTGAAGCTATAATGACCTACTAAAATGTGTTCAGTTAAAGAGTAGGTATAGTAGGGTTGCTTGAGATGTGAGTTAGTGCTGTATGAGCCTTGAAGAATGTTATCCCTCTTGAAGATCACTTCAGCTAAAAGAATGTACAAAGACAGATTGTAAAGTCAGAAAGTCACCCAGACAGTGAAAAATGTTAATATCATCCAAGCTGGAACAAAAATGAGGGGGAAGAAATGGATATTGCATGAAGAGAGTGGTAGCTTCAGTCTGAGCGACCTCCACAGAGCTAACTCTCTAGTTCCATAACAATGTGAGACTATTTCTGAAAGTCAAAACTTGGGATTTGATACAACTACATTACATCTTCTCCCACATCTGCTCCTGGGACATGACTCAGAAAAGTCTTGAGACAGCTGGGAGAATTGAGCTGTTTCAAGTATGTTCTGTGTCTTGTTGTTTTGTTTTTGATAACTTTCTATTTCCTATTTTGTAATCAAGAATGTAACCCTCTGCTTTGCTAGACTAAACTTATTTGCCTTTTTGGATTTGTCTAGCATTAATGATTGCCTCCTACAATTGTGCCAAGTATAAAGCATCATGTCTTTTTCCCAAAATAGCTGTATTTATTATAGTGTAATAGAGAACTTGAAATCCAGAAAATGTTCAGGAAGCTAGTTCAGGGTGACTTTCCCACCAAGCTGCAGAGGTTGCTTTGGTCACTAATATAACCAAGCATTGAGTAGGAGAGAGAAATACCAGTCAGTAAACATTCTTTGACAAGGACCAGTCAGAATACAATTCCTTTGACCACTACTTCCTATATTTCATACAGTCCAATTTCTGCTACATTGTGTAAACCCCCAGAACTGACAAAGATGTGCAGAAGGGGAGTAGTTGTTTCTAGTTCTTATTTCCAAAGACTTTTCTGGAGATGATGTGATACCTTTGCCTGATGTTCTAGAACACTGTAGGCAGGTGAATTTCACCCATTTAAGACTAAATAAAAGAGAATTGTTGGGAAAAGCCTTATTGGAAGGTCTGGAAGAGTAAGAGGTACTGGATGATCCCATCACTGAGTGAACTAGCCCAGGAAATAATCCTGTTCTTCTATCAGAACTGTATGTATGTGGGCAAATGTTTATACCCCTATATGGTGTACTTCCATGTAATGTCTATTAATGATACGTCAAGGCAGGATTGGCAAAGAGGATGGTTAAAGAGGGTTGTTTTCCTTCTCTCCCCTTCTTAAGTATTTGCTTAGCCTCTAATTTCAAGGCAGTCTCAGTGGATAAAACCTGTTGCGGAAAATAAGCAAACAACATGCTTTCTTCTGTGTTGCACTTCTGTGGGCATATTTACAATAGGAAAAGAACTCACACTTGTGGTATACTATTGTAATATTGTTAGCTGTAGCATTTTGTGTGTATTACTGTTGGTAATGCAAATTAAGGTCCTGCTCTTCTCTTTTAAGAAGAAAATTTTAACCCATTGGATTGAAAAGGAGCACCTGGATTAAGTCAGCCTTGCAATCACAGGTAACAGTGCAGAAGTAGCCAGGTCAAAAGGGTATAAAGGAGTTAACTGTACAGGCCCCTGGACTGCAAAATTGTTTTCCAAAACCATATAACAAATTCTGGATCAATAAAGAAGATCCCAAAGCCACAGACAGCACAAGAGGATGAAGTTTACCACAAGTTTTTGGGCCACTGCAGTAATTAGGAAACTTGCTAAATAAAAGTTCAGAATCTTCCCAAGAAAGGACATTTCCTGTGCTGGAGAGGACATCTATATGTGTGTCTCAAATCCCAGCCTTAATTTTTCCAGATTTGTAATCACAGGGGAACTTCAGGATTTTGTTGTAACTTCTTTTATTTTTTTTTTTAATTTTTTTTAAAATCATTAAACAGATAAATTCTTGACTTGCATGTGAGCTGCTGTATGTTGGGAGCCTGTATCTATTTTGACTGCTTTTTCAATTTCCAGCTGCAAAAGAAAGAATTGCAGTCTGTACTACTTCTCTCACAGCACCTCAGTGTGAGTCCTAGAAACTGCATATTATTCCTGCCAGGTCATGCAGCTATAATATCATGGCAATCAGTAACAATACTTCTGTTGTTTGAAGTATGAGTTTTTCAGACTATTAGGAATGCTGGTCTTGCTGCTTCTTTTAGTTATTTAATGTTTTTCTAAGTCAAGAAACAACTTACATTTGCTGTATACTGAAAACTAGTTAGAATAGAGGATATTTATATAGAAAAGCGTGTGGACTGGGCGTGGATTTAACAAACTTGTAGATTTAAGCGCTATGTACATGAAAGTGACTGAAATCTGAGTTTAGGCACAGACCCAAGCTCACGAACCAGTATTGCTTCTAAACTCTGGAGTTCTAGTATGGTCCTGAGCTCATTTCTTACCTGAGAAGCACCTTAATACCCATGATTTCCTTATGTCTATAAATAGTTATGCTTTATTTCAGAACATTTCAATTAGTGCAATTATGAGCTAATTTTTCCCCCCTCCTTGATTTGCCAGAGCCTCTCTAGCTTTTAGAGAAGAGGGTGCTTGTCTTTGGGGAGAGGGATGATGTGAAGAAAGGGATTATGATTTGGGTTAATGAGTTGTGGTTCTGTCTGAGTGTCCTTAGGTGCCTGAGACCTGTGGACGAAGGTTGTGATGCAGGACTTGAGACCAACACCCTTCCAGCACAGTAGTAAGAGGCACAGCAGGTAAATGACACTAGGAATATCACGTGTAGGCAGCTGAATCCTGATCTTAGAGTTCGGTTTGATTATTGTCTAAGCTTGTGATGCTCTTTTGAGTTTACAAAGACAGCAGTGTCACTCTGGAAATAAAAAGAATGTATTTTAAGCTTGCTATTTTCACTAGGTGCATTGGGTGATGTGTCTGTCATTTCCTAAGTTTTCCTCTAAGTATTGCATTTATGATCTGTTAAGTGCTTTTGTCTTATGTGGGTAGAACTGCTTTATGATCAGAAAGATACAGTAGGCAGCCTGGAGATGTCTCCTGGTCTTCTAGGTTCCTCTTTAGATGTCTGTGGAGATCCCAAGTCAATGCTTATGTGTTTGTCCTTTTCTGTTAAAACCAATTGTCCCTGCACTTTCTCTACCAACACAAGTCCTGATGTGTGAGGGGAGCAGCAGTCAATAATTTAGGGGATCCAAAGGGAGAAGTTAAGGTTGCAGAAGCATTAGGCTATGGGATTTGTCAATAAAAGAAGTAGACCAGTTACCAAAGAGGCTTTATTTGGTTATTCAATGTGTGTGTGCATAATCGTACCACTGACAGTGCTATCTAGAGGCTGATTTTAATTTAAGGTTCTTCCAGTGGAAAAATAAAAGATCTAAGAGTTTGGTTTGCTTGACAGAGTATGGTTAAGTGATGTGCTGTTAGGATTTGCATAGGAGTATATAGGTAATATGCTGATGGAGATTGCTTTGCCTGAAACTTTCAAGTGGTATGTACTTACTGTCTCATCACGCTGTTAGCAAGTGTGCAGGAATTTTAAGGGTATGCCATGTTTCTCACTTTTGCATATCTAGCAAGGGTCAGCTTGCAAGCAGCTTTTATCAAAGGGGGAATACAGGTATGAGTAAGTTTACTTACAGTGGGTGGGTAAACAGGAAGAGGGAGAAAACCCTTGGTTAAGAAAGGATAACTTCAGGCATACCAGGATCTGTGAGGCTTCAGATCTGGAGGACACAAGGCAACAGTACAAGGGGATGGATTCATGATATGATTGGTCTGTAAGAACTGGCTTTTAAGCACGATCTAGGGACCATCTATAATACTGCTTTGACAAACTGGACACATTATTTTAGGGCTGTATGTGTTGGCAAAAGCAATTCCACTTAAAATATATCTAGATTCAGTCTCAGTGCTGCATCTCCAGGATGATGACATCCATGGGGCACAGATATCCACTGCCACTTGGCAGAACGTCAGACTGACATCTGGGAGAGGGGGCAATGCTACAAGCAAATGCAGACAGTTCAGCAACTGGCTTGCTTGACCTGGCTGCTGCTGTGGGAGTGCAGACCTGACAGGTTCCTAACCAGGCTCCCTACTGAAGCACAAAGTGTTATTAGCCAGGACTCTGCATTTCACCTGTAAGCATGACCTAGTAGCAGTCCTGTGGGCAGAGCAGGTGGGGAGGCAAAGGTGATCACAAGCCCAGGCCTCCGGAGATGTGGAAAGCTGCCAGGTTCTCGCTGCTGCTTGCTCACCGGTGAGTCATGGCTGGATGTTGTCCTCAGGCTGGCAAGGCTGTGTGCTGTTCCAGTTTGGTCTGAGGGCAACCCCAAGCAGAGAATTACTTTAAGGGCAATGACTACTGATGTTTGGGGTTTTTTTCTTTTTGTAAGCTTTTAATGCTCTGTGTATTTGGGGTTTCCTTTTTATTTTCAGTTCTAGTTTTCTTAGTGTAAGTAAAATATTTCTCCTCTTCCTGCTTTCCATCTCATGAATTAAGCATCATCTTTTGTAACAAAATTAATATCCAGTTATAAATTAAGATGATGCTTGGATAACAATTAACAGGAAGAGCACTCTTCTTTCTAAAATGAGTAAAACTTCAGGAGTTTTGGGTTTTGGTGCGTTTTTTGGGTGTAGAACAAGATTCTAGTTAGTGGAAGGTGTGAAAAGAACAACATTTGGTTTAACCCATTTTAGTTGTGAGTGTCTTTCTTAAAAATAACCAGATGTTAACAGGAAATAATATTTGACAAAATTATAATAGTATACATGGTATAATAGTCATAAACTTGAGTCTAACCTCAAGATGCTGTGTGAAAATTATGAGAATGTTTTTTGTAACCTTAGCCATTAATACTCTCAGTTTGTGGGTTAATATCAACAGAGTTAAAGCAGGCTTAGGACCTACAAAGACATTCTGAAATAAACAGAATTTGGACAGCATGACCCAGGAAGGGGGAGGAAAGGCTTCGTTCTGTATGAAATGCTGAGCTGTAGGAACTGTCTCAAGGTATAAGGCTCCATGATCTCTAATAAAACTAACACAAGTAGTGATCCATTAGATATGGAGCTCCTCAGAGGAATGCACATACAGCAAACCTAAGTAAAATGGAAGTTTTGGCTTGTGTTTCTTCAGAGGAATGCTAATTTAAAAGGGAAAAAAAAAAAGGTGTTAAAAAGCAAAATTTAGGTTTAATTTTTCATTGGTGAAAGTAAAAGACTGGAGAAGTTTTGTCTCGGGAGGCTGTTACCTGTGCCCTAGACTGACTCATATGCTAGTGCTTGATTGCTTGTCTTCTAAATTAATAATGTGTAATATCTTTCTTCAGAAGATTCTAACATACTTTATAATAGAACCTTAGCCAGTGCTGCAAAGGGAAAGGCAGAGCAGAAGCCTCTGGGGGTGTCAGGCATGTATATAGGTGCTAAATGGTCAGCATGCAATCAGGGCATGTCATTTCAGGACATTCAGGATCTTAGAACTGAGGCTTAGCTCTCCTTTTATGTTGTTGAAGGCAGGATATAATTAACCTAAATGCACCTGCTGCTTTGTTAGCAGAGTTAGCCTTATGGCTGTGCTTTTCACTACCTGAGCAGATATGTTTCTTTTCTCCTGTGTTCATGGCAGTGTGAAACAACTGTTAAGCACATAGTCACCTCCTTTCTAACCCTGTGACATTCACTGTTTTGCATTAAATGAAGCTTGCATTAAGCCCATGCTTATTCTTTGTGCCTGTCTGCATTAATTCATGACAGTGCCACTGGGTTTGGGAGGACAGCCTGACTACAGAAATAAGGAGGAGATAGGTATGTGTACACATATAGACGTTCACAGCATAGGAGAGGTGTATTTTTTTGAAACAGTGCATTCATATTTTCTTTATACTCTTCTTCTGAATGAAAATTAAAGCATACAGTCAGATCACCTTTGTGGCTTAAAATTCTGGAAGAGTGCTACAGAAATCAAAGGGTTTGACATTTTACTGGTGTGTATATATAGTGGAATATCTTCTGTCCCCCCCAGTCTGAGACAGAATTAAGTGACTGAAATAATAAGAACTTTAAAATCCTCAATGAAACACACATTATACAATGTTTCATGAGAGAAGTGGGACACTGTAATAATTATGAAAAAAGTAGATAAGACTAATAAAGAATGAGTGAGGACTGGCAGGTGTAATATTCCACTGTATGTTAGCTCAGTTTAAATCCTATAAATCCTGTTTTTATTCTACTGAAAGAGAATTTTTAAAAATGTGCCTGGGGGTTGTCTCTTTCCCCAGCCAACAGATGACAAGCAGCTCTTGGAATTTCTCTGTGCAGTGCTAGATATTTTTCTGTCACTAAATTTTTGTCTAGTTTACTTAACCTGAAAAAGAACCCAAATCTCACTGTGTAAAAGTGATCTAGTAGCATAACTGTTGTCCATTTGAAGTTAGGCTCTAATAATAAATGAATGCAAAGATGGGGAGATAAAATATGTAGTGAGCAGAAGGAAATCAAACAAAGCAAGCAAAAGAACAGGGCAGAGAACCTGTTGCACCCTTCTGCATGTAAAACAGATCATTGGTGAGACTTCTCCCTGGTGTATAACCGTCAATTAGAGATTCATAAGTAATAGCGTGGTATTAGAATGGTAACTCGCTCAGTCTCCAGTAATGGCTGTCACCAGGAAGGAAGAATAGTCATTCACTCAGGAAAAGGAAACTTGATTTTTATTCGTAATTGCTTTTGTTTTTAGCTGTTAACATCAGTGTCCTCAGGCTCTGACAGTCCGTTAAAGAGAGCTCAGTGGAATGGCTAAAATGGAATTGCAGCTGGGAGGAGCATGTGGCAAGACAGCGAGGACTGCCAAACATTGTGTAACAGCATTAGCACGGCAGCTTCCACAGATCTGTACTGCATTCTAAAACCGACCCTTCAAAATAAATTTTAGCCCTCACTATAGATCAGAGGTAAAATTTGGACAAATGGGAGCTTTTATTTTGCTTTCCAGCTGAAAGTATCATCCCAGAAATTCAGTGGCTCATAATATTTAAGGAACTTCTTAGTACTTTTTAGTAATGTGAACATTCCTTCCTCTTAATGAAGTATACCGCATGCTGTACAGCTGAGCTACGTAAGTTTCCAAGACGTGTGAAGTCTTAAAGACATCAGTGATGGCCTGTGAAATCCAGTTTGATAGTGCTAAAAACATGAAACTACCTTCAAAAATATACTAATTCCTCCTTCCCCTTCTCTTCTCAGTTCTGGATTGCAGGACAGCCAAGAAAGCATTCCCAAGAGCTCTCCTCAGTCTGAGTCATTTGCAAACCTGTTTTAACTTATTCAACAGATTTAAAATAACTTTTGAGGCTCTGCATCTGCCAAAGATTATATTGCAATGGTTCATATAATTTTTTTTTTAAAAAAGTTGACCTCTTATTTTTTATCTTGCATGTACGTCTTACATATTTGAGTAAGGAGTGAGAAAGCAATACTGTGGCCGCTTTATATGGGAAACTGCATTGGTGTACTTGTATTTATCATTGCAGAAAATTGGGATTTTATTATATATAGGATAGTAATTAGGCATTTTATGCTGGTTTAGGATTAAGTTTTCACTATGAGAAGAAATTGATTCCTGAGGGTACCTGTCAGCACGGAAAGGAATTGGGTCTCCAAAGGTCTGCTGAATGCTTGAATTCTACTAAACAGCTAACTTTACGATGATCAGCTATTTGAAAATTAATCTTTTCCTAGCAAAGTACCATCCTAAGTGTTTACCACTTAAAAAGTTATATAAATATTTGCATTTCTTTGATGCATGTTCAAATTTACATCGTGCTGTTTTGATTACTTAATGTAATCATGGAATTTACATAAATGTGCATGAAAGGCAGTGCAGCTCATATTTTCCTCCTCTCACTGTGTCTTATATGCTTTAAGTTTAATGTACCAGGAGAGGGATGTATACTTTGTAATTCCAGTTAGGGAGGGTGTGTTGCTGGTCTTACATGACTTGCAGTATGGAGGCAGGATTTATAGGCTACTCTTCATCTGTGTTTATTTGGGTTACTTGTTGTTAACCAACTCTTTGTGTAGAGTGCAACGTACTGATCTATGATTTTTGGTTTTCCAGTATTATAATCTCATCCAAATTAAAGAGCATAAAAACACTTTTTTTCAAAAAAGCCAAAAACTGAAATGGAAAGTGGTCCTCTGAGAGACTGGAACTTGTTATACTTTGTATTAGGGAAGAATTGTACTTTCTCATATTACTATGGCAATTGGGTTATAAAGGATGGGATAAACTGATGTTAATATAGTTACCCAAAGAAAATTATTCCCATAGGATGTAATGACCGAAGCTTTATTGAAAACTTGAAGTATCTAAATTGCAACTTGGAAGATATTTCAGGAATCTGTTGAACTGGGGAATGGGGTCTGTGTTGATAGCTATGCCAGTGGTACAATAAGGGGTTAAATTGTGAATGTTGAATTTCAACACCTAGAGTTTTTGGTCCATCTCTGAACTTGCAGCTTGTTCTCATTGACAGTAACAGCAGAAAACTCTGCTTTGACTATGGTATCTTTAAGACAAGAACTGTAATTAACCTCCTGAGGCAACTGAGACAGTTTGTACAGTGGTCTAATGGACTGAGGGGCCATTAGAAGTGCTGCCATACCGTAAATAGCTACATAAACTTCAGTTTTGACTGAAGATAGGGGAAAGTGGGAGAACAAGGATGCGGCTTAATATCATATGGGATGAATCAGATCTGGGAGGACTTGCAGGTGACTCCCAACCTGCCAGTTTAATGTCAAGCTACTGTGTTTGTATAGTTTTAATAGCAAAATACTACATTTCATACTTATGAAGAGATACCATGCCTTTGATCTCCCTGCTTTAGTCTGTGTCAAGAGGGAGATGTGGACTTGTTCCTTTCTATGCTGCTTCCTTGAAAAAGTGTGCATGCATGTGCACAAACATACATGCTGGCCTTGGAGAGGGGAGGAAGAGAGGCAGGTCAGTCTGACTCCCAGAAACTTGGCTTCTGTTCCACCCCCCCAAAAAAGCCTTTATAGATAAATAAGCAACTACATAGCTCCTACTTTACCTGCCTTTACTTCTGATAATTCTGGAAGAGAAAAAAGACTAATTGTACATTGACTACTTTCTATAGTTTGGTTTTCCTTAGGAAGGGTATAGATTGATCTCAGTTGGTACTCATCTACTGTCTGAGTGACAGTATTTCTGGAAGTAATCTGTCTACTGGCTTTGTCCAGGCAATGGTCATATTTTATAGTGAACATTCAAAATGATTTAAGGGAGTTAACCTTTTTCTCTGTCTTTGGTACAAAGCCCTGCTTTACATTTGAATGTGGCAACATTTTAAAGGGAACTGCAATCCACTGTTCATTATTTGGATAATTAGCATCAAGTATGTGGGAGCTGGGGAGTGTGGAACAAGGGAGAGCCCAGCAGATACATACAGAAATAGTTTGGACCCATTTCTGCTCCTTTTCTCTAGGTTTAGCATCAATCCAGCCACTTGCATATCTCAAAGATCTGGGAAGCGTGGTGTAAATTAAAGAATAAGGCAGTAAAATGAGGTTGAGGCAGTGGGTGTAGTTGATCCAGCATAACCAAAAAATGAGCAATAAGTCCAGCTGGACTCAAGTAGGCTCCATATTTTGGTGTCTCCTTACAGCACTTCCATTGGGAAGGTGGTATTGAATCAACATAGCTGGCGCTCTATCCTGCGACTTTTATTAACCTGGGTTTCGTGCAGCCTTACCAGGGAAGGGGGTTTGGTCTTTTTGTGAGTGTGGTAGATATTATGCTGTACTCTTATAATGGTAATAATATAAAGAGAACATACAATTAGTCTGTGGAATGTGTATGTGATCCACTTTCCTTCTTAAGCCTGTGAGGATAGATAAAAGGCTTTTCTAAACTATCAATGGATTTGTTTGCCAGATGCTTTCCAGATGAGTATAGTGAGGGTGGAGAAAGGAGGACTTCTGGCTCAACACAACTCCTTTGATTCCTTTCATATTTCTTTCAAAACAGGCTTTTGTTTGTTTTTTAAGGAACAGGGAAAAAAAATCTTGGCAAGTAGAAGGCTTTTTAGGGGGAAGATTAGTTTGAGTAGTATTGTATAGAAACATTGGGCATCTCTAGTCCTAGAGAGATGGAGGAAATTCCTCAAGGCTTTTTTATAATCTCAGAAGGATTTGATTTTTAAAATAAATGGGAGTTAGCTTTGCTAATGTTGAAGAATGTTCTGTATGTGAGAAGTCTGAAAATAATAAAATTGGCATTTTAATTACTTGCATCACTCTTCTCCTGTGTCCAGTATGTAAGAGGCCGCTTGTTCAGTGCACTCTGGGAAGCAAAAATGGAAACAAGCTACTACTTTGTTTTCGGGTTACACCCTGACATTTCTAAACAAGAGAAGAATGCAGAACACTTGTAGAAGAGACTATTTTCTCCTAGTTTTGCAAGAAATAACAAATGAGAAGTTTGACTACGGTGATTTTGATTTGGTAATGATACGGCTTATGAGAAATATTCAGAACAGTTAGAAATGCCTAGAGAGTCAGACATTGTAAACCTCTCTACCCAATATAAATCCCAGACTGTGTTTTTTTCTGAAGAAAGAAACGTCACTCATACTTTGTGTGTGACAAACTACTTCAGCATTTGGACTATTGATGAATGATAGCACATAAATGATAAAGATTGAAGGGTCCAGTGGGTAAAGGAGCAATTAAAGAAGCAATTGACTATTCATTACTGAAAGTGGAGCACACTTAAACAAACCAAACAAGCAAAAAATCCACCTTATTCCTGTATAAGCTTGTTCAGAGGTTGTTCACAGGTTGGGTGCTGAAGGCCTTTAACAATAATAGAATAGGACTTTCTATCACAAAAAATGTGCACCCATAGCTATGGTACTAGAGCCTATTGCACCCAGAATCCCTATTCAGCAGTCAGGAAGATAGAATTCTATAAGCAATGGCTGGTTGGTTGATAACTAACATCAACAAAACTTATTCGTGAATGATTCTCATTGATGAGCTATCAGTGTAATTTCTTTCTGCTCACAAGGGAAGGATACATGTTTCTCTTTACAAATTGACCTTTGTATGATTGGCCGAGTATATTATCCAGATCTTCAGTGTGCCTATGGAAGTGCTTTAAAATTGGCATTCAGCTGGAACTGTAAGCTTTTAAGTTTAGTGCAGCCTGTTTTGCTGTTCTTCTATAGTGGCCTGGGAAAGAATTGTAAAACACCTCAACATGAAGAATCATGGGCTAAGATCATGATCTGCTGTTTACTGTACAGAAGCAGGCGAGTGAGGGAACAGGGTGGACATAATAAAGCACATACGCTTTTGCAGTGAGAATGCTTAGCACAACTATATACCACAGACAGAATTCCAGGTCTGGAATATCTCATTGCCAGCGCCCAAGACTGAAAAATCAGTATCTTTACACTGTAGCTAATGCTATTAATTGTAATTCTTTCACTTCATTACTGAGACAAGCTGAAAAGCAAAGGTCACAATTTGCTTAAGCTGCCATTGATGAATTCAACAGGCAGGAAGGAAATGTCTTCTGCAAGAAAGAATTTGGATGGTAACTATTATGTTCTCTACTTCACTTGTGGATATGATAAAACTATGCTGATTCCTGTAACTCCTCCTCTTCCCCTGTCCCTGTATTGCCAGTATGCTTTTTTCCCCGTCCTATACAACTTGTTCCAAATTACTCTTCCCACTTGGTGAGATCTCTTCCTTCCCCACCACTTGTCCTTCAAAGATAGCAGTATACCCATGGCCTTCTCTCTTAAAAGCCTTCTCAACACTTTCTATGCTCTGGGTGGTCACTGCTTGTTTTGCCAGGACCATATGCCAGGGAGCAGCAAAGTTAGTGCATGGCTGCAAGTTAGTGACAGAGAAAAAAAGTATTTTCCTTGGGTAGTGAAACAGTTTGTTTGGTGACTCCAAATATATTAGCCCACTGTTAAATGAGTATGTCTCAGTCTCAGCGTCTGAGATAAAGTGAGCTTGCAGGAAGATGCTTGTGAAAAACTGTGGATGGGCATTTCAGATTTTGAGTCCACTTCAATGTAGTAAGAAAATTGCAACTACTGTTCTTTGGAGCAGTAAAATGATTGGAGCCTAGGGAAGAAAAAATCATGGCACTTCATATGTGTAACTCCTGTAAGTCATAAAGACATCTGCAGAGCCAAATAATTTTACCTTTGATTATTTTTCCCAGTCATGTCAATCTTCCTTCAGGAAAAGACCAGGTAATGTGGTGCTAAACACATTTCAGATATCTAAAGTCCATAGCTGTGTCAGTACTAAATTCAGTGGTCATTCTTCTGTGCCTTTTGAATTTTTCAATGGTCTGTAAAAGAAAACAGTAAGTTAGTGCTACTCTTGTAGTCTGGATTTGTTGATTACTACTTTTGAGCTGGAAGGAGATACTGATTCCAGTGAAAGGCATCCTAGAGGTTAAAGTAGAAACTGTCTTTGGTCAATACTAGTAGTCTATCTGCATTGTTTTTTTAAGACTTGTACATATCTGCTGCTGTTGAATAATAATGAGATAACTTGACAATTTTAGAAGTATCTAAAGCATGAAAACTTAATCAGCAAACAAGGGAGACTGGTTACTCAACCTCTTGTAGGGGCACTGTAACCTGGATTCTGAGCTATTTTGGGAAATCAGTTTCACCTGTTTGGGAATAGTCTTCAGTCCTGCTATAAGCAGTTGTTCTAGCATTGGGCAGAAGTCAGTCAGTATCTGGTCTGTTGAAAATTATTTGTGGTTTAGTGCCTGTCCTTTCAGTACTCACCACAGCTACCTCATCTAGCTCCGTGAATGTGTTCTGGATAGAGTTTGGTTTCAGAAACTCCAGCATGTTCATGTTTTTCAAATGAAATCTTAAGATTTCCATTCTAAGATTAGCATTGAAAAATGAAAGTAATCTGAATTTGGAATGAAAAGAAAAAACCCCCACTTGTTGCAGAGCTCTAATTTCTGGCTCATTCTTGGAAAACAATTTTATATAAACACAGTGCTACTGATGCAGGATTTAATTTGCTTCAGTTTACTGCATATTTTACTTGCTGGGTTAGATTTTTTTCATTATAAATTATTTTGGAGGGTCTTTTTGTGGTTACTTAAAAAGCTGAGAGTGTTGTAAAGTAGTTTTCCCAAACACACCCCAAGAGTAATGGTGAGAATAGATGCTTCCTGATGCCTGATAGGATCACAGCATGCTTGTTAGCTCATGCTAGAATTAGTCTCTTTTTGGCTTCTCTAGAGTATCTGCAGCTGGGTCAGGAATCACATTGTGGGATAAAGCCTTCTCCCTCGCAGTAACAGCTAGCAGAGTCTTACTCTGATGAGAAGTACCAAACCACGAACCACCTGATATAAAAGGAGAAACACCACAAGCTCCATTTCAGGCTTTTTTATGCCTACAATATAGAGCAGGAATGCAGAAAAGCAAAGAGAGCCTAACCCGTCAAAACTGATAAAAGCAGATACAAAGGCAGGCTTGGACCTCACCTGGGCTACTCCAGCCTTCATGCTTCTTAGTTGATGGAAAATTACCAGGAAGATGACTGTTCACTGCAGTCCTTCCATATTTTTTTCTGGAATTCTTCTAAATCAAACAGTCTTAGCTCAGAAACAAGCTGTAAGGATAAAATGTAGAGCAGTTCTAACAAAGTTCCAGCATGTACTGGGGAGTGTGCTGGTGGTATGGGGAAGAGGATACATAGCATGATTCTAATTAAGTGACTTCTAGGCAGATACCCAAACCTGAAGGAAATAATTTGTTCCAGAGGATGCATTCAGGCAACTTGGCACTCAGTTACTTGACCAGCTGTTGCCACTGTGCTGTGCTTGGTTGATCATATGCATTTCTTGTGGGTTGGGGGAGAAGCCAGATCAGTCCTTGCCCAGCAGCCCAACCAAGGAACTAGCAGAAGCAGGAAACCAGCAGAGATGAGAGGGGGAAAGTGTGGCACCTGACTGTAAAATTCTCTTCCTGTTGGCCAGATCCTTACCTAACAATTCTTGTATTATTTAGTATTGCCTTCAACAGAGTTAATTCCCTATGAGTTATGAAGTCTTACACTAAAAATCCAGATAGGCTAGATCTACTACATATCCCTAGTTTAAAAGAAAGAAAAAAATGTTGTCCTCTCAGGGGAAGAGACCGGGTTGCTGGATGCATTGTGCCTGGTAAATCTGTATCATTTTGTCCTCTTTTCAGTTGCCCCCATATCTCTAGCTGTTCTTTTTTTGGAAGCTTGTTCTAAAGCCCTGCGCATTGCTCAGCTCAGCAAAACAAGTCTGTCACTGTCTCATCAGTTGTTCCTCCTTCCCCTCATCTGTGCCTTGAATATTCCCCAGTCAGAGTGCCCTGCCTCTGCTTTGCTCAAGGTATTAAACATCCTTGCCACCAGGCTCAGTGCTGTGTGCCAGGCGACTCTCCAAAACTATGACAGGTCTAAATACATAGTGATAGCCTTAAGCAGGTGAATCTGGCTGCATAAACTCAGTTGTAAATGTTGTCATACCAAGAATAGTTCTGCTGATGCTCTTGGAATGTGAAAGGTAAATGAACATTAACATGCTGGAGCTATCTATTAGTAATAAATCACAGTGCTTACGTGTTTACGTACAGAACTTGTGGAGCTCTGCAATGCATAGGTATAATTTAACTGCCGTGGTGAGTATCAGGTAGCAGTTCTTTTGCATAAGTCTTTCAGTTGGAGTACAAAAAATAATGGATCATTTAGGGCTGTCTGTTTGGCAAGTCTATCAACTTTACTGCACAAACTGCAGATGAGGAAAAACTAATATTTTTCCACCCACCCTTGGGTGACCTGTTTAGCAGCAAAGCCTTGTACATCACTTGCAGGTTAATAAACAAGCCAGACTTGCTCAGCAGTCTCCCCCTGATGCTTCTTTGCTAAGCCATATTATTCCCAAGTTTTTCCTTTGTATAGAGTTATGACTTAAGGAAAGTGCCATTGTTTGCTCAGGCACTTGCCTGTTCTGTGTTCAGGACACAGGAAACCTCAGCTATGCCAAAAATCTTTAATGAAGTACTTGGAGTACATTTTTAAAAGGTATTCCTCCATCTAGCTGTAAACACGTACTCTCTCTGCTCAGACTAACAAACATGAGGAGAAATACATGAACTGGTATTTTTATTGGGCAAATCAATCCATTCATGTGAAGTTCAGTGCACGAAACTAATTCTGCACTATGTTGTACAGATGAACTCTTCTTTTCTTCCAGTAGACTTAAGGAAAAAGCTCAGCTTTAAGGTTCTGGAAAAGGGAGAAATATTTTGTGATGTGTGGTACAGGGCATCTATTAGTAGTTAGTCATAAAACTCTCTCCATTTTGAACATGGGTTATATGTCACTTAATTTCCATAGCACCCCTGAACCCACGTAGCTTGGGGTGACACCTTCTAGTTACAAATTTCAGCTGGAAAGCTAATCACCCTTTGCACTTGCCCTCTTCATAGGAGTATGTATGTCTCTGCAGACACTGAGGAGGCTGTACTGTGCAGCCAGAACTTGTGATGCTGGCATCTAACAGCTTTTTCCCTGAGTCTATTTGATACATATTTTCCTGCATGAAATGGAGGCTTGGTTGTGCCCTTTCTTTTGTGTATGGGATGGCGGGAGGGAGGGGCCTGGCAAGGGTTGTACTCTCCTATATATGAGAAAGGTGAAGTGGGGACACTGAGCCTGAGCAAGCAAAAGGAGTAACAGCAGGAAGAGAAGCACTGTGTGTTGTAGCTCCTGAGAAGAAGGGGGCAGGGTAGGGTGCGTGGATAGCGGCTAGAGCTTGCTAGAGGCAGGTTAGAACAAGCAACTGCAATTTCAGCAACCAGTTCAACCAAGCTAAACTGAACCAGCGAGAGTACAACCTCAGTTCTGCAATGGCTACATACATAACTGAGCTTCCTCAGTGGCTCCTCACTGCTCAGGCATGGCTCTGTGAAACTCTAACAAGAGAGTGTGCCCAGGGATCTCCATGGACGCCCCCCTGCCCCAGCCCGGCAGGGAAAGCAGTTTCTTGTTCCTTCCTTCAAAGGGTCAGAGGTAGGGCATGTAGCAGTCATCCTAAATCCATTCTTGTTTGAAAAGCCATTACCTGAGAGGGGGGTGTTTGTTTCAGGTACATCGCTAGTGCTGACAACTTAAAGGTAAACAACATTCATAACAAGTCTCCACCACAGCTAGAACTGTTGACCTGCCAATACTGCCAAGCGGTTGTCATGGTATCTGAGGTAGCTAGCCAAGATAGCTGGTTCCCTGATAACAACAGTTGTCCCTTTCAGTACTGTCGTGATTCACTCAAATACATACTCTGCTACAGGAGAATGAAGAGAGGTTTCTTATTGAAGTCCCTGCAGATCTGATGCATTATGGAAAAGTTCATGAGTGCATGTCTCCAGGCACTGGTAATACCACTGTTCCTGGTGAAGCCACCAGCAGCAGTGAAACACAAATGGCTATGTTCTTCCAAATGAGGTTTTTCTGGTGTCTCTTCACCAGACACTTCTTGTACCTTTGGAAAATTCTGGACCAGTGGTTACAGTAGACCTTGGCATAGCTGAACTGTAAAAACTGTGATAACCAATGGGGGAACTGTCAGCCACTGCAGATCCCTGAAGTACTCTGCATAGTGCTGTGTGATGATGCTACGCAATGTTAGTATTGACAGGCTACTGAAAACTAGGGACCTGTAGCTCAAGTTAACAATATGTATAGATTGCTTATAAGACAGGCAAGCTCCAAAAGCAGCAAAAAGCACATGGTAAAAAAATTATTTGTGTATGCAAATATGTCTTTTAGCCAGTTAGCCAACATATCCTTCAATCTAGTAAAATGTGTGTAACGCATAAAGGATGCTTGTGGGTAGTTCAGTTTGAATTCCACCTGCTGGGTTTGGCCACCCAGTTGTTGTTCAGCCATTGATAGACCAGCTTTGTGGTTGCTGCCTCTTGTGCTCCCTTAAAGGGTGTCTGGCTGAGCCCTGCAGCTGACCCTTTCTGTTCCTCAAAGGAGTGGGATTAGGAATGGACCCTGGAACAAGGAACCTGGGGCTGGAGGAAAACAGCAGGACTGCCACTGCCAGTTATGGGTTAGGATCTTTGAGGTCTAGAAGATGCCGATGCTGGAGGAGAGAGTGGCCAACAGAACAGATAGGCTACAACAAAAGCATCCAGCACTACTGCAGCTGATGGACGTAATGCAGCAACCATAGTAGCATGGAGCTCAGTTTTGGCTGTAAAACATGTACAAAATCCTTGGTTAACACTTAATCAGCTCAGTCCATGGGCTGAAGTCACAGCAGCATCTGCAGTGCAGAAGTATCACAAATGCCTGGACACAGGGCTGGCTTAGAGCTCTCTCAGGACTGAGCAGCAGCACAGCCCTTCCCTGAGAGCTTCTGGAGCACCAGCATGTTTAGATCACAGTGCTCCTCTGCATTGTACGCAAAGGAACACAACAGATGCAAATAAAACTCCCAAGTCCATTTTCATGTTTACCTTATTTTCCTGTATGGCGTGTTTGCAAATGCTTGCTAGTTAAACACAGCTAGTACTGCGTAGGAACATTAGGGGATCACGTACACATTTTCTGGCACCCTGTCAGGCCCTGGGAGAGCCAGAGCTGAGACAGTTATAGGTGGAGCTGTCTGAGATAGCTGCAAGTACAAGTTTCACAGACTTCTCTCAGAACATTGCCTGCAGGGCACAGATGTGATATGAGGGGATGAATACACTTCTCTGTTGCATGTTTGTAATGACATGACTGTTTTTGTTTCTGGAGCTGAGTTTTTAAAACAATGTTGCTGTTCCTCCTGCAGTGGTTTAACTACACCGGAGCATACGAAGTGCACAGATGCTTAGCCTGAGCCCTGCTGTATCAGATGCTTGTTCAACAAACGCTTTTCCTTCTTGCATGCTAAAGCAAAGGGCCAAATGAGGATGCAAAGGCCACAAGGAGCATTGTGCAGGGGTTGTTGCAGGATGCCTGTGATCTAGGCAAGCAGCAGCGTGCGGGATGGCTCTCCTGACCGTAACTGCTCAGTGTGTCAGCCTGTGCTGCTCAGTACCCCACAGCGTCGCTGTAGCTCCCTGCTCTTGCTGTGCCAGCTCTGGTTGTGAAACAACTCTGATGAGCTTTTAGACTCTGGAGAGTAGGGACCCATTGACACTCACTGTCCCATCACCTCCCTGATCACACTTTGCTTGTTGCCCTCTGACCTGAAGATTATTTTCACCACCATCTTTTGTTTGTTTAAGGCCCGGTTTTCTTGTGCTGAATTTTCTTATGAATGTTTGTTTCACAACATTAAGAAATTTCTCACTAGAAGACAACCTCTGCCTTGTTTATTTAGACATACTTCCCTTCAATTTTCTTGACACTGAAAGTTCCATTCAATAGTGGAGGCTTTGGTGATAGTCATACATCAGTAAATGCCTTTAAAAAAAAAAAAAAAAAAAAGGCAACTCAAACAAAAACAAAGAAAAAAACCCACAACAAAAAAGCCCCAACGAACAACTGATCAGGAGTCTAATTTGTATAGCATAGGTCTGCCTTATAGTAAATACATCAGATCAGCATGGGTATTTTATCTAAGCTTGAATTTCTTTGCATTGGCAACCAGTGAAGGACCGCCTTGGTGTTTATAAATACTGAGAGAAAATCCAAACAAAAGTTCAAACCACTGTGTTGTCTCCTCTACTTATTTGTCTAATACAGATACAGGAATGTTATCTGTGTTCTTAAAAATCAAAATGTAAGAGATCAAAGGACATCATAGGAAGACTGGATAAACATTTATGGATTCCAGTTGAAAAATAACTAGAGCTATAAATTCCAAATATTTAGGATGGGCTTTCCTTCACCAAATAATACTTAGACCAGCCTGACCTGCATCTTATTCTCCGAAGTTTTAATAGAAGGTTTGTTTTATAGCATGGTTTTCAGCAGGCCTGAGGCCAGAGAACAGATCTGAACTGGTAATGCATGTAATAAGGAGGCAGCAGTTATTTTACGACTTGAAAAGAGCAAGCATGTTCTTACACGATGTGAGATCATAATTCAGTAATACTGAAATTTCTACCATTCGTTAATACTTCAAAGAAATTTGCATTGGAAGGAAGATTTGCTGGTTTACATCCTCTACAAATTTAAATTCTTTATTGCACAGTAAAGCATTATTTATTTATTTGTTATTGATTATTTATTTTTCATTGTTTGAATTGGTTGTGCCTTTACTTGTAAGAATTTAATCCTTTGATTTAAAAAAGAAGCCTGTAATCTGCTTGAGATGGGTTTCCTTCTTAAAAGAATTTGGGGGGAAGAAGTGCAGAGATAAGCTGAAAATTTCACGGTAGTTTGTAAACTACTGTTTTGGTGTTGGAATCTAGGTCCAGAGCCATCTGCTTTTGGTTTTGTTTGTCACTGGTATATCTACTTCTACTATGTGGCAATTCTGCTGTTCTCATGAACCTCTTCAATAGAATGTGTTGCCCTGTACGCTTTCCCTCACAACAATGAAAGAAAATGAGCCAAAAACATTGTGTGTAGTGACAAGCATGTATCATAGCTGCTTGTGGGTTAAAAACTCGGTCATCTAATAGAAAATTCTCTTACTGGGATTCAAGGAGACAGAAATTTGAAATCTCATCTCTGCTGAACATAGTTTAGATGCATGCACTTTGCCATAATTTCCAAAACCTATCAGGAGTTGTGTTGTATTAGGGAAATGCGTGATCATAATGCTTTAAATTCATGCATGTAATTTCTAGGAGGGGGGGAACTTGTGAAAATCCTTTTTTGGTCTGTAGATCTGCTCTATTGACCATCCTGCCCTGAGGCTCATGCTGTCTGCGGTCGTTAACTTCCAGGCGACTCACTGATTCTGACCATGTTTGTGTGTAAGAGTGTATCGTTATAATGTGTTTTGCTTAATGATAATGACATTAGGTCTATGCAGAATGAAAAGTACAGATCTCTTATAGATCTGTGTGTTACTGCTGTACAAAAATAAGCTTTGATCATGTTCTGAGGCAAAAGTAGTAGCATAGATTGGGGATGTGTAAGAGTTCAGACTGTGTCTAGATTCACATTTAAAAGGCCCAAGGACATTGGTTTAGAATGGTTGGACTCAGTATGGCTTCAGAAATGGGTCTTCTGATAGATTATTATTTTTCCAAGTCCTAATACTTAGTTCCCCCTTACTAGGAATGAGCAACGACTTCTGATTTAAAACTTCCAAGCTGATACATGGAACGAGGAAGATTTTAGAAGATAGTTTCCTCAAGAAGAAGGGTGGGTGCACCACTTCAGTATCAACCTACAGTTTTCCTTCCTATCTCCTAACAAGGATGAATAATAGATGTGTAGTTCTGCAAACAATGAGTGAAGTAAAACAGGCTTGGAGGTCGGTTATGCTGAACTGCTGTATCTGTCTCAAGGTACAGCATATACTCTGAAGAAGAGCATGCAGAACCATGCTGAAGAAAAAGCTCCGGTCACTCTGCTCCACCAATAAAAAAGAAAAACTGATCTGAAAAGTAGAGTATGAAAGGGGAGGGTTCCCCAAGTTGTTCTAACTTAATGATACCCACCTCTGTTCTCATGGGGAAAAGGAGGGAATTAGTATCTAAAGAACAGACTTAAATAATGTCTGTGGGTTTTTTTCTGTAGCACCACCATCAGGAGAGGATTAACTTCTTATGTTTAATTTCAGAGGTTTCACATGAGAGATCTAGGTTGTGGATTTTATTATTTCCTTCTTTCAAGGATCATAATTCTGAAGATCAGGTTCTGAAAGGAAACAAGACAAATAGTCAGATCACAACTCTGGGCTTCAGGAGAGCAGACTTGGACATGTTTAGCAATCCCATGGGATATCGTCCTGGAGAAAAGAGGGGTCACTGAGATCTTACTGATTTTTCAAGGATGACCTCCTCAGAGCTTGAAAATGGTCCATTAAAATGGGTGGGAAATATACAAAAGGTGGCAGGAGGCCTGCACAGATAAACCAAGAGCTGCTGACAAAGCTCAGGCATGAAAAAGATGCATACAAGAGGTGGAGGCAGTGTCAGGTCATGCAGGAGGGGTACAGAGACGCTGTCCAAGCATGAGGGGATGGTCAGGAGAGCCAAAATCCTACAAAGGACATGAAGAGCTACAGGAAGGGCATCTTCCAAGTGTACTGGCAACAAAAAAAAAGACTAGGGAAAATGTGGGCCCACTGGATGAGTGGGGCAGGGGACTTGGTGACAGCAATATAGAAAAGGCTGAGATACTGCCTTCTTCACACTTGGTCTTTACTGATAAGGTATGTCCTCAGAAATCCTAGGTCCTTGAGACCAGTGGGAGAGTCTGGAGTAAGGGAGACTTACGCTTGGTAGAGGAGGATCAGGTGAAAATACAGGAAATCCTATTTGAACTTGAGAAAAACCTTTTTTACTGTGAGGGTTGTCAAACACTAGAACAGGCTACCCAGAGGGGTCATGGCATCTCCATCCTTAGTAATATTCAGAACGTGACTGGACATGGCACTGAGCAGTGTGCTGGTTGACTCTGCTCTGAGCAAGGGGATGGCTGGACTGGATGATCTCCAGAGGTCCCTTACAACATCAACTGTTCTGTGATTCTGTGAAATCAGTGTTGCTGAAGCAGCTGCAGAGTGAAGGCCTGAAGGTTGACTCCAACTTCTTATCTTCAGATTGGATATTGCAGAGGTCTAAGCGCATAAAATTACCAAGACAGTAGCTACTTACCAACCTGTTGGCATATATTCTTGATTTGAATCATTTGATTTGGGACTTCTTCTTATATCAGTGGGCCTGCATGTGCTGTAAGTAAATACAGAACTGGACATTCCTCAACTTTTGGTAAAGATGGAAATGCCAAAACACACCACTAGGAAGAGTGCGGGGAAAAAACGCAGGTGTTGAGAGGCACCTCCCATGCTATCCCCCTTAATAAAATTAAAATACAGTAATGTTATGAAAAAAATGCAATTGTTGCAACTGTATTACCAAACTGTAATGGTATTTAAATGCAAATTGCCAAACTCAACACTCTTTTGTCTCCATAGTTAATATTCCTTGACTCCTGTTATTTGCACCTTAATATCCTGTGCTGAAAACACATGCCAGATCTTACCCAGGTGACTAGCTATGCTGAAAAGACTCATCATATGAGCACCATTACATACATTGTCTGCGGACACCATCTGTAAATTCTGTATGGCAAGGAATTTAATCTGTACATGACAAATTCTGCTTCTTTGCTGTTGATTTTAACTTTTTTTTAAAAAAAAGGAAGAATAAACTACTAGTAGATTTAGGTAAAATAAGCTACCTTCACTATAATCAATAACTGTGTGGCACTGAACTGGGATTATTGTTAGTGAAGATACTTAGATCCATTGTTTTCTTACTCTATTTAGAGGTTGAGTCCATAAACTTTTATGAGCTATAGTTTAGATAATGTTAGGAAATAGCTCGTCTGGAACTAAAATTATCTCATTGTTTGAAACAGGCAGGGACAGGTCTTTTCTGCACTAGTCTATTTGCTATAAAACAGATCTTATCTTTGAAGTATGATGGAACTGACTGTTAAATTTCTGGTTTTATACATGGAAATACAGTAGATCTGGCTTCTTGATGTCTGTGGCTGCATGTGAGTACAATAATTAATGATCTAGTTCATAACAAGAGAGATCTATGGCAAAAAAGTTGAAAGAATGTTTATATTCTGTTGGGATTTTTAAGAGATTCTTAAGTTTATCTGGGTGAGTGACTTTGTTAGAAACTTATTTCCTTTGACATATTCCCATCACAACTGAGATCTGGAGGCTGAGTGTAAATTCATTTATGAAGTAAATCAGTGGCAGAACAAGACTACAGTCCAGGTTTTCTGCATTATCCATCTACCTTGACTTCTAAGAAGCAAATGGTGACTTATTTGTAGCCTTTTTGGATTTATACAGGTTTATAGCCCAAGTCCGTGCAAGTGTCCTCCTTTTCAATAGCCTAAAGAAAACTGTTTACTTTTTAAAAGAGGATGTACACTATCTGCAAACTGAAATGTGCTGTATGTATGGACACCACTAACGAAAGACAAGTGCACTTTCTTCACTGAATTATATTTTTTTTTCTACTGGGGTAATATACTTAGTATCTTCTGGTCAGTTATAGTTAAGGAAGATGATTTTTATACAGTGTTGTTATTTTTGTAGTACTCGGTAAAAATTTATTGTTGCTGTTCGTAGGTGAATCTCAGGGAATTACTGTTCCCATGCAAAATGATGCTCTCAAAGAACAGTATTAACTGTCGTAGATCCATGGTTTTGGGCAGTCACTCTTAGTAGGAGTTCACACTGTGTTCAGACAAGTTCAGTGTTGTTTGCACTGACAATGTACCAAGTGAGTACTCCACCCAAAAGCAGAGCTGAGTTCTTAGAGAGAACATTGTTGAACAAAGACACAGTCAGGAAGGAGCTGGAATTTGTGATGTTCAGAACTATTGTTCAGTCCCACCATCTTCATCCCAGAGCCCCCAGAGTTTCAAATTCAGCGCTTTGATTCAGGCTGACTGTTAACTGATGCTGTTTTCAGACAAAGATTTATATTTTTTTCCTCTTTTCTTCTGTCAAGAACTGTTAAAAGAATTCAGCTCTCTTAGAAGTGCCTCCCTCCTGCTATGTATTTCTTAATTGAGTTCTTGGCATAAGGGAGAAACTATTTCTAGCTATTAGAGTAGCTGGGTGAATTGGGAAAGCCTCCAACTTCCAGAAATATGTTTAAAGGCTTCAAAAAGATCCAAATTTCCAAATAATTTTTACTCCTTTGTTTGGTCAGCTGTCAGTATTTGATAAATAGGGTGGGACTATTGTCAATTTTTAACAGCTCAACACAAATATTATTCTTTGTACATTGTAAAAATAGTATATGAAATGCAAATCAAGTGCTTTATTCTAAGATTTGGTAGTAACAGAAGCAAGTGATAAAATCTCCCATGCCTCCATACAAAGGCATAGAGAGGGAGGAAAATGTTACCATTGGTAACAGTCTTCCCTGCTGGGAAACAAAACAGCAAGATTCCTCACTCCTCCCACCTACAGTCATGTCCCAAGATGGGTTGTGTTTGTTGTGAAGTGTTTGAGTAAGAAACAGCAAGGTGTGACTATTAATTCAAACCAGATTACCAATGAAGTCTTCAGTAACAAGAGTCCTTCCTATCTCCAGTGGAGGTCACCAGGACCCCTTGAACTGCTCTGCAGTCATATATTGCAATATAAAATCAAATTAGTTCTGGAACTTTCCCTATATTCAGAGGAATTCCTCCCCTAAAACCACCATTTGGCATTGGCTTGTTGGATGGAGCAGCCTGCCCTCTCCATGGTCATGTACACCATGACTACGGCAGTACCCTCATTTACAAAATCAAGATGCAGTGTAGTCAATGTGAGATGGATTTAATGAGCATCAGAAGTAGACCTGGATGTCACTTCCCAATCCTGTGTTCCAGAATGGTTTCCCATGATTTTAAATCTTTAGAAACATATCACTGTGCAAATGATTTGACACAATAGCCAGGAGATAATACTTTTTTAACTGAAGGAGAGAAAGAGAGTGTAAGATGGCTCGGCCACAGTCATGTTCAGTGCAAACGGAGGTTAACTCACAAGGAAGTATCAGCCCCGCTCAGCCCGGCGTGCCTCAGCAATGTTACTTTTGTTGGTAGCTAGATTAAGCCACCACCCACACAAAACAAAGGGTAAGGATCAGAGCCAGTTTATTCAGGAGACTTTCAAATCTAGCATTGTTTTGGATTTGGCTTTGGTCCAGTGTAAAATGCGTTTTGTGTGTTCCTAGAGCTGCCCTGTAGAGAGGACCCTGAGGTAGCAGCAAACAGCTCAGTTATTAGAATCGTAGTTTGCCAGTTACTCTGTAAATGAGTGTGAGTAAATGCAGGAAGAAACACAAATAACAGTAAAATATTACTCCACTTAGTCCAAAACAGACTGCTTTATCATTAGTTAAAACTAGTTCTTCTGCAAATCCTTTACTAAGATTACTGTTAATGGGTTTCAACTGTCATCCAGAAAAGTCAGATCTCACAGCCCACTGCACCCTTCTCCTCGCCACCACACATAGTAGTGCTCCACTGAGAACTAGAAAGCTGAGCAATCTTGACTTACAGACTGAAGGACAGTTTTAGCGTGCTTTAAGCACATCGTGTTCCTGTACACTGATTCCATTCCTACTTTGTCTTAATTTTCTCATTAGTCACAATAGAGCAATGGTACTGTCTTTGTTCATGAAGTTCTTCTGAGATCTAATGATAGATAGTACATATTTCTAAATAGGTAGGAACTTTCAGACTTAGACAAATATCACATCAGTCACACATAGTTTATATAAATAGACAAATTTTCTTCATACTTAATTGTATGAAAAATCAAATTGAAAACAAAAGGTAGAGATGGAAAGATTCCCTCTCAGTGAACACAGGCTACATGTGTACCTGAAGTGGTTGCACTGAAATTGCCCTTCAGCTTCTGTGAATCAAGTTTGTTCAATCCCCTCTAATTCCAAACACCAAAACTAGCATTGCTAGACAGGAGGAGGGTGTAAGGATTGGGTAAGCATTTAAACTGGACTTTTCCAGACAGGGACTGAAACACAGACGGCACATTATCCTGAACAGTTAAATCCTGTATTGTACTAATTCTGTTGAAGCGTGGTGTTTCAGTCCAACATTTTCTCTAGCCTAGTAACTCACATATGCCTTGCAATATTTGTCTGGCTATTTTAATGTGGTCTGATTCTGTTAGAGTAAGTCTACTAATTCTATTTGAATTAGTAGCAGCTACAGCTGAGAATATGAGGTTGTTCAAAGGGAAGAGGCAAGATATTAATTTTCATGAGTTTATTTCTATTATTTCTAGACTTTATTATTTGAGAAAACAGAATAATAATGATTTCCTTCAGGAAATATTTGCAACTTTTATATCATGTGCTAAGATATTAAAGGTTACTATTCAAGTGTAGACAATGAGCTGTGGGATGCTGGGGAAGACTTTGCGCATGTCCATACACTTCTTGTCAATAAAGAAGGAGTTTGCCTTCACAGAAATTTCATGTTCCAGCTTTGATCTGTAGAGGTTCAGCATCTGGAGAGTATCATGGGCTTCTTGCAGATGTCGCTTTAAGATCTGTAAGGTGTCATCTATAGCGTAAACCTCAGTGACAAGTCCGAAAAAAGAGAAGGGGATAGGTTGCTCACATAACTTCAGCAGTCCCTCACCACGTTCCTTTTTTGACAGTGGACAGGTCATGCTTTCAGGCAGGATTTGAACAGCTGTCTTGGACTGAATCAATATGAAACGTATTTGCCAAGCTAGCTTGCATAGCACCTGTAAGAAGTGATGATTTCTTGCTTGTGTTGACCTTCAATAGCAGATTAAGCCACTCTGCTTTGCTATATCTAATTGCCATCTTCTTCACTTGCAGCCTCTCATTTGTGTAGCCTCTCTAGGGCTAGCATGGCTGTGCTGAGCACTTGCATGTGGTCCTGTAGAATGTGTTTGGGATGGGTGTTACTGGAGAGTGTTGGTGTAGTTCATGATAGCACATCCTGCTGCACAAGTTTAAGCTAAAAGGTCTGCATTTGGCACACAAGCATGTTAATCAGAACAAGAATCACTTACCAGAATAACCGCTGAATGTAGAGCTCTGAAATCAAGATTTTCTGTGAGCTGATACTAGCTCATCCGTGGAGATGTGGCAAATCTTGTATAGTCACTGAGCTGGTAAATTCTTTGCAACTGTCAACTTTGTGTTTTGTCTATTAGTTGCTCAGCCTGCTACAGACTATAAGAAAGATTGATTTTTTCCAGAATCCACTGTAACTTGTTTTGGGATAGCCCCAGTTGTTTCAGTACAGAAAAACTAGACTCTATTAATTTGTTTTCTGTCTAATCCCTTCAACTACAAAGTTGGCAGCACACACAGAGAACAAGTGCCAACATCAGCACTTCCTTTTAAATAAACAGCAAACTCAGATAACATTTACGTGTTACAAAGAAATGGTTCATTTGATATTTTCTTTCCCTGTTACAGTTGAGCTGTTGGGCTGAATTCCTTCTTGCTTTAAACCACATGAGAGAACTACACTTAAGTTATTTGAAAGTGAATTAGCAAATAGCTTTACTTTCTCAGATAGGATTTTGTCTCTAAGAAAACACTTTTTATTTGAGATGTGAGCTCAACCAAATATTGTGATAGAAAAAAGTGTCCAAATTTCAAATACCCTGTCAGAATTTCTATTTCTAATTGCAGTTATGATGAACATAACTTTCAGTTATTTGGATCAGCTAAAGCATCCAACATAACCTGGTCTGGATTAGGGAGCTGTGGTAGAGCAAAATTCGTATGCATTAGAGGAAGGAGAATGAGATATGTTAATTACCTGTCAATATAACTACATCTAGTAAACAGTGTACTTGTATAAACACTTTGATTAAAATATTAGAAATCATATTAGACTGACAGAAAACTTGCATGTATGTTAAGCCCAAAATACTTCTGAATAGCTGTGCAACAGCTTGTGAAGCTCTAGATAAACCTAGAAGCTAGTAGGAGTTAGATTGATTCAGAACCCCTGTGTACTTCTTGGTTTTAAGTATGCCATGTTAATGTCCTTTCACTCTAATTGAAGAAGATATTCAAAGACATTCTGACATTCCAGTGACTTCAAATGAAGCTTCCAAACTTTTTTAGACGGGACCCTTTGGAACATCAACAGCATCACTGTCAGTTGTGGGAAGAAGAAGATATAATGTGACACTGCATTTTTGATCCTAAATCAAATAAGTTTTACATCTTGGATACATGCAGTCCTGCTGACCAGCCTGATATCAATCATAATGCTGCAGATATTTTTGTGGAAGAGATCTTCAGGGAGGAAGCAGAGAATAAGACTCAGATTGAGTATAAAACTGGAGCTGTGTATTGATATTTAAGGCCATCTTGGTCTGTTTTTTTTAATAAAATGCTCATACTAGCTTACTTGCATACCTAATTGATGGTGTGGTGGTAACTGAAGTGGCAAATGATCTGCTCCTATAGTAAATGTAACTGAATGCTACAGTGTAATTGGAAGTTTTTCTGGTTTCTTACAGCTGAACTCCTGCATCTAGAACAGGCATTATTTATGTGATATGAAAGGCCACATGAATAAAACTATCCAAATGGATATAAAAGAATTCAGATCCATTGTGACAGAATGGATGTGGAGAGCAGAGCATGAACTTGAAGAAATCAAATATATGGATATGTCAAAGGAAACGTCAAGATCCAATTAAGGAGGTATGAGGCTGAAAAAAGATATATTGCATTGTACTATTTATGTTTTAAAGAGTTAGAAAAAGTGAAAAGATGCCAGTACAATAAACTATGATTTATTGCCACTTCCTTGTTTGAATAGGAGCTTTCTGAGCTGATAAAACACTGCTTAGGAAAAATAATATAAATACTCAGTTTAAGAATTATGTACTTCATTAATTTCATTGTATGTGAAGCTGTTGTGTACAGTGGGATTTGCTAGAGACAAAAAGGGAATAGTTTTCTACTTGTCATAAAAATATGCAAAATTCTTTTACTGGACTGTGAAATTCACTCCAGCTACGGGAGGAACCCTGATGCAGTATTTCTTGAGAAAACCCCCACAGAGCACTTTGAAGACAGTATTTCTGATGTGTTCCAACTGGATTGGAGGGAGATAAATGGGATTACAATTCGGAAGACCCTTCTTCAGTTATGAGGGAAGGAAGGCTGGTATCTCAGACATCCTCTTGTATATCCCAAAAGACACACTACACACTGTCCGATGGATCATAGTACAGGGATGACCAAGCTGATGCCAACATGTGCTGGGAAGCCCCCGCAGCTATATAACCAAAGTGTATACCAAAAGACCTGAAAATTAGTTGAGGCAGTAAGAGATGCTGCCTCATTCTTATTTGCAATTAACTTTTTAAGGAGTTTGACCATTGGATAGAGGTTTTTTGCATCAAAAGAAAGAATTTTTTCTGGGATAACATGTTTCTAAAATTAGGTATTTCCTAAAGTGAAATCTTGTGTTTCATAAAGAATGGGATTAAAATCAATTCCTAAGTCCCAACTCGGACATGAGACTGAATGCCAGAAGATACCAGCCACCAAAACCCAACTGAGCTATTAACTGTCCTGGGAGAGGGACTCTAAAGGCAGCTACACACATTGAACATTAGATGTTTTGTCCCATTATTTCAACATAACTCCCTGGATTTGACTTCTTTCTCCCAGAATTTGTATTGCAATGTAATTAATGCAATTCTAATTTCATCAGACTGATTCACACTGTCATTAAATTTCCTGTTCTTGAGTGGCTGATGAAGGAAGGGACAGAGTAGTCTGGCCTTTACTTACTGAAGCTGAGGTGCATCACGGCAAAGTTCTACATTGGGTCGTTTAGTTCTTTCCTCCAGGCGGGTCTGAGCCACTTTCAGTGGGTACTCCTTTGCCTTTATAGATCTCTCCAGTAACATGACTGTATCTTCTGTCTGGAAGATTTCTTGAAGTATCTGAACAAAGCAGAACATGTTTGCAAGCCTCATGTGCATATGAAATCAGAACTCACCTCAGCTTTTAAACACTCCTGTTGGAACTGCTTCCATTCTGACATGTCATTTTGCTTAATTTAGAGGAGGAGATTACTATAAACTCACATCAATCAGATGGATTTGTATAATGTTGCCTTGATCTTGCCATTTCTTTAAAAGGACATACGGTAATTAAATCTCATAGGAGAGCCAGGAGGAGTGGGCCATACACTCGTACATCACATGAAAGCATTTAATGAAGTTATTCCTGGAAAACAGGTAAACAACTTCCACTAAGAAATGCACTTTCTCTTTCCTGTTATAAAATTAAGAAATTTGTAGGCAAATTGGAATATAAATTTATTACAAGCAGAAGAGAACCACTGAATTATTGTGATGGGGGAAATTCCAACTGTGTTTTTGTGATAAAGCCGTTTTCATAGAGGCAGTGTTTATACCTCTACAGGGACTTATTTCCATTTTGCAGCACTATCTAATTTTTTTCCTAAATAAAAAAATCTGCTGCTTGATCTATGAATATTTTGCAAAGGTAAAAATCCAATAAACTGTCATTTTCATTTAAACCTTCATTCAATTCTTATTTCCTTTTGCCTCATAAAAATTCATTAGCAATCAAATATGTCCCCTCTACAATTGCTTCATACTCCAGGTATTGGGGACATGTGCTACAAGAACATATGAACACAAGTCATTTTCATACTGAAACTAGATTCTCAAAGTTTTGAAAACTCCATGGGGAGCTGTAGAGGGAAGACCAACTTCCTTTAAAGGCTTTTTTTCTGTAAATGGAGAAGATAGATTGAAAGATCACTAAAAAGGAGAGGCCCATGGAATTAGTTTAGCAAAGTTTGTAGTTGCAGTGCATTTTATCATATAATCATATCACCCCTGAGAATCCTGTAAGTGCTTCCTATATGTTTTAATATGTATGAAAAAATGAGACAAATTGCAAGGGAAAAGTTTTGCTAGGTCTTAAAAAAGAAAGAAGGAAGAAAATGTTTATATTCAGGTAACACTTCCCAGCCAGTTGATTATTATGTTACTTTCATTTATCAGGATTTATTGCAGCCAATGTGGTGCACCTGTTCAAGCTTTTCCTGTAGACAGCTTTAAAACGGACGAGAACAAATTGAACTAATGTAGTTTCTCAGCCAGTCTACTAAAATCAAAGCAACATGAATTTCAACAACCACTAAAAATGGCATAATGTGATTTAAATTATGCTGCTATTTAGATCTTGCCCACACACTAAGTTGTTACCAGGTTTGCTAATGATGTGTGTGGTTTGAAAATTGAATTAGTTCCTGCTCCTGAAAGGTTATTTATAGACAAATCCCAAAGAGTTAAAGATGCCAGAAACCTGCTCCCCAGTCCAAATCCTTAAGGGCTTGTTGACACTGCATAGTAGAGCAATGTGAAAGGTCTCCTGGCTAGCACTGTCCAAACCAGTTCAACCCTTACAGCAATGCAAGTTTCCAACAGATGAATCATCTTGGGCCCTGAAGCAGCAGCGTATGAACATGACTGTACTGATCTGAAGCCAGGTCCTCACACTGTACTGAGCCCTTTGGGTCCAAGGTTGGTCCTCACAGAGCTAGCTTGAGAGCATCTTCACCCAAAAAGCAGCCTTTATGGCTTATAGACTGCAGGGAAAAAAATCTGGTTTATTATGAAGGGAACACAGTATGGAAGAACATGAAGCTAACAGTAGTAAATTTCTCCCTATAATTTTATTCTGCAGTGGTTCCTTCTTAATTAGATAATCACTGTAAGCTAGCTGTATTTTAGAGGAAATATTTATGCAGGTAATGCAGTGCACTTTGTAGCTATTTGTTTTGCAGAGTAACTACTTATGATAAGAGTGTACTGTTAGATACATCATTTCACATCTTTACAATTTTACCAGTTAGATGTACTTATTTCTAAAGATAAAAACCAAGGGAAAGAGACTTAATGAAGTTAAATGTCTTCATTATGCATCAAGCCCACATCCTTCCTTTTCCCTGAAAATACTTTTGGGTCTTCTGCTGCTCAGAAGCTGAATTTATGCTGTTTTCAGAACTTTGCTATTACCTCCCTAAGAGGCGTGTGTTCATCTGTACGTGATAAAGGTGAGATCCAGCTCCTAGGTAGGCTACTGGTGATTAAGAGGATGTATGTCAGGGAGAGTTTTACAAGCCTGTCAGTCCTATCCTTTGCTCCCACTGTTCACTTTCATTGCTAAACAAAAACATCAACCTGTGGGGACATACAAGGCTGTGAGGCAAAGAAAATACACAGTGCTTTTAGAGGTCACCCGCTGCTTAGCAGGGTCCTCCTTTCCTGTGTTTATGTTATAGCTTCTGTCACTACAGTGGTGTTTCCCATGCTACGCCTTACAGCATGCAAGTGAGCCAAATTCACTGTGACATAGTTCTGTTACCTGCAGTGGGATGTTGTGAGGATGTTGGCCTCTTAGATTAATTCTACTTACAATTTGGCGCAAGCTGTAAGCAGATTTAGTTCTTTTTAATAAAAAGTGTAATTCAAAGTAAAAACAATGAAATGAAGCAGCACATATCTCAGTCCAGTAAGAACTGGGCAAAGTTCTGTCTCAATTTCAGAAAGGACTGAGTGGGTTATTTGTTTTCTACTTCTGGTGGAAGAGGACTTCCACTCAGGTCAGATTCTGGGTAGGACCTTTGTGGTTCAGACTTTGAGCTTCATTGGTAGTAACACTTTCTCTCTTGGGCAGCAGTTGGAAATGGTGTGACTCACCTTTGTGGAGCAAATCTGTCAATGAAACCACACAATTAAAGCAGCCCAGAGCACTTTGTTAGAAATGAACCATGACTGTGAAAGCAGCTCCCCAAAGTGATGCTGCAGTTCATAAATGTGCTCATTATGGTAAGCATGTAGTGTAGTCGCTGTGCTGATACCTTCTGTCCTGTGCTAATACGAATCAAAACTATTTAATTTATTCAGTGAGTGAAGTTAGGTTGCAAGCTCTCTTACACTTAATTAGTGCTAATTGTTCTAAACAGGTTAGAGAAGAGGATAAAATTAATATTTTGTACAAGAAATTTTTTCCTGCCCTCTTTTTCTTTGAAAGCAGTATAGGTATCTCATGTTTATTCCACACATGGAAGGAAAGCAGAAAGCCATCAAAGGGGAAGCAGCATGTACACAGAAACATACTGCAGCAAACTGTGGAAGCATTACACAAATTTATAAGAGGACATGGGAAGAAATTTAGTAGTCTTCAGTATTTCCAATAACAATGCCACTCCTCTGCCACAAATCCTTATTATATAAGGGTTGCCTATTGCAAACCATGGTCATTCCAGTACTATGTGACAATGCTGCTGTAACGGTTGGGTGCCCTTTACTCTTTCATTCTGCTTGTGTGAAAAAATAAATTACATATCAAGTGGTTTCTTAACATGCAGAAGGAAAAAGCTGATTCAAGTACAGACAGCACTGAGCAGATTGCCCATGTATAAACTGTCCTCAGTCTCTTGGAAAGGCCATTTTCATTAAGCTCAGCTAGCAGAGAGAACTTTAGAAGAGTGGTTTTCTGAACCCCCCACTTTTCTCAAGTCGTTTTCTGATGCATTCTCAATGTGGCAACAGTGCAAGTACAACCGCCAGACCACAAACCCAAATTCAGTAGTAACATTTCAAGTGCAGGAATGCTGATAATCATCAAACCTGAGGTTTGTTTCTGTTCCTTTACAGCACTTCTTTGTGCTGTGTTGTCAGATAGCACCTGGCTGGGCCTCACTGACCACTGTACATGTAGCAAACAGGTGTTCCCTTAGTGACACAGGAGCAGGAGACTGTAGTGTTCTCTCTTTTTTAGAATATGGTCATGTATGCACTTCCCCCATAAATAATGGCATATAACTGACATAGGACAATAGTAGTTTTGTATCTAGAAGTGACTCAAAGAATTTAGAGATTGCACAGCCTGCAAATTCACACAATGTTAATGTTTGAAAAGGGCAAGCTCTGAAGTCTAAATAGAAAATGTTTCTTTTTATTGAGAATCCAGTAGTTCGTTAGTCATGAAAAGAGAGCTTTCATCTAAAGGTCACTGAAAACTCAGTTTTATGTCCAACGCTTATAGCGCTCTGTGTTGGCAAAATGTGTAGTAACTACACTCCTGTGCCACACGACTTCACTAGGTGCTCTGGTGTCCTGCTCATAAAGGTAGGAGCTACTGAGCAAACCCCTCATTCACTAAAGAAAAATATTGTTTAAACCTGCCTGTGAACTCAAAATTCAAACATGAAACTATGCATCCATCTTTAAGCTGTGCCTGGCTGCATGTCAGTGGATGTGGTTTTAGGTTCATTGTGTGTTCTCAAATTATTTCTTACTTTTTTTTTAAAAGCACTGTCATGTAAGACATACAAAGAAAAATGGCCCCGGGGGAACCACCTCCAACGCATCGCAGAAGCTTTGTACAAACAGTTTTTGATTACTCATTCTGGCCACACATTGGATAAAACGATTTAGATAATCTGCTGTACATAAACGGATTGGTGGGGAGGATCACCAGATAGTGTTGCACCAGTCTGCGTCATTTCTGGATGACCTCCAAAGCCAGGAAGCAAAAACAACAAATGCTGAGCAGCGTGTTCCTAAAAGAGCCTGGTGAGGCACTGGCTCAGGCAGCTGCCCCTCCGGAAACTTTCCCTTCCAGGACATGAGTAAAGTTTTGTGCTGCAGCATTCTTGAGGGCTTGTAGAAAACTGCGCTCCCACTGTTCTCTCACTTCACCAAGGCCATGATTTTTATAGGCTGGATACAGTTAGAGCAAGAGAAAGAGCAGCTGAAGTCACACGTGTTTCATCATGTAATCGGGGTAGTCTTATGTACAACATAAGCGTTTTTAAAATGCTACAGTCTGACAGCTATCCTTGTTTCTTTGTTGTTTCCAAGGTTTGCTCAGTGTTTAGTAATCCAACACAAAAAGCAGCAGTCAGGTAATATGGTGGGAGGAACATTCTTGTGTCTCCTCATCTTGTAAATTTCTTTAATATTTTGCCTCTCAGTGAGTTTTTTAAACTTTTTTTTTATCTGTGTTTCCATACTTAATCCAACTTAATTTGGATTAAGTTACATTTGTTGAGGTTATCATACTTAATTGAATGAATAGTGTAATTGTGACCAATTTCACAATTACATTTAGGATATATGACCACATTATTTGAAAGTAAAACAATGATATCTTGCAATCTTTGGATTATAAGTATAACCCGGATCTCAAATCTGAAATTAATTTGGACCTGACAATTTTTACTATCATGTTGCAGACAAATTCTTGATAGAGATTACCATGTCCCTTGCTTTTGGTATTTTTAGGGTTTGGTTTTTGACGCTTAATTACAGGTCATTGTTCTATGACTTATCAAGCTTAGTTTTGGGGTTTTTTAATTAGATGGTTGTGGGGAATAGCCCAGGAATCTTAAGAAGAATAACACGTTTAAAAGAAAAAAAACCCACATTCCTCAACAGAATGTGACATCAGCAGGTAATGCATTCAGATAGTTTAACTGTATTGAAGCAGAGTTAGAATCATTCTGAGCAGTAACTTCTGTGTGTTTGTGTCTATACTCATATGGGATGACAGAGTTTTGTAGTGAAGTGCCCAGAGAAAATATCTTCAGACCAATGCATTGCACAATTCATCAGATGTATCAGGAGTCGGGAGAGTGGTCTGGATCTGGAAATATTGCAAGCTTTTATGTATAAAGCTTCATAACAATGGGAATACAGCTGGCATAAATACAGCCAACAGATCTGAAAGCTAAAGCATATTATATTATAAGTTCTACATGTGCTAAAGGATACCTGTAGAATTCCCAACATTTTCTTTATAACAGTCTTAAATATGACATTTTCACAGAAAAGAGGAAACTATCAGAATGTAAATAGTATACTTCTGAAACAAAGGCAGCTTTAAATATATATCTGGACATTTAATCTGTGTCCTTACACAGATTGGTCTATTCAGCAGAGATTGAAACAGAGGACCCAGGGACCCCGGGCCTTTCATTTGGTCAGTATAACAATTTACAGTCTTATAAAAATCCTCCTTCCATTGAATTCCAATATGTATTTTCTTACTTTAATCTCTGAAAATAATCCAATCGATTTCACAGTTATATGCAATCAGTTTCTATTTAATTTTTTCTAAAAATATACAAGATTTTTATTTTAAAATAGTTTTATTAAAATTAAAGGAGGAAAAAACATGGGATCATTTAACTTGGCCTGGATTTTCTAATATATTTTCAAAATAACAGAGGAAGCCATAACTATACATAAGAAAAGGCTTAACTCTTTCATACTTTCTTGCTACACTTTTTACTCTTGAAGAACAATAATAAGTCTCAGAGTTCTGTTGTATTTGTCCATCTTAAACTGTATTGTGCTTTCAGATGCTATAGGACCAGCAATTTTAGAGTGCATTATCATTTAGGAGAACAAAATAAAATGCTATGTTATTAATGTATTTTTAAAAACATTAAACCTGTTCAAAATAACAACAAAACAGGTAATTTGGGCCTTGTGCATGCTCTGTTTCGAATCAAGTTACCTCATCTGAAAGGATATACATCCCTTTAACAGAGAGATGTCTCTAGATGGTGCCAGAGAGAAACAGCTGTGGCTCACGCAGCTGCTCCAGAATACTGATTCCTGTCAGGAATTATATTCTTTTAGTCATTAATGAAATCTCAACCCAGTCACAGTAGGCTAAATTTGTCCTGACTTTAGAGTCAATGCAATGCTTTTGTCTCATGACCCTTTCGAGCCTGAAAATGCTTCTTTTCTAGAAAAGCTACTATGTATGTCCATCTGCAAGACAGCCCTTTCTGAAAATAAGCAACAGTTTTATAGATATATATGACTACTGCTGCCTTGAACTAAACCCTGTTTGCTCTGCCAAGCCCATATGAATTCCCTGAGTGCAGATCGGTTGCAGGGGAGGGAGCAGAGATAGTAGCAACCACCTCAGTTTCTCACACATATATGTTGTGGCAGAAAGAAGTTATCTTCTATATCAATGCCAGCAAAGTCTCACATCCATTCAATCCAGGCTCCCTTTACTTAGCAGCTGTGTGTCCCTCAGTGTGAGAAGAGATTTCTGTTATTTTGCAAATAAAGACACTTGGATTCATGACAACCTGAATACATCCTGATGTGCAGTGGCTGTCACTTGGTTATGATAACTCTAGCCTTCCCCATTTCATGTTCCCCTTACCCTAACCCATGAAGTGGGCCATTGCTGCATGGCATGCTGAGGAGCCAGGCCTCTCCTACATGGTTTCTCCACTTGCCCATAGTTTGTACTCCAATGTAGTCTATGTAAGTCTTCATGATTTCATGAGATTAATCATGAGATTAAGCAACAATTTTAGGAGAGTGAAATCTTTTGTCTTCAAGTGAGTGCCCTAGCTTTCATCTGTAATTTCTCTTAGTTTCTAGGCAAAAGTCTATTCCTATCTTAAATAACTATTTCTTCCTTCGAACAGGTTTTTCCAGGCAAGTTTGAGCTGCCTACACCAACCAGCATGCATCTTCCCACCCACTTCTGAGTCACTTTTTATTAATCTTCTGAAAACTTTACTCTCAAACAAGTTCCAATATTAAATTATAAGATTAACTGTATACCCGGCCTCCATGAATGGGCATGAAAAACTGTAAATAACTGACATTTGAAGGCATAAGAAGAGGAAGGGGGGAAAATGATCACCAAAAATATATTTTAAAAGTTATGTGAGGATACGCTGGGGGCTGAGATGAAAGCCTTTGTGGGGCAAGTGCCACGGGGAAAGTACTCCCTCTGCTAGATACATACTCCTTCCCACAGCTCCCAACACTGCTGCACCTCTCCTACACACTTCTTGCATGGGCATCTCCTGTTGTAGTTTAGTATTTCTTTATGTTCCTGTTCAGAGGAACAGGCTGTTTCCTTTTCAACAGCGATAGGAGTGCTCCTTTCAGAACTTCTCAGGTAAGTTTGAAAACTCTTTCAGAGGCTACTTGTTTATTGGAGTGGGTGGTTATTTTTTCATGGTTTTACTAAACATGTACCTGCTTTTCTAGCTTCTTTCTGATCCCTGTGCTCCTGGGTAGTGCAATAGCAAGGCTTGCCGGAAGGGTGGTGCTGGGCGCTCTGCCACTGGGCACAGAAACACTTCTGAGCACAGTACAGGTGTTGGAGCTGGCAGGGATAATCTGCCATTTAGGCATGGTATAAACACTGGACTATGCAAACATGTCACTTGCTGTCTGGTCTGACTGATTCCCAGAGCTAATGTACATAAACATCCTGCCCCATTGGTTATTTCCAGGAGACTGATGCCAAGGTAACTATTTATGTTAATATTAACTTTATGGAAAAGAGATGCAAACATATTAATGAGGGCCTGGCACAATGATTAAAGGTTTTCCTTCTTTTCCTAAAGATTTGTGTACTTTTACACCAGATGTAAAATATATTTATCATAATGTCTCTTGGCATAAATTGAGTGTTTCTTGAGCCATGCTGAAGAACACATACCACCCTCTTCTACACTGAATTGTGTACACTATATTTTCTGTTCACCAGCCTAAAAATCTGGTCCTAGAGGAGCCCGGAGCCTGACCAGAGTCATACAGCGTGAGTAGACTCTTGAAGAATATTTGCATCCCCAAACAACCACATGCTCTGTGAGCCCAGTGATGATGAAACACGGTGGGGCTGTAATACCTTCTTCGGGTTGTGATCTAACCCTTGCCAAATACCTAGCTAGGGCTTCTAGGCTTCTGCCTCCAGCACCTCATTTTTCCAGGGTTCTGCTATCCAAATTCTGGATGAACCTTGGATTGTTCTGACCAAGATTAATCCCAGAACAAAGTAAGTAAATTAATCGACTTGTGCAGTTGGGACAGAAATGGAAATGGGACATTTTCAGTCTTGGGGTCAGAAATAAGTCTTAATTATGCACTAAGTCTGCACTGCCTGCAGATCACTACACTGCCCTGTAGAAATTCCTCTTTGTAAGCTAGTGCCTGCAGAGATCAGAGCTTTCAGGGAGAACAGCGATCTTGAGTTCCTGGTGCTAATGAAGCCATCTACCTGTGGTAAGCTGTTGCAGTGATGAATTCCTTTGTTCTGAAACATAAGTGCTTTATGTTATCCATCTAGATTTGTCTGGCTTTTGTCTGGCCACTGCTGCTTCTTTTGGTTTTGTCTGCTCGAGTAAAAAGTCTTCTATTGTGATTCTTTTTTCTTCTGTATAGATACTTGTGGATTTAGCATGTTCTCTGCCCCTACCCCAACTGTTACTTGGATAAGCTAAATAAAGCAGTGTCGTCAAGTGCTACTAACATCACCTTTTTCAGCCTGCTAAAGAGAAAGTTGAGGAACTTATTCTATCAATTGATTGCTTTCCAGTCCTTTAATCATTCTTGCAGCTGTGACGACTTCCAGGCTTTATACCACACCCTTGCTCCCACAGACTCAGTTTGATTGCCACTGTAAAGGTGGCAAATTGTCTTAGTCCTCTAGAAGAAAATCAAGCAAAAGTGGGCAGGGAATAATTTTACATAGAAGCTCTACAGTGAACTGGACAGGGACAGATATAAAACAGGTTTTCCAGGACAGTATTTCCCTTCTGCATTTGATAGTTTCCTGTTCAAAATTATACAAAAGCAATTTAATCCTTTTTTACTGTTCTGCCATGCAAATCACTTCCCAGTCTTCTGATAGACTTGAAGTTGTCAGCCTCACCAGCCAGCTTCCCCAGAAGAAGTGGCAGGCAGGAAAAGCCAAATAACAGACAATGAAAATCTGAAGTCAACTCAAGACAATTTCCTGAATACATCAGTGAAGTAACAGTGAGAGCAGACAGCAGCTGGACTGAGAATGCAGAAAAGCAAATGGGAATCACTGCAACCAATCCTCTTTGAAGACTTCCCTTGTGCTGACTTGGTTACTTAATCTGTTTTTGGAGCCCATTCAGTATTGGGGTTCAGACAAAACTCCAAGTAGAATAAAGGGTAAAAATATATCTGATCTGCCCCAAGACAAGGTATCTGTAAATTGCTAAGCCATCCCTCTAACTAAATGCAAATTTTTGTAGGTTTATAGTAAAAAATGTGATGGGACAGGTGATATATATTATAAAATGATGGTGTATGCATGTTTTCATCATGTGTGTAGTCTGATGACTACAAATTGAAGGCATTTGGTCTTATTTGGACTGTTTTAGACACCATCAGAATAGATTCAAATACCATCTACTTTTGTGAACCCTTACCATTTGTCCAGGGGAAACTCAGTTGTGTGTCACCAACCACCAAAGAACGAGAGCCCAACCTAGTTTAGGAAAAATGAGCAAGAAAGCAAAGGAGGATTGTTACACAGCTCTTCAGACAGCTCTGGTCTGCTATCAGAGCAGCCCTACCCTAAGAGATATGTAGGACTTACATAATAAAACATGTGACTCTAGCCTAGTAGCCTCATCATCAGAAAGAATGATAGCAGGACAACGGATAAGGCATGGACTTAGGAGTGAGGAGAACTGGAATTTTCTCCCAGCCCCAACACTGTCCTGCTGTGTCATTTGGATAAGTATCTCCATCCTCTTATTTCTCCATGTATTAAAATGAACACCTTTGCTTTAACTTACAGGGCTATTACAGGTAAATACAGTAATATCTATGAGACAAGCAGAAATAGCTTTACTATGATAAAGCCTATGAACATACAGAGAAAGATTGAATATAGGGCTCCTATGCTGCAAAATGCCACTCATTAATGTTTCTGCTGCAATGTCCTGTACATAAACAAACTTTGGGATGCTTGGCTTCGTGTCCAAGCTTCAAAGATGGCCATCATTATCATAATTAGTTGAACATAAATCTCGGACTCAGATCTTTCTAAACCAGAAGTCTGTGAGGCTCTAAACTTGCAGCCTCAGCCTCTGGCTTGAAAGCTGCTGGTGCAGTATAAGCTACTCTCTCTGGAGTTAAATTCACCACTTTCTTTAATGCATGGCTTAGCCTACTAGATCACTTCTCTCTTCACCCAGAAATATTTAGCGTATTTTATGAAAAGGTACAGATATTTTACTTGCCAAATTGAAAGGCTGAGACAAACTTCGGTGTTTGACTTCTTTCTCCACACAAAACTTTCTTCTAAGAGTTATGCCTGTATGTTAAACTCTGCAGGGATAGGTCACTATTTTTTGAGTTTCACATTTACTCTAGATTTTAATTGAACACTGAGAGTAAATATTAAGGGATGCAAAAAGAAAAAGCTAATTTTGTCATTTACTGTTTTCTCAGTGGCCTTTTTTTCAGTTTTTCATAGGGTATTCCTCTCTCTCCAAACTGAAGTACTGATCTTCCTAAATAATTTGGAATTCCTTAGTGCTACACATTTATTTAGGCTGTTGCCCTGAAAAGTTTCAGGTAACCAACCTGATACCATAGTAAAGTGCATAAATCAGTGTACTAAACCCGAGCTGACATTGCTTACACCTGCAGATCCAGACAATCTCAGTGTACTTTCTGAAGGGTATTTGGCTTGGGGTTTTTTTTCCCCTCTATGCTCTGATGAATTATATTAATTTCCTCATCAGAATATTAAATTTCTAAGTAGGTTTCCATCTTGACTATCTGAAATACTTAGTACTTAATCTGTTCTTTAACATAGCTTTTTCAGACTGTAATTTATCCAGCTGGTTCTGTTGAGGCAGAAAACACCTGCTCTGCTCCTGAGTGCTGCAGGTATGTCTCAGTCTGCCAAATGGTTTCAGGAAAATGTTAATGAAAAATGGCATTTCTTTGGATAATGGTTGGTGAGAAAGGAAAAAGGCTGTAAAACTTATCCACATGAATCTGCTTTTTACTAGAGCTGACAAGAATAATTTTATTCATTGCTAATCCTAAAAGTAGGTAGTGTTACTAGAGTCAGCAGAATGCCTGCCAAGTTTCCTTCGGATATGCCCTCATTTTGGTAGTGAATGAGGTGATCTTTTAATGAAAAGCAGAACATAAGTAAACAAATAATACTGATTTTTTTTTTCCTCCTTCCAACAAGACAAAGTCGTTATCATTTGAGATTGTGAAGTACATTCACCACTCACATACTGCTATGTTGAAGAGTGATAAGGGAACTAACAAGTCATTAGCACAAAAATACTGCCCTCTATTGCAAGCTGCTTTTCTTCTGCTATCGCATTTGGATTGGATGCAGTTCTTGGTGAGGCCACTACTAATAAAGAGTTTCAAAACCGTATACAACTGGGACATTTTAGTTCAGCCTGTAATGCTAAAGCTGTGCCATACCTTTTTGATCATTCTGTTTAACACATATGTCTGTATAGCTTGATGGACTAATTTCCAAATAACCCAAACTGTTTTTACAGAAAATATATATAGTCTGTGCTGTACACTTGCATGCTGTTTACCACATTGCACTTAACTGCACACCTTAGCTGAATTTTGATTTGATTGGATGTGGTTTTGAAACCTGAAGGCCACAGAACAGTGTAAATCAAAACCGTAGGAAGACATCTGCACAAAGGAGTTTGAGAGCAAGAAGTCAGCTACAATACAGTTGTAAATGATCGTCCATGCTGAAAAACACAGCTCACTGCACATCAGTGCTGTTGGTGCTGCAGACTGCCAGCTTCTGCCTGGCCTCCAACAATGACAGCTGTTAGGAGGCAAGGAATAATTAAGGATGATGGAGAGTTTCACACCAAGGGAAAACAGGGCCATACAGAGAGAGAAGCCACTTCTTTCTATATCACTTCTCAAAGATAAGGCTAGGACTTGTGCTGTAATCAGGCTCCTACTTACAGCAGGGAGCACAGAAAGAGAAGGCTACAATGGCCACTCATATTCATGTCCCATCTGCTTTTTTCACGCCATGGTAAAAGTTGATGCTGTCCGATGTGTTCCTCAGTTTAAAGCACTTCTCATCAATAAGATGAGCTGAGTTTTTGTCACAAAGATCCTGCTCCCAGACATGCTGTGCATCTCTGTTGATGCTGTGAAAGGGAAAGACCTTACTCCGAACCACCGTTAGTGCTGTTGTGCTAAATAGTTAATTGCTTTTGTTACCTTCCTCCAATGCTTCATCTTATAGTTTGTTGGCATTTACAGTGGCTTGAAAACACTTGGTGCTGTAATTTAGCTAGAGGAAGCTGCTGTACTACTCATCTCTTCTAGCCTCTAGTGAGTATTCCCCAAAGAATTGTATTTAACTGACTGCATTTAATAATGTTTGTCATTTTGATGACAGAAAACCAAAAGGGTGAAAAGCAAGAGGTGATTTTTGTGTAGTGTGAAGAAAAGCCTCAGAGCAAAGGGAGGAGGTTTTCAGTGATAACCTTCATGCCAGCACAGCTGTAAGTGAGAAAGAAGAGGGCAGACCAGACTTGTGGTTTCCCATCTCTCCTGATTTGGGGGACAAATTCACTTAGCATAATCCAATTTGGTTTTCTATTTGTACTTGCCTAGAAACATGATAGACATAGCTTCTATCAGCAGTATTGCAGGTGTTTATGACAGAACTTTGACTCTAGTTTTTGCATGTTTTGAGTTTTTGCTAGCATCATTCATTGATTCTCACATTACTGTGCCTTCTTCTGTTGCAATTAATTTGCCTTTAAGATTCTGGAGAACTTCAAAATATAACACAAATTATATGCTATCCTAAGTGAAAACATTCTTTTCACCAAGCAATAGCAGAAAATTCAGAGCTAGGTAAGAATATCAGGATATTGCAGTTACAAGGCCATCTTCGGCTCTCCTGTAAAGTACTGAGCTGACCGGCCAGTGCCTGAGGAAGACTCAGTCTCCTGGAGCCTCAAGCAGAAAGGAAGGAAAAGAGAGCATAGAAATGTCTGGATAGGTTCCTTGGTTGATTTTTATATATAGCGCCCATGGTGGCCAGGTTTCCGTCTTACTGAGGGTAATGTTTCACCAAGATCTGTCTTGATGATAACATTAAAAGTCATACTAGTATTCAACAGAGAATAAAGCCATTCTGCAGTACAGTCATGAAATAACTAGCTATGTGAAACCTGCCTTCAGTGGCTCTTTCACTTCATCTGCAGCACAGTCAAGCCGCTTCTTTGTTGTTTCCAAGTCTTGGGTCTCTTTCAGCAGACTCTCTAGCTCATAGATGAGCTCAGATCTCCAGAAATCAGTGGTGGAGATCCTCTCTCCCAGGTTCCTTCTACAGTCTTTTTGCATCTGATAAATCAGTTGATCCTTATCTTGCATCAGTCTCACTGAATCAGCATTCAGTCTACCAGCACATTCCCTGGAGTCTTCAGAGCTTTTTAATTGAACCATGTTTGCATGGTGCCAGTCACGAGTGCTGCAGCGGGCGTGCAGGGCAGAGCATAATGAAGGCACAACAGTGGGCGGCTGCCCGATGGGATTAAATTGCTTGTCAGAGCTGGGAGGGACCGAAGCCACTTTGTAAAGCAGACTGGGCCCCCAGGAGCTGAGGTAGCGGTAACCTGGTAGGTAGTAGGGCTGATAGGCGTCCTTGGTGGTGCTGGTGGGAGCTAGATCTGGGAACAGGCAGCTCTTCTTTGTGCCACAGTAACTGGCTAGCTGCTTGGTCCCCAGAAACTCCATCCTGCACTGGGCTCAGGCAGCCGCCCTTGGGCTGTGTCCAGCGTCCACAGCCGCTCAGAGCAACCCCAGGGCCTCTGCCACCTGTCTGGGGCTGCGCAGGGCCTTGAGACACTGTGGCCGTGTCACAGAGTTCTGAGGGCTGTTCCATCTGGCCAGCAGGCTGAAGCCCCCTGGGTCCCAGCACTCTGGGGGCCTCCATTCATACCTCCTGTCCTAGGGCACATTGCGTTTCCTGCAACGAAGCAGTGCTTTCCCCCGCAGAGCAGCGCTGTGTGTGTTGGGACCCAGAGGTCTACACACGATGTGAGACTACTTGGTTATAGTGCAGAGGAATTTGCTGAAGGCTCACTCTGGTTGGGTCTGTAGGTTTACCTTCAGTGAGCTTACCTTGAGCAAAACAAAATAAAAGTTTTACTTCAGAGTGGTTCTCATGTATCAGTTAGTGGCTGCAGGGAAATGCAGCAGTGGAGACAAGCCTTTCGAACCAAAACACAGACTCTGGGAGTCATCTCTTACAATTGTCTGTGATCTCTGCAGATGGTTTGGTCCAAATGGACAAAAAAGAAAGTATAACCATCTTGGGCTTTGCTCTTCCCCTCAACTGTATTCACCTTCCATAAAAAGTATAAAAGATGGGAGAGACCTTTGTCTGATGATGATTTTTCTCTAGTTTAGAATTATGAGTAATTTCTCAGATAACTTTTCTAATTTTTCTTTTCAGCCTTCTGGCCTATCTGGCAAAAAACTGTTTCTGAAATCCAGTGCTCTAAAATTGCATCGTGACCCATCTTCTGTGCCAAGAATTTTGAACATAAATAATTATTTGTAATTAGGCACTGTATTTCACTATCCTAAGAGTCCTTAAATCAGCACAGATTTCTTCTAGGTTGAATGCAATACAATTGCAATAGTTTCCTCTTCTCCAGACATGTAACTATGAAACAGCTTTTTAACCTTTTTTTTCAACCTGGGGAAATAAAACATATATGTATATATATATGCATTACATTATCTTGTCTCGGAAAGCTAGCATGATATTACACCCCAGCTAAAAAAAGTAGATGTAATCTTAAATAAATGGTCATTGTAAGTTAAATTTATCTTCCCATGATGTTTAAAATATATACAAATGTAAGTGCTAACTGTAGGGAGGTGAGGTGCAGCCACACACAGTGGACAGGATAAGATCGATACTGCAAATGCTCACACACACAAAAAACTTTCCTCTTGCAACAACTAATTCTCAGCAGCTGCCCAGGAGGGTAAAGTTATTCCTGAGCATGAGAGATTGCAAGAGTGCTGGCAGAGTTCACTGTTGAGTTCAGCCTAACTCAAACACTATAAAGCCTATTTTTTTCCCAGATACCCCTGCACAAAGAGCCCTTGCTGGCTCGGAGGAAGAGGGGTTCTGAGGAAGAGATTTACTTTTCCTTTTTGGTGCTTTTTGTGGGGAATGTTCTGTACAACCTCAGGAACAGGAAATGATCTGTTGGCCCCAAAAGAAAAATATTTGAACGCGTACCTGCTGACATCAGTGAATCTAACCCGTATGTTTGAAAGGGAGCACAGACTTAAAGTGCTGTACTGAGCTGTGGTCTAAAACAGCGCCAAATTTTTCATAGGGAAGGTACAGTATAAATTTCTCAGATACGTTTTACTGACCAGTTCCTCTCACCCCCGACATTCAAATTTGCTTAAACATTTGGATCCACTTCCACATAACAGTTTTTTCATCAGTTTCCCATAGAAGATAATTACAGAGCAGTAAGTACAGAAGTTGTACAAGTATCAAGCAGTGATGAGGATTTACCTGAGGTAAATATACTTGAAATGAAAAATGGGCAATAGCCTATTTATTAATGATGAAAAACAGAGGCCAAACTCCTTAAATACCTTAACTAAATATATTTTAAGATTTTTTTTTCTAGGGTTTTTTTGTAGCTGGACAGTTATTCAGAGGTTTTTATGTTTGGAATTTTTTTTTTCCCTCCAGAGTGTTTTTTCTAAAAATCTTGTGGTTGTTGAAGTGGAGAGTTCATTAAAAGTTAATAAAAAGATAACTTTGCATTATTTTTCTGTCAAAAAGACAGACTTAACACCAGGATGTGCTGGTACCTTTCCAAATATTACCAGATACTCTTTTATAGATGTTGTTTTTCCATTATGAGACTGCCTTAGATAGTAACTCAAACACTTGTATGTTAAAATGATCAAGATTTGGGACTAATCAGTTCAAAATGGGAATACTTGAGACTCCTAACTGTGCTCAGATCAGAAAAATACTCTTTTCACAGCACCCCCAACCAAAGCAATAGAGGGAGGCTTTGTGCGGAGGAAACGTGCTGGTTCACTCACAGTTCCTCCAAAAGCACCGCCCTGACCTGCCTTTCTCTCAAGCTTGTGTTATCACCAGTGTTTTTAAACTGGAGTTCACGGTCCTGCCTCAGGAATAAGTCAGTCTGTCTCACGGGCAGTAACCACGACAAGAGGGACTGTTGTTTCGAGGCTCGTACCTGTATATGCATCTCCAGGAGAAAAACTGAAAACTTCTTTAAAGGATGGGAATGCACTGTGTGCATTTTCCAAAGCAAAGTGGTTACACTCTTGAACGCCTTACTCTGAACATCAAAGCTTTACTCATGTAACAGCTGTTCAGATGGCTGTTGCTGCATCTACAATGGTTGGGACCCTGCCCTGTTTTAATCATAACAGTATTGTGGGAACTTTATACATCGGAAACGGGAAAATGAAGGGAAGGTGAAAAGATTGGAAAAACATTTTTCTCCTCATAAGACTAAATATGGTTCCGTGATTTTCCGCTCATTTCTATACAGACTGGAAGCATCTTTGAGGCAGGAATTGTCTTTTGCTGAATGTTGGAAAAGTATTCCCTGGTGGGGATTCTCAGCTGGTCTCTAGGTGATTCAGTTTTACAGTTGCAGTTTACAGACAGAGCTGTTAGTCAGGCGTACTGTCAGTTTGTGCTGGGGTGATGAGCAGTACAAGGAATTGTCACTGATGTTTGCAATCTGTAATTCAGTTCTTAGGCTGGGATGTTACGGATGGAAAAGAGGACAAGGCCATCCTCAGGCAGCCGTGGGAGAGACAGAAAGGGAGCAGCGATTGGGGTAAGGTGACCAGCGATAAGGTCCTGATTATGTGACTAGCTGGTGCACACTTACTTGCACTGGTCTGGAAAATTAATTGACTAATAATTTATTTCATTAAATTTTATATACCAAGTACAGTGGCTATCTGATTGCTCAGAAATTGACTGGCCAAGTGAAGGTAGAATAATCTTCCAAATGAACGTACCCATTAAATTAATAGACATTGTCTACCAGCAGGGTACAGAAATTAATATATTCAAAATTGCTATAAAATATAGCAATGTCATGATTTTACTGAAATGATACATCATCTCCTAGGTATAAAACTTGTGAAACACAACAGCGAAGGGCATTAATCTTCACTGCCTTCCCTGACCGTTGTAGGACCCTGCGCTCCCAAGGACGCACCTCAGCCGAGGGAGTCCGGCTCCTTCTAGTGGCTGGCCCGGGCGAGCGCCACGAGCCCCGCGGGGCTTCGCCCCTCGGCGGTGCCAGGGCTCGGACACGGCCGGGGCTGGGTAGGGGATGGCTTTGTGGCGCTGCCGCCCGTGCGGACGCGGGTCTAGCGCTGACATTCCAGGGCAGCTGTAGGGCCATGCCGTCCTCACTAGCCGCTCGCCCTCCGCTCGCCCCCCGGCAGCCCCCGTGGGTCCCGGGTGGGTGGGGCGGGGGGGGGGTCGGGGCGGGCGCGCGCCCTCGTGAGGGGCTGCCCGGGGGTCCGTCCCGCCTGCCGAGGCCGCCCCGCGCGCGTGCCCCCTGCGGCCGCGCGCTGCCGCGGGGCGCCCCCTGGGGGCCGCGGGTAGCGCCGGCGCATGCGCGCTGGCCACGAGGCGGCCTCTCCCAGCCCCGCCTCTCGCGCCTGGGACGCGACGGCGGGCGCCATGGCGGAGGCGGCGGGCGGGCCACGGCCGGAGGGTGAGGGGCGCGGCGCGGCGGGCGGGCGGGCCGGCCGGCCGGCTGTCCGGCCGGCCGTCGCGCTCCAGCTGTCGTTGTCCGTTGCAGAGTGCCCGGGGACCAGCAGCGCCCAAGCGGGCAGGGCCGCCGCCTGCCAGGGATGCCCCAACCAGAGGCTCTGCGCTAGCGGCGCCGCCGCTGCTCCGGACCCGGGTGAGGGAGGCCCTGAGGGGGCCGGGGGCGGGGCTGGGGCGGGGCGGGGCGGGGCGTGCTCGGGCAGCAGCTGACGGCGGCCGTGTGGCCCCGCAGGGGAGGCGGCGGAGCTGCGGGAGCGGCTGCGCGCCGTGAAGCACACGGTGCTGGTGCTCTCCGGGAAGGGCGGCGTGGGGAAGAGCACCTTCAGCGCCATCCTGGCCCACGGGCTGGCGGCGGACGAGGCCAAGCAGGTGGGCTGCGCGGGGCGGGGCGGCCGGCCGCTGCGGTGTGGAGCCGGGGGGCGGAGGGCACCGGAGCCGCGGGTGGGAGAAGCTGGCAGGGGCGAGCACCCGCGGGCAGTGCCCCGGCACAGTGGGCTCACCGGGCAGGGCTGTGCTGGTCCTGTTGCCCTTTCGTTAAGGGTTTGAACTTACTTCGTGTGATAAGTGCGCGTGACTTAGGCTTCGGAGACAGTCCTGTGCGAGCTCGTTTCCAGTGGGGTGGGCTGGTTGGTTTGTTTTCCAGGTTGCTCTGCTGGACATAGATATCTGTGGGCCATCAATCCCTAAAATGATGGGTCTAGAAGGAGAACAGGTAAGTGAATACTCGAATGTGATGTTTAAAGGATTTCTGTTCAATTTTTCATTAACATTTCAGGGTTTTGTAGAATTAAAGCTTCTATAAGGACAGCTTCTTGGGAAATGTGTGGTAATGGGTAGGGAAATAAAGGTGAAATGGAGAAGTTCAGTATAATTTAGTTCATACGAGTTGTCTGCTTTCAGGCTGACCAGTTCTGCAAACCAACCTTTGCTGCATATCAGCCACATATTCATGACTACTTGAAACTTAAGTCATGTAGCATGATGCTCTTTATCAGCCCTAGAACATTTATATAACCATATAAAGTCACGGGTACATTTCTTGCAAAAGGGTTGAACAGTTATTATTCCCTTATTAATGCAGATGTGGCTGTTCTGTGGTTTTTAACACAGCTGCCCCAATACAGCAGTATTGTACCTATGGGCAGGGTATCTATTTACCCAGTTTCAACTTACAGTTGTGTTTCATGTAACATCTGTATTTATTTCTAACGTAACTTTATGTATCACTTCAATTTTCAGGTTCACCAGAGTGGATCTGGATGGTCTCCAGTGGTAAGTTGGTGGAACTGTTTCAGAAAGTTTGTTGGGTTTGTTTGGGTTGGGCACTGTCTTCTAAGGTGAAAAATGAGGGAGGGAGGAGCAGAGGGTGCTTCTATTAATCTTTTTCTAATGATGCAAATATCCAGATTCTGCAGAATCTGTAGATTCTGTAGAATCTACATATAGGCTATATAGATCAGTGTGTTAAATTTCTTCTGTTAATCATAATACTACTATATTTCTAAAATAGTTTGATTATTTGAAGTATCTCTTGTTTGTTGGCTTTCCTACTATACTATGGGCAATAAATAGAAGTTACTGGATTTAATTTTTTTTTTGTTATGCAGCTGTGTAGTATGTCACCTTTTCAGTAACAGACAAAAAGTATCTTACACACAAGAAAAACCTCATTAATCTTTAGAAAATGCAGGGAAAGTTTTGCAGGATTGTGGTTGTCTAAAGATCACCTTTAGTGTGTATGCTGTTAAAAAGAGAGCTTGATGCTGAGAGGGAAAGCTGCCTTTATCCTTACGCTGTCTGCGGTGATTTCCTAAACCCCTGTAAATCTTACTACAACTGGATTTTTTTCAGTCTCTAAATATAATTGGTGAGCATTGGATAAAAACTAGTTTTTAATGCCCTTTGGTAAGAGAGATGCATAAGGTTTTCTGCCTTTATTTTCTTAATGTCTTTACCTCCCAACCTGCTTTTTCTATAAAATTTGGTTTTAGGGTTGGTTTCTCTTTCTTTACTGTTCTGTAAGCTCTACTGAGTTTCTCTACTTCTCTTTTAGTATGTTGAAGAAAACTTAGGTGTCATGTCAGTGGGGTTCTTGCTCAGTAGTCCTGATGATGCTGTTATCTGGAGAGGACCAAAAAAAAATGGTATGTATCAAGTGTTTTCAACAGTAATTTATGCACTTTAAAGATTTAATACCATGAGCTTGCTTAATAGCACAAATATAGTATAGAAGTTATAGGAAAAAATGAGTGAATGGTTACTTACTTATTTAGTTGAACATATTCATTTGATGAAGTTAAAAGGTCAAATACTGCACTTTTTGTTTGGGGTTGGGTTTTTTTTAAGCCTTGGCAAAATAAGCATTTCCGTACTGAAGTTGGCAAGTCAGAAGAATCTGCATACCTAGACTATAAAAGTTGAAATAGACCCTAAAATTTGAAAGATACGGATTTATTTTTACCTTTCTTCTGCATTCTTATCCTTTCTTTTAGGGTTGATCAAACAGTTTCTCCGAGACGTGGACTGGGGTGAAATCGACTACCTGATTGTAGATACCCCTCCAGGAACATCAGACGAACACTTATCTATAGTGCAGTATCTCAGTGCCGCACACATCGACGGTGCTGTTATAATCACCACCCCTCAGGTACGAGAAGTTAATTTCCATTGATAGAAGCATCGTGGCAGTTAAAGCCAATCCTTGGCTTAGAGTCCCTATTTAACCTCAGAGAAGTGATGGTAGCGGAATCTAAGGGAGTTGACTTCCTCGGTTTGTGCCTACAGCGGGCTGGTTTGTGAGTTAGGGGGGTGTTGTGGAGTAGGGGATCTCAGCGGGTCACTATGAACCACTCAGCAGTTCACAGCCAAAAGCTGTCATGATCTCTGTGGTGAAGGGAAATGCAGTATTTCACTTCTTCAAGACTAGAGTTCACATCATTGTGAATCTGTAATTTACTCACCAGCAGCTTAATGTTCAGAAGTCAATAAGAAGTTTAGTTTTTAAGTGTTTGACGCCATGTGGAGTAGCCTGTTGCCTCCAGTAGGCAGCTTTGTGATGTGCGTTTTTAAAAGAAAAATCAGCCCCTGGAGAGCTGAAACTCAAAATACATCAAATTCAAATGTAGGTTTTAATGCCTGGTTTGGAAAGGAACAGGAGAACAAACTAGTGAAAGACACGTCGTATTTCTACAACAGCTGAAAAAATAAAATGTACAGGAAGTGAAGGAGTGAGGGCAATACCAGATGGGTGGTGAGGGAAGGAGAAGGGAACAGGAGAACTGAATGAGGTCAGGCATATATGCGAAAAGTCTGAGGGGATGATAAGCTTTTCACTTTTAATTTGAAAAGAGAGAGCAAGCGTAAGCCTGGCGGTTCTTGTCCTTCCCTGCTCTGTTGCGAATACTAAGGGTCTTTCTGTAAACTGAAAATGTGAAAAAGTTACATTTAAAGAACTAAAGACAGATTAATATAAGAGATAAAACATAAACATGGCTGAATCTTTACTAGAGTCAAGTCAGAGTTCAAAACAGAACCACAGTCAGTAGGCTAGCACTGTTGTACCAGTTCTGTTGCTACTCACAGAGTTGTTGCTAGAGCACAAAACACATGTTTATGTTCCTCAAAATATAAAGAGAGCAATAATAATCCATTATGAACTTCCTTTAAAATAGCTCAAAGAATGTAACTTAATGGGTTCAGCATCAAAACGTTACAGTCAAATAGCAGCATTTCCTAATGTTTGTAGGAAGTGTCACTTCAGGATGTTCGGAAGGAGATCAACTTCTGCCATAAAGTGAAACTGCCAGTCATAGGGGTTGTGGAAAATATGAGTGGCTTTATATGTCCAAAGTGTAAGGTAAGGCTGGCGGTATATTACAGCTTTTTTTATGTTGACATTGCTTGTATATAAAACATTGCTCAAAAAATGCCTTGTTCTCAGAATTGCAGAATTTTAACTCTCATTTTCCTGTTGTCCCAGAATGAATCTCAGATCTTTCCCCCAACTACTGGAGGTGCAGAGAAGATGTGCCAGAACTTAAATGTTTCCCTCCTGGGTAAAGTGCCTCTAGATCCTCAAATAGGTAAAGTTACTGCATTGCACTAGGTTTAAAACAAGTTCTTCCTCCTATACTGATGTTATTACTGGAAAACCCTGACTCAGACACTGATAAATTAGAATATTAAATATTTTGTCTCTTAAGCAAAGATCCACTTTTAGATAGAACATTTTTTTGAATCAATACTGGAACTGTGATATAGTGTGGTGTGAAAAGAGGAGAGTGTTAGGGTAATGTCCTTAGCCTGAAACTTAATCTTTATTAAGATTAGATCATGCATCTTTTCAGCTTTATAATTATATTTGAAGTACAACACGTCTTTCTGTTTGGTGTCATCACCTGGAAGTGCAGACTGAATAAAATCATAACCACTACGAAGAATAGTATCTTGCAAATGTCAAGCATTAAAACTAGTGCTTTAACTTCACTGTTACTGGCACCACCCAGATTCTGTTGTGGCTAGTGAGGCAGCTTGCTTCCTTGCCCGCTAGCTATTACCAATTAATACTTGATTTAATGACATCAAGGAACAGGTCAGTACTTCCAAAATAATGATTGAAGGTTTGTGCTAATAGCATTCCTTTGTAAAACTGTAAGGTGTAGCTCTAGTTATGTTACTGACGTAAGGACCTTTTAAAAGTCTTCTTAAAAGACACACGTGGCTCTTTGGAAGGGTGTGACTGGGAACAGAATAAAGGGTTAAACAAAGAAAAGTTCATCTTTTCCCATTGCTTTGCTTTCATGTTTTTCCCTTTCCTTCAAGGAAAAAGTTGTGACAAAGGTCAGTCTTTCTTGTCTGAAGCACCTGAGTCTCCAGCTACATTGTCTTACAGGAATATCATTCAAAGTAAGTCTGACAATCACTCTGCAAAAGCATCCTCTCAGCTCTCAGCACTTCTGCAATATATAAAGGTTCTAAACAGAAGTATGTTATTCTGCCATAAATAATAAAAACAGTAGATGTGCATAGCAGTTATGAAAGTAACAGGTGCAAATCCTATGTTCACTTCTGGGCATCAGTTATGACAGGCTTTTAAAGCAGTAATGAAATGGTATTTTGTAGCTGGTTTCGCTGTCTGGCTTCAGTCATCAGTTTTCAGAGATGTGGGTGTACTTGCTCTCACAGCAAAGTTCTGCGATTCTCAAGCAGGCCTGCAGAGGGGCGCTCACCGTAGCCCAGCATGATACAGCTGGTGAATTACTGCCTCCACTTCTACCTGTAACTGCACAAAAACCCATACAAGAACTGCCTAAAGAGCTGGTGACATACCGTTTAAAAATAGAAACAGCTGGGAAATTCCTAAAGCCGTTTTCACTGCAGTAAAGGCCCAACTTGTGATATTGTACCAACGGGGGACAGAGTGATGCAGCAGTAACTAACTCCTGATGCACAAATATTATTTATATTATTTTTTCCGTGTCTTTGCAGGGATTCAGGAATACTGTGATCAACACCATTTTCAAGAAGAAAAGATTATCTAATCTATGAATGGAATAAAAATGTAGTTCATGTTTAATTACAGAAAAGTAACTTATGCCTTGATTTAATAGGAGGAATGTATTCTTTTTGTATATTGCAAATAAATTCTTAATATAAATATTCTTGCCTTAGGTTTTTTCTGTAGTTCAAGATTCTTGTAGGTCACAGGAGGTCTCAAAGTTTGCTAGAAGGCTGAAAAACTGAGTCTTCATCTGTGTTACATAGGTGCAGTCCACAGCCGGTGTCATGGTACTAAAAGCCTGAATATGAAGTTGGTGTTTGAAGACAGGCAGGTACAAGACTTTGTTTAGAAAGTTGAATATAAAATGTGCTCCGCTGGCTGCGGGGCGTCGTATTGGATGTATCTACCGTGCGCATGCAGTAGGCCTTGTCCTGCCTTCTGCGCTGGGTTGAATTGTAATGCCTGCTCTCTCTTTCTCAATAACACCATTTCAGTGTCTCTCAGTGGAAAAGATTTATATTTAGAGTGAAATTCAGTATAGTATTGTCTCCTTGTTTTATAACTGGCATCAGTTTAAAAAAAAAAAAACACCTACTAGAGTCTAGACAATTATAGTACAAGCACTGTATTTTATTTATTACAGGTATCAGAATAAGATTAACATATTTTAACTATTTATACATGACTGGTTGCTTCACACAAGTACTGTGTGAACGTGCTACATGACTCTTGTTCTTTCTTCTAGTCAGCCCTAAAGCTGAACACTAAAAAATAAACCTTCGTTATCTTTAGTAACTTAAGAGGCCCTTTGTGATTGCAATTCTGCTTTTTATTGAGCAAAGCTTTGAGAAATCACTATTGTGTACAAGAGGGAGAGGCAGTTTGATTTTTGTTTATTGTAGTTCCAAAATTAAGCCAATGAGCATTGTCTTTTGATTACATTCTAATTCTCCGTCAAGATAATCTAACAGTTTCAGGTTAGTTGACAGATTTTTTCTTAGTGTGCCCTGTATAGACTATAAGCATTGTTTTAACTACCTTGTGATGAAACTTTTAAGTAAAGGCTCTAAACCTTTCAGAATCTAAAGACTCAAACACAAATGACATAAAATCCTTATTCATGCAGGCATAACTCTAGAAGAGCTTTGCTCAAGTATCTTCGTATGGAGAACAGCTTTCATAAATAAGTATTTTCGTTCTTCCTTATTTGATTATCTAGTGCCTGTCTTCCCGTGTTCTTCAGTGCGGTCATCGGCAATTCTCCTTGCCTGCCCTGTGGAACGAACACAGGAAGCGTGGCTGTTAGCACAACCTGGTATGTCAGGATCTTTCCTAAAAAGCAGGGAAGAGCCTGCTGGAAGCCGGCGGGTTGCAGGTGGCTCTCCCAGCTGTGCCTACGCAGAGGCGTTGCGATGCCTCGGAAGGTTTTCCTCCCAGGCCTGAACTCGGAGGCTGTTTGTCGTGGGGCTCGGGAGCAGCCCAGTTGTGAAGCTTCAGCAGCTTCCAAACACGAGCCAAGGGAGGGGGCACGGCCCCTCTGAGCGCCTTCCCCAGGAGAGGCTTCTGGGGGCAAGGTGGCCCTGCCAGGACTGAGCTGGGCAGAGAAGACCTGGGCAGAGCCGAGCCCAGCGGCGTGGGCAGGTCAGCATGTCCTACTCCAGGGGCTGCACAGAACAACTCCGTACTTACTCTTGGGAACGTCTGCTGTGACAAAAAACCTTGAAGTTACTCTGCTGGTGCTTTTTTGTCCCCCTAATTTGCAGTGGATGTAGCCATATAAATTAGCAGTCTGAAGGGAGATCCCAGCTATCACAAGAGCCTGTGGATAAACAGAAATTCAGCGGGGACAAAGACACTGTTATATATAGACTATGGGCAGAATATCTCTACACACGTGCATGTACACGTGTATACGTACTATTTAGATAGACATACGGGCTATGAGAGGGGGATATTCCTTCCAATAATAAATGACCTTCAAAGAGATCCAATTATGTCCAACACACACAATAATTACTTTGTACAAAATGCCTCTCTTTTTATCAAAACACTGATACATATTTTTTTGGTCATTCTGTATCTTGAAAAGATTTCATTACTTTCCTAAAAGCACTTATTCTAAAAAGGACCTATTCAACCAATTCCATAATCATTTCACTTTTTTTAAGCCTGATTTGTACCTAAAAGTTTCTCATCTACATACATAGCAAACCTGCAGGCTTGTTTAGCTGACAAATGCCTTATTACATACAAATAAGATTCTGTAACTTAGAGGATTTACAAAGAGGATCAATAGATATGAATTGATACCTAGCATTAGCAGGCAGTGAAAATAATTGGATCCTTTTGTGGTACTACAGGCTTAGCAGCAAGCAGAACCTGTCTGATCGACTAATGAAACAGCTTACAAAAAATGTTTTTCTTACCCTCAGAAACAGTCTCCTGGAAGTTCCTGTGTTTTCATTTGTGTAACTTGCCTTTTACAAGCACCCGAGCAACCTGCCTCCAGTGCTAGTTAGGGTTCCTTCTCCAACCAGCTCTTTGGTAAGCAAACAATCTCTGGTTTTCAAAAATAAAGGTGGAGCCATGGAGAAAGATTGCTGGTTTAATGTTAACTACTGCTTGTTTAGCAATGCCATTTTTGGGCACTAGAAAGCAGTTAATGATTTGCAATTGATTCATACCTATAGCTGAATTCCCTGTTTCATTTAATAATAAAATGTAATCTTGACTGTTACTGGTTATGTATCTGCACATGTCCAAGATGCTTTTATCTTTTCAAACTGAATTAAGAAATTCTACTTAGTATGGCTTGGAACTTGACAAAATTAATTCTTTGGCACTTAATGTTTATAGGGGAAAACAAAGATTTCATAAGCAAAAATGTCTTCACATAATGTAATATATGGGGTAAATTTCCTCTTGTATTTAGAAAAATGTGGGGGGGTTTTTTGTAAGCAGATGGCTTATAAATACAATAACTATAAAATACATACTTAGAGCTCATTTTATCAAGGTTTTAAGCACTGTGATACTGGTTCTTTCAAAAGGGAATGATACCAGAGATCTAAAATCCTTACTTTTAAGAGCAAGTAACGTTCAAGTCCCAAGGAGATGTGAAAACCTGAGAACCAGCATCACTGATCCATTTTTTGTCCTCTCCTATTAGTTTCCTTTGACTGAAATAGGTTGGGGAAAAGTAAGTTGCTACAGTTAAAAAGAAGTCCATAATTTTGCCAACCCCTTAAGGTTCTCAAGTTAGATGAAGGAGTTGACATCTGATATCAGCAGAAGTGGGGCTAAAAATTACTAAGAGGGCAGGGCTTGACTGCAGAAAAGTCCTTGTGATTTCTTGCAGCTGTTAGTGGAATTTTTGTATTGGTGGAAGATTTGGCTCCAAAGGCTGTTGCAAAACTTAACAGATCTGGGTTTTCCCTCTAACAACCTGTCAGGTCTTTCAGTACCCCCAGACTCACCAGCCATTTCAGCTTCAGGGAGAACAAGGTGCTAAAGAAAAACACTGTCCAAATAACTGGGCAGATAATGAGACCAAGCCAAAAGATTCGAGCTTCAGCTTCAGTTGAGGCAGCTATTGTAGGCACCTAGAAGGAAAATTATTGAAACTACTGGTCACAAAGACAAAATCCACAATAGATAAAAAAATCATCAGAATGGACAAAATTACTTTTTTACCTAAATTTCACTTCTTATATGCCTAGAAGGACAATTGAATAAGAAGAGAAGTAGCTAATGTCAATTTTCTGCCTGCTGCCCTACTGTACATGACAGCATTTTAATTTCAAAATGTTCTGGTGTCCGTTCACATTTAAATGAGAAATATTCCTTTCATCAGTGATAGCTCTCATGAACACTACAGATTAGTAGTATTTTAAAGTCAAAGTCCTGTTACACTGACAACGGCTTCTAAAATTCAGAAATACTAAGTTAACTTTGACATTAGATTCAAACTTTACCAAGGCCTTAGAGAAGTGTGAAACAGAAGACACTGTTACAAGCAGAACGTGCGTGTGAGTACTTCACTGTCTGTAGTGTAGGTTTGTGACGTGTGCCCTGTTCACAAATCAAGAGTATGGGGGAAAATTCAGTCCAGTATTGGAAAAGCTATTGTATCTAATGTGGAAATTCCAATGAGCTGTTGCAAGTGCTAACAAGCAAACTTTAAAGATCCCCCACAGGATTTATCAGTTCCAGTTCAGACAATGGAATCCTCATAACAGTGCCCATTTCCATACATTTTCCTAAAAATATGCAGTATCTTAGCTTAATTTAAATCTTGCGTGAAGCTCAGTTTTCTATTATGTAAACCAATACTTCAATTTTGCTTATGAAGTCCACTGATATTCCAGAAATTAAGAACTGTGGCTTTGAAAATGCCTCTTCTGTAATACTGGTGTTGGACACCATAGTAACTGCTGGCATCTCTGAACGAGGCATCATTTCTCACGGCACTCTATTTGTGTTTTTCAGGGAGAGCAAAAAACCTCAAAGCAAAAGCCCTGCAAAAAGCCCTGGTTATAGATTTCGCCAGGTCAGCACAACTCACGTGTCTCTATCTACACTGAAAGGCTCACTGTTAACTCCTAACTTTTAAAAGAAACTAGAAAAAGAGAATAGTTCAGAAAGTTCTGATCTTTCCTAGGAGACCAGAATTCAAAATCTTACTCCAAACCGCAGACCACTCAACCGCCACTAGTGCTCGTTTCTGAAATACAAGCTTCACAGCTGGAAAGGAAAGCCCTGTGGACATTCCCACTCCGAAAACTGAAAAGCCTTTTAGTTCATTTTCAGTATCTTGAATTCTCCATGTAAAAATAAGACACATCCATTCATCCATCCATCCATCCAGAGACAGACAATGGCATCCAACTTGTAAATACAGTTAAGTTACTCTATCTTGCCTAACAAAACACTGAAAGATGCAATAATTACAAGATATCTTTAATTTTTTCATGTACCCTCTAAACCAGTGATGTTGCAGAGGTCCAGAGAATAATGTTCTGTGCTTTCACAGTTACAGAAAAAGACAGATGTTCTGAATTTAATCACCTGTATCACCTGAAAGGGTTTAATCACCTGTATCCCAAATTACTGACAAATTACCCAACAGTGACATTGCATTAGCACTATTCAGGAGGAAAAAAAAAAGTCAATACTGAGAAGTCAAGTCAATAACCTGAGAACTCTGCACCTAAAAAAACTAGTTAACTTGATGAGCAAGATTACAAAAGGCTGCAGTCATCCCAAAGAAAGGAGAGGGGAGTTGTGATGTTTGGAATGTAAGTGTAAAAGCTACTTTTCTTCCAGCAAACCTCAGCAGAAGAGAGGATTTCAAGGTCAAACCTCTGTCGCATCAGCAGCACACCAAGAATTTGCTCTTTATTGTTGGTGAGTGACTTGGAATATTTCTAAGCAAATTTACCTGTAAAGCAAGAGATCTTAAAAAGTTGCCAGAGGACTGGCAAAGGTGGGGAATGCCTGACTCTGGAAAGTAAAAGAATCATGTTCCAGAACCTTGCCATGACAAAGTATTTCTCATGGATAAGCCATGACAAAAATGCAATCCACTTTAATTATATGTTTCTTCTTGTGGTACTATGATTTTCACATTAATCAAGCTACCATTTGCCAGATTTTTTGGGAGGCTTTAGCTCTTGCTTACTGTCTCAACTCGACAGAACTCAGAAACTCTGAAGGTCTTCTAGGTTCTTTGCTTTCCTGCAGCCTTGCCTATGTTCTCTCTTTGGGTTCCACTTGCCTCACAGGGAGTTCATTAACATCCATTACCCTCACACCGTGCGCAGGCCCACTCTGACAGTTGTGTTCATGTGTGGCCAGGACCGGCCACAGGGCTGCAGAGGGCACCCACCCCAGACCTGCCCCCTCGGGGCATCTCACGCTGGGCTCTGCACCCAGGGGTATGCGCTTGAAGTGTTGCTCTGCCAGGCTCTGGCCTGAACGGGGCTGTGGAGGGTGTCAGCAAGGGAAAACAAAAGCCTGCAGTCTTGCCTCTGGCAGTGACGCCAAGTGCCGGTTTATAGCTCTTTTGCTCAGTGTGTTTGGGGGAGCACGAGCAGTGTCAGAATGCTCTGTGATACGGGTTTTATTCCCCACTGTATTCCAGGAGCATGAATAAAATACTCGTTTTAAAATACTGAATTTGAACTATTCAGCATTGCTTTCAACAGAGTTCTTCCCTGAATAGGATTCTGCGTTGGGATTAACTATGGGAAGATGTGTTTATTACAAGGTGTTCTCACTAGAAAATAAAATGGAACTACCAGAACTGTTTCATACTGATAGTACCATGCTGGGAATTCTTATTCTGCTGATGCACATGATGACAATGTTGCAGGACCAGTTTTGTCCTGAATGCTTCCAGGATGTGACAATCCAGTGTGTTTGCAACTGAATACTTACGTTATCTTCTATAGAAGCTGAATTAAAAGTAACTGTTACAAAGGCACTCTATTTGTTGCTTTATTTGACTTAGTATCAGCTTTACAAGCTTTCCTATGGATTCTGTTTGTCCTGTGCCTACTTTTATTAACATACTTACCCTTTTTGCTTCAAACACCCAGTGGCTTTTTCCATCTTCATCAATCTGGTTCCACCAACGCAAACCAACCAAGAGTCTTCCTGTCACATTCTAGTGACAGAAACAGTTATTTGCATTAATCAGTAGCATAATTCACTTGTCAGACTAACATTAAAAAAAAAAAAAAGGCAAGCATGTCTGAAAATCATATATTTTATCAAATACTAAAATTAGTTCTAGAAGCCGTGCTAGATTGAGCACAACAGTCATTAAGGGTGGATGAGTTACCACAAATTTAGAGGCCTGTTCTCCTCTTCTAATATGATAGTTAGCACAATAACATTGATTTAGGTAAGAAAGTATAGGATGTATTTTTTCCAAGTCAGTTAGTAGGAGAAGCCCCCAATAAACAAATTCTCTCAGTAAGAGAGGAGAACCGAACAAAAACACACTGGAAACAAAAAATGGAAAATTGATTATAAGCAAATAAGCTGCATGTACTTTCTTAATTTATTTGCTTGATTCCTTCTGTGCCTGGGTGAATACTAGAAGTTTTCAGCATACTGGAGATACATCAGTGCTTCACTTCTACAAAACAAAAGCCTTGTTCCACATGCGGAGCCCTGGGGATTTAGGCTGGCCTGATGCCCCTGCCTGCACATGACTGGGGCACCGGTGCCATAGCTGGGCTCCCAGGAGCCTTCTGCAGCTCCTGCATGCTGGGTCTGGGCACAGTATTGCAGCTTGGGGCATCCTTTGGCATCCATCAGTGAAAGCCAGTATTACTTTATTTCTTTTTTTTTAAGGAGGAGATCATACAAACAAATCTACCTATGGCAGGGCAATTTTCTCACCATATTAGTAGCTCACATCAGCCATAGAGAACATGGTGATAAGCAATAACAGTAACTAAGATATATAAATGTCTTAATTAAAATGGGCTAGACATTTAATAAATTCAACAGATCACAATGTTTTTGTCACTTTTGCCAGTATACTTGTTTCCTTTTTTGTTTTATTTAATGGCACACAAAATAGTTTCAAAGGTAATTACTATTCAGGGTCATCTTACCTTAACTGACCAAAAGTCAAAGGATAGAAGGAGGAGAATAGTGACAAAACAGGCAACAAAGCTGTTGCTGAACCAGTCACAGAACAAGTAGGTAATAATAGCACTCACTCGGAAAAACAGGTGGAAAAAGGTGGCCAGTGGGTGCCTAGAAAAAAAAAAAAACACAGAGTGCTTAGGAAGTTATAGGACAAGAAGGAATGTTACAGTATTTGTTAACAATGCAGTATAACAGCTATTTCCAGTCTATAAGGGTATTTTGGTTTGTAGCTGCTATTATCTCCTATGTTGATGTATATCTTCATTGTCAAAGCAATAGTATTTCCAATAGCCAACCTTCAATCTAAAGCTAAAAGATGGAACATGTTGTTCATGTCAAAACCTTCTCAAAGATAGAACAAAATCTAGAGACTTCCACCAGTTTCTTTGGTACTGCATGAAAGAGTTTAGTGGTGCTGTTCAACACTGTACCCTAAAATCCTCATCGTTTCATGAAATAAATCAGCATTGCAAGCCACAAAAGAATTGAGACAGATCTTATGTCTTTCAGAACTGTTTTGAAAATAAGGACAGGAACTCTGAAAATAAAAAAATAAATTTAAAAAATATAGCTGTTTGGTATAAGACAAAATGAACCTTCATATGTAATATCTGAAACCAAACACCTTCCTTTTACAGAGGGAGTATGACTTAGGAATATAACAGTTCTTATGAATGAACGTCCATTAATTTCACTAGATATTTGTGCTTTGCTCATCAAACTAAATTTTGTCTGTAACAAAGTAAAGGGGAATTTCAGTGGAAGAAGTAACTGTATGGCATGGAATATTGGGCTGTACAGTAAGACAGGGGCTTTGCAGAATGCTATAATGAGCACAGTACAATTTTCAGAGTAATATGCCAAGTACAAAAACTTATTTGGTACAGTTGTGTTTGTGTTAATTAGTTTAAAGTTAAAATTAACTAGAGGCTATTGCACTAAAGTAATTTCTTCCCTTGAAGCTGAGTGAATAAAACTTGTTTTCTGAATAAGATTTTTTTAAAGTCAGCCATTGTCTCATTAAGCTCCTCTACCCCTGTAAACGATTAACAGTAGTATAGCCTAGATCATAATTAACTATTCAACTATTAAATGTGTTATTCTATTGTTGTGTACAATAAAATGATGCATATGATACACCATTATGTTTATTATAAACTTAAATTATAGTTGGATTTTAAATATAATCATTATATTTTTATCTTTATTGTAATATTATTAGTCTATAGCTGTTTAACTGTTCTAGTAATTATCTATTCTATAATGGCAATATTGTGCTTGTAGTACTACATACACATGACTGGAGAAGCAAGAATGACACACAGCTGTAGTTTATATTTACTCCTGATCATGCCCATGTTAACCTCAAAGTTTCCAAAAGCTTCTTCTGACTTAAAACTAAACATGTGACATTTTAAGTGAGAGGAGCTTTTTCTGCAGTAAGCAGACAGGTGGGTGGATGGAGAGAATATTGTGAACTGTCAAAAATAGATAGTGACTTGCTACTTCAAGTCTGGATCTCATTCAGTAAGATGTAAAAGTTCATTACAGAAGTGGATACAAGTTAATCATAGATCACAACCCTGAAGCCCAGCAGGGTGAGCTGAAGTTTTATAACTGTATCACGCTTCAAATGTGAAAGTAACTTTGCAGTAGTGGTGTTTCATTTTGGAAGTCAGATGATGAATTACTGTTTGGATGCTGAATCTGTTCCAATATCAAACTCTGAAGGGTGTTTATAAAAAAAAAAAAAAAAGTACATAAGCAAGAGGTTCACATTTATTACAGCACTAAACACTTGACTGAGAGTCCAGAATATCAGTCCTCTCACAAGAGTATGGCTAGCCAAGCCAAAGACACAGACTTGCAGGTTCTTGGCGTAGGGGAGGAATAAGGAGACATATCAAAACTTGCACCTCATTGGTGCAAGTTGGATAACTCCCTCAATCTCAGAAAATGTCCGCCTATTTAGGTTTAAAAAAAAAAAAATCCTGAAACTAACGGAATCCAGTAAATAAACTGTTCACATCCTCACTTAACAGAAGAAATGTGTTTTCTTAATTTACAACCATGAGAAGAAATTTATAGCTCCTATCATATACAAACAGAATTTTAAATGTGGAGATAATCCCAGATAGATAAAATTGTCTTTAAAGCCTGAAGCTAAACTATCTGCATCATTTTTGAAACAAAAAAAACTTTACAGCTTTTCTTAAGTGAATGCATTTATACTGAATTCAGTTGTATTTTAGAAACTTTCTTAAAAGCTAATTTCCAGAAATATGATGGCATTAAGAAATAATTGTATAAACTAACATGATTTCTTGTACTAATGAAAGACAGTAGAGGTTTTAAAACATAATTTTTCTTCTTTTTTTTCTTTTTTGCATTCAAATCCAATAAAGGATGGAGGTAACTAAAACTCTGCACTGGCTCTGCTTGGCATGCATTTGCTCCTGAAAGCATAGCAACCCACTTGCTTGGACTTTTAGTTATCCTGTTGCAGCTAAACGTTCATATAGTGTAGAACTGGAGCCTTGAGGCTAAATGATACCATTTATCTTGTTACAATCACTTCTGTTCAGTTTGCAAGCACAATGCCTATTAGGATAGGAATGAGCTGTTAGGAATGTAGTTGCATTCCGTGTTAAGGAATCAGGTTGGGTCAACCCTAAGCTATACCACTGAACCACAGGAGAATCACTCCTAGTACCTGCTCCGAAGTGCCACCACAGCACTTTACATGCTGCTTTTTATACCTCTGTCTGGAACTTCAAATGTATCTAGGCAAATTTTTAACAAACAGGCTTGCTGGCTTGATCATCAGGTGTTACCTGGCTGATTTGAAAAAGAAGCGATCATATACTCCTAACTGTTCCAGATCAAGTGTTCTGGTACTGCAATGAACTGCAAAGATGGTGTATGTTATCTTTTTCCTAAGTTTCTTATGAAAGCCACTAACTAAACCACTATTCACGTACTTTTTGCTTTTAAGGAGCACTTGCATATACCTTGGAGAATCACAAAAGCACAACTTACCATAGTTTATGCAAATTCTAACCAAGTTCAACATATATGAAATTGCAATAAAGTTAAAAACAAATCCTTGGAACACGTTGTTATGCCCTCTAATAAGACACAAAATTTTGCAGCATGTGGGTGTGTTCCAGGCTTGTCTGCACAAGATTCTTCAGAAGTATAAAAACAAACTTCTGTGTGAACAATGTAAGGAGTTTCATTTCTGTATTCTATAGCAGAAGATTTTTCGGTATGAGATGATCTTTTAGTATTGTCACAATGAGGGCAAGAAAGAGCACTCTCAAATGAAGTAAGTATCTACACAAAGTGGATCAATTAATAGTATGGTTTACTGATACTTTGCATGTCTATGTTGTCAGGTAGTATGAACCAGTAGGAACAGATCTCTAGAGTAACTGGTGCTGTGGACCTCCTACAAACATTTCAGGGTGGTTTCACTTCACGCTAATTCTAGTCTGGTCCCATAGACCAAATCTATGGCTCACATGCTCAAGACACACTCCTAAACTGTATTTCCCAGACTGCACCAAAATATAAACCTTCATTTAAAACGTGTGCTGCTAAAGCACAGAAACAAAGCAACTCTGGGAATGTTAATCTTGTGTCATGGCTGACTCATCATGTAGTTACAAAGTCTAACGCACTGGAAGGGCAGAAATGCTTCACCAGACACTTGTAAAACAGTAATTGTATTGTAAAGCTACGTGATTGCTTGTTTATGTATCTTGGATAAGAGGTGTTAAGTCTGACACAAATGTTATTTTTCTTTTTTTATGCCTACAATATTAACATTGTAATGGATCAGAATAAACTGGGGTAAGGTGGAAGGAAAGAAAGCAATGTAAATCAAAGCTGATTATATGTGGTATTGATGAGTGCATACATATGTATAATTCCTTTTGACATAAAACTCTTCCCTTGACAGTTTTTGATTAGTTTCTTCAAAAGCCACTGATGGCACAACAGCTCTGTCACTTGGGACCTGGGTGTGGACAGAGCTGCAGAGTGACACCGCTGGTAACAGCAGACTGCTTAACCTGACAGATAAGACGGACCAATGGGTTGGGTTTCCTTAGGTAACAGCTACAAGAATAAGATATACTGTATTCCACATAACATCGCATCCCATGGTAGGAAAACATGACAATTTTATTGCAAATAACTTGCTGTTTCCCTTCAGCTGGGTGTGCAGTGCAACGCCAGAGCACCTGGCTGCACAACTTGTTTTGCTAAAGGTGGGAGCTCTCTTCATTTCCCCAGCTCTGACGAAAATACTGTTTGGTTGGGGTTTTTTGGGGTGTGAGGGTGGTGTGCGATATGCGGGCTTTGGGTATGTAAAATTTCCGTTTCCACCGGCAGGACGAGGCTGGGCCCACCGAGCGGGCGGGCTGGCAGAGCGGCAGGGCTGGCAGGGCCGCGGGCCTCGCTGCTCCAGCCTGGGCTGCTCGGCACCGGGCATCTCCCCGGCGGGGGCTCCACAGCCTCCCCGGGCAGCCTGTTCCAGCGCTTGACACACCACCACCCCCTGCAAAAAACGGTAATTCAGTGTTTAAATGGAGTTTCTTGCATGTCGGTGCGTCAGCCCAGCTGGAGCAGCAGGGGCTGCCCGGGCCCGGTTACCTCAGGCGGGCGCCGCGCCGCTGAGGCCGCCGCGCCGGGGCCGGGCCCGCGCCGTTACCTGATCTTTGCTTTCCGCAGCGCCAGCTCCTCCTCGCTCCCGAAGTCGAGGGACACATCCTCGGTGTCGTCCACCAGCGCCTGCGGCGAGGAGCCCGTCAGCGGGGAGGGACCGGGGAGCCGCCCGCCACCCCCCGCCCCGCACCGCCCGCCGGCGCCTCTACCTGCTTCATCCTCCGCCTCGGCCGGCCGGCCCGGCCCCCAGCCCGGTTGCCAAGGCGCGGCGGTCGCCAGGGCCCGGGAGGTGTTTCAGGGAAAAGGGTCCGGGCTGCCGCCCGCCCGGGGGCGAGCCCGCGCCGGGGCCGGCCCTGCCCAGCCCCTAGCCGGGGGGCCGAGGCGCGGGACTCCCCCTCGCCCAGAGGCCGCTGTGCCCACCCCGGGCCGTGCGCGGGGCTGGGCAGCGCCGCGGGGCCGCACGTCCCCGGTCGAACTGGTGGCAGTGCCGGGCCCGGCGGGGGCAGCTGCCCCCTCCCTCGCGCCCGAGTCGCTGGGGTTGCCCTTAGCTGCCCCCCGCTCCCCGTCCCGCTCAGACTCCGTCAGCGGGCCGAGCCGCGGGCCTGAGGGGCCGGAGCCCCCGGGGCAGCCAGAGCCCCTCGCTCCGCTGGGCGCTGCTCCCAGACACACCCGCCTGGCCAGGGCAGCGGGCTCTTGGTGGGGAAGATAAACCCCAAAAGGAAAAAGTAGTGGGGAGAAAGGCACAACTGCGAAGGTGATGCACGCCCGAACGTCTCCTTTGAGGGCTTCAGCTGATACCAGCGTCTGCGCTGTCAGTGCTGGGCCAAGGCCCGAGCGCTGTCCCTGCCTCGCGTGGGCCCTGTCCCCCTCTTGCGGTACAGCTTTGGGGACACTCCTGTGACCGCAACACTGCGGGCGTGCGGCTAGTGTAACGTAGGTAACTCAGCCCTTTAACTGAAGATTTCTCTTGCTTATATTTAAATTGCAGATGGATTATGCAGCAGAGTTAAAGGAAGTGGGAAAGTGAAATGAGACAACTGAGCTTCAGGATATGGGTAAGGGTTTCACAATAATGGGGAGAGATAGTCCAGTCAGCTAAGCATGAAGTTGGAGGATCAAGGAAGATCTGATAAATCACAGTCATCTGTAGATCTAACTAGCTACTAGCATTAAATTAGCCTGCAAAATAATAACTTCCTAGTCTTTTCTAAAACATCTATCTAAACCAGAAGGTATCTGAGTAAGTACACAAGTTACTAAGGTGAACATTTCAAAACCATTAATTGGAAAGTAGCTTTGTGCAAGACCTGTTATTAGAGCAAGACAATACCTAATGCATCAGAAAAACTGGTAGGGCTGTTCTTAGTAGGATTTGTAATTGTAGGTGGGGAAATGTGTATTTTATGATTAATAATGTTAATATTGTGGCAGTCATATTTTGGCCTTGGTAGTGTTAAAACAATATAGCATGTCAGTAACTACAGCAGACTTGCACTGAAAAACTGAATAGGCAGTCTGTAATTTCATGGGATGGCTCATGATAGCCTACAATATTCAAATATTTAAGTAGGCTTTCACTCCCAAAGAACATAGAAACTGAGAGCTATCATGAGACACAACTTATTTAATAATTACGTGCATACCTGAAGCTGACCTCTACTTCATTTACTGTATCAACATGCACTTCTGCTTACGAGCATAACAATAACTCAGATAGAACCGGTTTCTGACTCAGAAGCAGCTCCCAGAAGTGCACTGATAGAAACATTAAGCAGTGGAGGGAGGTCTCGCATCTTCCCGACTGCAGATTATTCATTTCAGCTACTGTTTCAGCTCTTTCACCTCTCAGCACAGTTCTGCCAGCAAGTCTGACGGTTTGAATTTAGTAATTCTGTAATGTTGCTGTATTGTCTGAGCCATCGCATTTTTGTTCTAAGGACACAGTTAGTTTCTGGTGCCTTATCAGATAAAACAGTACTTGCTTTTATGGGAGAGGTGACAATTATACTGTCACAACATTAGGTATCTGATTTACTACGCTGGTGTTGCTACCTGATTTCATTAGAGGTGAAATAATATAACTCAAAAAGAAACAGAACCTGTGTTTTGTTTTTTAATTTTAAAACAGATAAATGTTTCTTTAATATTCCCTCCTTCTAGGGCTTGTCTCTACTGATTTACTATAAGGATTATCTGTTTTCCTAATAAATTCTTTTAGGTAATCCCACAGAAGACTATCCCTATACCATGCAAGTGGTTTTAGTAACATTCTCTAAAAAACTATGTCAAATTATGTTGTGTGATTATTTAAGGTATTGTATGGGTTATCATTTTCTTTTAGAGCAAGTTAAGAGCTACAAAGAATCCTTGGTCACTAGAGGAATCATTGGTCGAACTAAGAATTTCTTTATTTTGGGATTATTAGAAACGCATCTTTCTTGTTTTAAAGTAAATACATCCAAGCAAAACCTCATTAGAAGTTTTCAGTGTTTTCTAGGATTTTGCAGAACAAACTGTTCTATTTTCAACATTTTTTTTCAGTGTTCTGATTAAACTACAAATTATTTGAACATTGGAAAGATTAGCAACACCCTAAATGTGATGTAAATCCTCAAATACTGCTTCAACAGCACAAAATTTAAAGATAGTTACACTGAATTTATGCATTGTGGTTTGGTTTTCAGGTTTGTACACAGGAAAAACTTGACCATTTATGAAATATATTGAGATTTCATTTAACTTCTGACTGAAACATATAGCATAAAACAGTTCAAAACTGTATCATTTGCTGCTGTGCACTTGCCAATACCTTACAGACTATCCTCTCCCCAGAACAAATAATAACCTTTCTATTGAACAGCACTATCCATGCCAAAGGCTTGATATGAATAACGGAGAAATCTCTCTGGCTCTCTGTTTCAACAATAAAGAGAACCTCCTCCAAGATGAATATGGTGTTTTATTCACATGATTAACATAGTCAGCTGATTTCTCTTTTTCTTTGGAGCATTGCCCAGAATCTTGCACTGGCATGGTATCAGAAACCTGCCCTGTAAACTGCACAAGGATATTTTGAGTATCTTGGCAGTTCTTGCTGTGGTTTAAGGATCTCAGTGGTGTTTACAGTTAAGTATCCTGTTCCTCTGAATATTGGAAAATACTGTTAATCCAAAAATAACTCTTATCACATAAGATACACTTTACAGGGTTTGTTGGAGGTTCAATAAAATGTTTAAGTTTTGAGGAGATAGGCCAAATTACAGAAGGTATTACATAGATAACTTTCTAATAGTGTCACCTTCTAATTAATTTCTAAAAGACTATTTCCTGCTTTTGCCCAGAACCAGTTTCTGTGGAATTTCTTGGCTGTACGTACCTGAATTGTTGTACTCGGTAGCTCTGTATTAACAGGGAAGAAGCCACACCATTTACCTGACAGATCAGAACGGTGTCTTTTAGCTGGGTGATAAGTAGCAATATATTCTCAGGAGAGATCAAGTCCTGTCATCAGTAAGAAATGGATAATTGAAAGATACGTCAAAGCTGAAGAGGTTTGGACCCTAAGTATAAATGGAGGTGGGAAAAAAAAAAAAAAAGTGGTACTGGTCCTTCATTCAGTTATGTCTAAAGAGATGAAAAATTTTTTGTGTGTGTGTCTCAAGAGAGGAGTATAAATACCCATTATTGCACAGTAACTGGTTTTGATTCTAAAAAAGTGCAGTGGTGTCTGTATTCCTTTCAGTTAGGAAAAAATCAAGAAACCATTACATATTTTTATTAAATTGATTATTTTATGTCCTGTATTCACTGCATGGCTTTAGGCCTTATTTAACTCATGCTGTAGGAATCTCTAGTGTGGTTACCTGGGAGACAAAATGCTTTGTTAATGAGTTTTCTCATGTTGAGACTTGCAGTGGTCACTTAGAAACAGCCAAGACAAAGTCATCATCTCTCTTGCAGCTTGGGGTGCATTGCTTCCCAGTGTTTGGATGCAGACTTGTTAGTGTGTTCGGCTTTGTGTATACCTTGATATGTTCACAGCTTCAGTCATTCTCAGCTGCAGTTCTTGGTACTTGTTACTTCTCCAAATCATCTCTTATTTTGCAATTTGGGAACTCCAAAAATAAGGAACTTGAGCTGTCTGGACACCTGTCAAAAGTTTGGTTTAAGTGGCTTCATAGATCCACTGTGGTAAGCAGGGATAGAATCCGTTTCCCAGAGTGACAGTCTTCTAATTTCACCAGAAGAGGTGCTTGGGGTCCCTTCCCTCCTTTACTACATCAATTTAAAAGGTCTGTACACGCACAAGTATCCAGTGCCTTTACTGACTTATGCCAGTCCTCTATAGGCTTGCTGAGAAAAAATTAATATAAAAGGAATCTAAACCTATTAAATAAAAGACCCTAAAAGTTATCAAACAGTTGACAAACAGTACAACAGGAGGTTAATATGAAAAATTTAGTACTGTTGCTCCTACTGTTTTCTCTGCAAAAAGAAAAGTTGAAGTTGCTGATAAAATCTGTAAGCTGCTTATTCATTAGCTTTTTTTAAAAAAAAAATTTTTTTTCTTGCTGCTAGTAATATCTACATAATCTTGTTCAGATTCCTGAGGTTCTTGTGGGACAATTCTTCCACCACTGCTTTCACTGGCAATGTCCATATCATCTTTTGTTGTGGAGGCTGTGGTTAAGCAGCTTTTGATATATTTGCTTGCATTTGTTGTTCTAATTTATTCTAAATTGGTGTCAGGGGGGTGGTAAGGGCAGTAACTTTCTCTGGAAAAAAAGCAGAATACAGACAAAACAAAAAAGGAGTTCCTAATCTGGTGATGCAATGAAGTGAGAAACCTGTACCTACAGTTCTTAGTTCCTTTGATCTGCAGATTTTTGTGAAGCAGACTGTGGTCCCTGCTTCTACAGCATTATTGTTTAATAGTATCTTCCCTTAATCTGTGAATACATTTTTTTAGTTCACTGAATAGCTTCAGCTCCCTAAAATTCCTTGTACTCAGTCACAGAGAACTTGAAGGGGTGTCTCAGGAAATAAAATTCACAAAATCCATACTGTTTCTGTAGGCCTGAATCATACAAAGAGGTAGAGGTGCTGAGGATTGGTCTTTAGGTAGCTGGATCCCCCATAAAAGCCACAGGAACATTAAGTGCCCTGGAATGGGGTCTGGCACGTTGACCGCGTGTTCTTCTCCAGATGTGCCAGGCGCTCCTGGAGATAACTCATTCTATATGCAGTACACAGCTCTGAATCTCCCCTCGAGGTAGGGGCCCAACCTCTTTTGGCAAAACTGAAAGCAAGGTTCGTATCTGTGGCCTATGAGCCCCTTTTACAATGGCTCAGGAAGAGACCACAATTCCCTCTGCTGCCTGAAAGGTGACAAGCCTCATCCTCCCAGCTTAGAAGAGGAGGGGAAGCTCTGGGGTATACTGGAGGTCTCCACAGCTGTCCTTGTGAAAGCTGTTCTGCCTGGCTCCCCAACCGGAGGGTGAAGCATTTGTTTCTTCTGTGAATGGGCCTGAATTCATGATCCACACATCTTTAAAATCACCGATTAAAAATACTGAAATAAACCTTGGAAGAAGGGCAAGGACCCAAACCTGTTTGTTTCTGAGAGAATGCACCGTCTAGCTTTCATCCTTCACGCAGAGTACAGCAGCTTCAGCAGAAGGGTTTGAGAGTTCCCCTTACCTGTGGCTGAGCAGCCCAGAGACCATACTGCAGGACTGCTGAAACACAGACCTGAAGCTCCTGAAAAAGAAGGGGGTGTCTATGATACCACATTCACTGTTTGCAGTTACAAGGATAACAGCACAGCTACTGGAATGAAAGTCATGGTAAGTGCTGGTTCATTCAAGTGACTAAAGGTAGAGTTACTGCGTCTGATGTGGGTTTTAGTGTCTTTTGTGTGTGGTGTGTGTTTTAGTTGACAAAAATCAGAAGTGTTCTAGGGAAGCCCCTAAAATACATGGTTTCTTCAACTGTCAGTGTAGTATTTTTGCCCAATTTTCTTGCTTCCATCATTCTGAAACTTGACACAGGCTGTGGTTTTGCACACGTCCTTTTCCTTGTTGGTTTGGGTTTGCATTTGTGTTCTGTTTCCCATTCTTGCTTTATTTTATTTCAGTGTAAGGGGAATTACAGGTTTTTTCGTCACATGCTCCAATGTACCAGTATACACAGGGGTTTTTTGTCACAGGCTCCAGTGTACCGGTGTACTGGTCTAGTTACATGAAGTCCGTTGGTGGTGACAGAAAGGATATTAATTGCTTTTCTTTTTTCTTTTTTTTTTTTAATTCCTCTCAGCTATAGATAAATGACAAGTTCTCCCATTAACAAGATGAATACTGATGTTCACTTTCTGTCCCAAAACTACTGCTAAGAGATCTGTGCATTTGTGATGCTCACAGACTTCTTGAAAACAAAGGGAAGGAATAAGAGCTTTTCTCAGTGTCTTTTCCTCTGTCTGTAGGCCAGGCAGCAGCCAGATGTTGCTGCAGGTCCTGGTGCTCGTGGTGTGCTTGCAGAGCATGCAGCTGCAGCCAACTGCTAGTGAAAACACTTCACACTCCATCTTGGCTTCCTGATGAAATACCTCGTTCTAATAAAACTACTGTAATAAGAGAACAGCATGCTTATAAATCAGCAGTACTTCAGCAAAATATTTCTAAAACAGCAATATTTTTTTAAATTTTTAGTTGTTTCAGGCATTTTTTTTTCACTGGGAAGTTCCAGCATGTACCATAGCACAATCATTCTAGTCCCAGTGAAAATAATGAATCACTGGTATTCAGGTGAGGAAGAAAGTGGTGGAATTGATAGTTCAAAGTGGGCTTGCTACTGAAAACAGCTTCATGTCTTTGTCTTCATATACCTGCCTAATTCTCCACGGAGAGCTTTGTGGTAGCTGTGTCCTCTTGGCACAGCAATGAATCTGGACCACTCAAGCTAGGCTGGCAAATTGATGTTGTTATGTTGTTACTATTATTTATATCACTAAGCTAAAATGCGAGGGCTATGAGGTTTTAACGTCTAATATTTTAGAGAAACAGAAGAATTCCATTGAATGTTTATGGTGGACTGGAAACAAATTTGGAGTATAAAATAAAAGTAGAATATAAGTAGAAACCAAGGTCATTTCTGAGGAATGCCTTTTGAAGTTAGTCTATCAGGATTTTGCAAAGCAGCCATCACAACAGGTCTTTTGTTCAGCCTGCCTTGCTCCATCAACCTCCTGATAATGCTTGTCCAAAGTTCTGTGAGATTCTGAATGACCACAAATATTTGAGGCCCTAATCTTTCTTTGCACCTACCAGATTGGAAATTGCCAACCTTTTGAGTTCTTATCCTCACTTGAGAAAATTATGCTCTGGGGAAGCTGCCGGTATGAATTGAAGTGCATTACCTTGGGCTCTATGCTGTGTCTCACCTGCAGTGTTCATGCTGCACTACTGAGGATCATCACAGTGTTTGGGAAGCAACAGGGTAGGTGATACAAGAAGTGTAGGTGTGGAAGGATGCTGAAGGAATTTTACACATCAGGAGAAGAACAGCTAGTTTCTGAGGTGAGAAAGCAGGGATAAGATTTGATCAGACAGTTTTAAAAACAAGCTCTGGGGGGGGAAAAACAACTCGGCAATCTAGAAGACAGGCCTCTTATGTTCAAATTCAAACCACCTTCCATAATATCACACCTTTACTTTCCTACAGGAAGTCATTTTCATAATAGACATAAAAGATTTTACATTAAGTGCTGTAAACCTTGGCAGAATTACTTAGGAAATCCTGTGGTAACCAAAGTCTCCATTCTAAGATTTACTCAAAGTAAGTTCCTGCAGTCCAGCTTTGCAAAATGTAGCAAAGTTAGGGGATAGGCTGGTAATTAGTTATTCACCGAGGGCAGCATTCTCTAATGCTCAGGGACATTGCTGCAAAGTCCCTATTGATTTCAGTGGATACTGTATTATGAATGAACTGTACTTCCTTGAAAATTTCTTTCATGTTATCTAAGCTGTTGACTCTCTTTGAGCTCTGGTTTTCCAGTCAGCTAGTGTCTTTGGCCTCTCTGGCCGTAAATTGGATCCAATACCAGAATTTTTGTTTGGGATTCCTTCTGTCCAGGCTGAATAGCTTTGATGTACTGCTGATTGAGCAATTTTTCATAGACTGGAAGTCTATTTAACAAATTTCCCTACTTTCCAGTTGTAATGACTCAAGCCAGTATAATATGTAGGCATTAGCATTTCACTATTTTGCTTCACAGATGAATGTACGTATTTAACTGCACAACTTCCCTTCCTGTTCTAAGGATTCTCTTTAACTGACACGCAGCTTATGTAGATAAGCATGATGTTTCACAGCAGTTGTATCTCTTTTTAAGGATTGTCAAGGTAGTCTTCCTCTCAAAGTCCAAAGAAAAGACATGTCTTAGCTATAGAAAGTGCTAAACAATAGCAATATAAGAAGCAACAAATAGTAAAAATGTGTAGCCTGACTTAGTTCTCTTTTTCACACACATTGTTTGTGCTACGATACATTTTAAAGAGGAAAGTTAGTTGAAAAGGAGAACTTGTACTTTTGATTTCTCTGCATTGAGGGGAAGTATCACTTCTAAGTAAATATGATGCTGCCCAAAGTCTACAGCTAATTTTGAATTCCAAATAGTCTTAGTAAAATCTTTGCAGTTAATTTCACTACTTTTCCTGGGGACAGTGAAGCAGCTGAAAATGTACCAATGTAGGCCAGGTTGTATCCTTCAGTACCTGGCATCTGGGTATGTCATGAGCTTTAGTAGATTTTATCTAGTGTCAAGATATTAAGGTGGGGTTTTTTATTTATGCAAGTGCAAAAACAAAAGCAGAAATAGAAATTACATTGGATTATTTTAGCAAAATTGCAAATTAGGACTGCAGGAGCACTAGAACTTAAATTAAATTTTCAAAGCTTCAACCACTGTAGTTGCCTTTCCCTTATTTTGGCCTTAGCTACAAGATAATCAGTTTTGAGGTCAAAGGCAGAGTGCTTCTAGCACATTATTGCTTGGTATGTTTGTCTATAGCCCAGGAAAAGCCAGGGACAGCTGTATAGAAACCATGCTTCCTCACAGATGATGATCTTGCAGAACTTTTTGGAAAACTCAGGAATCCTTAAAACGTGGGAAGAGTAAAATGGGAATCAACTTGAAATCTTTGCATCTTAACACCCATGCAAAGGCAATCCAACTTTTGATATTTCTCAAATCTAGACATAACAGAATACAAAAAAATTGTATTTGGGTTGAAAAGCCTATAATCTCCTATTCTCAGAAAACTTTGCCTGGGCACATTTGCAGGTGGGAATTGCCTAAGGTGTGAAACACTTGCAGAAGATCCGCTTTTCTCATGCTTAAGGTGGCAATCATGAGGATGTATCACAAGGTGTTTGCTCACTTGCTTGTCTGCTTCTGGAGGGAACTATTTTATGGAGGGGAGTTCTTTGCCCACAAAAAGAAATCTACCATTCCCATATTATTATATCCCCTCACAGTCAAACACACGTATGCCCTGGAGCACTGACCAAGGCTTTCTGTATCTGGCTTTTGCAGAGCTAAGGTGCAGCAGGTTAATGAGTTGCAGAGACTGGCTGAGGATGACAGTTTAAACTGAGTTTCTTCTTTTAATACACAGCTTCTCATGTGGCTCTCCCGTCAAGAAGGAGACATCTTAGTCAGGAGAACTGCTGCCCAGAGGGGCCTTGAATGTGACTGATGATGCTGAGAAAAGTTTCTGAAAACCTCCCTGGCCAAATAACAGGGACAATACTTTTTTTTGTTTGTTTTAATCTGTGGCACCCATTCAAGAGCACACTGACTGCAGGAGAAGCTGAAACTGAGACTGTTTCTCTTCCCCAAGCTGTGGTAAACTCATTCAGATTTGCCATGATAGCAAGCAGTTCTCAACTTTCTCCAAGGCAAACCCCTACCTGCCTTCAGCACGTCTTCTGGTCCACAGGATGGTGAAGTGCAACTGGAGGCATCTTATTCAGTGCAGTTTTATGTTGATAAAACTATGGGAAACAGTCCTTCCCATGTAATACCCCAGGAGAAATGCTACTCTGAATGAATTGGAGCTTATTCCTACTTATACTTCAGCAAAACTAATGTTGTCTCTTCTGTTTTGAATTTTTCTGTTTTGAATTTTTTGGGTTGACATAGTGCTTAGAGATCTGGTGGAGTTGAGAACGGTCAGTGCGAGGTTAATGGTTGGACTAGGTGATCTTCAAGGTCTTTTCCAACCTAGATGATTCTGTGATTCTGTGAATCAATGTAGGCAACAACTTTAAAGGAAAATATGTTTAAAAGACAAGTTCTGAGTGAGATAAGAATATGCAACAAAAACCCAAGGGATTTTCTTTTCCATAAAATAATCTGCTTCTCTTAGTTGCCATTTTTATAGTTAGAGTAAAACTTCGTACCTACCTGCACTGCAAGTCAAAATCATATTATTGGATAATGAGATAGGTTATTTTTCCAGTGTTTTGCATGCATCTCCTGATATTGAACATAACATGAATGTTTGGAAAAAGCAGCAAATTCTTGTTATTCTACAAAGATATTTTGGATCTTAACCAGAATTTGTAGTAGTGTACTTCGAAGTGTTATAAAGATTTAGCAAGTTCCTCTCAGTGCATTGCTTCTTACTAGGTGGAATTATTGTTCCTCTTTCAAATGTGTCTGATGGTGAAAAGAAATCATGGCAATATTCAAGGTAGTAAAACCTAGTAGCAAATAAAGAGAAAAATATTTAGATTATATTTGAATACTTATCCCATACTCAGCCTACAGGCCTGTTTAGGCAGCCATGTAGCAGACTGGATTTTAAAGATCCCATCTGGAAGCCCCCAGACAGCCCTAGAACTTTTGCTCCAGTATTTATTTCAAGGCTGTAGGTTCTTCTATAAAAATCAAGTATCTAAGAACAAAGTAGAAAAATACTATAGTGTAAACTGAATTGTTACTAGTTGGTAACGGTTTATTTGGCCACTGCCATCTTTATAACAGTGTTGCTCCTATTCTAAAACACTGAACAGTAATAATGCCTAAACACAAGCCACTGCAAAACGTTGTACAGATTATTAAGTAGAAAGTTTTATATAGGCATAAGGAAAATAAATCAACATTAGGAAGCACCAGACAGAATCTGTTTAATTTTAGATATTCACTTTTTTACATTTGAGCCTCATAAAACACATCTTCATGATCAAAGATCTGGAAATGTAAAACATATTGCCTTTAGAAGTTTTAGAGATGAGAAAATGAGTTTCATTTACAGTATTTTTTGTATCTCAGCAAAATTGGTAGTTTACTTTGCATCTGTAACAAATTGTTAGCAGATGTAGTTACTACGAATAAGAACCAAGTTAATAGGTTCTAGTTAACCCAGCTCATAAATTACATACTTTATTTTTGTTTACAACATGACTGATGTTCATATTCGGCTCAGAAGTGCTTATGTTAAACACATTAATGTTCTAGTAACTAATGATATTCTTTCTCCCTTTTGATGTTGGCTTTGTAGATTTATTCTGTGTTGTGCAGGCAGTCACAGTATACAAGACTGGTTAATAATCTTTGCACTCTTAACAAGAAAAAAAAATACTCCACTTGTAGCTATACATTTTACTGATTTGATCAAGACAATTTGCTGCATTCCTTTTACTCTGCTCTTACTGAAAACTTGGGTAAAACTTTTTAAAATTCTCCAATCTGAAGGCACCCGTTTTTTATTTTACTCCCTGTTAGAAAATGTTCTTATGACAAAGGTAAGACACTATTGATTGCATTTAGAAGTCTTTGAAGTGCCTTTATTAGACATTGCCTAGTCTTGAGCTCTACAACAGAAGAGCAAGAAATGACTCAAGAAGGCAATATTAAAAAAGACTTCTGAATAGTTTTGAGCTGAATTGAGGGCTCAGGTTGTAGTAGGCTTGGAGCTGTATTTTAACATTGTGTTTGGTGGTATGGAAGATTTGCTACTTATTTAAACTGGGGGCTTGAAAACTCTTCTGCTTAAGGAATTTAACTTCAAGTTTCTGTAATTACAGATTCAAGAATGACAAGATTCATGCTAACTTACTACAAGGTATTATAAATCAAAGTGTATATATATAAACACAAAACATATACACACAGAGAGAGCATGGAAATATTCGGATATCCAGTGAAGTATATAGGTTATATATACTTCCACATCCACACTTGTGAAGGCAAATCTGTGTATTTAAGCACATAGATAAGTAAAGAGGTGAATGGAAGAGGTTAGCCTATAGTTAAAATTTCCCTCTTCTCGAGTTTGGAGCAAATACTCACAATGCATCGGTATTTCTCAACAGGTGATAATTGAGATTCGAGAAGAAGTCTGACTTCACCCTGACTTTCCATCAGATTTGTGGGCAGACAATCTTCGAGGAGTCTGTGCCTGGGAAGCGTCCCAGCTCGGGAGAGATGCTGGTCACAGCGGCTGCGATCCAGGAGAGCAAAAAGTGTCTCGCTTAGAACCGCTATTGATAGGGACCAAGATAATTGACTTTTGTCAGGTACTTTTCCATTTCAGTCCAACTCAGATGGCAGAATATTCTGGTATTTTCTATCAATTGTGCAAATCCAGAACTTGCTAAATCTTGGAGTTCTGGTATCACCCGCTTTGGGCCACAACCCCAACACAGCTGTACTAGGCTGTGATCATTCCTATTGTTCTTAAACGATAGGGAGGGGGGCAGAAACCAAGTGCGCACCTCAACACTCTGGTCTATTGCCTTTCCTAATCTGTTCTGAGTTGGCATGCAGTCTGTTTCCAGGTGATAGGGGAGATAGGAATCCTGCGCACTAAGGGAGTGCCTGAACTCGTCTCCTCCACTATCTTTCCTATTCATCTTGGGTTGGCATGTTGCCCAGGGGGGAAAATTGCACTAAGTACCAAGCAGCTCAAGAGAGGGGGGAGCGTTGCACCGCCACAGTCTGCCCCGGGAATACGTTAGCTTTGAATAAGAATATGTAGAAATCACACCCAACTTGTTTCCTAGTTATTTTTCTTCCTAATAACGTCATATATGACAGAAACCAGAGCCAGATTTGGGATATTTTTTTACCCCAGAGTTTTTACCCTGGTTCTAATCCATTTGACTTTCATGAAAGCAGAATTTATTCACAGCCTAATTTCTACTCTTGCATTGGAGTCTCCAAGTTTTACACCTGTCCCTCTTGCAGAGGATGTGTTTTGTGCTGAAACTTTTGGTGCTGTTCTGATTCAGCAATGACCTTGCTGCAAATGAGCCCACACTCCACCTTGGCCAGGAGACAAAGATCTACCTATAGCAATCCTTCTTTAATGGGGTAAATATTTTTTTAAATTATTTTTTCAGGTGACCACGTTGCTGACCGGAAAATTGTGTTTTATGAATGCTTGGAAAAATTGTGTTGCTGTGTCATTTCATCACCAAGTTATTTGTTGTTGGAAATGTTATTTAAAGGCTTCATCAAATGAGGAAATACCTCTGCTGTTGTAGGCCAGTCTCTTAACTTTTTTTTTTCACTTCATCTTTTTGATGCTGAGTGGATTTTTTTTATTTATTGAAACAGTTCAGATTTTGCTCAGACCTTCTTTAAACATCTTCAGATGCAGGTATGAATCTCTTTAAGGAGATCCTGCCTAGAGTAAGGAAGATTCTTTCAGCCACTACAGCTTCTGATGACCACGCGTTGCTTAACCTCATGCTGAAAGAAGATGTGATATCCAAGGAGTACCATCAAGCCTTGCTCCATGAAAAAGACAGAGAGGACCTCGCAAGGAAGATATCTCTGATATTTGTGGAAAAATGGGACCTGTACTTGAACACTTTGGTTCCTCTCTGTTGTTTAAACCTCTGTGGCAGTAAGCCTCAAAACATGACAGATAATGAGCCAACAGGAAGCAAGTACATTTCTGGTAAATCAGCCTTTTTTTCTTTGTTGCTTTGTTAAAGATTTACTTTTGTTTATTATATTTTGATATTGCATTGTGGCATAGTGCAAAGTACATCAGTGGAGAGCGGGTGGGGAAGAATGTAATGCAGAATGTAATGCAAGAGCAGCTAAAAAAGGATCCACCCATTCAGGGTAGCTACCGGATACGCATTTTCATAGCCAGGCCATAATAAAACTTGTTCTTTGCCACCTTTTGCAGAACCAGAAATGCAAAGTAGATTAAAGAGACCGTGATAAGGTCAGTTTTTCTCAACTGACATTCCAACTGTTGATAGTCTGGGTAGCATTTGTTCGTGGCACATGCTGGCAATTCATGTAGGGAAATCTCTTATCTTTTTCAATCATATATGAGAGGAATGCTCTTCACTTTAAATTCCAGATGTCTATAAGCAACAAAATTGCACTGCCTACAAAAGACTGCTGCAGATTTAAGGAGGGGAAGTACTTAATAACTTATGAGGCTGGATTCAAGAGTTTTGAGTTTTTTGGTGGGCAGCAGGAGAGCTAAAAATGCAGACACCTTATAATTCTGAGGTAGTTAACTCACTTTTTAGTCTGACCCACCATAGGATTAATGTATATGTTGAAGAACAGGGACAGCTCTGGGACAATCCTAACATTGTCCATCCTATATAAAATGACGGAACTCCAGTTTAAATTATAGCATTCAGAATTACTTTTACAAAACCAATTGTAAAAGGAGAGTAAAATAATGCTTAGTAGATAGAATATTGGGGTAGTCCTGTAGAACTGATGGAAGGACCTTGGGCTGCAACATAGTGAGGGGTATAAATTTTTTCCTCTCCTAAAACACGGTATTGGACATCCCTTCTCAAGGCATGGATGAAAGTATCAGAGAAAATGCTGGAGAAAAAAAATTAAGATAGTTTCTAAGAGGGCAAAATACTGACCTGGAAGATTTTAGCTCTATTATTACACACATTCAAATTAATGCCAAGAATTCATATTTTAAATGTAGAATATCATAGCAAGTGGCCTAGTGTCCCTTATGCTGGGAGTATTTATAGTCTGGTTTCTACTTTTAATGAAATCCCTGAAGTGCTTGAAAAAACATCTGCTTCTTCTCATTTTTGTAATGGTAGCACCTAAAATCTCCATTCAAAAATCTTGATCCTGTCATGCCTGGCTCTGTATCTCTGTCACAAAGCCAGTGTTTATTTGAGATGTGACAGAGGGAAACTGAAGTGCATCAGAAGAAGCATTAGTCTTCATCCATCACCTGTTCAACCATTGTCACTGTTCTCTAGATAGCAGAGATAGACTTAAAAAAAGTTGTTTCAAAGACATTAATTCACCAGGAAATGACTCACATTGTATGAGAGACTCCAGCTTCCTTCAAAGCAAATTCTTTTCTGACTTTCGTTTTGAAATTTGTTAATTTTTCAGCCTCATGTTCAATCATTGTTTCACTCTAAAAAAGCCTTGCAAAGAGAACTTGGATCAGGAACAGATTGATATCAGCAGGTTTCTCACTACTTAATAGCTTTGCAACTATTTCTTCTACCACAAAACAGATCTTTACAATTTCTGGACAAATAATCCCAGCTTTGCCCCTCTTGCAAAGTGCACTATTGACATCCGTTTTGCAGTGCTTCCAATACTAATCAATATGTTCTGTTCTCTCCTTTTGCAGTAGGGCAGCGTATCAGCAAACATTGAAGCAAAGAAGCTGAGAGGCTTAGGCAGTTCTCAGCTGTCTTGTTTTCCAGTCTGCTTTTCCCCTCTAAGACCATCTTTATAGACTAGTCCACTAGATCTACCCATACTCTGATTTGCTTCAGCAATTCCTTTCTGCTGTTTCTAAGCAGCTATGGGTCTTGTACAAAAAGTGGACAACCAGTATTTGCTGCAGTTGTGAACTGGAATCACAGTAAACAGCTGAACTCTTTTGTTCCCCAAACTTTCATTCTTGAAGTATATAGATTGCCTCATGGGATTACAGCCTCAGAAGCTGGTAAAGAAATCTGCCTGCAGGGCTGGTAAAAGAGTTTAGAACTTGTGGGTTGTGCTGTGCATTAGAATAGGGCTAACAAATAACCCTCTTAAATTCTGTTGGGATTTCTCATGCAGTGATTGTATTACTGTCTCATATCAAAACAGAGCACTAAAATACAGAATCTGTATTTGTGAAGCCTTTCGTTATTTTCTGCTCTGAATGCTGTTATACCGAGATGTTGCTTTTCTTCTAAAGTGCTCAGAGGAATTCCAAGAACACAGCTGCCTGGTTTTGGGTTCAAGAGGCTGAAGAGGCTAGTGCTCTTCATTGCAGGGTGGGCCCTGTGTCTCTAAATACTGGGAACAGATCAGCCACTCCCAGGAAGGAAACAACTTTATCTCTTTTCAGTGAGCATGTTCCCATGGAACCTGGTGGAAGTGGATCTCCTCTGCAAAGGGAAAAGGCTTACACAGGTCAGCAGCAGCTTTGCTTATGGGACCTGCTGCCTTGTGCAGAAGCCATTTGTTACTGAGCAGCTGATTAAAAACTTGCCGTACTGAAGCAGCAAGTCCTGGATGTCATTGACTTCATCAAATCCCACTTCCTTTCCTCTTCAGACTCTGGTGGAACTTTTGTTATAAGTTATAGCCAATGGAATAATAGTAGAAAAAGTATTTTCTCACTTGAGAATATATTTTCTTTCATAATTAATTTCTAATTTGTATAGGTCTATGCATGATAAAAAATTTATTTGCCTGGTTTTATATTTGCAGAGCCACACAGAAGCAGCTATAGGCATCATGACAGGGACACTCATGAATTAAGTTGGTTTTCAAAAGGTCTGTCTTACACCAGGTAGGCGCTGGCAGGGTAAGTGATGCTGCTACAAGCAGACCCTGAACACCATCTGTAAGCCAGACAAGATTTATGAGCTCCTGTTTTGTAGAACATCTTACTTGTCATTTTGGGCCAATGGCAAGAGACGCTTACACAAGATACCAATCTAATTTTATATTGGTAGAGTCTGTGAGCATGTGAAGGAAATACTTTCACTTCTGTTACACCAAATGGAGCTGCAAGGTAAGAGTGTCTGCATGCTGCTTGGTTTATGCTTACTGATGGACTGTTTAACAGCATGACTTCAAGACGGATTTGAACTGGAATAAAAAAGGAGAGGAAGAATTCTGGGGAGCACCAGAAATTGCTGCCACTGGGTCTCATCCAATTTTGGCTTCCAGCTGAATAAATGGATCTGTTCCTAACTAGTGACAAGTGCAAGTTCTTCTTAGCGGTGACAAGTGACCAGTAAGGTAACAGTGCTTATTATACCAGGGTTGTTAGAAGGCAAGTTCTTCTTAATTTTCCTCTTTGGAATTCCCCCTGAGCCTTTAGCTTTTCTGCAGTGACTGTTCTGGCTCATTTCCTCCTTTCTGATGTCACTTTCTATAAGCCCTGGACAGTGATAGCAGCTCTCCTCATTTTTCATACTGAATCCAGAGTGGAAGAACAGGAACTGTCCAGTTTCCTAAGGTCAGTTTTAACTCAACTCTTGAATGCAGTGCTTTTGTCATGGTAAATTCATCTTATCTTACCTTTTGTAGATATTGGTAACTACAGTGTGTCCGTATCTGGACTTGTATTGCTTGAAATATTAGTACAATGAAGTCTGAATGTGGGTGAAATTTTGAAGAATTTTTAGCAATTTTATTTTGTGGCTAGCCCTGTTACTTGCTCAAAAGGTTGCTCTAGTCAAAAGTTAAAGTTTCAGACTTGTTAAGTAAGTACTTGTTTTTTGTATAAATGTTGCTCCTACAGAAAGTGAAACAGGATTGTTGGAAGAAACTGGCTTATTATTCACAGGTCTGGCAAGACAACCCGGAGCTCTTTACTTTCACATTTAGGAGGACTGAGGTTCCGTCTTGAAGAAAGTCTGAGTGCAAATGTACTTTTTCTGCCGAAAGAGCTTATAGGCAAGGTGTCTGCTGTGCCGCGTTATTTCATCTTACTGCTGGGATGGGAGAGCTGGGCATAGCTGTGACATGCAGAGGCGATACTGGATATGAAAAGTCAAATTCTGCTCTCAAAACACAACTCTGACATCTGCAGGACAGTACATTATTAGTCTGCCTGAACTGAGCTGTCTCCAGCGCAAGGCTAGTAACATTTCTTTTATCTGTTGTGTTGGTCACTATACAGCTAAGTTAATTGAAAGGCAGAAGCTTCTTTTACCTGAGATTTATACTTTTTCTAACTTCTTTAAACTCATCTCTAAGAGAAACAAAGGAGAATGTGGCAGGTTATAGAGCACGTCTTTTTCCAGCATCATCTCTGTTCTTCTTCATTTTTAGACTTTAAAGCCCATGGAAAGTAACACACCACTCCATCGACAAGATGAAGACCATTGGCAAAAGTAGTATCTTTTGTTAAATTAGATAATACAACAGGAAAAGTTAAACTGTCTTTCAGATGTATAATCCTTTCATAGATCTGAACTAGAAACTGAAACCTTCAAAGCTAAATATAAACTGAGCACCATTACTTTCAGTTTACGAATAATCGGGCCGTCTCTGAAAGGAAGATCTGGTTGGTACCTGTGGAGCAGAGGAATTGTTAGTGATAGATTTGGAGAGAGGAAAGGGAGGCAGGTCACTGTAGCATGGAGGGTTCTTCATCCTTCCTTGCTGCTGGCTTGCCCACCTCCCAGAGAACATTGCCCCAAAACACTGCCTGCGGCAAAAGACAGGAAACACATCCCTGCCTTCTGGTGTGTGTATTGTGCACCATGACATATCCTTTGGGGGCACAGAAGAAGAGAGACTTCCTGAAGTTTTTTTTTTTTTTAAAAAAAAAAGTCTTTAAAATTGTGGCTGATGATACTGAGCTTTTAGCTCAAGATATCAGTGTTTCACTGGACTCCTTAGTCTGATATAACCTGGGTTTTGTCAGCTTGCTTCTCTCAGATTCATGTGTAGCACTTAAGGGGTCTGGTAAGAAAATAGCATTTCTTCAGCAATCTTTCTCTTTAATTTTTCAACCTCCTGTGTCCACAGCTGTTTTATTTTTCTGTAATCTAAGACTTGGAGCTGTAATGTTAAGTCATCCTCTGGTTAAGAAGTGTGTGATTTGCATGGGACTACTACTATTTTCTATGAATTATCCTCAGCTTCCTAAACTAGTACAAAAATTAAATTGTGGAGTGGGGGTTTCCTCTGTTCCTGAAATGACTTTACATATATTCGTTTTCTTAACCTCTGTACTCATGTGGGAGATTTTATTACCTGTCAGTTCAGATGTCGACAGAGTTTTGGGAAGGAAACCCCCTAACAAATGTCCTCAGAAGCATCCATCTTACTTCTGAAGTAAATGTTACATTATTGTCTGTATAATTTTCCTCCGTTCTCTTAGATACTGTTTGATTTTAGTTTATAGCAGAATCCATTGCTGGGAGTCTTTGACATGTTGATCCTTTAAAATATAAGGCATGGTTAAATCAAATTATTGGGGCAAAATGACAAATCACCTCCCTTACCTTTAGGAATCTAAAATGCCCCATCTAACCCTTAAGGCTTGTATGTGATTTAAGTGAACACCTCCTCCTTCTTTAACTGGATTCTTTGTCCCGGTATGGTGATGTTCACTATTTGTTTTACTACTTTTCCTGCATTTTTAATTCATATGGTATCACTTGGACTCTAAAAGAGCACTGAAAAAAACATTGAGAGTCTTAGAAGTGAATCATATTGTTGTGCTGTATATGCAGAATACAGCACTAAAACAAATGCATCCCAAGTAGAAACCTTGCTGTAGCAGGCATGAACTGAATCATTGCAGAGGTAATATGAAGGGAACACAGGTCTACCGAATATAGCGATGCAGCTGGAGTGTATAGGCTGCTGCAGAAAGGAGGTGTTATTTCAAAATTTAAAGAAAAAAATCTGTCTTAACCAGTGTCCAAACAACAGAGACTGAACTTTCTGAATGGCATGGAAATACATTCGGAAGTACGTCCTGCCTTCCCCCCGCCCTGCACCTGCACTCTGTGCATGGAGGCGTGCCACAAAGCAAGAGCGCAGGCATTCCCTGGGGTCTTCAGCCCTTTGTCCTGCACGTCTGTGTGAGGTCTGTCTTCCTCCTGCTGGGAGCTGGCTCTAGTGTTCACAGCCCTAACACAGAAATGTTTTAGTCCTCTGATGTGAAAATGTGCCAAATGCCCATTTTGGCAGCACTGTATGGGACCCCAAAGGGAATGTATTATCAGTAAACTAAGTTAAAATCATGTATGAAACAACAGAGAAAGTGCTGAGCAATATAGAGCTTATTCATCTTTGGTGTCAGACAGAGGACTGCTGGGATTCTGTGAGAAAAAAGGGGAAGCTCTGGGAAAGGAATTGCTGTTGTAAACAAGCTTGGTAACGTCTGGTTTCATTTTGCGTGCTTCAGTTACAACAAGCAGCAAAACACTCACTATCCCTGAGGTGTAATTCTCCTTGCCTCTGGCTCTCTCGGTGTAGAAATTTTAATCTTTCAAAACCTCACTTTCTTTTTCCCGCACCCTTGGACAGTGTGCTTTCCATGGTGGCACCAGGACTTTAATGCAGCAAAGCAGAGCTGCTATTAAGAAATTGTTGGTTCAGCTACAGAAAGAAATCACAGCATCCCAAGTCCAGTGTATTTGGTAGAAAGACAGCTATATAGAGATTCATGTCAAAACCAAAATAATGAAAGAAAAAAAAAAAAAGGGTAAGCTGAGGGCTGTTCAGACCTGTGAAACAAAAAAGATAAGTAATTAAGTTTTTCATTCTTGAAAGAGCATCAATGTTCACTCTTCCCAAGGAAGAAAGCCATGTTTCTCTCACTCCTGTGTTCCTGGGTTATAACACCTTTTATGTTCTAACTTTCAGCTCTCTAGCTGGATTTGGCACCAGCAAGACTTTCTCTTGGTTGCTTCCTGACTTCTTGACTGTTGTAGCTGAAAACATTTTGTATTACTTATATATTTATCCACAGGGAAATGCTATTGAAAGAAAGGTTTAAAATAACAAAAGCTCTTATGACTATGACTTAATCAAAACTTAGTATGAAGATTAAGTAGGCCTACTTAGTCTCATTCCATAGGACTTGCCCTTTTCTTTGTCTGCTGTAATCAAGCAGATTTACTAGCAGAATTTGCTAATCACTGAACTTGGAGTGATCCATTTGTCTGTCTTGCATTCCCTTTATGGCTTCTGCCCAATTACTTCTCTGTCTCTATCCCCAAAATTATATTGACTCAGGTGATGATTCAACAGCGTTATTGACAAAGTCTGGCAACCTGGCATTCAGAAGGCCCAACTCTGTTTAGATTTTACATTAATTCAACAAAGGAAGGGGCAAAGCAAAATGTTACAACAAACTGAAAATTCAATCTGGTATGTTTATAACCCAATTCTTGGTTCTTATGCAGGTTTGTCAACTTCTGCTTTCCATTTATATCACAGCAGGCAATAATATCAAAGTTTTGTCATCTTGGTAACATAATGAGGCCACACAACATGAAAAAGAGAACCACCTGAGTGTAGGTGTTTCCTACTCGTGGGACATCTCGAGCCCACCTGCTCTTCTAAGTTCTGGCTCTAGATTCTGGTGTCTTCTGCAGCAGAACACAGAGGTGCCTGTTTCCAAGCTGTTCAGAGGGACAACCATGTAGAGGGGGGAGAGGAATGATGATTAGTTTATAACAACGCAGCATGTAGTAGTGTGTGGCTAGGTCTGCTCTGCCTTCTTTCATCAGAGCTGCAGTGTTAGCTGTATTTCTTTTTTAATGGTACAGCAGGTTGCTCCACATTTGCACACTTCAGAAAAGTAGGCATGTGCAGCCAGGAACATAGGTGGTGTTCTGCTAAAGGCAGAATATTTGAGAGCTGTATTATAGATATCCTTCATTGCAAAATATGGTGCTTGATGCCAAGCTGAAACTTTTCATGGTTGTGGTGTGTGGACACCTATTTCAAAAGGATATGGTCTGGAAATATTGCTGGTTGTTCATTTCATGCTGGCATGTCAGTATTATGATGGAGAAAATAACTTGGATCATGAGCCCAGGTGGAATTCATGTCAGTGATTTGTAAACGCTGAAGAGGTTTTGAAATAGTTTGATAAAGGGAGCGAATAACCAACAAGTAGAGTTATTCCACTACCTGTGGAATATACAGGAGAAATGTTTGGGTTTATTCTAGTGCCTGCTGCACTAACTGGAAGGAAGTAGAAGGGATTTAAAATGAGGTGGAGGAAGAGACAAACTGTATCAAGAAATGTGGCTGCAGCAGTCTAAGCAGCTCTCGTATAAACATTGGTGGCTGGAACAGGGAGCACCCTAGACCAGCCAATTTGTCTGGATACTGTATGACGCTCTGCTTGAAAGGCTATAGCAATTCCCGACTCATGAGTAGGTATGCACGTGAGTTCTGAGGGGGAAAGAAAATTGATTTGAAAATATTTGTGAGAGGTTCCAAAATGTCAGTGAGTGCCCTGTTACCATAGACTAATTCCCAAGGTGACCGTGTCATTCTGTATGCAATCGACCATATGGTTTGGGAAAGAATTATATAAATGTTCTACCTTTCACTGTTCCTTCTTGTGCTGAGGGGATGTCTCCTAGTGCCACCTCCAGGACTTAGCAGCTGGGTGTAGCATCCCAGCCAGAAGCTGCTTTCCCTGAGAAGAAATTGTCCTGACACTAAAGAATGGTATTCTCCTTTCATCCTCTTCACTGCAGTCTTCTCATTTCCCCGATACCTGTTGGATATGTGCTGCATCATTTATATCCTGATAAAGATACAGGAGTTGAGTTGTGACTTACTCAATACTTAGCACTTTTGGTCCAGGTGGTCAGACTGCAGTATTCCACTCCCTGACTGGAGTAAAAAATAGACAAGTCTCATTGCAAGCTGTGTCAGGATCTGTAAGTTTAAGTAACTCTGGGTTATGACTCAACGCAAGACATGGTAATCAATGCCAGTTCCACAGCCTTAAGATCTCAATGTCTTGTCAACAGAAGGCCACAGTGCAGGACTTGTAGTTTTGGTTGACAAAAGCTGTGGTTTTGTCATAGCTAACTGTTTTGTAATTTGATTTCAGACAGCAAGAGGCAAATCATGGATTCAGCATTTGTGTCTGAAAATGGCTATCTCGATTTGCTGCACAGTGATATTGATCCATTGCATCTGTATACTCTCCTTGATCCTAAGTCATCTGGAAATGAAGAAGGTGCCTTCTCTGTAGGTTAGTAAAACACTAAAAGATGCTTGATTAGTTTAGTCACCATGCTATAAGTTATTACCATCTCCTCTCAACTACGTAGCCATCTAATGGCAGTTTATCATGGTGGCTGGACTAAATTCAACAGACAATTAGTTTTACAATATGATAACTTTGTCTGTATCTGTATATAAAATAGTGACTGCTTCCAGAAACATTTTTAAAACCATACATGTTTACAGCTTCCTGCTCAGTGAGTCTAACAAAACATACTGTACATGTCACTCATCAAGGTGTGAGGCTAATGTCTGTGCTTTGGATATCATTCCTGTAAGTAGTTCATTTGCAAATGTTCCTATTGTAAGATGGCCATGTGTAATTGTCAACACTTTTTGTAGTTTCAAGCCAAAAGCTTTGCAAAACAGAGACTTGTGACGAAGCCAGTCTGCAAACAAACTAGCATTTCGTTTCCTTCTGAGATCCTAAGGCACTGACACAATGGACTTTCATTACCAGATGCCATCTTACAGCTTTTGGGGGTACAGACCAATGATTTTAGATTCTGTGATAGAGGAGAATGCAGAAGGGCCAGGGCATAAAGATGATAATTTCTTGCACATAAATTCCTACAGGTAATCAGATTAGGAGGTTGCCCTGTCTCTCAAACTTTCTGCTCCTGAATTTGTGTGGAGGTTGTGAAACAGTCTGCTCTCCCTGAGTTTCCTGGCATGAAAGTACAAAAGCGTATCTGTGCTGACGACTGTGTTGTGGAACAATAGCTGAGCTTATTTTAAACAAATGATCTGGATTGTGGGTAGAGAGTGGCAATGAAAGAAGAATGAATGTATGCCACATATGAAGTCCTATAGCTCTGTGCCCGATAGGTGTAACACATTACCGGATTGGAGGACACCACTTCACATCCTTGTTGCTTTTATGAGTGACCAGTGTCAGCACGTACGTGGGCAAATCAGTGGAGAACGGAGCACCAGAATCTGGAATCATCTTTGTGATGAATTATTTCCCAGGTTGAGCATTGCTCTCTCAACTTCTGACAGCTAATAACACCTGCAGGACTCTTTCTTCACTTCCATGGCCTCACTTGCTCCGTGACTGAAAGTAGGATGAATTAGGGATCAAGGACTGACTCTTGTTATATCAGAGATGTTTCACTGATTTGAATACTTTTGGGGCTTAGCAATGTCTGAGATGATGTAGATAAACTGAATATTGTCAGGACACGGTGCCAGTTATTGGAAGCTGGACATCTCTGCTGGGAAGATGTTAGTATGGTCCCTGGCATGCTTTTGACCTTGGCCAACTAGCAGTTTCACAGACAATTTTAGTTGCAGCTCAGGGGTTAGCTTGGACCGAGCATCATTCTGAACAGGGAATTTGGATGGTACCACCATATCATGAAGAATAAGAAGGTTTAATAGTATGGATGAGTCCAGGCCGTGCATGTAGGCCTTAGTGTCATAGAACGGATTCTGGAACTGTTTTGTTTTCTAGGAGAGATGAATTCTCCGAGTTTAGCAAGAGAAAAGTGTTGATTTCTGGCTAACTATAAATTACTGAGAGTTCAGTTCTGTTCCTACTTAGACAACATACAATGAAGAGCCAAAGCCTTCTGCTGAAATAACAAATCTGCCTTTTCTGCATGTCCTGCTATCTGGTTTTTTTTACTCCTTGGTTATGGTATTCATTTAGCTAATGCCTACTCCTTTTTAATTCTAGATCCCGAAGTTGATGCCAGTAACTATGATCAGCTCAATAATATGGATTTCCTGTGTACAATGGAAAATGGTGAAAATGGGGATGAATTGTATCTCTGTTCCAACACGATAGAAGCTTATGCTAGAATAGGTATGAAAGCAATTTTTGTTTTTTAAATCATTATTTTCCAATCACTTGCTATAGCTATTTCTTTCAAATTCTATTTTCAGTCTAAAGCAGTGGCATATACTCAAGTGGCCTGTCCGTCATAGATGGTAGATCTAGCCAGGGTACCTAAACCTGTGCATTGTGGGGAAACAGATGAACAGTAGCTTGTGGTTGTTGGGGGAAAATCTCTCTATTAATGGCTCCTTCTGCTTAATACTTCCTGCCTCAGCTTCTCCTTTCTCATGTTCTTTATTTCCTGAACAACAATTTACAAGAAAAACTTAATTTAACTCTTCAATTTCACTTGTACTGCAGAATTCTGTTAATGAGGGTAAGCTTACAAGTTTTACTGTGAAATTTACTGCATTGTTACTGTGTCCCTTTTTTTTTTTTTTTTTTTCCCTTCTTGCTAGCTGAATTAGCAGAATATGTGCTCAAAGATCAGCAGGAGAAGCAGGTGGAAGACACTTTTGGTAAGATTTATGGGGCAAAGATTAATTTTCTCCATGACAGTGTTCTGGCTAACATCTGCACTGTACTTCATCCCCACAATTTGAACACTAGTAAGGTTTCTATACATCTGGTATCCTATTCTCCCCTGGGAACTGTGTCCCAGGATTTTCTTGGCGAACTTTGAGGATTTTCTGTATTTTTGCAGGCCTTTCTCAAAGATGGCAGTTTTATTTCTGACCCAGTTGCTGATCACATCACCATGGCCATAGTGTATGCACAGCTTAACTGTCCAGTGCAGTATATGCCCTCAATTAGCATCAGACTTCTGAGCACAGCATGGATGATAAGTTTATTAAAGCTGACCCACCCAGAGGACTTAGCATGCATATAAACACAGTTCACTCACGTTTATTTCTGTCAAGGATACACAGAGCTGCCTGAGGAAGCATGTCAAATTTTACTTCTCGCCCTGCTCAATGCAGCAACGGCATAATATACATGTAATAAATTATTATTTCATTTCCTTCTTTCAGTGCTTGACCAGAGATAATTGCTTGGCTTTTGGTACTAAATAATTGTTTTGGTAGTGGCACAAACATAGCTGTTTACTATTTCAGAATATATATATCTCAATATGTGGCTGTTGGGAAATCCATAGAATCAGAAAGATTCACAGAATATCTGTATATCCTGTTTTATGTTTGAGCAAAGTAATTTGAAATAGCTTACCAAAGGTCACTCCTTTCCTAGGACAATTCTGGCTACAGGAAGCTCACATGACTTTTTAAATGCTTTTTACTGCTTCCTGGTGTGTTTAGAATTTGGGGTTTTTTGCATCTAATGGGAAAACTTATATTGGTTTTAGAGGAAACAAGATACAGTATTAGTACTGGGTGACAGAATCTGCACTCAGAGCTCTGTGGACTTTCTAAATCATATCAATCTGGATATGTGTTTTATTGTGTGATTTGTTTTTTCTCTTTTCTTTGGAGTATATTTCATCTTTGCTGCCTGTTGGTGTGTTTCTCTTGCTTTTACCTCTTTCTATAATTTTTCTACGTGAACAAAGGTTGACATTTGGCAATATTTCATGTTTTTAGCAGGGAGCCTTATTTTGGATGAAATAGCTGCTGAAAACACTGAGAAATTTACTGACATAAAGATGCAGAAATGTCACAAACGAAGTAAGTGAAAAACAGTGAGAATCTGAAAGGCTGTAGTGTTTGAATTGAAGGGGGCTACAGGAAAGCTGGGGAGGGACTCTTTATCAGGGAGTGTAGTGATAGGATGAAGGGTAACGGTTTTAAACGGAAAGAGGGTAGATTTAGGTTAGATTTAGTAAGGAAGACATTCTTTACAGTGAGGGTGGTGAGGCACTGGAAGAGGTTGCCCAGAGAAGTTGTGGCTGCCCCCTCCCTGGAAGTGTTCGAGGCACATGGCAGGGGGGATGGAACTAAATGATCTTTAAGGTCCCTTCCAACCCAAACCATTCTATGATTCTATGAATTCTAAGTTTCTATTACGGTACTTTGGTTTTAACACAGCCTCAATGCATCTCTCATGTAGTTCTTCACTGATACAGCCTGACATGCTTCCTCTGACTTGGCTCATTCTGTGTGGGCTGGAATTGAAAACAGCTTCCCCAAACACATTGTTTACAATTCACAGAATTTGTTGTTCTGTAACATGACGTTAAGCATGTTACATTTCTTCCCTCTTTTTATCATCTGTCTGACAGTGTTAACTTTGTTTTCAGTGTATCTATAGCTTAGCAAGCATTAGCTGAATGATCCCCTCTTTAATAGCAAGAACAACAGCAAAAATCTTTGGTTACTGGAAAAAAAATTTCACAGTCAAGGTGAAATAATATGAGGCTTTTCACATTCATGTTTTATACATTGGACCTGTACAGTTCTGAAACAGCTGAATTGAAATGGATAATACCCCCTTCTACTTCAAAAAGTTAAAATAAATCTCCATGATGGAAACTTAAAATTACCAAACTGGTTCAATTTTTGTCACTTACAATCACCTTTCTTTCTTTTAGCCTTCTTAAGCTCTGCAGAGAGTTGCTCTGGTGCTTCAGAACCCAAATACAAGAAAATTGGTGAGTTATTGGCTGAATAGGAAAAGAGTATTCAACATATATTGTGTCATGTTCCAAAGTCTCATCCTCTGTTAAGTATTGTAACTTTACCTTTTAGGGAAACTTTGCTTTCATAGATTTGGTGATACAGCATCATCATGCATTTTCATGTTTCTACTTCCAGCAGAGCAGAAATCACTGTAGAATCACATTCTTATACACCTCTGACTAATTCATGATGCGACAAATCCATGTCCTCGTATCAGTAGCTATTAAACTGTACATCTTAGGACCAACTACATGGTAGCCTGGGAACAGTTGGATCCTTCTGCTTCAAAAGCACATGTTCCTGCCAGGTGATAGAAAATTACTTACCTAGTATCAGCAGAGGCACAGTTGGGCTTTTCTAAATCCATCTGAGAGAAGAAAACAAAACTGAAGAATTGAGTCAGTGCCAAATTTTGAAATTTTTATCATGTACACCTTTTGTTTATGATGGGTAACATGACTCAGGCCATAGTTTGGCATTTCCTGGGTTTGATCATCTTTGTTTCAAGTGTGACACCTGAAACATCCTAATGAAAATAATAACAGTGAAGAGACAGCTTCTTGGCCCAGCCCATGCCATACAGTCCTTTAAATCAAAGTAAGAATGGGAGAAAGGGAAATTTCTAGGTGTTGTATGCTGTAACCATCTACAACACAGCACCTGTGGCCAGCAGGCAGGCTGTAACTTGTTCCCTAGGTGTAAACTGGTGCTAAAGTTCTTACCCAGCTGTAGCATAAATGGGTGTCTCAGGCATAGCTAAACCAGCAGAATACTCTTCCAAAATCCATGTGAGAACAATCACCTTTGGATTAATATATTATACGGTGTTTTGAAGTGATACATGCATTACTGTATGCTAGCACACTTCCCAAGCCTCCTAAGGGAAACTGTACCAAACCCTATGGGCTGTGTACAGGTCAGGGCGGGCAGCCAAAACCAGTGTGTAACATAGGGAGCCATCCAGAGTGCTTGGATCATGGCACTGCACCTCAGCAAAATTCAGGTCAGCAATTGCTAAGGAACTGGCATGAATTTGATGAAAGTCAGAGAGAGCACACACGTGCACTGTGGCTGTGACCCGAGATGGTTTTCCAATGTTCATGCGGACTTCTGGGGGGTGCTTGAGCAGAATTAGCTGTGAAAAAAATACATTTGCTGGATCTGGAAAGATAATCAGAATTCCTACTGAACTGATACCTGCTGGTTATAGTTATTCATACACCGGTAAAGTTCCTGGCAGTTAGTAACCATTAAAGGTGGATTATCTTCTACCTGTTTAAATGCCTTTATAGATTTGGCACTTCTAAAGCTTATGTTTATGCCACACTAACAGTGAGAGTTTTCAATAAGGAAAATGGCACATCAATTCCTGATTAAAAAAAAAAAAAAACACCCAAAACAAAACCGTAAAAATTTCTCACCCTACAGAACTTGCATTCCAGTCTGCAGTATCATCACAGAGCTAACAAGTGCTTTGTAAAGCTGCACCTACCCTTTTCCAGGAAGTGCTCAGAATATTATCATTCTCTCTACCTTACTTCACCCAATGAAGGTACTGAGGGAAGAGATATATATATACACACATAAGGCAGTATAAGTACTGGGTACAAAAATCTAATTAACAGAAAGATTAGCTACATGACAAAATCAGGAATTTATTTACCCTGTCATAAAACGAGTGTCACAGTATGATCCTGCAAAGGCAAATGCATTAACTCTTCAAAAGTGTAAGACTATCTACAGTAAAGAGGATAATGTGTACTAAAGTTCAGAGTGGTAAGCCAAAGATGAGAATCTCTCAAAGGAATTGAATGAAATTAAACTTTATATTTGCCCAACTGCTTGTGGCTAGCTGTAACGGTACCTAATCTTATCTGACCATCGCAACGCAACAATCCTTGGATAGGAAATTAACAGGAAATTTAGGAATGTTTTACACACAAGCTGAAAAACACTCTTTAAAGTCTGTTTTTATACCACAGTAAAAATGAAAGATTCCTATAACAAAATAATCCATCTGTTCCTGATAAACAATGTAAATACATCCCAACCTAAAGAGCCTGCATTCCAGATGATGGTGTACACTATACTGGCACAAAACCCACACAGGTTTGTAGCTCCTGATAAAACATTAGACTGCAGAAAGTGGTGAAATAGAGACTTAATTGTTGCTGCTATAGAGGAGAGGGAAAGAAAAGCAAAACCAACTCTGAGAATAAGGGTGTGGTAAAACCGAGAAAACTAGCAGACTAAATCAAAATAAGTAAGTGTATCTTACTTGATTTGTAAAAAACTTTCCATAATCATATAATGCACATGAGTCTCCCTCCCCATTTGTCCTCTTCTTGAAAAAACAAGTGCTGCAGGCAAGTTGTGTCTTTTAAAACTCAGGTGTTTGTGACTGTTCTTTGGGAAACCCTCTTAACACAGATTAGTTATCCTTACAAGCACTGTAGTGTCTAAGTAGAGTCAAGGTCCTCAGTGTATTGTACTTGGGCCTCCCTAATATTGTGCGATATTAAGGTAACACACCATGCCTGGGAAACACTACAGCAGTGTAAGACCTTGTTATGTCTTATGTGTCAATCATCCATCTGTAAGATCATTTATATCTAAACACGCCTGAAGGTTTCTAGAAAGAAGACAGGCCAAGAAAGATGAAGAGAAACAAAATGAAAAGAGTGAACTGCAGAAGAAAAAAAGTGATCTACTACAGAATTTCATAAATACATTTTGGATTTTGAGACCTGAGTAAATGTCAGAAAACTACTGTGAATTGTTCTTGCTTTTGAAATCAAAATACAACCGATCAGAATTAAGTTTATGATACTTATTGAGACCTCTTCTTTGGCCCCCTTAACTTCTAGCAATGAAATAACTTTCTCCTTTCATTTTGCTTTTTTCTTTTTTTTCAAGTGGGAGTCCCTGCAGTGTCTTCAGAGAATGGCAGTTTTTTAGCTATGCCTCTCAACAGCCATCCAGGTAGCTGCACTTCACTAACTACCCAGCACGTGTCCTTTTCTGTTCCTGCTACCAATGTGTTGGAAAGAAGTTTCATAATTCCTGGTATGTACAGTACAGCTACAGGTGTGCACCACTACACAGGTTGATTTATACAAGGGGAAAACTCCCATATAAATCTGGTCATTGACCATGAACAGTGACGGGGAAAACAAGTATGGCAGCTGTTTCAATCAAGCACTTAAAAGTGTGGCACTCACTAAAAGAATGAAAATAATCAGAGGAAATTAAAAGTGCATTGCCCCTACTGAAAATGAATTATTTTTTCATTTAATTGGTGAAGTATATGTTAGTAAATAACAGGACAGAGTTATTTACTATGTGCTAATCTAAATAATTACTTGTCTTAAAAATAGGAAATCACAAAATTTTCATCAGTGAACTTTGGTTTAGTTTCAATTTCTTTTTCATCCAGAGGTTTGTAAAGAGCTGCAGGATAATTATAAAGAATCATAGAATCCCAGGTTGGAAGGGAGCTCAAGGGTCATCTGGTCCAACCTTTCTTGGCAAAAACACGGTCTAGACAAGATGGCCCAGCACCCTGTCCAGCTGAATCTTTAACAGTGTCCAACACTGGGGAATCCAACACTTCTCTGGGGAGATTATTGCAGTGGCTGATTGTTCGCATTGTGAAAAATTTTCCTCTTGTGTCCATCTGGAATCTCCCCAGGAGTAACTTGTACCCATTACCCCTCATCTTTTCCATGTGACTCCTGGTAAAAAGGGAGTCTCCATCTTCTTTGTAGTCACCCATAAAAACTGGAACATGGTGACAAGGTCTCCCCTAAGCCTTCTCTTCTCAAGGCTGAACAGACCCAGTTCTCTCAGCCTTTCCTCACATGGCAGGCTTCCCAGTCCCTTGATCATCTTTGTGGCCCTCCTCTGGACCCTCTCCAGCCTGGCCACAGCTTTTTTGCATAGCGGGGACCGAAACTTAACACAGTGTTCCAGGTGTGGCCTGACAAGTGCTGAGCAGAGTGGGATGATGACTTCTTTATCTCTGCTGGTGATGCCCTTGTTGATGCAACCCAGCATCCTGTTGGCTTTCTTTGCTCACGTGAGGCTTGTTGTCCACCAGGACCCCAGGTCCCTTTCCACAGATCCCAGCCTGTGCTGCACTCCTGGATGATGTTTTCCCAGGTGCAATACCTTACACTTGTCCTTGTTGAACTTTATAAAGTTCTTGTCAGCCCGGTCTTCCTGCAGGGTGGCTCTTCCTTTGGAGGTGTCCGCTTCCCCACCCAGTTTGGTATTGTCAGAAAACTTCATCAGGGTACACCTGATCCCATCACCCAGATCACTTATGAAGATATTTAACAGCATTGGGCCCAATATGGATCCCTGGGGGACCCCACTTGTGACAGGTTGCCAGTTTGAAAAGGAGCTATTTACCTCCACCCTCCAGGTGGGGCCTGGCAGCCAGTTCCCCACCCACCCACAGACCACTTGTCTAGACCATAACACATCAGCTTCTCTAGGAGGAGGCTGTGGGGAACCGTATTGAAAGCCTTGGAGAAATCCTGGTAGACAGTGTCCATCCATTGCTCACCCCACATCAGCCACATCCACTATTTGCAATAGCAGAGTAAAATCTAGGTTGAAATTTTGTTCACAAAATCTGAGTACTAACCCAAGTGATGGGCTGTGTAGCCATCTTGCCTTCATCATGTTGTGTAGCAGAGGGTTCTCATGGTACACTGGTAAGTGCTAATAATAAAGACACAGTTCATCACCTTTCACTGTTAAATTTATGCTGGAAAGGAACCAAAAAGCAGTGGGTAAGTTAGAAGTCTTGAAGTATCTGATGCTAGCTGAAACAGCACAAAGTAGCAGAAGAAATTCTGTCACACCTGCAGAAACTCAGAGCTATGGCAGATCAAATTGCAAGCACTGCATCATCAAAAAACTTCCCAGTGTGGGTTCAGAGGGAGAATGCTTGCTAGCTGCTTGTACAAGCTGCATGATGTGCAATTATGTGGGAAAGATGTAGTGCAAAGGATGGTAAAATTAATTCAGATACATAATATTTACACATTTTCTCTATTCTGGATCTCTGATCCACACATTTACAGACTTTGCCTTAAGCACTTTTCCTTATGTTAACAGGATTTCTCTTTAGACTGCCAAAAACCAGTGGTCCCTAAAAGCTGGGTAATCCCTTGTATTTGACATTCATTGTACCTTTTAAGAGTTTTTGTTTAATGGATTCTATGGACCTCCTGATCCTATGAATTCAGGTTCATAAACTCTCCACTGGGAATATTTGTCCAGAAGCTGCCAGAAAGGATAAGTAGCTTTTAGAAAGCTTTTTCTTTCTTAGAAAACTTTAGAAACCAGGAGCCTTTAAAAACAGAAGAGTAGTTATTCTGCACTCATTTCAGGATCTTCATCACCTTTGATTCCAGAGTGTCTACCTGTCAGCATGAAAGGGAACCAAGAGAACACAGGCTTTGCAGATCCTCCTCAGCAGATATTTAACTTTGTTCTTGGAAATGGCACATCTGATGTTATAATATATCCGGGTAAGAGCAATAACCTTTTATGCACATAAATAGGCAGAAATTACTGGAAAATCAATGCTGTCAACAAAGTACTAAGTTCCCTCATTTCAGTTACTGAGAGCTATGATAGACTGAAAACTATCGTTTGTTTCTTGCCAGTGCTGAGTTCTTCCACGGCAACATTGATATCCCCAAGTTTTCCAGTTAGTTTATGTGGTAAGTAGAAAATGAATTTTTAAATATACAGTACTTTGGATTGGGGGAGGGAGCATTTTTCTTCTACCCAAAGCCAATTCTCCCCTCCAGGCTTTATTTATACTGAACTTACTGAGGAAAATAAAAATTAATGGCATTTCCTTCTTTGTATTGATCACTGGCTGCTTAGTCTAGTTCAAAATACAGAGCAGATAAGGGGTTGTAGAGCTACAGGTTCAGCTATGTATTAGCAGCCAGTCCACTGTGTTTGCTATGAAGTCCAGTTTCTGGAAGAACTCTTCTTGTCTAGTTAAAACAGTAAAAAAGTCCTGTGTGCTTGAGCACCATCAGAAGTCCAAGTTTTGCTGGTAGTGGCACGGCTTAAACATCTTAAATGCTTGGTGCTGGAAGCCAGACTGCAGTCAGCTCACATGGAAGTCCCAAAACCAAAATGATGACTTATTTAACTAAACAATACAGAAGCCTAATATACAAAAAGGCTTATAAAGAAATCAGACCTTTGGTCAGGGTATAACAGTCTCACCTGTGGTAGCAAACTTTCCTCAGACACTTTTCTTCCAGCCCTCAGAGAGCTGTTAGAACAGGGAACTTGATTTCAGTGGTTATTCAGTTTGATCTCTGTGTGCCCTGCTGATTCCAGCTGCCTGCAGCTTAGCACAAATGGTTTGTTGCCCTCTGGTGGCTGCCACCACCCAAAATAGCAAAATTTTAAGGTGGGGATTAATAAGCAAATACACCTAAATTTGGGGAAGTATTTGTAAATTATACATCCTGTTTATGTGAATACACAATACTAATAATTCTAACTGATTTACAGCAGCACAACATATGTGAGTATGTTGCAAATCTCAGAATTCCAAATGCAGCAGAAAAATTAGCGCATAAGCTACCAAGCCAGTCTCTTTTCCTTTTTAAGAAACTATTAACACATGATTGATTTGACCAGTGCTGCTTCCCATCTAAATGTCTTATTACAGCTTTTCTTGGTTTTCCATTCTTTGTTTTTATTTAATATAACAAATACTAAACCAAAACCAGACACTTCCCTGAAAGCAGGCATGTTCCCTCTTTATTTTAATATCTTAAGTCATTTTTTCTTCTACAAGGAGGAGAACTATTTCTATATCAAAGGTATTCTTTCACTGGAAAAAGGACTTACTTATTAGAAGTCTGTGGGTGCTTCCCTGCTAGAAGCAACTCTGAACTCTAACCATTCCATCTGTTGCTGGCACGCAGGGTAGGAATTGATTCCCAGATCTCTGAACTTTAAGATTTTTTTTTTATACCACATTCTACATCAAGATGAACCAAATATTATGGTAATAAATACATTTGTAGAAAACTAGGGAGGTTAACCTGTTTTGGTTTGGGGTTTTTTCCACATCTCTGCTGAGTGTGGTTACCACAAGACTATTGATGAGGTTGGGTTTGTTACAGTCTCTGTCAATTTAAATTCTGTCCTGTGTCTGCAAAGCTTTTCCTACCAAAAGTTTTGTCAAAACTGATACTCTTTGTGTATGGCAGACACTGCTCATCTGACCAAGTGCAAAAGTCTGCAGTAGTTTGAAAAAAGGCAAAAAGAAAGAAAACAGGACAGTGACAGTACTTTGTCAGGAAGAGTAATGGATAAATTCTGTTACCAATAGCCACTACTCTGTCTTTCATCCCTAATGCTTTTAGAATAATAAAAGGAAGCTATTGCTTTTGATGACATAAAGAAGTCCTATGTGTGATTGTGAATTTATGCAAAGAAAAGAACAGTGGATGTCACCTTGTTATGATAGGTCTTCTGCTTCATACAACTGTAAGGACAGCTGTCATCTTGCTTGATGTCATACTGCCTGCAGCAGTTCATGTCAGCTGAATTGTACTTGTGTGAGGATTTTTTTTTTTCTTTCCTTTGTAAAATGAAATATCTCTTTCTCTGGAGGATCTATAATATATGTTACAATGAACTTGCAAATTTGCATTACTCTTATTGTTTAAATTAGTAAAGCTGAATTGATGACTATCTAGGTGTCTTCCTCAAGTATATTGTTTTGTTTCTCCAGGTTTAGAAATGTTCAAAGAAGTCCGAGTTCCCATATTTCCTTCTGAAGAACCTTTCAAAAGACCAAGTGAGTTTAGATCTCTTGAACTTAAAACTTCCAGTATTTTTTTGCTAATTTTTCTGTGTTTCTTTCCGTACAGAAAAGCTACTTGTAGGAATTGTCATTCAAGAATTTTTGAAGCTGTTCCAAGTGTCTGAGCACAATTCCTGTTTTTAAGATGTTAGACTTGTTTACCTTTAGATATCTAGCTGTAGTACCTACTTAGAAGGTCAGTGTACTTAGCTGGTTTTATCATATGTGTAGATACCTCCAAAATTATTCAGTTCATTCTGAAAGTGTCTATTGTACCTGCACTCCTAATTTAAGTACATGCAGTCACATGGGATAAATCCAGACCTACATGCTTTATGGGAACTGATGCATTTTGACCGTATTACAATTATGTACCTAAACCACCATGAAGCAATGTTGTAATTTGTGGATTGGTTTCTTCAGTTTGTGTGTGCTTTTTATTTCTCTAGAGCCAGTGGAAGCTTTCTGTATATCACTTATGGATTATTTCCGAGATGTGTGCAAATCTGTGGCCATGGAGCGTGAAGTAACTCTTGATCACCTGTTTATTGATGGGACACTTGTTCAAAGCCAAACTGAAACTAAGCCTGGGAAGAATAGCATAAAAGCAATGGAAAAGGAGTTGATAACTTGCAGTCTGCAAGGGAAAGAAAAGGCAGCTCTTAAAAGAAGCCAAATATTTCAAATCCCAGGAGGTAAAGACTTAGAGACTAAAGTGATTGTGGTGCTGGGAAAAGCAGGAATGGGCAAAAGCATTCTTGTTCAGAAGATCTGCCAGGACTGGTCCAATGGAGAGTTTTCTCAATTTGAATTTGTATTTTGGTTTGACTGCAAACAATTAAGCTTGCCTGAGAAGCGATATAGCCTGAAGGATCTGCTTCTTGAATTTTTTGTAAAACCTCAAGAGGGAAGCAAAGAGATCTTTGAGTATATATTGCAAAATCCTGCTAAAGTCCTTCTGATTTTTGATGGTTTTGAAGGGTTGCATGATCATGAGACTTTTCCTCGTTGCTCGGCCAGTCAGCCTGAGAATGACTTGTGCAGTATAAAGGAGCTGCTTTCAGGACTCATCCAAAAAAAGATACTTAATGGTTGTACTTTATTATTTACAGCAAGACCAAAAGACAAGGTGTACCAGTATGTGTCCAAAGTGGATAAGACTATTGAAATAGTAGGATTTTCCCCTCAGCAGAGAGACTTGTACATAACCAAATACTTTGAAGGATTACCCTACTGTGATAATGCACTGAAATTAATCAAAGAGTGTGAGTACTTGTTCAGTCATTGTTACAGTCCTGTTATGTGTAGACTTGTTTGTTTTCTCTGTGAGACAGTACTTGAAATGGGAGACAAAAGCCTTCCTTCAACTCTTACTACAATCCTCCTGAAATTTGTTCAGCAAAAGATAATACCTATGCAAACAGATGTTACAGCCATGCAAAATCAAGAGAGTCTTGCTACGCTAGCCCATATAGCCTGGTATCTTGGAGAAAAACACCAAAGTGCCATGAAAAGTGATCTTCTTCCTTCTAAGGACGTTAAAGAGTTTGCTCTGAAATACGGATTTTTCCTGCCATTTGCATTCCCCAGACATTCAGATAGTGGCAAAGAGGAGTTTGGGAGCACGTTCTCTGATTTTGTCATTCAGAATTTCTTGGGTGCGCTTCACCTTACGTTAGCAGAAGACATCAAGGATAAAAGTCTAACAAAGTACCTGTCTTTTCCATTCAAGAAGAAAAAACGTTATAACTGGTTAGATTTAGTGCCTCGATTTTTGGCTGGATTGTTGTTCCTCCAGGATGACCCCTACTTCTACTCCCTTTCAAATAAGGATGTGAAACAATCAACCAAGAAGCAGAAAACACTCTTGAAATATATTAGAAAGCTGCAGATAGATGAGCTCTGTCCGGAGAGGTTGCTCGAGATTTTGCATTGTATTTATGAAACACAAAGCGATTCTCTTTTGCAGCATGTGGCCTTAAGGCTCAAGCCAGACCTGTCTTTTCTGGGCGTAGCTCTTGCACCACCTGATGTCCATGTACTGCACTCTATTTTAAAAAGGTCAAGAAAAGAGTTTTCCTTGGATTTGCGAAACAGCAGCATTGACATGCAAGGGCTAAAAGACTTGGTTGGCCTAAAGAATGTGGCATCATTCAGGTTGGTCATTCTTTGTAGATAGTAGTGTCATTCATAGGACTGTATGTAGATGACACTTCTATGCAACAACAGCAGTCATATCTGTTGGTTTCATGTGTTTTGTCACTTCACAGGGCCTCTCTCAGTGATACAGTCAGGCTCTGGAAATCTTTAGAACAGACAAAAGACTACGAACTGCTGAGAGCATCAACAGAGAAATTTGTTCTTGATCCCTTTAAGGCAAAGACAATGAAAGACATCAGTGACCTTTCAGACATTGTAGAGATGCAGGAGAAGATGGTTAATTGGTAGGCTCCTTTATGATCAAAAGTCCTTTTATTATACTAGCAATTTAAGAAAATGGGGGCTCGCTGACACTGCTGGAGAATGGAGTCCTGCTTGTCCAAAGGAGAAGTAACTAAGGCAGTGCAAGCTGTTTTATTATCTCAGAGTGTTCTCCTACCCCGATGTGTGGTGGTTGTCATGGCAGGGAGGAGCAATGATAGCACCATGCGGATTGTTTATCAAAACTGCCAATAGAAAAGCTAGCTGTCATTTTTTTTCTTCAGATTTCTTTTTAATCTCTGAGTATACTATCTTCAAATTGCTTTCCTTTACATAACTTGGGCTAACCGATTTTTCCCCCCTGTAGCACCTGGGCCATAAATGAAGGCTTGTTTTGCACTGGTCACAAATGACCTGAGTCAGTCCTTTAGCTCAGGAGGTAAAAGCTTGTGTTATGTGATCTATAAACCCTGTGTCTCATCCCTGCTCGTGATGTGGCTAGGGGATTGGTTGCAATTCAAAGCATGCATAAATAAAGTATTTTGGTTGGGGTTTTTTTAAATAAAAATAGTGACTTCCATTTTAACACGGGCAGGGTATTTTGATTAAAATATACACAAAATAAGTTTTGTATTTGTCAGAAAATACTTAATTTACAATAATATATTTTTGAGTTTTATTGGAAAAAGAGCAAACGTCTGCACTATGAAAGGCAGTTATCAGATTGAGATTAATCAGATGAAGAAGGGTTGGAGCAGAAGTTATTCTGAAGTTTCCTGGTTCCTCAGTTAATGCAGCAGTGGTTTATCTCCTGTAAAAGTTTAATAAGAAATTATTTTTAAATCACTGTTTTGGTTGCTAAAATATTTATCATACTCTGGTTCTACTGTGATTTATTCAGCGTGCAAGATTCATCTGGTTGCAGAAGCTATGAAATTCCAGCCATCAAAAACCTCAGAAAACTAGAATTTGCGTAAGTGATGTATCTCTCTGTTGATTGATATATGATTACATTTAAGACTAGGAAGAGTCAGTGATATTAGCTACAGCCATTGAACTGATGTATATGGTAAACTATAAAGTAAATTGCATTTATTGCTATTTTGCTTTTCTCAACTAGATTTAATAAGTCATGGCCAAAACTTAAAAAACATAATTTCTGGCTACTGCAGTGACACACATCAACAGGGTTTTATAAATTTTGCCTGATTTTACTACAGCTTAGCTCCCTGTCACCAGATCACACTTGTCCTTGTTGAACTTCATAAGCTTCTTGTTAGCCCCCTCTTCCAGCCCAGCCAGGTCTTCCTGCAGGGTGGCTCTCCCTTCTGAAGTGTCCCCTTCCCCACTCAGTTTGGTATCATCAGAAAACTTCATCAGGGTACACCTGATCCCATCACCCAGATCACTTATGAAGATATTTAACAGCATTGGGCCCAATATGGATCCCTGGGGGACCCCACTTGTGACAGGTTGCCAGTTTGAAAAGGAGCTATTTACCTCCACCCTCCAGGTGGGGCCTGGCAGCCAGTTCCCCACCCACCCACAGACCACTTGTCTAGACCATAATGCATCAGCTTCTCTAGGAGGAGGCTGTGGGAAGGAAGATCAACCTGGAAACACTGACTTTAAAAAATGAGGTGTAATAATGTTTCTTTTTTCCCAAAAACTGTAAGCAGCCTCCAAGGATATTGTATTGCTTAAAATATCCTGCCATAGTCTGTGAATGAATTTGGTCAGAAATTGCACCAGTGCAGTGGAGAACTTTCATCAGGTCTTCATCTCTTTCCTGCTTTTCACATCTGACCCGGTCTGGAACTGCTATGCTTGACATCACTTCTGATTTTATGCCACTTTCTCTTCTTGTTTCCACTCCAACTTTCCCTTTATTTTACATTTTTGGTTAAAATTCTGATTCTTTTAATTAGGCTGAACTTGTTCTGGTACCAAGAAAACTCCAAATAAGAGGTTAGCATCTGAGGGACAAATGCTTGGAGCTGGAATATTAAAGTTCAATTTATGCTTTAAGCTGCAGTAACATATTGATCTTAAGTTATTCTGAATTGCTAATAGTTGGGGGGGGGGGGGAAGATAATATTTTTTTCATCTCAGTTATCAAGATTATAATACTTAGAATGAAAAATCTGAAAAAATAGAAAAATAAGAGAAATACAGGAATCTAAAACAAATGAGATGAGTCTTGCAAAGAGCAAAAAAAAGGGGCAAATGCCTGTACAGCTGCTCTGTGCAAGCAGCTCTGCTCTGTCTTACCTTAGCCCTGTGGGGTCCTCATCTGGAAGCTTCAAAGCAGAAATCCTTGCTGCAGATTGTTGGGGATGTCTGCTTCTGAGGAGTGTAAACTAGCCTGCCTTTAGGGTTGCAGGGGGACAACTTAAAAATTCCTAACTTTTGCTGTTTCTGAGCATGTGAAAAAACTGCTGCATGTCTATATTTATTTTCTTCCAGACTGGGTCCAGTGTGTGGCCTTCAGGGATTCCTAAAACTCGTGGAAATTCTTGCAGCATTTCCATCCCTTCAGCATTTAGAGTGAGTAGTGCAAAGATTAACTTTGCTAATGCTGCTCGTCAGCAGCCCTTGATGATAGGGGAGCTCATGTATCCAAGAAACATTTTATTTTCCAACAAGACTACTTGCTTTGAACAGACTGAACAACAAAAACATTCAGAGAAAATAACAGCAGACTAAAAGCTAGCGCTCTTCATCCTCCCTTAAGACACTTGATAGTGGTTTGTTCAATACCCCTTCAGCCACTTTCCTGTATGTTCCACAGTGGTTAAAAGCTTGTGGGAAGGGTTTACTACAGAGCCCCACTGGGTGCCCCTTCTTGCCACGACACTGATCAAGACTGCCTGTGGATTACTTATTCCTTCATTCAAGCTCCATAACGTGCCCAAACACCAGGCTCCCTCATGATGAGGTTTTTGAGGGACTTACAGTCATGTCTGCCCCAGGAGAGAACAGTCTCCCTCCTGAACCAGAAGCAGTGCTAAATTTGAGCTTTAGCTTCAGTCTTTGTGCCGGTGCTGTGCACCTTCTGATGTCAACAAACATCCTGAACTTCCGGTAGAACTTGTAAGAGATTGAGTTTTGTGGATTTGATTCATATAAAAGATATAAAAAAGCCATACTCAGCTAGTACCTGGTTTTGTTCTGCCCATGTATTTTGACAAAGTCTTTGTCCCTTCCTTTACCAGGAACAGTATTAGAAATAGGGTTATTAGAACTCCAGTCACTGTTTGTTCTCTTGTATCCATGACAAACCAGCTGTTTCTGAATTTTAATTTTCTTTAAGCTAGAAACAATTGTAGTAACAATAGTCAATATTTTGCTGTCATCTCTGTGGAAAGATTACTAGGGTTTGAGAGGGCCATTGGCATTACTGGCTCAGCCCACTGCCTGTTTGTCTGTATTGTATCTGGCCTTTTCATGATATTTGGAGAAAACAATAACGCTCCAAAATTGGAATGAGTCCAACGAATCCCAGTGTTGTCTGTCAGATTAGAAGGGGATCCAGTATCTAAAATTATGACTATCTAAAACACCTTCCATCTGGATGCCTGAATGAGGAAAAACTTCATTTCTAGTACTCCCTATCTGGAGAAGGAGCTGCTTAGGCAGGAATTTAGAGCATCTGCTGGATTTTGTCAGTTCTGTATTTCTGTGTGCACAGGAAATCTCATTTCAGCATAGCTGGAACACAGCTATTTCATAACTATTTTAATAATCTTGCATATCAAAGGAAATGGGTCAAGCCATCCAACTAGTAAAAAAATTCTTAGGCTATAAATTTGGGAAGCAGAAAACTGCTTATTAGACAAGCTGTAATTTGTGTGATGCTTCTTGCTGATTGAGGCTACTGCAGAGAAGGAGCTTCTCAAGATAGATAGAGTGGTCTCTGAGGTGAATAAACCACAAAAATTTAGATTAAAAGGAAGTTAATTCTCTCTTTGTCGTCACCCAGCCTTGATGCTCTGAGTGAAAATGGCATAGGAGATGAAGGAGCAGAGAGTCTATCTGAAGTCTTTCCAACCCTGACATCACTGGAAACATTAAAGTAAGTGCAAGGTTAACAGTTCTGGGAAATTTTGAAAAGAAATAGATTAAACCTAGAGCCTACAGGGACTGTGTGTTAACAATTATGGGCACAACTAACCTATGGGCATGGAAGACCTATGAGTCTGTGGACATACTTAATCTGTACATTCGTTAGAGAAATAGGTTAATCCTATGGCATTTCCTCATTTTCCTTCAGGGCGCATAACTTGTCTTTTTCGTTGCATTTGGTCCAAACAGACTGTCCAAATTATATAATAAAAGACATCAAAAATTAATTTTCCTCACATTGTAATAAATTAGAATATATGTGCTCAACTAACAAAGCAATCTCACTGTAGTTTATCACAGAATAAGATAACAGATGTGGGTGCGGAGAAACTAGCTACAGCTCTTCCTTTCTTGTCTTCATTAAAGACACTAAGGTAAGTAGTTGTATCCTGTTCAGTTGTTTCATACAACATACTTTGCTATCTCTGTCAGAAATTACTGAACATCGAACAAATACGTACAATGTGCAGCAGCCAAACTTTTGACTTCATTCTTGCATAAAGCCTTTAGAGAGGAGAGAAATGTATGACCCAGTGTAGACATACATAACAATATCTCAGAATATAATGAGGACTGTACTGATTTTTAAATCTAATCCATAATACCCACTTATGAATAATACCCTGTACAAACATGCACCCAGGGGCATGATCTACTGCAAGCTTATGCGGAGCTTGCTAAGCGCAGTGCTAAGTCCTCAGCCGGCAATGAGGTGGTGTGTGTTTGCTGATATGGGACCAGTGGTCCATCCCACTTTATTAAAATGTCTGGCATAGGCCTGAGTGACATGTCTCAGTAGGGAATGCAAGAAACCGTGGTGTGCAATTCTGGAATAATTTGCTCATGTGGAAATCTTTTGAATGCTGTGCCCCAAATCTTAGAACTTTATTTTCTTGCAGATTTTTAATTTGATCTAATGTAGACAGAAATGTTCTCATTATTCATTAAGAATCTAGAGCTATTTTTGCTGTAGCTGTGCTAGCTGAAGAAGGGACGTGGCCATTTGCCTTCCTTGATACAGAAAATAAGAAACTGTTTTAAATATTAACTGCAAATAGATAAGGATAAATTGAAAGTTAAGATACACCAACCATATCAGAAATTCCTTGATCTAATATATAGTCTGCTTACGTTATCCATTATTTAGTTGTGACTATACCGGTTTGGTTTTCCGCAGCTTATACAATAATAGCATTTGTGATTTTGGAGCAGAAAATCTTGCGAAAGTTCTTCCTGCGATGGCATCTTTAAGAGTGCTGGAGTGAGTATGCGAACTTTTGAGATGGCCCAGGAAAGCTTACTTCCTCAGATACTGAAAATTCAAATCTTCTGTGCTTGGGGTAGAGGAGAGAGAAATGGAGGAAGAAAATTTCAGGGAAATTTCACAGGGAAAATGTGCTTATGCAGAGTCCAGATAGTCAGTGGCTAGAAAGGATTAAGAAGCAGTTCACCATAAAAAAATAAAAAATCATTTTTAAGATGGGAGAAAAGGGTCATGGGGAGTTGGAGAAGGACCTCAGGTACATAGAATAAGGAATCCCTCATATGAACTAACTTAATAAAGTTCACATTTGACCTTTTGAGTATTTTATTACAGGTGTTTTGAATCAAGGATTTATTTTGTTCTGTTTCTTTTTCTTTCTTGCCCGATCTGGAAATAAGCCTGTATAATATTTTTGATTTTTGCATGAAATGTTTGATTAAACAGCTACGTGATGTGATCTGAATTAACAAAGTTTTTTTTCCTCAGTGTTCAGTATAACAAAATAACTGGTGTGGGAGCCCAGCAGCTGACTGACAGCCTACGAAAATGTCCCCATATAAAGAACTTGGTGTAAGTCTCTTGATATGATGTTCGCTGTATCTTCATCTGTAAATTGGGTTAGAATTCATGCTAAAACTGTCTTCTGTATTTGCCAGATTTATAAGAGGCACAAAAAAGGACATCAGCAAAATACAAAGGTAGTAAAAAAAGTAAAAAAATGTTAAAAATGTTGACTCTGTTTTCAGCTGCATTAATTCCCAATCATCCCAGGTGAGCCAGCTTGTCCTGCCTTAAGCATAGTTTACACTGAGCCCCCCCTTTGTTAATCTTTTACCCTCCCAGAGTACCTGACCTACTCTGTGATGCAGGACTTGCATCTGAAGGATAAACAATGAGCAGCCATCATTAGAAGTTAAATAGACTGAAGCTGCCAGTACACATTCAGGGGAAAGTAGTTTGATAGAAAACTAAAGAACAGTTATAGAGACGGGACTGTAGTGTGTCCTGCAACCAGAGTCAGCCAGGTTGTGGAGGAGTGAACTGCTTTCTTCTAAATGAAAATGCATTTTCATTTGTTCCATAGCTTAAATACTTTTATAGGATGATATTCAAAAGGGAAAGACAACTTTTTTAAAAAACAAAACAAAACAAAACCAGAAAAAATCCCCCAAAACACAAACATACCAAACACACCCAAAAAAATCTGTGAAGCAAATTACGCTTCTTAAAATCTTGTTCCTTTCTGAATTTGCCCTTACAGGATGTGGAATCCCACCATTCCCTATGGAGTTCTTGAACACCTTCAGCAGCTGGACTCTAGGATCAGTGTGTAGATTCAGATGTTCCCATGAAGGTAACATAAACCCTGGCTCCCTGAGACAGCAAGATTTGTTTCTGTGGCGGCTGTTGATTCTGGTCTCACTGGCAGCAGGCACAGTAACAGCATCAATGTGTACATGGCTAAGTAAAGAGATGTTTCCCTGGAGTGGCACAGATAATATCACATCGGGGCCCCTTTCCCCCCACTCACCTTGCAATCCCCATCTCCCTGGCACCAGTGCTAGCAGACTGCAAGAGCTGCATCAACAAGAATGGACTTCCAGGACTCCTAGCTCAGCCCAGTGCAGTGACTGGCAGCTGGCCTGCTTACCTTCTCTTTTTTGTTGCAGAAAGCTAAATAGCTCTGTGTACTTCTCGTGTTTAAAGATGAGTTCTGTACCCCTTAGAGATTGCATTGTGTTCATATTTAGTAAGTCCTTTCATTTTCCCTTTGTTTCATACAAATCCTTAGCAGCTGCTTGTCTCACTGTGAAGCTGTGCCTATGCTGTACTCAGAGCAAACCATTGGTTCCTACAGTCCTTGTTCTCAGTCTGGTTTGCACAGTTTAGCCACTGGCAGCCACTTTTACTTCATTGATTCTGCATGCAGAGTTTCAAGGATCCTTGAAATAATTGCATTGTTAGCAATTTGCTAACAGTTTGCTGATGGTCACTGGGATCTGACTGCCCTCGTGCTCTTGGACTGAAGGAGCTGCAGCAGACATGGGAAGTTAGGGGTTTGTGTAGGATTTCTGCTCCCAATTTTCTGCCATGTGCTTCCTCTTGCTCTTAAAAAAAATTACGCAAGATGCATCAATGAAATGATCCCAGTGAAGAATGAGAAGCCAGAGTCAAGCCAGACACCAGATGCCCTCCAGTTTTCTTTCGGATAGCAAAAACACATCGCAGTGATCGCCAGCTGCTTGAGCTGTGGTTTGAATCATCCTGGCAATGGCTGCAGTTGCCAGTGGCTCCCTAAACCATGCAGTGAGCCAAGCTTTTGCATGACTCTTGCTGTCAGTGCACTAATCACCCGATGTAGACAGAGCTATATATATGGCACTAATCAGGCTACAGGTTGTGGAAGACTCAGGTGCTGTTCCAGCTTCACAGACTAGCTTTATATAGCGGCGGTGAAAAATTGTAGTGATTCTTATTAGCCTACAGTACAACTAACTCTTTGAAAGAAGACATTAGGGGTATGAACACTGCCAGGAAACCTTAGAAAAGCAAAGCTTTCTCTAACCTCCTGTATCTGTCATCCAAGGGGAGCACCTGTAAGAGTCTCTGAACATATAGGTCAGCTCCCAGATGACCTTGGTTTTCCTCTGGACACAGAGTAATGGCAGGCAGTGGTAGAGAGCTCTGCTCTGTCAAAGTCAGTGATTCTTGGAGACTGGCCAGCTTTCACACCAAGCAAAAGATGTGTTTAATGTAGCTCTGCATAAACAACCCTTTGCATCTCCCTCCACTGCTGTTCTCTCATGTCTGAGGCACGTGCCTTTGGCACCGGCTACCACAGCAGTGTAGTATCTGAGTATGTGAGGAAACCTTCTTCTTCATTAGCACTGAGGATAAGTAGCAGCAGGAAGTCTAGATCCTGTCTCTCAGACTTGAAATATCCAGCATCTACCAGTCACTGTCGTCTGTTTTCAGAGCACATCAAATATATAGTTTTGGTGATGTTAATGGTGATTAAGCTGATGGGCCTACATCTAATATTCTGTTTTCATCATTTCACAGGTAACATAAAGAAGAGAGGAAGGTGTCCTCTGTATTTTCTTATCTTCTTACTGCTTTATGAATTGGTGGCTGATTTTCATGATAGTGGCAAAATGAAAAAAAAAAGCCAATTTAAGCTTCTGAGTGATGCTTGAAGTGGGTGGATGATGGAGTTCAAATTTTTTAAGGGTCATTTAAAATGCTATTCAAAGACCCAGTTGTGTTTCTACTGAAGTGATAAAGAGTTAAGCAACATCAAGTTTCAAAGATGAAAAGAGCATCTGGATATTGTGATCACCACTAAAGGTGACCAGGAATCACCAGGATATTGATAGTACAAAATTCCATCATCAGTTCATCAAAGAGTAGACTGCAAGCTGCTGGACCTGCAACATCTGAAGTAGTGGCAGATCAAATCTAATTGTTTCATGGCGCAAGTGGTAACTGCGATCAAATTTGGTTTGATTATTTCTGGACTTCTAAAGCTCAGTGTTACAGATTTCACCTGTCTGTCTGGACTGATCTGAAGCATTAGGGTCGGGAGCATAAGTAAGAATTACCAGTCTTACAAAACAGTCTGATTCTGTAAGATTATCCGTGATAATCTAGAAGTGGCTCTTGATGCTAATCACCAATGCTGTCTTAAGGGGTAGAAAGATACTTTCTATCACTCTCTTATAAAATCCTTCAAAAAGATTGGAAAAAAAAAAGAAGAAAGAAGAAAGGAACTAAAACTGGAAAACTATTAAGAATTTTTGTGACATTATCACAGAAATTCAAATGCATACAAATAGCTTCAGTTTATTGCACAAAAATCTTTGAAGTGACAGTCTTCAAAGGTTTTTACTGTCTCAGATGAGAACTTTAAATTCATATACCTGGATTGGGATTTAGTTTTCACTTGCAGGTGGCAGCATAAATGTACAAGCATCGATTTTCTACTTCACAGTGAAATCACAGCGTGTGGTTTATGTGGCCTTCTTTTACAGAGTTATGAATAACTAGGCAATGGCAGACTATAACATATTTCAAAGCATTATCATGGGTCTGTGCTGCTGGTCTCAGTGATATGTGGGCCAAATACTGATCCTGCTGACTGATAGAGCAAAACAATTGTCTTCTTTTTTCTTTTATTTCAGCTCTGTGAATATGGAGAGAACTTATAATCCTACAGAGACAGCTGTCAGGACTATCATTCTGGCTCCTTGTCCAGATACAGTCTGTAGACAGAAGAAGGGATGGACAAAGTTAGGAATATTCGATATGCCACAAATTGGGAAGGGAGATCTCTACTTCACGGTTAGCTCAGGGTCAGCTCAACAACCTCTTTGAAATCTCTTCTGCTAGGAAGCACTGACAATACTGACCCAAGGATCTATGCAAACTAGAATCTAACTAACCTCTCAAATACTCTGTTACTTGGTTTTAAAAAAGTCCCCAATTTAAACATTTCAAAACGACAATCTTTATGTTCTTTCCAGCAAATTATACTTCTCTGCTAAAACTTCAGTGCCTGCTGAATCTTGACAGCAGGAATGGAGAGTAGACAAGTTAAAGAAAGAAGGAAGGATGGAAGGAAGGTCTGGTTTGTTGTTTCTGTTAATCAAAGGAAAGCAGGGAACTGGACATAGTATGTGAACGAAATGGTACAAGAGAGCAAGGTGGAAAAACTCTACGGAGAATATAACTAGAAGGTGATATTTTTCTTAACTATCTGCATGGTTCTTCTCTCCAGCCAAACTCTAGCCAGAGTCATGGAAAAAAAAATCTCATTTACAGTCCCCTCTTCCAGCGGCTTGAATGGGAGGTAGTTTGAGCCAAATCTTGTGTGATATTCCCATCAGCCTGCGGCACTCCAGCCACGCAGATCCATGGTGAGCCCTTGTTTTGGCTTCCTTTAACTAAGCTTTGGATGACAAATGCCCTTTAGGGACATATTCTGCAGCTACACTTCCCTGTGACTAAATCTGAGAATGTGCTGAATATTACACAGGCAGCTGAATGTTACAGGACCCTGTCTGGACTGATAAAATCATGTTTGGTATACTGCTGTTCTCTTTCTATGAGTTAGTGGGAGATGTATGTTTATAATGTACAGATTGTAAATTGTGATACAGTGTTCTGGTTGTGTTTATGCATCTTTTTTAAAGTATTAATAAAAGTGAGTATTCCTTTTTACAGAAGCTTGTAGTACCTGTTGAAAATTATTTTGATTTTTCTCTCAGAAGCACTATGAAACCACTGCTGTCTTCTGAACATAATGATGTGCTCAGGGCTTCGCACTGTAGGGTAACAGAAAGCACTGTGTGTGAGGGAGACAGGTTGGTCCTGCTGGCACTTACCAGTTCACTGGTCTGGAAATGGAGAAATAATTCTTTCTTAACTGGCAATGGGATCTTGAAATGCCAACTACAGACTGTAAATCCAGAATTAGAAAATATGAAAGTGCTGACTGAAGACACCTTCTAATAACAACAAAAAGGGTTTTTTTCATCCTTTCAGACTTTTTGCAGTTAAAAAGTTCTAAAATTAATCAGGGTTCAAAGTCTGGATATTCTGTGACACAAAGCTCATCCAAAATGCTTTTGTCAAATGAGTGCCTTATGTAGGGAGGACTGAATTCACTGGCTACCCTAAAAAAGCTGTTCTGATCAAATCTGTGTTCGAAACATCTTTCAGGATGAGAAAAATGCTACTCTCTTTATGCCCATGCTCTTTTTGTTGTCAAAGAAGCCTTGTTAAAAGGCTAAAGTTTGTGTTATGATGGTAGTCAGATCTTGTAATCTGAGTGCTCTCCCCATGGTTTAAATGTATGAAGCTGAGCTGTTCTGAGAAGTCAGAAATCTTGATCTAAGATTCAAAATCTCCAAGGTGAATTACTTGGTGGAATTTGTATTGCTTGATCTGTGCATCGTGTGGCATAAACCCACTGCAGGGAAATGATTACAAACTGGTAGATACTGCAGTAAGTACCTATAATGACAATCTGAACCATGTTCTTAAAATGGCTTACATGTGACCCTGAAAAATTAGTGTAAGCAGTCTCTGTGAACAGTATGAATTTCTAATTATACAGGCAGCAGGAATGCTGCCTTCAGTAGCAAAAATCAGCCTTTCTTGTGTTGGGCATGTGAACACAAACTTAACAAGTTTTTCAAATTGGCTAGTCTTTATATAGGTGCCTACATGGGGATTTAGTTCCCTAAATGTATCTTTACATGTTAGAATATTACATCCTAAGTGACTCCATCCCTGAATGGCAGGCCAGGGAATGTATGGAACAGAGCACTTGTCAGTGTTTTAAGGTCCCAAACTGTATCTGATGGAACCTCTCTTGAAGAAAAGCTGCTTAGTTCAATGACAGTGCTTCAGGTCTTGCAGGAGCAGCTGAAAATTGCATTTGGGGCACAGAATTTTGGGGACTGGGAGCTAATTTCTACTGCACCAGGAGTTACAAAATGCCGTTTAAGTGCAACCCATTGAGAGCACCATGAAAAGAGATTTTGACATGCAAGTTTCTTTGTCATTGTTTCAAGGGGGACCTAAACCGTCACCCTCTTGTTCCCTCATACCAGCTGTCAGAAGACTCCCGACACTGTCTGCTGTGACTCTTTTGCCCGAGCTGGGAGCAAATGGTAGAGACACACATTGCAGAGGACAGACATAATGCACAGAGAGCGTTCAGGAGAAGTGTTTCCAGTTCTGCTTTATACGAAATGTTCTTGATACGCCACCTCGGCTTAACAACTGCACAGTTACAAAAATTAGACTTTTCTAAAAAATATAATAAGACAAAACCAGTACACTACCTGCCCTGAATAACAGGTGGGCTCCCTGCCCCCCCCGCCACAGTGCACAGTTCCTGGTGTTTCAGTTCAGGTCTGATTTTTTAAGCAGCTGTTCCTGAGAAGAATTTCCTACGTGCTGGCCATCTCAACAATCTGGAACTACTTGTAGGTACCTGTAGGAAAACTGGAATTTCCTGGAAAGCATATTTAAATTATTTTCCATTCAAACTGAAAAAGAACAAGTCCAACACATGACTGCTTAACTTTTTCATGGAAAAGGTCAGTCTTTATTGTATTGCTTTCACATCTGTACATAGGAACATAAGCTTAAACAATCTGCAAAGTATCCTGTGTTAGATAATGAATCCACCTGACATATAAAATTCACTCTCTGATCTATTTCAAAACTCACAATTTAAATAAAATATCTTACTAGCACAGTTCTTGCCGTAATACTGCCCTGAACAGAACACCCTTGCAGTCACTCCTGCATATTTTCCCCTGAGAGAGCACTGTCTTTGAACTACTGGCTGGTAGAGTTTTCAATGTATAATTGTAAAACTTGCTTAAGCAGTATGTAGAGCATGTCCATTCGGGTGACATGATATTTATTCAAAAGTTTATCAAATCTGAGTAACATCTTGATTTTCTGTTATAATAGAACATAGCTTATATTATTTGTTCATACGGTCCATCTCAGAATTACCTATGGAAGCCCAGTATGGTGCATGAATCACTGCAGTTAGTGCACACTCAAGAGGCAATGACCATGGAGAAAAGTCACAACTGAGAAGGTCTGATGACAATTCTTCTTGTTGTCCCCTTGTCCTCCTTTTCATCTCTATATTTCAGAGTATAGTTTCTTTGCATGACTTGATCCATTACTGTGGTCATAGTCCATTTCAGGTATTTAATGAATCTGTTTAAAAGAAAAAACATAAACACAGAGTAATCCTCTATACTTAAAACGAACAGAGAAGTCACTGTGTATATTAAATATAGCACCATGCCATTGAGGTCTTTTAAAAATAAAAAACAAAAAAAAATCAGAATGTTTTGTGACTATGGATAATAATTTGAGAAGTAAAGGCCCGAACAACTTTTCAGAGAAATCAACGTAACAGTTCCTGTAATTGTCAGAGCACATTAGTCCTTAGTGTAATTTTAACAGAGGCACGGAGGATATTAGTGTGAGGGGTATGAGAATAAGCTGTCAACCACAGTCTATCACATCAATTAGTAAGGGTTGCTCTTGAGTACAACCAGCTGTAAAATACAGCAGGATAGCCTATTTCATGTGAAGTTTGATATCATTAGACCTACCTATTAAAACTGGTTTTTGAACTGGCTATATTTTCTTAACCAGATACCATTCATTAGACTGTTGCTATTTTTAGTATAACTGTGTTAATTATGTATTGCCTATGTTTGACATAGCCTCTGATTTTTGTCACTTTTTCTTCTTTAGAGTCACTTTGTTCAAAGCATTTTGGATCCACTGGTAAGTAGTTATGGAATTAAATAACATGTTGGGGTAACTTCTTGATCTTACTGAGCAGACTAAATTACTGTTATATTGCTTTATCCCAGTTTATCTAATTTGCCTTCACTGGGTCAAAATATCTAACAGCTGTTAAAAGGTGATTTTTTACTATCATCAGAAGTAAACACAAGGCTGAGAAGCCTTCTTTAAGCAGAACCAGAGCTGTGGATTATGAAGTTACCGGGCACTAGTGACTATTTGGTCTTGTGATCTTACAGATGACTAATTAATAGTGTAGAACAGTGCAGCTCTGAGAGGGGATGAATCTGTGTTGAAGAAGAGTTGAGGTACAGAAGACCAAGAGCAGGTCCCCTGGCTGCCACAGCTCAGGAGATCATCTGTGCTGTGTGGAGCAAGTATCTGGAAGGACAGACAGCTCTTCCCTCCTTCCCCTTTATAGGTGTCACAGCCCTCCAGCGCAGCGTGGAGAGGCAGGGGACCCTACAGTAAAAGTGCTAATCCTGTTGTATAATGGGAAGGGAGTTTGTGGTACAAAGCCACAACAGCCCTGCTAACAGATCTGCTTTAAGCACGGAGCTCTACGAAAAGGCACTTGCTGCACTGCAGGGCAAAACACAGCCTCTCCCTGTTCTTTGCTTTCCATGCCTGGAGCAGATGCTCAGCAGATCGTATGTCAGGTTGTCTGGCACAAGGGGTCCTGAGGCAAGAGGGCTGCCACCATTTCAGGTGCAGAAGGTGTAACAGAATCTCTGAGGAGTCTGAATGAAGAATGAAATGCGATGGTCACATGTTCTGCATGAGCATGGACAGATGGAGGAATATGGTATTAGCAAAGGTGTTACGGGAACCTGAATGACACAGTACTGGGGGGAAGGTTCTTCTATGGATTGAAAGCAAATTAAAAGGTTGGAAGCAAAGAATAAGACTTGGTAGGAAACAAGTCAGTAGCAGGGTATACCAGGGACCAATTTTTATTCAACGTCACCATTAGTGACCCAGAGAAGAGAGTGAATAGAGAAATCTTCAAGACTACAGAAAATAAGCTCTTTCAGGTATTTAGATGCCGTACTGATTGCAAGGAACTCCAGAAGGATTTCGTAACACTGAGTGGGCAAAAGGTGGTGGGTTTGAAAGACATTTGCTAAAGGGCTGGGCAGCAATGCACCCTCCAACATCCCTTATTCTACCATTGTGGATTCTGGAAAGTACAAAGAGACCAGACTGTAGATTTTGGTCAGGGTCATGTGCTCTCCCAGAAAGCATCCCCTGCCCCTGTCAGAGGCAGAACTTCTGCCTTTGGCTGGGTGATCATGGTCCGACTCATCCTGACATTCCATATGTTCTTGTGTGCCATTTACTGTAGATGCTAGGTCAGAAACAAGAAGCATTTTTGTGTCCAGTGAGGTATTTCTGTCAAATGTCTATCAGATACAATGTCCTGCTAACAATAATCATATGCTCAAAACCCTGTCTCTTAAACTGAGAATAAGAAAAGGGGAAACAGCAGCTCTAACAGGTTATTCGTGTGACGTTTATCTGTTTGCTTTCCAAGTTGAACTAAAAACTTTGATCTACAGCAGACAGCTCAGGGAGATTGTTAGTGTTCTGCACTGTAGATCAAATTCTAGGCTGACTTATAAATAGCACAGCAAAATGTACTGGGCCTCCAAAGCAAAGTATAAAGCTGTCTAATGGAAGTTTCAAATACTGCTGTAGGGCTGCTAGTCCAAGACTGTAATTTGTAGTGGCAGATATTAAATGGGGTGTGAATGATACAATTGACCAGGATATTCAATCTTGCCTTTCTATTCAGCTGATTAAAAGTCTGTCCTTCAAATTTCATGTGAACCTAATTATTAACAGAAAACTTAAAAATTTAAAAAAAATGGAAAATGAAAAGGTGGCAAATATTTTTAAAATCTCAGAACTATAGTCTTCTAATAGCCTAAAAGACACCTGTAAGCATTTAAGAGTATGGCTATTATAGCGTAACTCTAGCATTAGAAGAAGAAACTCAGTCATGGTATTTCTGTTAATTCTGTCTGTGAAGTTATTGTTCTTCACAATTCAGGCTGGACCAAAGGAAACACGGTGACTCTGTTTCGTATCCTGACATTGCCTGCTTTCTGTTTCCTGACTTTCTGCAAGAGTGTGTTTCAGATCTCATGGCCTATTTGGGCTCTACTGTCTGAGCAAGCCTCGGGTCTTTTTTTCTGGATAAAGAGAAAGCCTTCAAAGAGCATATAGCCTTAAGTCTATTAACTGAACTAGAGCTTTACCCAGTAATAGATCATTTAGTGCACGTCATCATTTTCCATTATACTGTTATTTTCCATATATGGCTGCTTTACCCTTCTTATCACATATATTAGAAACATGTTTGTGTCCTCAGAGAGTGTCATTCAAACTATTCAGCTATTTTTGTCCCAAGTTTGTGGCCAAAGTACTAAAACTCAGCTGGGAAAAGAAAGACAGCTTGACAATTTCCCTGAAGAAATGGAAAGATTTAGCCACTTCTGTGCACTATTTAATTCTTTGGGATGGTCGTACTCCCTATAAACTAGAATCATTACAAAGGGACAAATGCAGAGTTGGACTGGACAGACATACAAACTCAATGTCTCTAAATTATTCTTTTCTTCTATTTTAGGATTGCTAGTTGCTGGATGAACTATAGTGTCACTTTGCCCCTTCTCCAGAAGAAACAAACATGAAGAATTAAATTGGATTAATTTCTTAATTCCTTTGACAGTTTAATTTGCTATTGCCACCTACTGAAGCAAGTTGATTACAGTAAGCTTCATTTTTGTAGGGAAGAACCACAAAATTTAATGTTTTTAAATTATTCTTTTAAATCACTTGTGGCTGGTGCTTTTAACATATGAAATACTCAGGCCTGAACTTTTTCTATCCTAAATTGAACACCTCTTTATTTTCTATGCCTCATTTTAATTCACGTTATTAACAGCAGCTTTTGGAAAACTTTTTTTTTAAAATTTGCCTCCTCTCTTTGCATTATATAAATGAATGCATTTGGTAGAAAATCACTTAGGACTGGACAGTCTGTGGCTGTGGTTTATGAGCCTGTATGGACCGTTCATCAGTTAACCACGATTTTGTCTTCATTCCATCTAGGATGGAAATCCTCTTAAAAGTCAGAGTACAGAAATATCTTTAAAGCAGAGCTATCAGGTGAGCTTGAGAACTCAACTTCTATTAATTTTAATAACATCTAAGAATTCAAAACACAGTTCTAAAAATCACAGCTATTGCCCTTAATCCTGTTGTTACTATAACTCATATAAAATAGCTGACTCATCTGTATCATGGAGTCAACAAGCCACCTTTTTTTTTTTTTACAGGGAGATTTCTACAAATAAGGGAAGAGCATAGTGAAAAATGGCAGGGTAAAATAAGTAACAGATCACTGTACTCATTATTTTCAAGATTCAGAGTCTGAAAAGGAAGAAGTCAGGAGGTGGATTCTGATGCATTTATCCTGACTCTGCTAGTGATAACATTCTTCTGATCTGTTCCTTTATGGAACGGAGGCATGAGTGAGTTAAGCTCACAGAAGACATCAGTGGCAGACAGAGGAAGGAGTCCAGCATGCTTATTTCCCTCTCCACTGGGCCATGCTGTCTCTCACAGACACTGAGCCTGAATTTCTAATTGGCACTATATTGATGAGCTAGTGAGTGAAGCTATTTCTTTGATTCAGGTTTAGATGCTGGCGTTCAGTAGAAGTGCTGAGTCACAAGTTTTTGAGTGCTGGATTCTGCTCACTGAAGACGTTCATCATAATTCACCCTGATGAAAAAATACAGGTAATGCTTGTACTGTAAGATTAAACAAATCCAGCATTTCCTATTCCGTTTTCATTATTTATTACTTTTGCTCATTTTCTTTCTGATTAGAGTACTTCATGATGAGTCACATCTGATTTTAAGAAAGTACAAGGAGAACAGTCATATCACCTTATTCCAGGGGACTTCAAATATGATAAAGAACCTGGCACACTCACACTAAAACAGTAGATAACATGAGCAAGCTCAATTCTGCTCAGTTTACACAGATGGATTTCTCCATTTGAATGGGAGGGGAAGCTTTGAGCTGCTTAGCTGTCTACCTTCAATCTCTGCCACCAACTATGCTCAGAAACCTGGACATAATTTTGTTCCTATTGAGTTTATTCAAGTGAGAGTTTTGCTGCAAAAGAGAACAGAGCTTTTCTGATTCACACGCCCTTTTATTTTTACATCTAAATTAGCCTTTCCACATTTTGCAGAATCGCCTCTTGGGATTTCCCCCCTTTGTTTTCCTGTCATGCATGCCACTCACCTCTTGGGTGCAAGGCATCGCTTTCTAAATGCAAGGAGCACATGCAAGGTTTCAGCTAAGGCTAATCATAGCTTTTTAGTTGTTCTCAGTAATCATTGGTGAGTCACATGAAGAACACTTATATTTAATGCAAAGAGCATGCCTATGTATTTTTCATCTCTGCTGGTAAAACTGAGCCCCATTCTTCCTGCAGTGCCTTGTGAATCCTGAGCACTTCTAGGTCTAAGGGAACAGGGCAGGTGAGTAGCCTTCCTAGGCCTGTGGAGAGCACAGGTAACGCTCGCACAGAACTCAGGTCACTGCAGGCTAGGCACCGAAGGGATTTGAATCTTCCCATTCAGTGCCTTACTTCTGCTCCTGAAGCAGAAAACACAGCTCCAAATTAGGGCCCTCCTCTGCCTGCCTTGCTAGGGAACTGGTGAGGAGGAATGGCACAGAACAGTGAAGAAACCTGTAACCAGGATATTAACAAACTCCTTTTCATGGTGACATGCTGAGTTTTTGCCTGATAGCTAAATAATTATGCAATTTGTGGCCTTGTTGCTGCATATATACATATAATTAAATATATAAATAGATGAAGCACAGTAATAGTATATTTTTTTCTCTCTAATAATCTAATTTCAGGGATTTGTGATTTCACTCTCAGTGGAGTCCACCACCTAACATGACAACTTCCAAATTAAAGGGTCAAGGCTGGAGCTGGTACCTGTACAGAGCTCCATTAGCTCAAGGTGGATATAGACTAAGACTTACTTCTGAGCTTTGTGGAGACCTCTGCATTTTTATTTCTACATATGGAGGTGACATGGTTTTACAGTTAGAATATCAAAAAGTTTGCAGAGCTGCTTATCCTATTAATATAAAGGAAAATTTTAAGAAGCCCATTTATCTACACTGAACAGAATTGTGCCCTATCAAACTATGTGTTTGTGTAGTAGGGAAAATCCACTGAGGAAAATTACGTCTGTTGTTCTCCTAGGTCTTCCTGAAAACTAGATGCGACCCATCGTGACAAATCCTAGTCAGCAAAAAAGCGATTAAAAAGATCTTTTTAATCCCGGTATTAGATGGTGTTGGAGTAATAAGATTTGGGGTTTGGGGAAAGGTATTTGGGGGCAAAAAATGGCTAGGGCTTTGTGAGAGATGAGATTTTGCCAAAGTCTCTTTCACCAAAGACTTTGCTTAAATTTCCATTAGTTTTTATGAATTTCTTTCCTGGGATACAGAGCATGTGTGTTATTTACCCAGCTGAAAAGGGAGAGGAGGAGACAGCCACAAAAGCAGCCAATAGTGCTTTGTGGGATGCTTAGTTCTGCTCCAGACCTTCTGTTCTAGCAGAAGTGATTCTAATCCAGCTGCTTGGGATGGACCACCAAATGTTGGCATGGACACTTTCATTTGCAGTAACTATATGCAGTGGGATTTCTTCAGTAGCAACAACGTTTCCCACTGCTTTTTATGCTCCCATCTGCCTTTGACCAAGCCTTGTTCAACTGTGTTTGTGCCATCAGTGTTACTCCAACAGCAAAAATTTCTAATTTTTCCTTCTAAACTATTGACCAAAATCACCTACTATTGCTTTATATGGAAACTGAATAGAAATATTTAGGAGATAGTTTCAACCTGTATGAAAGACAGCACTACAGGAAAGGCTTGGGGTTTTTTTTAAACTGGAAGACTGACTAAAATAGCTTGATATTAAATGCTATTTGTATAGTATGTTCACCAAGGTTATGTTTGTAACCTTACAACAGAATTTGCTATTTCCATAATTTCAAATAGAAAATAAAAAGGTATCCTGAACTGATTTTCAAATTTACAGACAATATTTTGCTAAAAATTCTACTGGCAGATTTGCTAACACATTTTAATTTAAACTGTGAATGTTTTCATTAACATACATTTGGCACAGAAAGTCCTAGCTAGAAATAGTGATTTTCTTCCCAGTTGCATTTCAGTGTTTTAAAATGCTAAATCCCTACAATATTTCCAGAGTTTTAGTATCACTCAAAACTACAATAATAAATTGATCAAGCAAACCCTCGTGCTGCGAATAACATGAGAAGAACGGTGAGCTGGGTCGGTTTCTTATTATCCAAGACAGAGGTTTTAAAGGGCACCTGATCGAGATGTGTTTCCGGCTCGAGTATGGTCTCTGAATTTTAGTAAGTATTAGCCTGGGTGTTCATTCAGAGTCGGAGCTGCTTTCAAGACCGGATTTGCAAAGTTGTTGCCCAGCCGTAAGCGTAACACCTAGCGCAACCGCGGCAGGGGCTCCGAGCGGTGACATTAGTCCTCGGGGAATGCCACGCTCCTCGCTGCGCAGCGGAGGTCACGGCGCGGCCCCCCCGGCCCCGGGCTCTGCCCGGCGGGGAGCAGCGCCCCCGCCCTCTGCCCGCAGAGCTCGCCCGTGCTGGGAGCTGGGGCGGTGTGTGTGTCCCCGCTGCCTGCCCCTGCCGCCGCGCTGCCCCGGGAGGGCCGTGCCCCGCCCTGCCGCCACCTCCGCGGGACGGGTGGCGGGACGGGCGGGCGGCCGCGCCGGGGCACGGCGGGCCCGCGCGGGGAAGGGCGGGCGGAGCGGCGCCGGGAGCCGCTGCCCGGGAGGAGCCCGAGGAGGTGACTTACTTCCCTTGCGAGCCCAGTGCGTGTCCGCGGCCCTGCCCGGCGGCGGCGGCGGGTGCCGGCCCCCCGCCTCGCCGCTGCACCGGGGGCGGGGGCACTCGGGAGGGAAGATGCTGCGCAGAAGGAGCCGAGCCGCAGCGAGGGCATCCCGGGGCCGCGGCGGTCCCCGGGCCACGGCCATGCCGGGACACCCGGCCCCAGCCCCGGGCCGGGCGGCGTCACCCCGCAGCCGCTTCGGAGCGCCCCGGGGCGTCACTCCAAGTAGCCATCAAAGACATCCAGCTCGCTGTCCGTCTCGTAGAGCACGGAGCCAGGGTCGGAGAGCACCCCCAGATCCACCAGAGCCTGGTCCATATCCTCCGGCAGGAAGACGATGCCTACATTGAGAACGATGTACTCCATCAGGAAGGCATAGTACAGGATCAGCACGTTGACAAAGAACAAGCCCACGTAAAACATATAGGGCAGCACCAGCAGCGCATGGAAGGCCCAGGACTCCAGCGAATCCAGACGTGCCGAGACCGCGGCGGGCATGCAGCCGTGCGGGGCTGCGGCGGGCTCCGGCGGCGGCAGCGGGCACCGACCTGCCCGGCCGGCGCGGGGGGGCGGCGTGGCCGGGAGCGGGGCACGCAGGACCGCACTCCGCGGCGCCGGTGGCAGGAAAGGGCAAACGCCCGGAGCCGGAGCGGGACCCCTGGAAGAGGCGAGCCCCGCGGGGGCGGCACAGCCGCAGAGCGGCCGGCTCGGTCCCTTCCTTCCCCGGAGGAAGCGGCGCCCCGGCGGGCGGCCAGCGCGGGCTTCAGCGGCGCTGCCGCAGCCCCGCGGTTCGCAGGAGGCTCCTCAGGGGCATTTCCAGCCCGGCTGCTGCAGTCCCGCCGCGGCTCCCCTCCTCCTCCCGCCCGCAAACTTCGCGGAAGGAGCCCGCAGGCGCGTTGTGGCGGTCGGCGCGGAGCACCTGCCGCCGTCACCGAGCCCGCCAGTCCCGGCCTGCGCGGCAGGACACCCCCCTCCCCCGCCCGCCCCCTCGCCTCCCCGCCCCGCCGCCTGCCCCCGCCGCACGCCGCGTCCCCTCGCCACGCCGCCCGCCCGCGGGCTGGCCTGGACCGAGCGGCCGTGAGGGGCGCCGGAGCCTCCGCCGCGTTCAGCGGCAGCCGGGTCCCGCTCCGCCTGCCCGAGGGCCGGCCGCAGCGGGCTGGCGGGGGCAGGAGGCGCCTTGCGGTGCCCGGCCCGCGCCTCCTCCGGGCACTTCAGCACCCGCAGCAGCCCGGGGCGGGGGGGCAGCGGGGGCAGGTTTTGTCCTATTCTTTGCCCCTGGAAGCTGTTTTCTGTCCCCCTGTTGTTGAACGAGGCCCTCCTGGGGCAGCTGTGGGGGCCTGGGCCCTTTGGCTTCGGTGGAGGCATTTCTTTGCTGACCAAGGTTTTACTTATATCAGAATACAATCAAAGGCAAGATTTTAAACTTGAGGGGGAGGTGTTGGCACTGGCTGATAAACTCTTCAGCTTTTGCTTAGATTTAGCTTATCCGGTTAAAGAAAAAAAAATCTAAAACCAGGGCAAGACAGTCATTAATGGTCCTATTCTCTTTGTTCTGCTTTAATTTAGTTTTTAAGCCGATTCAAAACTAAATATGCAGTCCTGATTGGCAAAACCTTAGCCAGAGGAATGTCAGCAGTGGAACTCCCATTGCTGCGTCCTGCAGGATCCTGTTCTCTGCTCAGAGCTGACCCCACCAGAACCGCTTGATTTTGAGTTATGGGAGGTGAAAGGAATGCCCCTCGGAATCTCAAATTACAGTGTATTGGAGAGGCAGATCCCCACGTTAAAAGGCTGTGTTTGGTTTAGGCTGAATTTAATCTTTTATATTAACACTCCTCTCATGACAAGATCTAACTCGTAACTGCCAGAGAGGGAAGGAATCAATTAAATAAAAAACTGAGCCAATTCCTGCGGCTCGAGGAGGTGCGGGCAGCCCTCAGCCCTCGAGGCCCAGCGCTGCGCTCCGGCTCAGCCATGGCCTCACCGAGGGCTGAGCACCTGCCCGGCAGCGCCACTCGGTTTAGTCTGAGGCAAACTCGGGAGAGGTCAGCCCAGGGCGCGCATTCCCACGGTTCTGCAGAGATCCTGACAGGAAAGGAGGAAACCCCGGGGCTGCCCCGGGCCTCTCGCGGCGGGCGCCTTCCCCTCTCGGGCGCGCGCAGCACGCGCCCGGCTCCAGCCTGACGCGCGAAGGCGGGAGCCTGGCGGGGCCCCGCCCGCCCACGTGACGGGCAGCGGCCCCGCCCCGCCCCGCTGCCTGCTGGGACTTGCAGTCCGCGCGGCGCCGCCGGGGCGGGGCGCAGGACGGCGCTTCCCAGCGTGCCCCGCCCGCGCATGCGCCTTGGCGCTTCTGTGCGCCGGTGCCGCCGCCGTTGGGGCTCCTTCCTGATCCGTGCCCGTCCGGGCGCCCCTCGCCCGCTCTTCCCCGCGGGGCTATGGAGTCCTAGAGCCCCGTGGGCCGTCGCAGCCGTCCGCCGCCAGCATGTTCGGCCGCTCCCGGAGCTGGGTGGGCGGCGGGCACGGGAAGGCCGCCCGCAGCATCCACTCCTTGGACCACCTCAAGTAAGCGCGGGGCCGGCCGCGGGCGCGGGGCAGCTGTGAGGGGAAGGAGAGCCGGGGGCGGTGGGGCTGGGAGCTGCCGCGGGGAGCCGCGCTGCGGTCGACTCTGCCGGGTCGTGAGGGGACTCGAGGGTACGAGCCGGCGCGGGGGACGGCAGGCGGGCGGGCTCCGTCTGCGGAGCTGCTTGGGGTAGGGTTTTCCCGCGGAGAGGGCTGCCGAGCGGGGCCGGGGCGGCTCGGAGGCGTCCCGGAGGAGAGCGGGCGAGGAGGGAGGCGGCTCGGCAGGTGCCGCTCCCCAGTCGCTCGCTCTCTCCTCGCCTGTGCGTTTTGGCGCAGCTCTCCCGAGCCGAAAGTTCCCGGAGCAATTCGCCAGCGGCGAAGGAGGCTCTCCGGGCGGTGTGGGTTGGTGTCTTTCTCACGGTAATCTGCCTCTTCGTCCCAAAACGGCTTCAGGGCAGACGCAGTTCCGCGGTGTCATGTCACACTCATGGCTGCGGTACGTGTTTGTTTGATTTTTTAATAATGCCACAGACTCATTGAGTGGAGTGTAAGAGGTGATAAATACAAGAAATATATTCCTCTTGAGGGAGAACTTTGTTTCCTGGTAGTGGCTAAGATGTGGAAGTGAGGAGTCTGGTCCCAGCCTGTAAACAATATAGACCTTTTGAGGTGTGTGTGTGTGGATCAGTCAGCAGTGACTCATGGCAGTCAGGATGGTGGTTTTGCAGGTCCAGGGGATGTACCCTATTTAGAGGGCTCAGCAGCAGGCCCAAGTGTAAAGCCGCTGAGCTTGAGAATCTTAGTCTTCAGAATCTGATATCCTTGCATTGCTGCTGACTGCAGAAGGTGGAATAGTTTTTTCAAGCTCTGCCACTGGAGAGTTGGAATGATGGCAAGGGATAAAGCAATTTAAAATTCTCTGTTCCATTTTAGGGGTTCTGCTATTGCAAGAAAAATGAGATCCACTGTTATAACTTCTTTTTCTACTGAATGAGAAAAG